>NC_080547.1:9124550-9867050 GCF_028640845.1 Ahaetulla prasina | reverse complement strand
GTCCTTCCTGGGTGGCCTGATGGCTGAGGGGCTGACCTCGATGGGCAAAGCACTTGGGAGGGGTGCCAGAGGCAGCCCACCTGCCCATAAATTGTGGCCCTGCTCAGAAGAGGGAAAGCCACCGTGGCTACCCCGCCCTAGGCTGAGTTTCTCTTTCTAAAAGTCACCAAGCCCAAAGCAGCCTGCTCCTCACCGGTCTTGCCAACGTACATTATGTACATTTGGAGTACAGTAATTAAACTTGTCGGCTCATTAAAACATCTCTGAGCATCTTCTGCATTGTGACTCGAATCCTATTAGCAGGCTGCCTTGTAATATGTTTACACAGTATTAGAGGCACAAGAAATATGCTTCCCTCTGCACCTCCGCTACAAATGTTTGCACAAGACGAAGCCACGGGGCTGCTGGGCACAAATTTTGTTTTTCTGCATCACAAGTACGGCCAGGTGCAGCCAAGCAGGGCTGCCAAGCCTTTTCTACCTTCCAGACCCACACAGGCAGACTGAGGAGCCGAGGGGGGGGTCCTAACTGGGGCTGAGAAAAGAGAACCCCCCCACAAAAGGATCAACCTCCCGCTCAGGAAACGGAGAAGCCCAGAAGCGAAGCGTAAACCGGCATTTGTGAAAACAGGAATAAGCGCGTTATCTCCCCACAAGAAATAGACAGACCCACCGTATTTCTCGAGAAAACGCTGCCTTTAAAGGAACGGCTGCCTGTCAAAATGGATTCTCCCCTTCCATGCATTTGACATGATTTTTTTTAAAAAAAAATAGACCTCTTAGGCAGCCGAGTTCAAACAAAAGCGATGCTCAAAATTACGACTGAGTGAAGACAGATTTCCATGTATTAACCTCCCTTCAGAGAGCAATTTGTTTCTAATGTGCTGCTCCACTTAAAGCCACCATGGTTGTCAACAACCCAAAAGGACATTTAAACTTTTTTTAAAAGGGAATCTGTCCGCAATAGGTCCCAAAAGAAGAGCATTAAACCAGTTCGGAGGAGCAACAACGATGCACTCTGAGCCCTATACTGGTTCTTAGTTAACGTGGAGATAATACGAAGATCGACACAGGACCTTTGCAGAAATTCCAACCATATTTAGAACAGATCAATCAATAAAAACAAACTTTGGCAATAATCACAAACTGACCCAGTGCTCAAAACAGCAATTTCCGCACAAACCTAAAAATGCACATTGGGGTCAAATTTGACACCCAGAAGGCCAAGCCTAAAATGGCATAAGTGAAAGTAGCTACTAGCAAGCAACTCAGCCCAGCCCAGCAAATATTACTTAAACCCCGCTTTGCGTTAATAAACCGGAGCAGCTTCTACAAGAATAAAGCTGAGTTTAAGGGGGGCAAATGAAACTGACTGAAGAATGGCCATTCAGGTGCCACTGACTGCAACTCCCATCACCCACTGCTGGCCTTTGGGGGGTGGGGGGAACACAAGCATTTCACAACATGCAAAGGGCCAAATGTTTCTCCTTGGGCTGCAGCTTCTCATTTATGTCTTAGCAGCGTAGAAGAATCTCTCTTCTTTCTTGAAAAAAACACACTTGTGGCGTCCACATTTCTGTCCTCCCGCAGTCTACTCCCAAGGACAAACTTAAGAGGAGTCCTACGACTGGACCAGATCAAGGGACACGTTTACTGCAGACTTCCGTGGCTGAGCAAATGCATTCAGGAAGCTTGCGTACCTGGGCAGTAGGACACTGGTCTCCCTCTAACTCCCTAGCAATCCTGCCACTTGGAAACAATGCTGGTGTGTCCACGGCATTAGCAAAAACCAGCTTCATGCTCAGCCCTGACTGAAGAAGAGAAGTTCCTCTCTTGACTCCCCCATTCCTATTCTGAAGACCGACTTGCAAAGATGCCACCCTACTCTACAGAGCCTTTTCTCGGCTTTAAACTACCCAGCCTCTTTTGTTTTCTCTTCCTAGGAAGAGGCGCAGGCTACAACTCACTGCCTTGCCGGGAATTTTTTTAGAAAGAAACCTCATCAGATCTCTCAGAACCAGCGCAGCCACTTTGCCTGATGCCCAAGAAGGACCTTTCTGAGCACAAAACCCCGAGAAAGGAGACAAGGGCTACCTGTGCTGTTCCACCGTCTCGTTGTCCGGCAGCTCCGCCCCGCAAACGCTGCATTGCTCCCCGACACTCCGGTGTTCAGTTTTGATCCCCACGGCCAGTTCCCCGAGTTTGTTAAAGAGCTCTCTCTGGATGAAGCCTTGAGGGAGCAGCCCTCCGTAGGAGCCGAAGTCCATGGAGACGGCCAGGGCCGGCTGCACGTGAAGCGTGGGGGCCATGGAGACGGGCAGGCCGAGCATGGACTCGCTCTTGTGGTTGGGCAGCACTGAGTAGATGCCCATTGGCTTCTCCCCGTGGGAGGCCAAGAGGTCTGGCCCGACTGGGGGGCCTTGGACCGCCTCGAGGGGCTGCTCCGCGTTGTCGTCCCGGGGATAGTGAAGTTCCCGGGCACTGGTGATGACGCTGCTACGGGTCGGGGTGCCAGGCCCTTGCTTGTTTTTATCCTCCGCTTTGTCCCCTCCGGAAGCGCCCAGCTCTCCTGACCTGGGGCTCTCGTGGCTGGAGGCCTCCTCTATCTGCATTGCTTCGGTCTTCAGCTCGGACATGGCCGGGCACCGGCCATTGGCAGAGTGCAAGTCCTCGAGGGCCTGGCGGGGCAGAGCCCCCTGCAACAGCGACTGTCCGATGCTCATCAAGCTGTCCACGGCAGTCTTGGTGGGGCTCATGGCCGCCAGGCTGAAGGAAGTAGAGACCGAGGGGCTGTGTTCCACCATCGTCCCCATCAGGGCCTGGCCGGCCAGGCTGGAGTAGCCGCTCTCTTCGCTGGAATGCTTGGAGAGCAGGATGTTCTTAATGTATCTGGACTTCCGGTCCTCTTCTTCTTCGGCACCACCGTCGGTCATGCTGACTTCGGCGTCGTTGTCTTCTGACGCCTGGATGGTCTCCAAGATCTTCAAGCACTGCTCCTCCAGGTACTCGATCTCGAGGATCTCGGCCGCGTACAACAGGTCATCTAGGTCCTCAACTTTGGCCTGCAAGGTGGCGGTGTAGGCGTACTCCAGAATCTGCTGGAAGGTCTTTGGCGAGAGAAAATCCAAGGTGTAATGCTGACTGTTGCGATGGAAAAGGATCTCAAACATCTTGCTGGTGCATGCCAGGACGGTCCGGTGGGCGTGGAATTCTTGGCTGTCCACCAGGATCACCACATCGCACAGGGTGCCGGCCAGGCGCATCTGATTGGCTTTCTGGAGAAGGCCAGTCGCGTGGCTGGAGTTCTGGAGCTGAATCGTACCCATCTTAGTCAAATCCATAATGCTCCTTCCGGGCTGCAGGCATTAGGGAGTCTTTCTACAGCACTGTCTGGAGCTGTCTTTTGAGGAGTTCAACAATCTGGAAGAGGAAAGCAAGAAGGATCAGAACATTTTTAGGGGAAGCGTAGTTCATCGACATGGAAAGCCACCAAAGAACCCAACCTGAGGACAGGAAAGAGCTGTTAGTCCAGGTGGGCTGGGAAAGAGAAGGTGAAGGAACATCAGCCTTGGTTGTCTATGGAGATTCTTAGTCCTCCAGGTCCTGGTTGTCCCAAAGGTGCTTTTTTCAAGACGCAACTGGACTTTCTGGTTTTTCTTTGAAGACATTTCACTTCTCATCCAAGAAGGTTCTTCAACTGACTGAAGAAGCTTCTTGGATGAGCTGAAGAACTGAAGAAGCTTCTTGGATGAGCTGAAAAAGCTTCTTGAATGAACTGAAGAGCTGAAGAAGCTTCTTGGATCAGAAGCAAACCGTCTTCAAAGAAAAACCAGAAAGTCCAGTTGTCTCTTGAAAAAAAAGCACCTTTGGATAAGTCTTGGTTTATCACTTGGTCAAGTCCTTCTCTGACAAAAAGAAAACTGAATCTCATTGGGTGGGCACAGGAAGGGTGGCTCAATGGGAGAAGGACCCACCATCTAAACCAGGTGATCATCCTGAACGGTCTTCTTCCAACCTGCCCAACTTCTTCAATATCCAGCTTGCCCAAACACGGCTGTGTAGTTTCCCTGGCAACACCAAGGAAGCGGCTTGTCCCTGCCTTCTTTTGTACGGGATGAGTTTTTTTCCCCCACTTCCCAGGTTGGTTGTTTATCAGAACCCTTAACCCAAGGAACGTTCATGATTTCTTAGTGGTGCCCCATCCATAATCGTCATCTATCTCTCCCCAGATTGAATTGGGATAGTATTGTAGCATCCCTGCACACACACAACCCCCAACCATCCAGAGTCTTCTGCGGCAGGAGTTTTGTGTTGTTCCCACCCATCGAACACAAGTTGTTAAGGCTGAGAAAAGAAGAGGAAAAGAGAGGGAAGGAACGCCCCCCCCCCCAATTCTAGCCCCAAATTCGGGTGGCCACCCTCTCTCCCACCTTCTTCTTCTTCCAGTGGGTCCCAAAATGACATTCTTCCCTGCCCTACACCAACTCAAGTGGGAAAGCAGAGCCTGGCTCTCCTGACCCCTCCCCAGGGAAAGAGGCAGCCTTTGTTAAAGGCTTAAGCCGAACTTCTTCGGAGGGAGCAACTTCTTCCACCCCAGCCCCCCCCCCACGCCCCGCAAGCTTTAAAAGCAGCAGCTCTTCTACCCGACAGACCCCCCACCCCATCCTTGAAAACTGGGAGGGGGGATTTTTCCAAGGAGGAAATTGCCTTTCAAAGCTGCCTGGGGTCAGCCCGGATAACTCCGGCCACTTCGAGGAAAAGCCCCAATTCTTACCTTTTTTGGGGGGCCCCAGCTCCCTCATCAGCAGCGGCAAAGCAGCTGGATGATCCCCCACAGATCTGGGGTCCTAATTGAGGAGGGGCCGGGTGGGACGATGGGTGGGGGTGGGGGACGATCAATGTAGCAATTCCCCCCAAATCATTCGAAGGGATGAGCCCTTTCGGGGATCCCCGCACACACACCCCCCTTTCCTAGACGCTTAAAGATGGGGTCCTGCAGAGGGACGGTCCGGAAGCCTCCCACCCAAAATAAAGGGGGAGGATTACACGGAACCCGTTGCGCCCCCCCTCCCCCCGAGTAAAGGCAGCTGCGCAACGCGGGACCTGTTGGCAGCCGGAGAGCCTTTCCTCTGGAAAGCGAGTCCCGCCCGAGGGGGAGCTCGGAGGGTCGCTGGATGGCCGGCGGAGGAAGGGCGGGAGGAGCGACCGAAAGCGCCCCGTCTCTCGCAGCGCAGCAGCTCCCGAGCAGCCCGTCCGCCGTCCGCGCCCCGCCCCGCCGACCCCTCCCCACGAGCCCCGAGACGCGTGTCCGAGGCAAAGCCGCGCTCAGACGTGCGGGCAGGGGACGGAGGGCTGACTCCGGGGAAAGCCGCTCTCCTCGGGCTGCTCTCGCCAGCCCAGACAGCATCTTGGGCAGCCCGGCGTCCCCGTTCCTCCCCGCACCCCCATTGCCGGGACCTCGAAGCAGCCGCCCGTCCCCTCCGCTGGCAGCCCGGGCGGAGCAAAACAAAAAACAAAAACGGGCGGCTGCCCCTCCTGGGTCTCTCCTGAGCGGCCCCTCATTCGGAGCGCCCCGAGGGGGCCAGGCGGCGCCGCTTCCCCCGGACCAAGGCGGCTTAGCCCGGCTGGAAGCGCCGCCCGACGCCCCTCGCCCGGGTCCCGTCGGAGCGGAGCGAGCCGCGCGGGAAGCCGGGCTCGCAGGAGCCGCGCCGCCCAGTCCCGAGACTGGCGAAGAAGCAGCCCCGGCGCAAGTTGCCCGCCGGCCCGTCCCGGCCACTCACCGTCGCGCGGCGTCCCGGGCCAGGCGGGCGGGCTGCTGGAGACCCCGCGGCGGCGGCGGCGGCGGCGGCCGAGGGCAGAGCATCGCCGGCGGCGCGGCAGCCGAGTTCGCAGCGCCCGCTTCCAGCCTCTCTAGCGGGGCTCGGCGGCGCGGCCAGCAAATCACCAGCCGCTGCCTGACGTTGCCGGGCTGGCGAGGCGCGTCGGAGCCGCCCCGCCTCCGCCTCCCCCGCCAAGGCCCGGCCGGAAACCATCTTGACTGCTGGCACCGGCCGGCGCCGCCCCCGCACTCCCCTCGCCCCTCGCCCCTCGCCCGCCTGGCCGGGGCTGCCCTGACCCCTAGTGCCCGGCCCCCAGGACCACAGCCCGCCCCGCCCCGCCCGGCTCGGCCTGAGGGGAGGCGCCGCCCCCGCCGCCCCCGCCCCCTCGGGGGACGCGGGGGAGGGGGGGAGATGCGCGTTTCCCCGGCGGCGGAGCGGCACTCTGCACATGCTCCGGCACCTCTGGCCGGGAAAGACGCCCGCTGGGCTCCCTCCCCACCTTCAGCCGTAGGAGGGAAAGGGGCCGCCGAGGCCGAAGGGTCGCCCCCCCACCTCACCCCGCCTCGCTTCGGGCGGGATGGAGGGTCCCAGTCAGGACTGAGGGGGGGGGGCAGAGGCGGCGGCGCTGTTGGGGGGAGGGGGGCGGCCCGGCTGCGGCCCCGCCCTTGCAAGCGCCCCCCCTCCCCTCCCCTCCCTCCCCTCCCCGGCCCTGGAGTGAGCGGGGCGCCGGTGCTGGACAGCGCTCGCCGCTTGCCCGCTTCCAACATGGAGGCGGCGGCTGCAGCTGGCGAGCGAGGGGGGAGGGCGGGCGGAGGCCAGACACGCCCCTTTCTCCCGGCCCCGCCCCCGCGCACCTGCTGCTGCTGCCGCCGCTGCCCCGGCTCGTCCGCGCCCCGACTTTGAGGGGAGGGACCCCCGCGGGAGCCAGGCCGCCTCCGATCTGAGACCCCCCCCGCCCCCCAAGAGCGCCCGTGCAGGAGCTTCCCCGGCAGAGGCGCGCGCCCCCCTCCCCGCCCGCAGCGGCCGCCCCGTCCAGGAGGCTCCCGGAGGCGGGAGGGAAGCGCGGCGTTGGCCACTCCGGGCCTGTTTGGGGGACCCTGGACTCGCCTGGACACCCCCCCCCGCCAGAGTTGGGGCGCTTCAGGCGGCGGGAGGAGGGGGGGAAACAGCTGGAGGGCGCCAGTTGGGGAAGAACCAGGGTTGCAGGAACTGGGCATGGCTCGTGTAGTGAAGGGTGCATGGGAAGAATCTTCCAATATTTAAGGGGCTGCCACAGAGAGGAGGGGAGTCAATCTGAATTATGGATTATTTCCCTACAGTTTGAAAAGAATGAGGCTGCCTCGTCCTTTTGAGCAGTTTCCCTCCTTGGGTAGTGCCAGAATAAATCCGCCTCTGCTGAAAGGAGGAAGAAACAATACCTGCTAGCTTGCAGAGCTTCACCTGACCAGCTCCCTGCCTGAGCTGGACCAAAAGGCACCACACAGAAAGAAGCAGTGTGAACACACACGCACACACACACCAGTCCCTTCCTGGATTTCATCCTTCACTCCCCTGTACGCTAGAAGCAAAGTCTCAAAGATGCTTTTTCAAGAGGTAACTGTTTTTCTTTGAAGACATTTCGCTTCTCATCCAAGAAGCTTCTTCAGCTCTGCCTGGAAGGTGGAAAAGGAACAAAGGAAGTGAGAAAGAGAAGGAAGGAAGGAAGGAAGGAAGGAAGGAAGGAAGGAAGGAAGGAAGGAAGGAAGGAAGGAAGGAAGGAAAGAAGGAAGAAACGGAAGTCTATGGAGATTCTCCATCCTCCAGGACATGGCTGTCCCAAAAGTGCTTTTTTCAAGAGGCAACTGGACTTGTTTTTCTTCTCATCCAAGAAGCATCTTCAACTCTGACTGGATGATGGGGAAGTCAGAGCTGAAGAAGCTTCTTGGATGAGAAGTGAAACGTCTTCAAAGAAAAACCAGAAAGTCCAGTTGCCTCTTGAAAAAAGCACCTTTGGGACAACCATGACCTGGAGGATGAAGAATCTCCATAGACATTTAAAAGCAAAAGGTTTTTCGAAAAGCACCTTCAATTCAGCTTCCACAGATTCAGATTATTTAGAAGCAGGGCTGTCGTTTCACGTCCGGCTGACGCATCTTGCAATTTTAGTCCAAAGGCTGCAAACCAAGCAAGGGAGCTGGCCAGAGTGGCAGGAACTTCTGCAGAGCAGAGCCCAAGAGGACATTTAGGTTTCCTGATCTCTTCGAGGTGGATTTGATCTCTGCCTCTCGGGAAGGCAGTGCCCGGCCTGGCCCTGAGATGCTACAAATAGGCCGTGACCCAATATTGTTGCCAGTTAAATAGCAAAATAAGAAATGCATTAAGGACAGAGATGCCCCAAGGCGAATGTAATTTGCAGGAGGGAAAAGTGTTGATAATTATAATGGTGTTTAATGTATGCAGGGAGCAGATAAGAGCACCTACTTAGCTGGAACAGCCTGGTAGCAAAGGGCAGGGATGCTGAGGAGACCAGGACTTTTCCCAAGCACTGAGCTGAGCTGGGCTGCAGAGAAGCACCAGGACGCCTCCAGGCTGAGCTTATGGCTGGCAGCTGAAGGAAAGATTACACCAGTTCAAGGGTGAAATGCTTCCGGTTCGGATCGGATTGCCCGATCCGGTAGCGAAGGCGGTGGGTGGTTCAGAAAACCGGTAGCAAAAATCCCTGCCCCCCTCCACATGCCCAGCTGAGCCACGTGATCATCAGAGGTTGTTTTTTTTTTTAACTTTTAAAAGCATTTTTTCGGCCGAAGAAAAAATGCTTTTAAAAGTAAAAAAAAAAGCCTTTGATGATCGTGCGGCTCAGATGGGATCCTCAGAGCCTTTTAAAAGCATTTTTTCTACAACCTCTTTGGCCACTTCTCTGCCCTACTGATTTCTTCCAACAACCAGTTTGCCAAACTGCTCAGAAAGTTAACAACCGGTTCTCCCGAAGTGGTGCAAACTGGCTGAATCCCACCACTTGGAAGCACTGCCAGAACAAATGCAATAAATTGCTTTTTTTGCTAGCAGTGATGATGTTACCTAGTTTGGGTAATGAAACCTCTGCAACAAAACCACCAAGCTCAGCACCCAGGACCCCTCTACCTTCTCTATCTGATATCCGAATCCGTGCAAATGCAGAATATCAGACTTTGGAGCCAAAAAGGAGCAGAAATGAGACTTCCAGAAGCTACTCCTCTGGACCATCATCTGAACTGGGAAGAGTTGCAGGCAGAGTAGAGGTCGGAAGGAATCAATTCACAAGCTTGCTCCTATTTTTAATCTCTGAGACTCTGGAGGGAGGGATCTGGCCACATCCCTAAGGGAAGAAGGAGCTTAAGGCCCTAAGCCTGCAAACGCTTGGAGATGTTATTCAACTGTGGCCAGGACAGTTTGGATAGGCAGCCCACAACTTCATTCTCTGATTTCCCTGAACCAGCTAGAGAAAAAGGAAGCTTATTATCAAGAGTGACTCAGCAAGAGAGGGGAGCTTCCATTGCATGATGAAATGGGCCTGCCAGCCCTGGGCAGTCAAGCTCCCCCTCCCCTTTTCTCAAGGGTGAAATCCAGCAGGTTTTGACAGATTCTGGAGAACCGGTAGCAGAAATTTTGAGTTGTTCAGAGAACTGGCAAATGCAACCTCTGGCTGGCCCCAGAGTGGGGTGGGAATGGAGATTTTGCAGTATCCTTCCCCCAGGAGTAGGGTGGGAATGGAGATTTTGCAGTATCCTTCCCCTGCCACGCCCACCAAGCCACGCTCACAGAACCAGTAGTAAAAAAAAATGGATTTCACCACTGCCTTTTCTCTCTCTGACAATGCAATTCAGGCCATAATTGCTATAAAATGCCCCTCGGAGCAGCTATGAACTAATCATCTTTATAACCCCTTACATGGTCAGATGCTCTCCTTCGTATTCCATAGAGTTAACGTTGGAAGGAACACCTGGGTTGAGTTGATAGGTTTGTGTTTCATCACATTGGCTGCACAATGGTGTGTTTCCCTTCCCCATCCTCAGTATGGCTGTCTCTTCCCTTCGACCACTAGAAATGGGACAGGATCACTTAGCCATCTTCAAGGCGATACACCAGACTTTGCTATCTCCATACTTTTTTATTAGTTTAAAATATAAAATACAAAAAATGCAAAGAAAAATGAGAATGATAGGAAAAGTGGGAAGGGGAAGAGGGAAAAGTGTATGGAAAAAGAGAAAAGGCAAAAGAGAAGTATTGACTCTTTTTGGCGTAGTAGAATAAGGTAATTAACGTACAACCTCAACTTTTAACTTTGACATAATAATATAGATTAGTGACTTCTGTAAGAACAAACCTATCTAATCAGCGAAACCCAAAATCAAAGTTTCATTTTTTTCCCCCACCTCAAGCACAAAGTCCAGAAGCGGTTTCCAAGTGGAAACAAAATTAATTGTATTCCTTTATCAAGGCAGTCAATTTAGCCATCCTTGCTAACTCCATCAACTTTTGCAGCCATTCATCCTCCAAAAACAGCCAGACTCAGACAAAGTTAAAGCATGAAAATGCCCCCTTTAGAAGGGTCCAGCCAAGGGGTCTTGTCAGTAGTCTTAATGGTCTTCTGATAAGCTCCCCAAGGACAGAATGGACAAGATAGGACATTGCCCAAGAAGAAAAGGAAGATTATCATATATCAAAAGTTTTGTGCAAGAAGGAGAATTTGAGTTAAGATCTTTTTGTCTCATCAGACACCCTGACCACTATAAACACTGCTTCTTGTGAAATTATCAACCTAAGATTGTAAACGTCATTTATAGATTCATTTACTTTTATTTTGTTGGGAGGGAAGATTTCAAGAGGGTTTCAAATGGTGAATCTTCCATTTTTTTCCCCTGTCAAAATTCCCAAGATTGTCTCCGTTACCTCCTCTGTTCTTGAGGAAATGAAATAACTGCATAATTTCCAGGGAATATTATCTCATTTATTTTGGGGCAGTCATGGTTTTCCAATAAAAGCGGACCCTGCACTTGCAGGAATATGCTAGGGAGGAGGAGGAGGAGGAGGAGGAGGTTTTCCAAGATGACAAAGAGCACCATGGAGGCAGAAGAGGGTTGCTAACCAGCATCCTTGAATGCTGTGGGTGACGGGCCTTCCTTCCCAGCCCCTCAGATCTTCTCTGGCAGAGAAGTGAGATGGCTCCTTCTGAGGTTTACAATGAGGTCCATCTCAGGTAAGGCCACCCATGAATGAAGCCAATGCTGAGGAATATGGAATTCCATCTCTTATGACTTCAATTGAAAGACCCACATGATTCTTCCTCCTTTTGACCTAGATGACTGCAATGCAAGAGCATCTTGTACTATTGCAGAACTGGTTTTTGATCTCCTCCTAGAGAGCTAAAGCCTCATCAAGTACCTACACCCAACGATTACTGGCAAGTTGCTAAGTTATCTATTAACCATTTTATTTCTTTAATATATTTGCAGGAGATACAGCAGCCCTTGGTCTCTTATCCTGCTAGAAATTCCAATGCCTCTGAGACTTCTGATAGTTTTGTCAATCAAGACAATTGACAAAGTCTTTTGGCTTGAAAAGACAAGGAGAAGCAGTTACAGAAACCTTCATATCTAAACAATGGGAAACTTCCTGAGATGACCGCATATCTTTGCTAGTTGGTGGATACCAAGGTTCTTCTCGGTTGCATTTCCATTCTGCTCGACTCTAAAAAATTCAGGTTGGTACACTGGAGCTTTGCATGAAGAATCTTCCTGCAACTTTCATGGCAGAGGCCCACTTCCCATTCTTTTCAAAGCCCAGGCAATATCATGGAGAGAAGGGCTGTCCACACGGATCCCAAACCCTTGACCGGACACATCATCGCCCACTCTGCCTCTTCTCAGGGTCTGGATCTGATACCTTAAGAAGCTTCTTAAAAGCCCAACTACAGTTTTGCACTTGACCATGGACTTCCTATGCAGCCACGCAACCCCCCTCCCCATCCAAAAACAAAAATCTAGACTATAATTCTAATTACAGCCAGATCGGGTTCTCAGCCATAGCCTTTATTTCTTTTCATCCCCATGCGACATTTTATATATATATTTTATTTATTTATTTATTTATTTATTTATTTATTTATTTTATTTTATTTTATTTTTATACCGCCCTTCTCCCGGAGGACTCAGGGCGGTGTACAGGCAGAAGTAAAAAAGACAATACAATGTACAATTTAAAATATAAATTAAAAAACTTATTATAATTAGCCCGAAACTTTAAAATATATAAAAAACTAAAATCCCATTTAAAATTGATATTAAAAATTTAAGAAATTTAAAAGACCAATAAAATTCAAGCCAGCCCCGCGCGAATGAAAAGATGTGTCTTCAGTTCGCGGCGGAAGGTCCGAAGGTCAGGTATTTGGCGTAAACCCGGGGGAAGTTCGTTCCAGAGTGTGGGAGCCCCCACAGAGAAGGACCTTCCCCTGGGGGCCGCCAGCCGACATTGCTTGGCGGACGGCACCCTGAGAAGTCCCTCTCTGTGAGAGCGTACGGGTCGGTGGGAGGCATATGGTAACAGCAGGCGGTCCCGTAAGTACCCAGGCCCTAAGCCATGGAGCGCTTTAAAGGTCGTAACCAAAACCTTAAAGTGCACTCGAAAGGCCACAGGTAGCCAGTGCAGTCTGCGCAGGAGCGGTGTTACGTGGGAGCTACGAGTAGCTCCCTCTATCACCCGCGCAGCTGCATTCTGGACTAACTGAAGCCTCCAAGTGCACCTCAAGGGGAGCCCCATGTAGAGAGCATTACAATAATCCAAGCGAGAGGTAACGAGCGTGTGAGTGACTGTGCACAAGGCATCCCGATCAAGGAAGGGGCGCAACTGTCGAACCAGGCGAACCTGGTAGAAGGCCCTCCTGGAGACGGCCGTCAAATGGTCTTCAAACGACAGCCGTTCATCCAGGAGGACACCTAAGTTGCGCACCCTATCCTTTGGGGCCAATAACTCGCCTCCAACAGTCAGCTGCGGCTGCAGCTGACTGAATCGGGATGCCGGCATCCACAGCCACTCCGTCTTGGAGGGATTAAGCTTGGGCCTGTTTCTCCCCATCCAGACCCGTACGGCCTCCAAACACCGGGACAGCACTTCAACAACTTCATTGGGGTGGCCCGGGGTGGAAAAGTACAGCTGGGTGTCATCAGCGTACTGCTGGTATCTCACCCCGAAGCCACTGATGATCTCACCCAACGGCTTCATATAGATGTTGAACAGAAGGGGCGAGAGAATCAACCCCTGCGGCACCCCACAAGTGAGGCACCTCGCGGTCGACCTCTGCCCCCCTGTCAACACCGTCTGTGACCGGTCGGAGATAGGAGGAGAACCACCGATACGGTGCCTCCACTCCCAATCCCCAACCGGCGCAGCAAGATACCATGGTCGATGGTATCAAAAGCCGCTGAGAGGTCTAATAGGACCAGGGCAGAGGAATAACCCCTGTCCCTGGCCCTCCAGAGATCATCCACCAATGCGACCAAAGCTGTCTCCGTGCTGTATCCGGGTCGGAAGCCGGACTGAAACGGGTCTAGATAGACGGATTCATCCAGGTATTGGGGTAGCTGTCGCGCCACAGCACTCTCTACAACCTTCTCAACAAAGCGAAGGTTGGAGACTGGACGATAATTACCCAAAATAGCTGGGTCCAAAGAGGGCTTCTTGAGGAGGGGTCTCACCACCGCCTCTTTCAAGGTGGCAGGGAAGACCCCTTCCAACAAGGAAGCATTGATAATCCTCTGGAGCCAGCCTCGTGTCACCTCCTGAGTGGCCAGTACCAGCCAGGAAGGGCACGGGTCCAGTAAACATGTAGTGGCGTGTTTATATATATATATAAAAAGAACAGTACCTAGGATTAACTGTGCACAGTTAAATGCAAGCTACATTTCTGTCTGGTGCAGAATTGAAGGAATAATGGGCTTTGCACGTCCCAAGGGGCTGTTTCCCAAGAAATTTATGTCCAAGGGGTTGAGCATGAAGAATTCCTAAGGGCAGAAACCGAGCAACTCAAGAGCAACAGCAAAGCAATTGGGCTGAAATCAGGCATGGCTCCAGCCAGTCAATAAGATCAATTGTCCATCGAGTAAGGAGGGTTTAATAAGAGGTCTTGGTCGAGGGACAGACTAGCAGCAGCCCCCAGGGGAGAGGCTGAAGTTCCACAGGTAGCCCATCAGAGTTTTGCAACAGCAGTCCTGGTTAATCGAGATACAGTCTCAGTGGTGCAATTCCCTTGGAATAGATGAGCAGATCTGTTCCTTTGTGTTAAAAATGGGAGGCAGGTTTTGGAGATATTGAGGGCCACTGATTAGGAAGAGGGCAGCCAGAATTGCGGAGGGCATTGCCATCATCTTGATGGCTATATATCACCAAATCAAAGAACAGCTCAAAATCACAGGCCATGTTCCTTACTCAAGTGCCAGCTGCTGGGAAATGCCCGCAGAACCTGAGGGTCCACGGAGAGGTGGGCTAAGGCAATTCTGGATCTGACCCAGCCTCGGGGCTTACCTTCTTCTGAGTTTTTCCTCTTCTTCCATCAAGATGCAGAAGGAATTCGCAAAGCCTGCCGGATCCTTTGTGAACACTTTGCAGATATGCCAGCTGGCCCCCAGCAATTCCTCCCCCTGCCCATTTGATTTGGCAGGAGAAAAGCTGGGGGTCAGTAGAAATAGCCTGGCCTTCTGAACGGGAGCTTGGACTCTCCACCAGGCCCAGAACCTCAGGAAAAACTTAGCATCCAGCGTCACTATCAAAGCAAGACTCCCTTCAGTGCCTGCTTTCTCCCAATACAGCTGTACCACACAGGCAGCTCATTTTTAATCAAAAGGGTGGCTTATTTATTTTTGAAAGAAATGGTGGCCCATTTCTCCCCAAGAAGCTAATTTTTGTCTTCTTCCTTTGGATTCCTGCCCAGTTTTTCCTGGTAAGCGCTTCTCTTGCCAGAGTGGCAGCTCTGAAGTGCCAATCAGGTGGGAACCAAGAGGACGGACGACTGAAGCCCAGGGTGTTCGCTGCCAACTGCAACCTGCAAGGACTTCAGTTGGGCAGCACTCAACTTTCTGGGGCGGAATAGGACTTTTCGCCTCGAACACTTCGCACTGCCTGTTTCTCCACCACAGTTTCACCTCCGCATTATTACGCCTTGGCACTTTGGGCCACGGCCCCTCTGTCCCCAGTCCCTTCGCTGCAGCCCATTTGTCGCAGTACTGTTTGCGTCAGGCTTTTGGGTGCACGGGGCAGTTTGAAGCCAGCCAATCGGTGCAGGAGCTCAGGGGCTTTGGGAGTAGACGGGGGCTGCAGTTCAG
Organism: Ahaetulla prasina; assembly: GCF_028640845.1. NCBI lineage: Eukaryota > Metazoa > Chordata > Lepidosauria > Squamata > Colubridae > Ahaetulla > Ahaetulla prasina. The sequence continues at coordinate 9,851,900 of NC_080547.1, read as the reverse complement.
AGGGAGGCTCTGTCAGTTCGGAGCCTCCCGAGGTGGGGACAGAGGGGCCGTGGCCCAAAGTGCTGAGGCATAATAACATGGAGCGAAACCCTGGTGGAGAAACAGGCAGCGCCAAGAGTTCTAGACCCTTCTGGGGATGGTGCCTGACCCCTAGTGGCTTCTGAGGAGAACTTGGTGGACCTCTTCCAACTTGAGTGGAATGCCAAGGCTTTGGGAAGGCCTCCTCTCCCATGTGCCGTGACCACCTTCCATTGATTCTAGATGGACACCAAAGCAAAAAGGCCATTATTATTATTATTTTTTTAAAAAAGTGGATTCTGGTCATTGTAGTCTATTCTGTTGCTGCAATAAATATCTTGGGGGCTTTTCTACTCCAGGTTAACCTAGCGGTGTCTCTGAGGATGTAGACTTTGTTCTTAACAGCTGTGACCTATTTAAGAGACCCTCTCTCCCTTCTGTTCCAAAGAGAAGGGGCCACCACTGAGAAGGCCCATTTTCGTGATCCCATCAGAGGTACATCCCTAATAGAAGGGACCATGAAATTTGGGTTGGATGGCTAAATAAATGTGTCCAATAAATGAAATAAATGCCAGGCCAGCCTTGTTTGCAGAGCTGCAGCTGCCTTCTTCCCATTTTTTGACCGTGCCTTGAGAAACCTCTGGTGCTTTTGCGCCCCACATGCTAAGAGGGAGGGCTAAAGGGAGCCGTTGACAGGACCCAGCTGGGCTAAGATCTAGGCGCATGCTAGAAATCCCTTTTTGTTCTGGCCGTTCCTCCGTGCGAAAGATGAGATTCAAGAAGGTTTCCAAATCCCGGCGAATCCATTCTGCCAGCCTCCCTGGGTCAATTCCTTTATCTTCTGCATACCAGGGGGAAAGAGAGAGAAATATGCCCTCATATTCCTCCCCGCTGTTCCTGACCCCCACAACCTAGGGAGCCTCTTTGCCCCCGAGAGCTCTAACATTATTTGTGAACATTTTTATGACACCAAACGGTTCGTGTCGGAGCGGGTGCCATTCTTTAGCTGGGAAACCATATGGCACGTCGCGTAATAAATAAGGTATTGTGATAGTTAATGAACCTAATTGCCAGCGAAGACTTTAATACAAAGCCGAGGCTGCTGAGAATTTAGCGTGGCATCAGGGAGCTCCCCCGACTTCTGTGGCTTAATTTAAGTTCTATATTGCAAACTCCAGAAAATAATTCTAAACCCTCCTGCTGGAAAAGCAACCTGCTGCTAGACTGTGATTATACCGCATTGCTAAAAAAACACACACACGCACAAAAAAAACCCCAACAACTCCAAACCCTAAAAAGCAGAGCTGCGTTTGTTTTATATATTTGGTTTAACCCTTGCTAGGATAGCCGTTCCAGCTGCTTTTTAAGCTCAAGCCAAGAAGCCAAAATAAGACAAGATCTGGAGAGCAGAGTTCCCTGTTTTCCAGGCCATTCTTTCCACTTTAATGGCCACAGTGAAGCCTGCAAAGAGCTTGCAACGTGGTTTTTTTGGGAGTCGAAGCAGAGAGGCACTGAATAGTAGCCAAGCTGCCATGGGTTCTCCATCCAGCAACTTCCAACTGGCCTTCAAACAAGACAGCTCCATTCAGTTTAACCATTGCTATTTTAAACATTTCTTAAATTTTATTTTTATTTTACTTACTTATTTTCATCAAGCATGTATTTTATGACAGATACAAGTGTAAACATAATTATAAATACATGTAAAGGATACGAATAAAAGAAAACATTAGGATAGGGACGGTAGGCACGCTGGTGCGCTTATGCACGCCCCTTACAGACCTCTTAGGAATGTGGGGAGGTCTACAGTAGACAGTCTAAGATTAAAGTTTTGGGGGTTTGGGGAAGAAACTACAGAGTCAGGTAGTGCATTCCAGGCATTGACCACCCTATTACTGAAGTTGTATTTTCTGCAGTCTAGTTTGGATCAGTTTACCATGAGTTTGTATCTATTGTGTGCTCTTGTATTGTTTTGGTTGAAGCTGAAGTATTCATTGGCTGGTAGGACATTCTGGTAGATAATTTTATGTACTCTGCTTAGGTCAGACCGAAGGCGGCATAGTTCTAAGTTGCCTAAGCCCAAAATTTCGAGGCTGGTGGCATAAGGTATTTTGTTGTGAGCAGAGGAGTGGAGGACTCTTCATGTGAAAAACCTCTGGACTCGTTCAATTGTATTTATCTCCGATATGCAGTGCAGGTTCCAGATATATGCACTCCTCTTGCTGCTGATTCTGTGACCATCTGTGCTCCACAGCAATATTGCAAGACAATCCCTTGGACCTCAAAGGAGCACAAGTGGTGGAGTGTATAACAGAATAACAGATTGGAAGGGGCCTTGGAGGTCTTCTAGTCCAACCTCCTGCTCAAGCAGGAAACCCTATATCCATTTTAGATAGATGGTAGTCCAATTTCTTTTTTAGAAACTTCCAGTGATGGAGCACCCACAACTCTTGGAGGCAAGCTGTCCCATTGATAAATTGTTCACAATGTCAAAAGATTTCTCCTTTGTTTTAAGTTGCTTCTGTCCTTGAGTAGTTTAGTTAATGTCTAGTTTGTGAAAACAAGGAGTGGGGTGACATGATAGCAATCTTCCAGTATTTGAAGGGCTGCCACAAAGAAGAAGGAGTCAACCTATTTTCCAAAACACCTGAAGGCAGGACAAGAATCAATGGATGGAAACTAATCAAGGAGAGAAGCAACCTGGAACTAAGGAACGAAAGTTCCTGACAGTGAAAACAATCAATCTGTGGAATGACTTGCCTCCAGAACTTGTGAATGTTCCAACATGGGAAGCTTTTAAGAAGAGAATTAACAACCATTTGTCTGAAATGGTATAGGGCTTCCTGTCTGAGCAGGGGGTTGGACTAGAAGACCTCCAAGGTCCCTTCCAACTCTGTTGTTCTGTTGTTCTGTTATTCTGATTATCCACTAAATCTGCACTACTATTAATCTTCTCATCGTTCCCATCACCCATCTCCTCCCACTTATGACTGTATGACTGTAACTTTGTTGCTTGTATCCTTATGATTTATATTGATATTGATTGTTTCCTGATTGCTTATTTGTACCTTATTTGTACCTATCATTAAGTGTTGTAAGTGTTGTACCTTGATGAAAGTATCTTTTCTTTTATGTACACTGAGAGCTTATGCACCAAGACAAATTCCTTGTGTGTCCAATCACACTTGGCCAATAAAAAATTCTATTCTGATTAGTTTCCATCCATTTAATGCAAGTCATTGCTTTTATTTGGCAAGATTCTGTCTACAAGTGAGAAACAATAAAGGACACTGCTGAAAAGTAACTTCATGTATTTTGGGTTTGGGGGGCCCTGACAGGACAGGAGGGACCTACAGGTTTTAAGTTCTTCAATCTCTTGCCAAGTGAACAATCCATAGATCAGATTCAAGTACACACTAAGGCATGAAGTCCAATGTGAGCTTCCAACATCCCTTCGGGAGATCTTCTCTAAGCAGACCTCCTCTAAAGCGATGTCTGTGTCAGATATCATGTGCAGAGCATGATATCCCATAATGTGCTCGCTCTCTTTATGGGGCTACTGGAGGTTTTCACAGGCTTTCAACTGATGGTTCCATCAAGTACTTTTGAAGAAAAGTTCTTTTTGCTTCCAGGACCAGGCCCCAGAAGAGCTACCACTACCAGCTGGATCTTGGGGATGCTGTTTGATGCTTGTTGGGTGACATCCATCCTCCTTGTGCCCAGGAGGAGAGAATTAGTTTTAAGGAAGTCCATGAAAGCACCACGGATCCTGTGATGGGGAAGCTCTCACGTTCGTGATTTCGGCTTTCATGGACCAACCGTGGTCCTTGCAAAACACCTCCAAAGCCTCCTGATGTGATGGAAGCAGCCAAGAGGAACCTATGGAGACGGGAAGGCATCCATAGAGGGAAAATGCCAAGATGGAGGCCCTGCGTCGAGTGGACTTAATATCAGACATAAATACCCTTTTTACAGTCACTGGAAGGCCGGGAGCCGAGCGGGTCCACCTCCCCGAGAGTGGAATATTTTATAGTGATGCAGATCGAATGAAAGAGGCTGAGAATATATAAAAAACGGAGGAGGGGGAGATAATTATTTGATGGAGCTCTCTTAGGATACGCCACAGCAGGGAACACTTACAGAGAATACATATTACTGAGCAGCCACAGCTATTCAAGCATCAAACCCGCCTATAAATTGTCACTGAGGAAAATTGGAGGAGAGAAATGGAGAAGGGCTGAAGTGCCGGCCACATTATTAACGTCAGGTTCCGCTTCCCACCTCGCTCTCTCGCTGGCTGGCTGCTGCTGTCGGGAGATGCGCAGCCCCGCAAGAAAAGAGGAAGGGGGGGGAACTGCATCTCATAAATGTCGAGGAGGAATTATAGCCCGAAAGCTACAGTAAAAAGATGGCACCATTTATCTCGCTACCATCTGTGCACGATCGTTTGGCCCGGTGGCGGTATCCTGCGCCTGGAAAAGTTTTATTTCTCTGGCTGGGTCGCTTTTTTCATCCAGGGAAATCAAGGCAGGGTTGACAAGGACCGTTCCATCCTCGGCCTGGGTGTTGCAAAGTCACCACAGATCTGGTAGCGGGGAGTTCCACTGGGATTAGGAGTAGTCCTTGGCCACAATGGAGACTGGAATTTCCATTGCAAAGCAAAATTAAGAATAGAGTAGAGTAGAGTAGAGTAGAATAGAATAGAATAGAATAGAATAGAATAGAATAGAATAGAATAGAATAGAATAGAATAGAATAGAATAGAATAGAATAGAATAGAATAGAATTTTATTGGCCAAGTGTGATTGGATACACAAGGAATTTGTCTTTGGTGCATATGCTCTCAGTGTACATAAAAGAAAAGATACGTTCATCAAGAATCATAAGGTACAACACTTAACGATAGTCATAGGGTACAAATGAGCAGGAAACAATAGCAATATAAATCGTAAGATTACAAGCAACAAAGTTACAGTCATAAGTGGAAGGAGATGGGTGTGAAAATATTTACAGACCCCTCACATCCTGGACATAAACTGTTTCAACTCCTCCCCTCAAAACGACACTATAGAACACTGCACACCAGAATAACTAGACACAAGGACAGTTTCTTCCCAAACGCCATCACTCTGCTAAACAAATAATTCCCTCAACACTGTCAAACTATTCACTAAGTTTGCGCTACTATTAATCTTCTCATCGTTCCCATCAGCCATCTTCTCCCACTTATGACTGTATGACTGTAACTTTGTTACTTGTCACCTTACATTTATATTGATATTGTTTCCAGTTTGCTTATTTGTACCCTATGACTATCATTAAGTGTTGTACCTTAGGATTCTTGAAGAAGGTATCTTTTCTTTTATGTACACTGAGAGCATACGCACCAAGACAAATTCCTTATGTGTCCAATCAGCCTTAGCCAATAAAGAATTCTATTCTATTCTATTCTATTCTATTCTATTCTATTCTATTCTATTCTATTCTATTCTATGATTTGATTGCTTATTTGTTCCCTATGACTATCATTAAATATTGTATCTTATGATTCTTGACGAAGGTATCTTTTCTTTTATGTACACTGAGAGCCTATGCACCAAGACAAATCCCTTGTGTATCCAATCACACATGGCCAATAAAGAATTCTATTCTGTTCTGTTCTGTTCTGTTCTGTTCTGTTCTGTTCTATCCTATTAGGTGGTGCATTTCCTAACCACTTCCAGCCTAGCAAGGGGCGGAGAGACGAAAGCCTCCTTTATGAGCAAGATATCTCTGCAAAGGGAGCCATAAATGGCAAAGCAAAGTGGCAGGTTTGCCAAAAACACCATCAAGTTTTATATTCCTGAAAGCAAGAAATAAAAGACGGAAGAGTTTTAAACAAAGAGGATAAGAGGAGCCGTGTGTGTGTGTGTGTGTGTGTGCGCGCACACGGCAAAGCTATCTCCAGGCTATAATTACTGGATTTTTTGTGACTGCACAAGCAAAACAAAATCTTAGCCCTTAAAAAAAAAAAAAAGCCTGAGGAATCAACTTGCAGGAGGCAAGAAACCACCAAGCCAAATGGCCATCGGTGGACTTTCTCCTACATTTGACTACACACCCCTTCATTCGCCCTGAGTTCCGAAGAAGCGGCAGAGAACCCCTGATTATAAAAAAGAGCCCAAACCAGAGGTGGGTTTCAGCAGGTTCTCACCAGTTCTGGAGAACCGGTAGCGGAAATATTGAGTAGTTCAGAGAACCAGTAGTTAAAATTCTGACTGACCCCGCCCCCATCTATTCTCTGCCTCCGGAGTCCCAGCTGATCGGGAGGAAATGGGGATTTTGCAATAACCTTCCCCTGCCACACCCACCAAGCCACGCCCACAGAACCGGTAGTAAACAAAAATTTGGAACCCGCCACTGGCCCAAACCCAGTGAAATTGGCAGCTGCCTCTGGAAGAGAACCAGGCAGGATGCAAAATGCAATTTGGCACGCCAGGTGATTAGCCCATTAATGCTGAGAGACCGTTGCATGTCTGGGTCTGCAGTGGTGCTGCACATCTGGCCACTGGAACGGGATTTAGCGGACGCTATACTCTAAAATGAAGGCTTTAAATGTCAGATAGAAAAGGGATACTTAACATTCACACCTTTGACATTTTTATTCAGGATTCCAAAGACACACACGCACACTCATCCAAATCTTGATTTTCATTCCTGCTCTTTAAGCACCCATCACCGATTGCACACTTAATGGGCACGATTCCGTAGTGCTCTCCCAGCGTGTGCAAATGGGCTCCCAGAAATGCACTTTTCCACTGAGGTGGGGATAGGAAGGGGGCCTGTGGCTTTTTTTAGCCTAGTCCTATTATGAGATGCCCAGAAGCTTTTGCTCAATCCCAGAAGAGTAATTTGAGAACAGCGCTTGAGAAAATAAAGTGGATGTTATCCCTTAAAAGCTCTGTTGTTTCTCTCCCTTTTATAACAAGGAAGGGCGAGGGCTGAGTGCCCAAGCCGTTTGATCTCTCTCTCCCCTGAAGCACAATTAATAAGAATTCGGGGTTTTATGGAAGAGTTAGCTATGCTTAGCGTTACCAACATTTGACTGCATCAGTTTTGGCTTTCCTTGGGAGGGTGTTTGCACGCAAGTTGGCTTCGGTTTGTACCTGCAGTCTACCTGCTTCAAGTGGGAGAGGATGGAAAATGCAGTTAAGTAGCTCAAAAAATGGTTGTGCAGCCTCAGTTTTTAGCAGGAGCCCAAAAATCCCTGGAGGGACACAGCCCACAGCAAAGCCACGTGGGGAATGTAACCAGAGTGTGGATTAGCAAAACTAAGCTGGGGTTCACACCACGGGTGAAATGCTCCTGATTAGGACTGGATCACCCAATCCGGTAGCGATGGTGGCGGGTGATTCAGAGAACTGGCAGCAAAATTTCCTCCCCCCCCCCCACATGCCCAGCTGAACTGTGTGATCTTCAGAGGTTTTTTTTTTTTACTTTTAAAAGCATTTTTTCTTTGGCCGAAAAAATGCTTTTAAAAGTAAAAAAAGCTTCTGATGATCGCACAGCTCAGCTGGGAATGTCAGAGCCTTTTAAAAGCATTTTTCGGCTGAAGAGGTTGTAGAAAAAATGCTTTTAAAAATAAAAAAAAGAAATAGTTGGCCACGCCCACCCAGTCACCCCCCCACCAAGGCATGCCCACAGAACCGGCAGTACAGTGGTGGGATTCAAGTAATTTAACCACCGGTTCTCTGCCCTAATGATTTCTTCCAACAACCAGTTTGCCAAACTGCTCAGAAAGTTAACAACCGGTTCTCCCGAAGTGGTGCGAACCGGCTGAATCCCATCACTGAGGTAGTAACAAACTTTACATTTCACCACTGGTTCACACACCCTGTGGAAGCGCCAGAGCCCAATTGGCACCAGGCATAAGGGGAAAAAATGGTCTTCAGTTCACCGTGTGGGAGAAACCACAGGCAGGGTCCCCAGCTCTGGACCTGCAAGATCTGAAGCTAAGCCAGGGAGGTCCAACCCTGGCAACTTTTAAGACTTGTGGATGTCAGCTCCCTGCAGAGCTGGCTGGCAAATTCTGAGAGTTGAAGTCCACAAGTCTTAAGGGGCTTAAGTAAGTAACTAAGTAAGTGTAAAGGGCGTGCATAAGTGCACCTGCGTGCCTACCCTCCCTGTCCTAATATTGCTTTTTACTTACTCTTTTCATGTATCCAAATTATGTTTATACTTTTACCTGTTACCTTATACTTGATTGACAAATAAAATAATAATAATAATAATTAAATAAAGTCTTAAAGTTGCCAAGGCTGGACAACCCCGAGCTAAGCGGTTTCAGCCCCACGCAAGGCTCAGCTGGAGACCTTCTCCTTGCCAAACCCCTCCCTGGGAGCAGCTCATAACATCAACCTGGGCAGCTCAGTTCCCGTGGGATCACTCCTTGTCTGTCCATGGAGCCCTCATCAACTCTGCCCGGGCACCTCTTGGCTACCCTCTGCCTGTAGATCCAGTGCTGGGTTGAGGGCATTACCCCCCTCCCCCTTTCCTTCCCCCAGCCCTGGCTCATACAACCCCCCCTCCCTCCCAGCTTCGCCAGGCTCTGCTCTCTCTGGGCATTCTCCTTTTCCTAGGCCTTCCCTGACATCTAGTGAGAAGCGCCTGGAACTGCAAGACTGCTTTAGTTCTGGGGGAACGCTTTATTTAGCTCTTCTGAAGGAAGTTAGTCTTCTCTCACAAATACCAGAAATTCAGGCTTGGGAGCTTTGTGGCTGGCTGCAGTGACTTACTGCAGTGAAATCTACATTTTTTACTACCGGTTCTGTGGGCATGGCTTGGTAGGCATGGTGTGGCTTGGTGGGCAGGGCAGGAGAAGGATACTGCAAAATCCCCATTCCCTCCCCACTCCAGGGAAGGAAACTGCAAAATCCCCATTCCCTCCCCACTCCTGGGGAAGGATATTGCAAAATCTCCATTCCCAATCCACTCTGTGGCCAGCCAGAGGTGGTATTTGCCAGCTCTCCGAACTGCTCAAAATTTCCGCTACTGGTTCTCCAGAATCTGTCAGAACCTGCTGGATTTCACCCCTGGTTTGACTGCCTGGTGTGGGCTGTGCTCTTTGGGAAGAAGTTGTCAAACTGTGATGATTCCATGGTTGTGTGTACTGTTCAGGAGAGGAGCATCACTGGTGGGTATTTTTCAAAAAAACCTTTATTCTTGTTCACACCGCTCCATGTTTTTACTGCCCGCACATTCAGCCAAAAACATTGAGGTTACTGGAGACCAGCATGAACTTACACAGAGGTGGGTTTCAGCCGGTTCTAACCAGTTCTGGAGAACCAGTAGCAGAAATTTTGAGTAGTTCAGAGAACTGGTAGTAAAAATTCTGACTGGCCCCGCCCCCATGTATTCTCTGGCTCCCGAGTCCCAGCTGATCGGGAGGAAATGGGGATTTTGCAGTAACCTTCCCTTAGAGTGGGGAGGGAATGGAGATTTTACAGTATCCTTCCCTTGCCACGCCCACCAAGCCACGCTCCCAAGCCATGCCACACCCACAAGCCACGCCCACAGAACCGGTAGTAAAAAAATCTGAAACCCACCACTGGATTTACACCAGGAGGAAGACCAGACCAGCAATCAAGCAGTAAACAATACACCCCCCCCCAAGAATTACCAACTCAGAGAAAAAATCAAACAGTATAATAACAGTTTAATCAAGGAACCATCAAGAAGAAAATAACACTCCTAGCAACACTGACAGGGCAAACCCCAGGTCCTAGTAGCACTGATGATGTTACCTAATAAGTTCATGAAAGGAAACCACCAAGCTCAGAGAGCCCCAAGGATTCTCTAGCAAATGAGTGAGTGAGAGAGAGAGAGAGAGAGAGAGAGAGAGAGAGAGAAAGGGGGGAGAGATGATGATGGGAGGAAGGGAGGGAGGAGAGAGAGAGAGAGAGAGAGAGAGACCATCTTCCCCGCCAATGCTGATAGGGTGAAGCCACTGTATCTAAACAGAAAGCAAATCCCCCCTCCTTTTAACACTGATGATGTTCCCTAGTTGGGTCATGAAATGTCTGCAAGAAAACAACCAAGCTCAGAGAGCACTAAAGACCCCAACTGGGATCTGTGGATCGTCCAGGTCAATTTATACTTCGGAGCAGAAGCAATCCAGCACACCTGGAAGCAAGTCCTTCATTTCACCAAACCTCACACTCACCAGCACCGGTGATGCCAGCTAGTCGGATAATCAAATATTAGCACATGATCAAATATTTGCAAGGCCAAAGAGCACCAAGGACTCTGCAGTTCAACCCTGAGCTACATTCATTCTCTTGTATTGGTGGCCGGGCGGGGGGTGGGGGTGGGAGGGCACCTGAGAGGCCACAGAGCCTTGATCCTGAAGGAAAGTTTCCCTCCGCTTTGTAAGCAGAAACCGAGTCTTTGGAAGCTTCTTCACGTCCTGCATTAGGCAGAGCAGCACCAGGAGAGGGAGACAGAGGCTTAATGAAGGGAGACATCCTGGAGCGCAACATCCGTGCATTCGATCTTTATCCTGACTTTTATTTTTTTATATACATATATATGTATATATACAACTCAAGGTGGCAAATATATCTAGTACTTCTTTGTCCTACTATTTCCCCCACAACAACAAACCAGTGGATTGGCTGAGAAGAAGGGTTAGCCCATCCATCATCCATCTATCTATCTATCATCTATCTATCTATCTATCTATCTATCTATCTATCTATCTATCTATCTATCTATCTATCTATCTATCTATCATCTATCATCTCTGTTTATATTTCCTTTTCTCTATCTCTATCAGTCATCTCTCTTTCTCTCTACCTCTCTCCATCCACCCATCCATCCCTATCTCTCTCTCTCTCTCCCTCCCTCCCATCATCTCTCTCCTCTCTCTCTCCCTCCCATTCTCTCTTTCTCTCTACCTCTCTCCATCCACCCATCCATCCCTATCTCTCTCTCTCTCTCCCTCCCTCCCATCATCTCTCTCCTCTCTCTCTCCCTCCCATTCTCTCTCTCTTCTCTCCCTCCCTCCCTCCCTTTCTATCCATCCTTCCATCCATCCATCCATCCATCCATCCATCCATCCATCCCTATCTCTCTCCCTCCATCCCTCCATTATCTCTCTCTCCTCCCTCCTTCCCATTCTATCCACCCACTCATCACAATCTCTCTCTCTCCTCTCTCTCCCTCCCTCCCTCCTTCCCTCCCATCATCTCCCCCTCCCCTCCCCTCTCTCTCTCTCTCTCGTGTTTCCACCCAAGGGAATTCCAGGCAACTCAAGTGGTCCTTCAGTCCAGCAGAGAAATAGCCAGTGGCCTCAGGCCAGCCAGGCCCTTAAATTTCGATTTTCATGTTTTGACTGTTTTGGGTGAGAGCAAGTCCTTTGGAAGGAACAAGGATTCCTTTCTCCAGAAACAAAAACAAGGGCCGCACTGAGATTTCACGAGATTGCGACATCTCAACATCCACTGTTTGTCAAGGGATTTGGCTGCACCAACACCAAGCAAGCAGCTCAATCTGGACGCCGTCTTTGCGTCTTTGTTCGTGTGCAACCACAGCCGACTCTTTGGAGACCTACAAATGGAGTCCCAGCAGGATAAATGAAGAAGGTCTTTGCAGAACACGATCGCTTTATGAAATAGCCGGATTTAAATCCTCTTGAATTCAGTGGATAGGGGAAGCTTATATAATAAAAGGAAGGAAAAATTAATAAAATGAAATAAATCTGAAAATATGGCCTAGGGTGCTTTTACTGTATGTGTAAATAAACATGAGATTGAAAAAAAATGGAAATCAATGGACTCTAAGCCCAGCCTGAAGTTTTGTAGGAAGAATCCCAACAGAATTTATCTGTTTTCTTCATCCAACTCTTTTTGGTTTGTTTGCTCTTAAACTTCTGAATAGGGTCATGGAATAGTTCATCTGGTCACGATTTGTAACACTGCCCCATCATCAGTGGGTGGAGGGAGACATGACCATGAAGAGAGAGACATTGTGGGAGCGCCTGAAAGATCCTAGGAATCTCACACTGAAACATAAATGTTGAAAATAAAACCTCATTTTTTCTCTTTTTTACACATAGGCAACACTAGGTCCTGATTCATGTTTGCTTCAGGCATTTTTAAGCCATGTCTCGGCTGACCATCTTCCTGGAACAGTTTTGGTGAGTTCTGTAAAATTTGGAGAACATTATCTGCTGCTTCTCAAGATCTGCCTTGCCTATTTGCAAATGATGCTTCTCGGCATGTTAGAGCCAGTAATTACAAACACCCTTTAGTCATTATTAATGATGTGTCTCATTTTAGTGTTGTGTCTTTACTGACCTTATTTTAAAGATCAGCCAAATGTTTTGCAAATGTTTCTGGATTTTGGGAAGCGTATTTTGAAGGAGTTTCATTTTTCAGTCCAAAAGTCCAGCTGCATTTGCTGCTGATAGGCTGAGGGGAACTGCTGGCCAAGGCCGCCTGGCACAGATTCTCCTCTTCTGGGTTATATTTGGAGGCTTCTGGCAGGGAGCGTCTGCATTCGATCTCTGCAGACCAAGAGGCCACGTAGTGATGGAATTCACTGGAGGAGACGTTTACCAGAAGGAGTTCGATCCCAAAGTTTACCTGGAATATTTTCATTTTGGGAAAGGCTCTGTGGAAGATGAATTCCTGGAGTTTATTTTGAAATGCTTTTGCAAAATCTTTACTTCAGGTAGGGGATCCAGTCACTGCTGCAACTTTGAAGGGGGAGAAGGTTTATTTTTTTAAAAAAGAGGCAGGTTGTAGCTCCAGGGGGAAACGTTTTTGAAAGTTTTCAGCATCGCTAGAGAGGGCTCTAATGGAAACTCTGGGCCGGGGGTGGGGAGAGCTGATTTATTCTCAAGCAGCTTTTTGTGCCTGGGACAGGCGGTTTTCTTCAAGCTCCGTTAAGCTCATGGTCTTGTTCATTCAGCGATCCTGTGGGCTTCTTATCCTTTCTTTATTTCGTAGGTGTCGTTGCCGCATCCCTGCATTCAAACATCTGAAACTGGTGAACATTAAACCTAGTAAAATACAGGGGTGAGGGGGGGGGGACGGGGACAAGATTCCAGCAAATGAATTTATAGTGCATTGGAAGCATTCCACATAAATGTGCTGAAGTTTAAAAAAAAAAAATCAAAACAGGAAAAAGTGGAGGAATTAAGCTTGTCAGTCAGAAAGGTTGGCAGTTCAGTGGTTCAAGTACCTAGTACAGATCTCCTGCGTGAGCAGGGGGTTGGACTAGATGACCTCCAAGGTCCCTTCCAACTCTGTTCCTGTTATTGTATTCAAGGACATGGAAGGCTTCAGTGTAGGGTGGAAGTTCAAGAGAGCCTGCTCGAATCTTCCAAATATTTTCAGGTATTCTCTGGGCTTTTAAAGTTTGGGCTGTAAAAAATGGTTTCAGTCTTCCCAAGGATGATATTTTTTAAAAAAAAATAAATAAAAATGCTACAGTTGAATCCTCATTCTTTTGCTTAGGGAAATTAAAAGTTTTCTTGATCCCATCAGATCAACCTCAGCAGGGGCTCCACCTAGGACTCTCCTGGGGGGAAAAGGGGGATTGGAGGAGATAAACCTGAATCTTTCCCTCTTCTCCTCCCCCTCCTGAATCTTCCTCTCGTTTACGCCAGGGGTCCTGAAAGGTGGCACCCTGATCGATATCGGCAGTGGCCCCACCATCTATCAGCTGCTCCCTGCCTGTGGTTCCTATGAGAACATCATCGCCACTGATTATCTGGACCAGAACTGCCAGGAAATTACAAAATGGCTGAAGAAGGAGCCGGGCGCTTTCGATTGGTCCTCGGTGGTGCAGTATGTGTGCCAGCTGGAGGGGAACAGGTAGGGAGGGGCAAGGATCTGTCCATGAAAAGAAAAAAAGAAAAAAACCCATGGGCTTAATCTTACAACTGATCAGGTCAAAGTCCCAGAGAAAGTCCATTATTGGCTAATGGCAGGAATGGAGAATGGCCAGCCAAGCAACACTGAACTTTGAAATTCGTCATCCTTATTAGAGACAAAAGGGCCAGAGGCCAGCCAGAGGGAAAGGATCAAGCAAGTCAAGAAAAATAGAGCAAGGGCAAAGAGAGGGGGGCTGGAAGGGGGCAGATGCAAGGGTGAAATCTATTTACCTTCCTTACTGGTTCAGAAGTGCACGCGTCATGCGTGCAGACCCTCTGCGCATGCGCAAAACCATTCTGCACAAGCGCAGAGGGTACAAACCACATTACTTCCTGGTTAAAACCAAGAAATAACGACAGCCAGGCGGGTGGGCGGAGCCTCGCACCGCGATTGCTACCTGTTCTCCGAACCACCCATCACGATTGCTACCAGGTCGGGCGATCCGGTCCGAACCGGGAGCATTTCACCCCTGGGTAGATGGGATTTGCAGGGAGGAGGAGGAGGAGGACTCTGGGGTCCTTGGTGTTCTCTGAGCTTGGTTGTTTGCTTACAGACATTTCATGACCCAACTAGAGAACATCATCAGTGTTAGAAGGAAATGGGGATTACTCTCATTTTATATACAAGAGATTACCTAGCTGGTTAATGAAAGATCTGCAAGCAAACAACCAAGCTTAGAGATCACCAAGGACCCCCACATTTCATATTTAGCACATTTCCCTCTCAAAATTCTATATTTTTTGAGTCCCTTTATTGACAGGCATTTTGCATCGGTAGTTGAAGGTGTCTATCTAAGGCTGCAGGTACCAGCCAAAGGGACTTCAACCGTTCTCCTTCTCAACCTACTTGGGTTGTACTGGAGAGCTACTTCAGGCCACCACTTCTGAACTGGTTCCGTTGCATTCCAGAGAGGTCTCAGAGCTGTCTGTTGATTGGCTTTCCGATGTCCCTGCAGGGAGACGTGTGCAGAGAAGGAGGCCAAGCTGCGAAGAAGCATCAAGCAGGTCCTCAGATGTGATGTCCACCAAAGCAACCCACTGGCTCCCATCTCTCTGGCCCAGGCTGACTGCCTTCTGTCCACAGAGTGCCTGGAGTCAGCCTGTCAAGACCAGCCGAGTTTCCAAGCCGCCTTGAAGAATCTCAGTTCTCTGCTGAAACTCGGGGGACACTTGATACTCGGTGGGGTTTTAGGGTGCACGTTCTACAGAGTGGGCCCTCATAAGTTCTCCAGCATGCTCTTCACGGAGGAAATACTGAAAAACGGCCTGAGTGCTGCTGGGTTTGCCATTGTAGAGTTCAACGTGGAGCCCAGAGTTTTTAAGACCAATATGGAGGACTGCGATTTCTCCGGAAAGTACGTCATTCTGGCCCGCAAGGACAAAGAAGTGTAAACCCTGTGCTTTATTGTATCCTAAAAGCCACAACATCACTTTGGATCTGGAACGGGCTTCTTCCAAGCCCGTCTCTATCGCAGCCTCGTCTCAGTCTTAGCCTTCTAAGTGTCACCTGAAGGCCATAATAACCCATCTTCTAGACCTGTAGGAAGGTCACAGCCCAACCAAGATGGAAGGAGTTCAAATAAAACGCTTTCTAAAAAGAAACTTGTGTTGTGTTGATCTATTTTGAGTGAACATTTAATGAAAAATAAACAAATCATGCAGAAAACAATGAAGATCTCAGTATTCACCTGGGTTTTCACAAATGGACCAATTTTATTTATTCAGTTGTGGGAAGTGTTGACTTTTCAATGAGTTTAAAGACTTTGTCCACCAAGATTAGCCAAAGTTTCTCTTAAGCTGCATTCGATTACCATGGAACTTCTACGTTTGGGTAAAGGAAGAAGTCCTTCAATCTTCTTGGACTTTTATGTCACAATTCCTTCCCCCTCCTAGTTTCTGGCAATGACAACCCTGTGAGATGAATTGGACTAGGACAGATGGGCTGGCCCAAAGTCACTCAGCTGGTTTTTCGTATCGAAGGTAGGACTTGAACTCACTATCTCCTGGTGATTGGCCTAAAGTCCCCCAGCCAACTTTTGAGCCTAAGGTGGGACTAGAACTCACTGTCTCCTGGTTTCTAAACTTCACCACTAGAGCGAGCTGGCTTACCTAATGTAGATTTATGCAACAAAATGATCAACAGCAAACATTGATTAAAAACCCAGCTGTTGTCTTGCATGTGTTGGTTATGATCTTTAAAGCGCTCCATGGCTTAGGACCTGGGTACTTACGGGACCGCCTGCTGTTACCATACGCCTCCCACCGACCCGTACGCTCCCACAGAGAGGGACTTCTCAGGGTGCCGTCCGCCAAACAATGTCGGCTGGCGGCCCCCAGGGGAAGGGCCTTCTCTGTGGGGGCTCCCACACTCTGGAACGAGCTTCCCCCGGGTTTACGCCAAATACCTGACCTTCGGACATTTCGTCGCGAACTCAAGACTCACCTTTTTATCCGCGCAGGGCTGGCTTAAATCGGGATTTTAATCTTAAATTTATTAATTTTAAACGGGGTTTTAGTATGGTAAATTTTAATCACTGGGCTAATTTAAATAAGTTTTTTAAATCGTATTTTAAATCTGTATATTGTATTGTCGGTTTTTTATTATGCCTGTACACCGCCCTGAGTCCTTCGGGAGAAGGGCGGTATAAAAATCAAATAAAATAAATAAAATAAAATAAATAAAATAAATAAATGGTGTTCCTCATCTGAATATGACTTCTGCTTCCCTGAAATTTTGTTCTGTTGCAAAAACCTACCCACAGATGATCTTGGGACCAGGGGTGAAATGCTCCCAGTTCAGACCGGATCGGCTGATCCGGTAGCGATGGTGGATTTGTTCAGATAACCAATAGCAAAAATCCCTGTCCCCTCTCCACCACCCATGCCCACCCAATCGCCCGCTTGCCACTTCTTTCCGGCTCGCTCACTTTTCCCGCACAAATGGTAGGAATAGGTTGTAAAAAATGCTTTTAAAAGCTAAAAAAAGGCTCTAATGATCACAGCTGAGCCACGCGATCATCAGAGCCTTTTTTTACTTTTAAAAACATTTTTTTACTACCTATTTGCCCGAATAGGTAGTAAAAGAATGCATTTAAAAATGTTTTTAATAAAAGTTTTAAATGTTTTTTAAAAGGCTCCGAAGATGGCGCGCTACAGCTGATCACACCCCCACCCCGCGTACACTGTTCTACTTACCTTCCTTCCCATGCCTCCTTTTGACATGCACTGTGTGTGCGCGCACACCTCGCATTTGTTGCTTGGTGGATATTGTGCATGTGCGTGCGCAGCACACGTTTGGCACGCAGAGCGCATGCGCAGCCATCAAACCGGTAGTAAACCGGTTCAGATTTCACCACTGCTTGGGACAAACAAACAAACAAACAAACCCAGACACCAAGAAAGTTGCATCTTTCTTAAACCTAGCCAAGATCCTTTAGCCTTAATGCTGGAGGCAAGTTAATTTTTGACCCAGCCACGAGTGGGTGGGGAGGACTTCAGCATGGGAGAATCCTTCACCCTCATCATAAAAGCTGCTGCTCTCCAAAGGATGTCCTGCTTGCAACCATCTGATCAACTGTTGGGCCTTTGAGGCATCTACTTCCTCACTATCTCAGAGAGTGAGATAGGGTAATAAAGGCTTTGACCAAAAAGAATGAGGAAGAAGGAACATTGAAGTGGGCAGACTTCATACTGGGGAAGAAGAAGAAGAAGAAGAAGAAGGAGAAGGAGAAGGAGAAGGAGAAGGAGGAGGAGGAGGAGGAGGAGGAGGAGGAGGAGAAGGAGAAGGAGAAGGAGAAGGAGAAGGAGAAGGAGAAGAAGAAGAAGAAGAAGAAGAAGAAGAAGAAGAAGAAGAAGAAGAAGAAGAAGAAGAAGAAGAATATTTTAATTTGTATACCGCCTTCTCCCGAAGGACTCAGGGCGGTGCACAGCCAAAATAAAATACAAAAAGAACAACCCTTAAAAAACTTATTCAATTGGCCAAATTTAAAATACAGTAACATCCTATAAAATTTACAAAAATTTAAAAACCCATAAAAACAAATTAAAATTTTAAAAATCAAGCCAGTCCAGCAAGACGGAATAAATAGGTTTTAAGTTCGCAGCGAAAGGTCCCAAGGTCGGATAGTTGTCGAAGTCCAGGGGGAAGTTTGTTCCACAGGGTAGGAGCCCCCACAGAGAAGGCCCTCCCCCTGGGGGCTGCCAGTCGACATTGCTTGGCTGACGGCACCCTAAGGAGTCTCGCTCACTTTTTTCTGGGCATCAGGATTTGGAGGCATCCAATAGACACCTGGAAACCGTCAACCCAACCAAACTAAAAAGTGAGAGTTGAGTTTGGAGGGAAATGGAGCCAACATTCACAGAAAAGGAATTTTTTGCAAAGCATTTTGTTCCAAAAGACATTTTGAAATCGTACTACACCCTGAGCTCTGGGAATAACACAGAGAGGGACTTTTTAATATTCCTCCCGAAAAATCTCCACAGGATATTCACTTCAGGTAAGTGTTTTTAACAGGTGGAAGTTGGTGGAGATAAATTGGCTCCCATTTTAAGTGGAATCAGTGTAATTGATGATCTCAGACTAATGTGCAGACTAGAACGTAAGACTAATGTGCTTTTTGCAAATATGTGAACTACACAAAAGAACTGGCTCAAAACTAGATTTTAAGGCTACACGTCTGAACATATTTTGCTCAGGTTGTCTTACAGATATTAAAATATGGGTGGTATGACACATTTACAAAAATGTATTTATTGATTAAAAACTCGGGCCAGGGGAATACAAATGGTTGTGTCTATGAAAATGTATCACATATATAGACTGAAAAGGGTGTCTAGAAACTGAAGTGGACACACACACACACACACACACACACACACACACGGTGTCCAGTTCAAGAATGTATAAAGGAGGGTTGTTATCTATTCCGTAAAGAGGTAATTTTCATTCCAAAGGTGTTGTTGAATCTGTTTCCCTGACATGAAGGATCACCGCCACAAATCATGCTTCAGTTGATGGAGCACAGGCTTCAGTGATGGGGTTTCCAACTGTGCCTACCGCTCCAGGTTCTGGTCAGTGTAGTCGGTGGCTATAATCTCCCGGAAGGAAGGATTCGCAGGCAGAGAGGAACTGGTGGATGGTTGGGCTGGTGCCAATGTCAATCAGATGCCATCTGGAGCCCATCAAGCCAAAGGCAGAATTTTTCAAACTGTTTTGGGTCTTTTGTATCTGTTGCATGCCCCTCTATAGTTTCCCCATCTAAAATGCCCCAGAAGGACCAGAAACCCTTCGAAGAGCATCCTGGAGACCACCTTACCATTGGCAACCCCTTCTCTTCTTAGCATTCCCACAAATATATTTCCAACCCACCCATTTCCCCCTCTTCAAGAAAAAATAAATACATGGGAAAGAGATTGGGGAAACCTCTTCCTTCTGTTTCATTTCCAGCTCAGTCTGCAGAAAAGGCCAACTAATAGAACATAGAATTATAGGGCTGGAAGGGATGTTTGTGACCATTTTGGCATCTGCCTTTTGTAAGCTACTTTCATTCCTTGGTTGTTTGTACCCTGAAGAAAAAATCTAAGTGATGCAGGTTGCGATCAGCAGAATTGTGAAGATGAAAGCATGACTTTGAGATCCGCCTCTTGGCTCTTCCTGCCCATCTCAGATCAACGAGCGTCCACCTCCTGATTTCCCTTACAGATTACTTTCTCAGCAAAGCTCACATTTGTATGTTGCAGTGTGAGCATCTTTGAAAACAGAGGTAGAATAACCAAATATGGGTCAATTGCAGAAACTGCTATCATTAAGTGTTGTATCTCATGATTCTTGATAAGTGTATTATTTTTCTTTTTTTCTGCACCAAAGACAAATTCCTTGTGTCTCCAATCACACTTGGCCAATAAAGAATTCTATTCTATTCTATTCTATTCTATTCTATTCTATTCTATTCTATTCTATTCTATTCTATTGCAGAAACTGCAAGCAAGGGGAAAAGACACATATACTAAAGCAAAGTATAACTCCATACAAGATAATCACTTTGTGAAATTTGTACTTTCCTATTTCTGGTATTCAATTGTATAAAAGATTGGGGTTTTCCTATTGTCCAAAAGTTGCTTTTCCAGGAGGCAACTGGACTTTCTGGTTTTGAAGACGTTTTGCTTCAAAAGAAAAAAACAAAACAAAATAGTCCAGTGGGCTCCTGGAAAAGCACCTTTGGGACAACCAACTTTATATACATTTATATAAATAAATTTTATTTATAAAACAAATAAATAAATAAAAATGACCTGGATGACTGAGAATCTCTACAGACTTTGTGCTTTGCTGTTGTTCAGGGTCTCGG
Source organism: Ahaetulla prasina (assembly GCF_028640845.1). Taxonomy (NCBI): domain Eukaryota; kingdom Metazoa; phylum Chordata; class Lepidosauria; order Squamata; family Colubridae; genus Ahaetulla; species Ahaetulla prasina. The sequence goes on along the minus strand of NC_080547.1, from coordinate 9,831,617 downwards.
CTCCTTTAACTGCCAGGACCCGTTTCCTGAAGCACTTCAATAAAAGTTTTGTGAGTCTGTCACTGGCTCTGATTGGCTTCTGCAGCAGGCTGGCCCATTTTGGGGACAAAAGAACATAGACTCCTAGGGCTGGAAGGGATCTTGGGCCTCCCGTTATGCAATCCGATATTCCGGAAAAGAGGCATGAGAAGACCCCGTCCCTTTCCGGGGAAAGAAAGCAAGGGGGTAAGGAAGGACGCCTTGCCGGAGGTCAGGAGAAGTAGAAGAGGTAGGCAGAGAAGAGTGCCTTCAGGGCCAGATGTCCAAGTAACCAGGTCTCCTTCCCTTTTCTGACCACCCTACTTCTGGGGCAGAAAACATCTGTTTTGGGCTTGAAGCTTTTCTCGGGTTGCGCCCGGCTGCCCCACTGCTCCTGTCAATCACCCATTCTCCTGGCTCCTAGCCCAGGGTTGTGTGTCAGCAGGCAGGTTCTCCCCTCCAGGCCAATTCCACGCCTGTCCAACTCTTCCTTGGCACTTAGGACTGGGGAAGGTAACCGCCTTTCTATTTTGGGACCGGATGCCAGTGCAAGGGGCCAGGTTCCCCAGAAAGCAGCTTTGTAGTGGGCAGCAGAATCCCTTCAGTGTCTCACGACTGTGACATCCTGACTTAGTCCAGTGAGAGACCAGGAGGCCTGCAGAGCAGAGGGAAACCCAAGAGGGCATTAGGGTTGCAAGGCCGGACGCCATGCCAAAGGGGCCCAGGGGGAGTTCAAATGAGGAAGTCATAATCCAGAGCCCAAAAGGAAAAGGGAGGGCAGCCTCAGAAAGGGCAGGGCCAAGGACAGCACAGGGCAACACATACACAGAAAATCCACGTACATAGAAAACAGAGAGACACAACACAAAGACACCACAAACCAACACACAAACACAGAGACAAGACATTACTTTATTGCATACAGAGCCATTTCCTAGTCGCCATTTCCTATGCGCCTTCTAGGAAAGGTGTGATCCTTCCCAGGAGGTGTGTGCCATGTGTTTTCCCTAACTTGTGTAACAAAATCATAACAACGGTTGGAGAAGTCTGGGTGTTCCACAACAACTGCCTAATGTTCACATACTGCATTTCTGGGCAAGAAGGATGCACCTCCCCTTCCCATCCGCTTTGGGCGGGGGGCAGTTGATCCTGGTCTCTTCAATCCATTTAATAACAAAACCAGCCTGTCTCACTGCCTCTTCTACCATCTCCTTTTCCAAGTAAATGTTAGAGAACCTGTGTTGGCCAACGATATAATAGTGCGATTCAAGGGTTGAATAAAACAGGAGGTGCCCCCCTGGTTTCAGGAGGGAACTGATGTTCCTGAAGGCCGATCGGTAGGTGGGGATGTCCCTGCAAGCCCCATCGAAGCACAAACTGGAGAGCAGACAATCTGCAGGAGGAAGAACCAGTGGAGCCAAAGGGTTGGGTTGGGTCACATCGCATTTCAGGTACCGCTTGAAAGCTCTTCGGACTTTCTCTTCCTTCTCTGGCCATTTTTCCCTGGGGAGAAAGACAGAAAGAATATGACCTGCCTACCTCCAAGCCTTGGTCACTCTGGAGTTGCCCCTCTTTTAATGGATGGAGATAGGAGAAGCTTCCCAGATTTGCTGTCCTCCAAGAACAGGAAAGCCCTCCTTTCTGCAAATTTCCTTGTTGCCTGGATTCAAATATCAATCTGGAAAAGTTGAGGACAGTGTTCCTCCACCTTGCAAATTCCTCTTCCCATCTGCTCAGAAGAAACTGTGGACTTGTTGCCACTTTCCTTTCCTAGCAGAATGGACACAAAAGCCATGTCTCAATCTCAGCAGCAGCTAGTGAAACTCTCTGAAAGAGAGTCCCTTTTGGTTCTTCAACGTGGACTCTTCTGCTTATTTTTGGTCTCCTTCATTTCCAAACTCCATTTTTATTCTCCAACCATTGATAAAATACTTCCCATATCATATAATATTCTGTTTGCTCTTTCTCTTTAATTGCTAACGCTAATCTATTCATTTCTGCACATTCTAATATTTTCCTTATCACCTTTGCTTCAATAGGAAACTTTTCACTTTTCCAATGTTGTGCGTATACAATTCTAGCTGCAGTTAATACATTAATAATTAAATATACATTCTCTTTATTATAGGTAGAAAATATATTAAGGAAGAGTTATTAATAAGATGAAATTTGTTAGTATAAGTATGACGAGAATAATGATATTTGATGTTAACAGGGTATTATTATTGAAAGATGCTAAGAAGAAAATGGGGAATTTTACAATATTTAAATGTGTACTGAACATATTATAAAATTTATGTTATTGTGAACGTGAAAGATGTGATAAATGAGGAAGGATGTAGCATAGAGATGTATGTACCCAGAAAAACACTGCGTAAAGATAGATGGAATTTTTTATATTTGTTTTGTTTTTTTAAAAAATAATTTAAAAAAAACTTCTGGTCTGCACAATTATTCCCCATTAAGCTCCTGATTGCAAAATCTCTCCGGCTGCATTTTCATACACGGACAGATTAGCCAAAGTTGAAAGAAATGGATCTGGCTGCCTTATCTAGTTGAATCTTTATTAGTCTTACTCTTGAAAGGGGTCAAAATCAAAGGATACCTTCTTCCTCTACCTACCTGTCTCCTTCCAGCTCACAGACGTATTTCACGATGGGGGTCCAGTCAAAAGCCCCAGGCTCCTTCCTCAGCCATCGCTGCACCTCCTCCCAGTTCTGGTCAGCGCAATCCGTGGCTATGATCTCTCGGAAGGACTCGCAGGCGGAGAGAAATTGGTGGATGGATGCGCCACTGCCAATGTCGATCAGGGTGTCTCCCTTGATGCCATCTGGAGCCCATCAACCCAACCAGAGAGTTTTTCAAGCTCAGCCTGCTTTGCGTCCTTGACATCTGCTATGCTGCATGCTGGTGCCAATTTCCCTCAACTAAACTGCCCTAGAAGCACAAGAAGCCCTTCGAAGAGCATCCTGAAGCCCCCTGATCACCTGGCAACCTCTTCCCTTCTTAGCATTCCCCTGAACCTGTTTCCAACCCACCTGCTTCCCCACTCTTAGCAAGAAGTAAACACATGGGAAAGAGATTTCTCCTTGTGTTTCATTTCCAGATCAATCTGCAAAAAAGTTCAAGTAATAGAAGATAAAAAATTACAGGATTGGAAGGGATATTTGTGACCATTTTGGCACCTGCCTTTTGTAGCTACTTTCATTCCTGGGCTGCTTGTACCCTGAAGAAGAAATCTAAGTGGTGCAGGTTGCGATCAGCAGAATTGTGAAGATGAAAGCATGACTTTGAGATCCGCCTCTTGGCTCCTCCTGACCATCTCAGATCAACAAGCGTCCCTCACCTTGAAGTTAACATTGGGAAAGTCAAGACTTACCTATGGTGAATGCCCTGTGCGCCCCTTTCAGGAAAAAGGTTACAAACTGACCGAGTCCATCATCCTCAAGGCTCACTTTGTAGTACTTTTCCAGGTGGTCTCTGGGATCAAAATGCTGAGTGTAGGCATCTTTCCCTGTGAAAGGCTCTTCCATCTTCCCAGAAACACTTTGACTGACTTCTGGTTGCTCCTTTCATGCTCTGAGGATTATTATACTTCGGTCTTGGCTGGCTCCACCTCCTGATTTCCCTTACAGATTACTTTCTCAGCAAAGCTCACATTTGCATGTTGCAGTGTGAGCATCTTTGACCTGACCTGATCTAATGAAACAAGAAGTTCTCCCTTGAAAAGGAAGCATAGGACTGGTGGATCACCCACTAAGAAACAATATACCTGCAGCCCCGGGAGGGATAATAACCTAGTACAGGGGTCACTAACCTTTGGGACCCCAGGGACCATTAAATTCATAATTTTAAATCCCGCAGATCATTAATATGAATTTTTAAAAAGATAAATATTATTTAGTGCAATATAAAAAATGCAAATAATTTTTCTGCGGACCACCACTGCTCCATGGACCACTGGTTGGTGACCGCTGCCCTAGAAGAATGTGATTGCATAACGTGTCAGTTTGAAATGGACAAAATGGGATAAGACTACCCAAAATCTGAATAGGAAGTCATGAGGCTTGGCAACAGAGGTAGAATAACCAAATATGGGTCAATTGCAGAAACTGCTATCATTAAGTGTTGTATCTCATGATTCTTGATGAGTGTATTATTTTTCTTTTTTTCCTGCACCAAAGACAAATTCCTTGTGTCTCCAATCACACTTGGCCAATAAAGAATTCTATTCTATTCTATTCTATTCTATTCTATTCTATTCTATTCTATTCTATTCTATTCTATTCTATTCTATTCAAGCAAGGGCAAAGGACACGTATACTAAAGCAAAGTATAACTCCATATAAGATAATAGCTTTGTGCAATTTTTACTTTCCTATTTCTAGTATTCAATTGTATGAAAGTTCATGCCTTTGTTGTTGTTCAGAGTCTCGACTCCTTTAGTGGCTTTTGCTGAAGGGCTTCAATAAAAGTTTTGTGGAAGTCCATCACTTGTGTCTGGCTCTGATTGGCTTCTGCAGCAGGCTGGCCCATTTTGGGGACAAAAGAACATAGACTCCTAGGGCTGGAAGGGATCTTGGGCCTCCCATTATGCAATCCGATATTCTCCCTTGGAAAAGAGACATGAGAAGACCCCGTCCCTTTCCGGGGAAAGAAAGCAAGGGGGTAAGGAAGGGGTGGGTCCTCTTGCCGGAGGTCAGGAGAAGTAGAAGAGGTAGGCAGAGAAGAGTGCCTTCAGGGCCAGATGTCCAAGTAACCAGGTCTCCTTCCCTTTTCTGACCACCCTACTTCTGGGGCAGAAAACATCTGTTTTGGGCTTGAAGCTTTTCTCGGGTTGCGCCCGGCTGCCCCACTGCTCCTGTCAATCACCCTTTCTCCTGGCTCCTAGCCCAGGGTTGTGTGTCAGCAGGCAGGTTCTCCCCTCCAGGCCAATTCCACGCCTGTCCAACTCTTCCTTGGCACTTAGGACTGGGGAAGGTAACCGCCTTTCTATTTTGGGACCGGATGCCAGTGCAAGGGGCCAGGTTCCCCAGAAAGCAGCTTTGCAGTGGGCAGCAGAATCCCTTCAGTGTCTCACGACTGTGACATCCTGACTTAGTCCAGTGAGAGACCAGGAGGCCTGCAGAGCAGAGGGAAACCCAAGAGGGCATTAGGGTTGCAAGGCCGGACGCCATGCCAAAGGGGCCCAGGGGGAGTTCAAATGAGGAAGTCATAATCCAGAGCCCAAAAGGAAAAGGGAGGGCAGCCTCAGAAAGGGCAGGGCCAAGGACAGCACAGGGCAACACGTACACAGAGAATCCACGTACATAGAAAACAGAGAGACACAACACAAAGACACCACAAACCAGCACACAAACACAGAGACAAGACATTACTTTATTGCATACAGAGCCATTTCCTAGTTGCCATTTCCTATGCGCCTTCTAGGAAAGGTGTGATCCTTCCCAGGAGGCGTGTGCCATGTGTTTTCCCTAACTTGTGTAACAAAATCATAACAACGGTTGGAGAAGTCTGGGTGTTCCACAACAACTGCTTAATGTTCACATACTGCATTTCTGGGCAAGAAGGATGCACCGCCCCTTCCCATCCGTTTTGGGCGGGGGGGGGGGGCAGTTGATCCTGGTCTCTTCAATCCATTTAATAACAAAACCAGCCTGTCTCACTGCCTCTTCTACCATCTCCTTTTCCAAGTAAATGTTAGAGAACCTCTGTTGGCCAACGATATAATAGTGCAATTCAAGGGTTGAATAAAACAGGAGGTGCCCCCCTGGTTTCAGGAGGGAACTGATGTTCCTGAAGGCCGATCGGTAGGTGGGGATGTCCCTGCAAGCCCCATCGAAGCACAAACTGGACAGCAGACAATCTGCAGGAGGAAGAACTAGTGGAGCCAAAGGGTTGGGTTGGGTCACATCGCATTTCAGGTACCGCTTCAGGGCCCTTCGGATTTTCTCTTCCTTCTCTGGCCATTTTTCACTGGGGAGAAAGACAGAAAGAATATGACCTGCCTACCTCCAAGCCTTGGTCACTCTGGAGTTGCCCTTCTTTTAATAGATGGAGATAGGCTAAGCTTCCCAGGTTTGCTGTCTTCCAAGAACAGGAAAGCCCTCTTTTCTGCAAATTTCCTTCTTGCCTGGATTCAAATATCAATCTGGAAAAGTTGAGGACAGTGTTCCTCCACCTTACTAATTCTTAAGATGTTTGGGTTTAACTCCCAGAATTCCCCAGACAACACAAGGAATACCAGTCTTGAGTATTCCCCATGGAAAATTACAGACATGTAGCTTCCACCAGTCACTAATCTCTTTGTCTTGGTAGCACCTATCTCACGGATGGGGAGGGGGTTATAATCAATGTCAATAAACTAATTATGAGCCATGAATAACTATGTCATCATAAAAATTTCATGACTTCTGTCCCTGGATAAATATCGAGATGGAGATAGATGGATACAGCCTTTGTGTGATGATGTCTCATCTCGGGCATCTTAGGGTGGCTATGGAAATGGTCAATTCGTATGTTCTGTTAATTCACTCCTGAGCAGAACATGGATTCCCATTGCCTTTCTCCAGTAGGAAGTGACAAGGATGAGAACCACTGGGGTCCTTATCAGGTTAGTGGGTGAGAGTAATGGGTGAGCCCACTGAGCATTTGGGCCAAGTAAAATAAGGAGGAGAACATCAAGGTTATGGAGGGCAGAATAGGCTGCAAACTTTGATTATTCATCTTTCTGAGTCTGATGCAAGAAAAAAGACCCTGGCTAGATGGAGATCCCACCAAGAGAGAAAGCTTGGGAAGGGGAGATCCAAAGAAGAAATGGATCATTGAGGAATAGAGGACCCTGCAGATCCTGCAGGATACTTAAAACAGAGACCAAGTCGGGAACAATTGGTTCTCCTCTTCTCATCTGCTCAGAAGAAACTGTGGACTTGTTGCCACTTTCCTTTCCTAGCAGAATGGACACAAAAGCCATGTCTCAATCTCAGCAGCAGCTAGTGAAGCTCTCTGAAAGAGAGTCCCCTTTGGTTCTTCAATGTGGACCCTTCTGGTCTGCACAATTATTCCCCATTAAGCTCCTGATTGCAAAATCTCTCCGGCTGCATTTTCATACAAGGACAGATTAGCCAAAGTTGAAAGAAAAGGATCTGGCTGCCTTATCTAGTTGAATCTTTATTAGTCTTACTCTTGAAAGGGGTCAAAATCAAAGGATACATTCTTCCTCTACCTACCTGTCTCCCTCTAGCTCACAGACGTATTTCACGATGAGGGTCCAGTCAAAAGCCCCCGGCTCCTTCCTCAGCCATCGCTGCACCTCCTCCCGGTTCTGGTCAGCGCAATCCATGGCTATGATCTCTCGGAAGGACTTGCAAGCGGAGAGAAATTGGTGGATGGATGCGCCACTGCCAATGTTGATCAGGGTCTCCCTTGATGCCATCTGGAGCCCATCAACCCAACCAGAGAGTTTTTCAAGCTCAGCCTGCTTTGCATTCTTGACATCTGCTATGCTGCATGCTGGTGCCAATTTTCCCCAACTAAACTGCCCCAGAAGCACAAGAAGCCCTTCGAAGAGCATCCTGAAGCCCCCTGGTCACCTGGCAACCCCTTCCCTTCTTAGCATTCCCCTGAACCTGTTTCCAACCCACCTGCTTCCCCGTTCTTAGGAAGAAGTAAACACATGGGAAAGAGATTGGGGAAACCTTTCTCCTTGTGTTTCGTTACCAGATCAGTCTGCAGAAAAGGCCTGCTAATAGATATAGAATTATAGCTTTGGAAGGGATGTTTGTGACTATTTTGGCATCTTGCCTTTTGTATGCCACTTTCATTCCTTGGCTGTTTGTACCCTGAAGAAGAAATCTAAGTGGTGCAGGTTACGATCAGCAGGCAGATCTCAAAGCCATGCTTTCATCTTCACAATTCTGCTGTCGTTAACCTGCACCACTTAGATGTCCTCTTCTAGGTGTCTAAGTCATAAAGTGGACATACCTTACAAAAGGCAGATGCCAAAATGGGGGTCCAGCTTAGGTTGAGAGACACTGCCCTAGACCTTCCAGGTCCCAGACTGATATTTGAATCCAGGTAACAAGGAATTTGTGCAGAGCTTTCCTGTTCTTGAAGGACAGCAGACTTGGGAAGCCTGACCTATCTTCATCCATAAAAAGAAGGGCAACTCTAGGTTGACTAAGGCTTGGAAGTAGGCAAGTCACATTCTTCCTTTCTTCCTTCCCCAGGGAAAAATGGCCAGAGAAGGAAGAGAAAGTCTGAAGAGCTGTTAAGCAGTACCTGAAATGTGATGTGACCCAACCCAATCCTTTGGCCCCACTGGTTCTTCCACCCACAGATTGTCTGCTTTCTAGTTTGTGCTTTGATGTGGCTTGCTGTTTTAGTTCGCCAGCAGCCTGTGGAGCTGGCAATGGAGTTGGACAGCGATGAGGCTGAGGTGAGGCCAGGGCCATCAGGGAGTGAGGTGCGGACTCCAGAGTCTCCAGAGATTGATAGTAGTGAGGCAGAGGAACAGGAGGAGCCTGTTCCTAATGCATGCTTGAGAAGAGCTACCAGAAGGCAAAAGCAGCTCAAGCAAAAAGGACAACTCGGTAGTAGGACCAAGAGATGATTGGCCCCTCCCATAAGGGTTAAAACAGACCAGCAACGGCATTTGGGATCTTTGCTGGAAAACAACATTGGTAGCTTCATCTTTTGCTTCGTCTATATCTTGCATTTATTTTTGTGACTTCTGAACGTTTGCCAAGAAAGGCCTTTGGCAGGTTTGCGATAGGACTGAGGAATTTGTATTGGGAGGAATTTGTTTTAATTTGAGTTGAAGGATGCTGGGAATCAAGTAATTCTCAGCTGTTCAAATAAAGTTTGTTTGTTTTTTCACAGACTGAGTTTCTTACTACCTACTTGGGCCTGGGTTACAATACTTGCAAGGACATCCCCACCTACCGAATGGCCTTCAGGAACATCAGTTCCCTCCTGAAACCAGGGGGCACCTCCTCTTTCATTCAACGCTTGAGTATTACTACATTGTGGGCCAACACAAGTTCTCCATCCTCTACTTGGAGCAGAAGCTGATAGAAGAGGCAGTGAGACAGGCTGGCTTTGTCATTAAGTGGATTGAGGAAACCAGGAACATCTTTCCCCCTTCTCTAACTGATGGGAAGGGGAGATGTATCCTTCTTGCCCAGAAACATAGCCTGTGAAATAAAGCAGCTGTTGATGTAACACCCGGATGTTTTCCCAACCATTGTTAGGATTTTGTTATACAATTTAGGGAATGCACACACTACGTAGCTTCTGTGTTGTTTCCCATGCCTAGTAGGCATGTAGGAAATGGCTCTAAAGTAACATCTTGCATCTTTGTGTTTGTGTATAGGTTTGTGTGTGTGCTTGTATGCCTCTCTCTGTCACTCTCTGCAAAGGAGAGGAAGGAAAAGGGCTGGACAGGAATTCAAAAGCTGGAAGACTTGATTGCCTGGAAGAATGAAAATGCTGCTCTCCAGCACAGGAGTTAGGAAGAAAACAACAGCTTTTCTGCAAGAGAAAACCTTCAAGCCCCCTTCCATCACCACCCCGTCTCACCAAGGACCCCAAAGACACTCTGCTCTGTAGGGTGATCAAAGCATGGAGGTGGAGCTGCCTCTTTGAAGACCTGGCCCCAAAGACCCGATTCTCTGCCAGGCCCCTCCTGCCCTCCGGCAATAGGACCCACCTCCCTCCTTTCCCCCTCGCTTTCTTTGATGGGAGAGGAAGGAAGGAGGCCTTCTGCTGCCTCTTTTCCAGGGGAGAAGAGCTGATTGCGTAAGAGGGAGAGGAGGTCAGATCAGATCATGACTTCAAATCTCTGGGCAGGCGGTGGTCAAAACGATCAGGCTACAGCCTGCAACAGGGTGCTTTGTTGAGAAACCAATTGGTAAGAGAAATCAGGGGGTGGAGCTAACCAAGATAAAAACAGGATAAAGCTCAGAACTTGAAAGGAGCATCCAACAGTCGGCAAAAGGGTTTCTAGGATGATGGAGGAGCCTTTCACAGAGGGAGAGTTCTATGCCGAGAATTTTCTTCCCAAAGATTATCTGGAAACATATTATAAAGTTAACTTTGAAGATGATGATGATGGACTAAATATGCTTCAAACTTTTTCCCTGACAGGATACCACAGGGCATTCACCAGAGGTAAGTCTTTAGTTTCCCAACTTTAACCGCAAGGTGAGGGACGCTTGTTGATCTGAGATGCTCAGCATGGTCATTTCTTCTTGAGAGAGGAGTAAATGGGTCGGTTGGAAACAGGTTCATGGGAATGCTAAGAAGGGAAGGGGTTGCCAGATGGTCTGATGCACTCCAGGATGTTCTTTGAAGGGCGTCTGGTGCTTCTGGGGCAGTTCAGATGGGAAAATAGGCCACAGTGTCCAGAATAGCAGGTAGGAAGGACCCAAAGCAGGCTGAGCTTGAAAAACTGCCTTTGGCTTGATGGGCTCCAGATGGCATCAAGGGAGACACCCTGATCGACATTGGCACCGGCCCAACCATCTACCAGTTCCTCTCCACTTGCGAGTCCTTCCAGGAGATCATAGCCACCGACTACACTGACCAGAACCGGGAGGAGGTGCAGCGATGGCTGAAGAAGGAGCCGGGGGCTTTTGACTGGACCCCCTTTGTGAAATACGTCTGTGAGTTGGAGGGAGACAGGTAGGTAGAAGGAGAACTTATCTTTTCCTTTGAAACTCTTTAAATCTATAAGATTAATTTAGCCTCAGACAAAGAAGTCAGGCGCTCTTCTTTCAACTTTGGCTAATCTGTCCTTGTATGACAAGGCAGCAGGAGAGATTTTGCAATCAGGAGCTTAACAGGAGAGTAATTGCGCAGACCAGAAGCGTCCACCCTAAAGAATCAAAGGGGATTCTCTTTCAGAGAGCTTTGCTAGCTGGTTCTGCAATAGCTTTCGTGCCCATTGTGGTAGCAAAACAAGCAAAACTGTGGCAAGAAGCCCACAGTTTCTTCTGAGCAGATGGGAAGTGGAGAATCAATTGTCCCAGACTCGTCTCTCTCTTAATTCTCCTGAGGTGTTTCAGAAGGACCTGCAGGGTCATCTTCTCCTCAATGGTCCATGTCTTATTTGGTAAGACATGGACCATGTCCTTGCCTTCCCAAGCTTTCTCTCCTGGTGGGACCTGTATCTAAGCAGGGTCTCTCTAGCCGAAGCCCTCATTGGCTTCCATGTTTGTTTCTTCTTGTGTTGGACTCAGAAAGATGAGTACCAAACTTAGCAGGCTATTCAACTCTCCATATCTTGATGTTCTCCTCCTTCTTTCAATTGGCACATTGCCCAGTAGACTCACCCATTAACCTAATAAGAAAAAGTGTGGTTCTTCAGTTGCCAGTTCCAGCTGGAGAATGGTGGTGGGAATCCATGTTCTGCTCAGGAGTGAATTAACTAAACTTATAAATTGACCATTTCCAGAGCAACCCTAAGGTGCCAGAGTGGAGACACCATCATTCAAAGGCTGCCATTATCTTTTTGCATCCCGACCTTTTGTCCAAGGACATAAGTCATGGTATTTTTATGATGACATAGTCACTTGTGGCTATTATTAATTGATTGAAATAATTTATAGCATGCTCTTCATCTGTGAAGAATCAAGACAAAGGCTGGTGATTGGGATGGTGGGTGCATGGAGACCCAGCCCCAGACCAGTGTTCTTTGTGCTGTCTGGGGAATTCTGGGAGTTGATACCCATACATCTTAAGAGCTGCCAAAGTGGAGGAACACTGTGCTTGACCTGTCCAGGCTGATATTTGAACCTAGGCAAGAAGGGCTTTCCTGTTCTTGAAGGACAGCAGACCTGGGAAGCTTCTCCTATCTCCATCCATTAAAAGAAGGGCAACTCCAGAGTGACCAAGGCTTGGAGGTAGGCAGGTCATATTCTTTCTGTTTTTCTCCCCAGAGAAAAATGGCCAGAGAAGGAAGAGAAAGTCCAAAGAGCCCTCAAGCGGTACCTGAAATGTGATGTGACCCAACCCAACCCTTTGGCTCCACTGGTTCTTCCTCCTGCAGATTGTCTGCTCTCCAGTTTTTGCTTTGATTCAGCTTGCAAAGACATCCCCACCTACCAAATGGCCTTCAAGAACATCAATTCCCCCCTGAAACCAGGGGGGCACCTCCTGTTCAGTTCAATGCTTGAGCAGCATTACTACATGGTGGGCCAACACAAGTTCTCCACCCTCTACCTGGAGCGGGAGGTGATAGAAGAGGCAGTGAGACAGGCTGGCTTTGTCATTAAGTGGATCGAGGAGACCAGGAATAGCATCCCCCCTTCTCTAGTTGATGGGAAGGGGCTGTGCCTCCTTCTTGCTCAGAAATGTAGTCCGTGAAAATTAGCTGTCGATATAACATCCAGAGGCTTCCCCAGCTACTGTAATGAATCTGTTATACCAGTTTCTACGCCCTTCCTAGTAGATATCTGGGAAATGGCTCTGCATGTAATAAAGTAACACCTTGCCTCTGTGTTTGTATGTGTGTGTGTGTTGGTTACTGCTTCCCTTGTGTTGTGTCTCTCAATGGATCCTCTGGGAGGGGCATAGAGGTAGCAGCATCCATGTGTTGTGGTTTCAGAAAAGAGGAGGGGAAATTAGGACAGAATGGGCAAGATATCACTGGGGGAATTATCAGGAATATTTTTCTCTGCAACTTTTGGAGGTTACCAGCTGGCCAGCGGGGAGACACACCCCAGGTCCCTCCCCCTGATTGCTTTCCAAGATTCCGGTGGCTGGAATGAATCCATAGCTGCTTTCAGATGAAGACCTTACATGAGAGGAGTTCTTTCAATGAAAAGCTCAGGTGAAGCAGCTCCTCCTGTCTCCACAGATGGTTACACAACAATTCCAGTCCTTCCACGTGGGATTCTTGGGGGCGTTGATGAGGATGGTGGTGGAGATGTGTCTGGAGGGCAGAATGTGGAAAGTGTGCCACAGGAGCAGGAGCTGCACTGGTGTGCGATGTGACAGCCTCTCAATCCTTCCAGATGGTGGCCTGTGCTGTCCTCGGCTCTGCTCATTCAGAGACTGCCCTCCGTTCTTGGCTACTGTGATGCTGACCCTCTCCGTGCCTCCAGCCACTGCTCTCCTTCAAGTCAGAGCCTCCCTTCCCTCCCTCTCTGCTGCCCCAAATGACCGGCAATGCTGAGCCGGTTCAAAAGCAGAGACAAGGGCCACCACTGGGAGGTGGGAGGGCAGCCTTCTTCAGCCCCCTTGGTCTTACCCACTTTGCCTCTGCCCAGGGCCCCACCTCTAAATGTCTCCCACACACATCTGGCTCTTGCAAGGTTGGGGCAAACAGATTGCTCTCCGGTTCTTTGGCCAGGCAGAGCCAGCTGTGCTTCCAGCTGAGAGATTCTGCCAGACTTTGTCTGCAGGTGGGGTCTTTCCAGGAGACGGGGGAGGCTGATTGGCAAAGCAGCTGGTTTAGGCGGATAAACCAATCTGCTCCACCTTGATAGGTTTCATGAGCCTTGGCATGGCTCAGGCTGCCCACATTTCCCCTTGTGCCAGGCAGTTGCCCCATTTTTTTTCTTTTTTTAAAAGTTTTTTATTTTTTATCATAGACATTTTTTTTTATTCAAAAAGTTTTACAAAATATGTATGTTAGATAAGAAACTGTACAGTTTTATTTTGTAAAACTGTACAGTTTCTTATCTAACATACATATTTTCTTTACATACATCTATATGTCACCAGAAAGATTAGCAAAAATATTTAAGGATAAATCAGCTAAATGTTGGAAATGTTTTCAATTGCCGGGATCCTATTATCATATGTGGTGGACATGTACGGAAGCAAACAATTATTGGGTTAGAATACGGACATGGATAGAGGAAATGTTGCATCAACGTATAGAATTAAAACCAGAGGTATTTTTATTGGGTATATTACCAGAGAAATATAGCAAAGAAGATACATATTTGATTATTCACATAATAACAGCGGCTTTTGTATTTGCACAAAAGTGGAAGCAGAAAAAATCCCATCAGAAGGAGAGATAATAAAGAAGATTTTAGAAAATGCAGAAATGAGTAGCTTAACATTGAGAATAAAAGACAAAGAGGAATCGGTATATTTCAAGACATGGGGATGATTTTATGTATGGTTAGAAAAGAAATGACAGACTTGAACATTGGGCGCTATCTAACAAAATGAAATTCAACAGTGAAAAAAGTAAGGTTCTACATTTAGGCAAAAAAACCAAAATGCACCGGTACCGTATATGTGGCATCTTGCTCAATAGTAGTACCTGTGAGAGGGATCTTGGAGTCCTAGTGGATAATCATTTAGATATGAGCCAGCAGTGTGCAGCAGCTGCTAAAAAAGCCAACACAGTTCTGGGCTGCATAAACAGAGGGATAGAATCAAGATCACGTGAAGTGTTAGTGCCACTTTATAATGCCTTGGTAAGGCCACACTTGGAATATTGCATCCAGTTTTGGTCACCACGATGTAAAAAAGATGTTGAGACTCTAGAAAGAATGCAGACAAGAGCAACAAAGATGATTAGGGGACTGGAGGCTAAAACATATGAAGAACGGTTGCAGGAGCTGGGTATGTCTAGTTTAATGAAAAGAAGGACTAGGGGAGACATGATAGCAGTGTTCCAATATCTCAGGGGTTGCCACAAAGAAGAGGGAGTCAAGCTATCCTCCAAAGCATCTGAGGGCAGAACAAGAAGCAACGGGTGGAAACTGATCAAAGAAAGAAGCAACTTAGAACTAAGGAGAAATTTCCTGACAGTTAGAACAATTAATCAGTGGAACGACTTGCCTGCAGAAGTTGTGAATGCTCCAACACTGGAAGTTTTAAAGAAGAGGTTGGATAACCATCTGACTGAGATGGTGTAGGGTTTCCTGCCTGGGCAGGGGGTTGGACTAGAAGGCCTCCAAGGTCCCTTCCAACTCTGTTGTTATATGTTATAAATATGAATCAAAGATTACAGAGAAATAAATTAGATAAGGTATGAGTAAATGAGAGAGAAGACAAAAAAGAAATGGAAACCCAGAAGACACCTGTGTAAATGGAAAAGGGAAAAGGGGGGGGGGGAGAAAATGTTATTATATAAATGTACATTTATGATGATAAGTGTGAATTTAGTAAAATGAAAAAGTAACTGAAAAGAAAGTAAAAATCGGGATTGCTCAAATACTACTTTGGAAAATACTAAACTGATAAGGAATGCAACAACAGAGAGAGAATAGAGAGGAATAGAGAGAGGAAGGGGAGAGAGGGAAAGAAGAAAGGGAAAAGGAGAGGAAGAAAGAGAGGGGAAACAAGAGTAGGAGAGAAGGTTAGAAGGGAGGAAGAAGGGAGGTGTGGGGGAAAGGAAGGGGAAGTAGAGAAGGAAAGAAGAAAGTAGAAGAGTAAATGGAAGAAGGGAGGGAAAGGAAAGAGAGAGGGAGAAGAAGGATTGCTGTAAAACAAGGGAGTTGAAATAGTAGAAGAGCAACCCTGAATATACTTAAATTGTTTAGGATGCACCTTCCTGCACTCATGCCCAGAAACGGTGGCTTGTTGGCAAACGCTTTGGTGCCAAAGGAGAAAAACGATGGGTTGGTGCAGAACTGAACTGTCCATGCATATCTGGTTTTGGAGTCCAACTCCAAGGAGCTTAGATCAGATCAGATCAGATCATATTAGATTTTACATTCTCACATCAGGGGCGAAATTCTGAGAGTTGAAGTCCACTCCACTTAAAGTTGCCAGGGTTGAGAAACGCTGATCTACCTGTTCTGGACTTAAGTGCAGGAGAGTAATAAAGCAGAAGCTGAAATAGATGCTACTCCCTAGTTGCTATAATTAGCAGCTCTTTTGGAGCCAATAAGTAGGAAACAAGGGATAGGTTGATCAGGGCAAGCGTTGGGAGGGCAGCTGTTTTAAGAAATCAACTTGGAATTCAGAATTCAGAAAAGAAAGGGAAGAGAGGTTATGCCAAAGGAGAGGTGGAATCAGGAGCCGAACTGAAGCCCAGATGAAAAGGTGGGCATGGCAAGAGAAATAGTTTAAAAGGGGGGGGGGGAATAAAGGAAAAGTTCCCCCCTTCCCCCCCCCCACTCTTCAAGGAGAGGAGGGAGAGAGACAGAGAGAGAGAGAGAAATCCAAAAGCTGGAAGACTCGACTGCCAGCACAGGAAGAAAACAAAAACACAAAAGCTTTTCTGCAAGAGAAAACCTTCAAACCCCCCCCCCTCAAAGCCCCCTTCCACCACCACCCCGTCTCACCAAGGACCCCAAAGACACTCTGCTCTGTAGGGTGATCAAAGCATGGAGGTGGAGCTGCCTCTTTGAAGACCTGGCCCCAAAAAACCCGATTCTCTGCCAGGCCCCTCTTGCCCTCCGGCAATAGGACCCACCTCCCTCCTTGCCCCCTCGCTTTCTTTGACGGGAGAGGAAGGAAGGAGGCCTTCTGCTGCCTCTTTTCCAGGGGAGAAGAGCTGATTGCGTAAGAGGGAGAGGAGGTCAGGTCAGATCATGACTTCAAATCTCTGGGCAGGCGGTGGTCAAAACGATCAGGCTGCAGCCTGCAACAGGGTGCTTTGTTGAGAAACCAATTGGTAAGAGAAATCAGGGGGTGGAGCTAACCAAGATAAAAATAGGATAAAGCTCAGAACTTGAAAGGAGCATCCAACAGTCGGCAAAAGGGTTTCTAGGATGATGGAGGAGCCTTTCACAGAGGGAGAGTTCTATGCCAAAAATTTTCTTCCCAAAGATTATCTGGAAACATATTATAACTTTGATGGTGATGATCAGATTTTAACCTTTTTCCTGAAAGGGGCCCACAGGGCATTCACCCTAGGTAAGTGCTGACTTTCTCAATTTTAACCTCAAGGTGAGGGGTGTTTGTTGACCAGAGATAGTCAGGAGGAACCAGGAGGCACAACTCAAGCTCGTTCATTCATAGTCACCCTTGGAATTTTGTATCTAGTTTTGGTCACCATGATATGAAATCGATGCGGGGACTCTAGAAAGAGAGCATAGAAGAGCAACAAAGATGATTAGGGTGATGGAGGCTGAAACATACGATGAACGGTTGCAGGAATTGGGGATGTCTAATCTAGCGAAAAGAAAGGCTAGAGGTGACGTGATAGCAATGTTCCAATATATGAGGGGCCACCACAAGGAATAGGGGGTCAAGCTATTTTCCAGAGTACCAGAAAGCAGAATAAGAAACAATGGGTGGAAACTAATCAAGGAGAGAAGCAATCTGGAATTAAGGAGAAACTTCCTAACAGTGAGAACAATTAACCAGTGGAACAGCTTGCCACCAGACGTTGTGGGTGCTCCATCACTGTTTTTAAGAAGAGATTGGACAGACATTTGTCCAGAATGATATAGGGTCTCCTCCCAGGAGGCTGGACTAGAAGACCTCCAAGGTCCTTTCCAAATCTGTTATTCTGTTATATTCACAATTCTATTGATTATAACTTGCACCACTTAGATGTCCTCTTCAAGGGACAAATAGGCACAAAATAGCTTACAAAAGGCAGATGCCAAAACATTACTTGACCTTTTCTAGAATAGCACGGTACGGCACGGAACAGAACAGAACAGAACAGAACAGAACAGAACAAAACAGAATAAAATTTGTTATTGGCCAAGTGTGCTTGAACACACAAGGAATTTGCCTCCAGTCTTGTGGACCAAAGTTTTCACATGTGTGTACTTCTTGAGAAATGAGCAAAGGGCCGGGTTGGAAACAGGTTTGTGGGAATGTGAAGAAGAGAAGGGGTTGTTGCCATGTGATCAGGTGGCCTCCAGGAAGTTCTGCAAAGGGCTCCTGGTGTTTCTTCTGGGGCAGTTTAGATGGGGGAAATTGGTACCAGCATGCAGCATAGCAGATAGAAAGGACCCAAAACAGGCTGAGCTTGAAAAACTGCCTTTGGCTTGATGGGCTCCAGATGGCATCAAGGGAGACACCCTGATCGACATTGGCACCGGCCCAACCATCCACCAGTTCCTCTCTGCCTGCGAGTCCTTCCAGGAGATCATAGCCACCGATTACACTGACCAGAACCGGGAGGAGGTGCAGCGATGGCTGAGGAAGGAGCCGGGGGCTTTTGACTGGACCCCCATCGTGAAATACGTCTGTGAGCTGGAAGGAGACAGGTAGGTAGAAGCAGAATATATCTTTTCCTTTGAAAATCTTTAAGACTACAAGATGAATTTAGCCTCAGCCAAAGAATGAAATCAGGTGCTCTTCTTTCAACTTTGGCTAATCTGTCCTTGTATGAAAATGCAGCCAGAGAGATTTTGCAATCAGGAGCTTAAAGGGGAATAATTGTGCAGATCAGAAGGGCCCATATTGAAGAACCAAAGGGGACTCTCTTTCAGAGAGCTTGGCTGGCTACTACTGAAATAGATGTGCCTGCTGTGGTAAGAAAGCAAATTGGCAACCAGTTCACTGTCTCTCCTGGGCAAATGGGAAAAGGAGAATCAATTCTTCCAGGTTCAGTCTCTGTTCAGAAGGACCTGCAGGATCATCTCCTCCTCAATGGTCCATGTCTTCTCTGAGTCCGAGTGATTCTTTTCCTGCCAGTTGCTCCTGGAGAAAGGCGGTGGGAATCCATGTGCTGCTCAGGAGGGGATTAACTGAACATATACATTGACCATTTCCATGGCAACCCTCAGGTGCCAGAGAGAAGACTTCATTACAGAAAGGCTGCCATCACCTATTTCCATCCTGACCTTAAATCATGGGATTTTTAGGGTGGCATAGTCACAAATGGCTCATTATTAATTTATTGAAATAATTTGTAGTGCCCTCTCCATCTGTGAGGTAGGTGGTGCCAAGACGAAGATTGGGGGTTGCGGTGACTGTGGTGGCAGCAACATGAGGACCCAACCTTAATCAACTGTTCCTTGAGCTGGTTGGGAAATTTTGGGATTTGAAGTCCATATTTCTTAAGAATTACCAAAGTGCAGGTTAACAATGGAGCTCAAAGATAAAGATGAATCGGAAATCTATGTAACCTGGAATACATTTTATAAATGGCTAGAGAAAGGAGGAATGTAGGGACAGAGAATTAGAAACAAAGTGAAGAACAGGGGAGAAAAATAAATAAAATAATATAAGAAATATTAGATAGGAGTAAGAAGGATTTGAATAGATACGAAGGGAAAATGTATGTAACTGGAGTGTGATTGAACGTATAAAAAGTATATATGGAATATGCATGATGTTATATTGTAATGAATACAAAAGAAAAAGTGTTACAAAGGTTTGTACCAGACAAGTCGCACCATGTCTAATGTTTTTAAATTGTATATTTAATAAAATCTTCAAAAAACAAAAAAAAAAGAATTGCCAAAGTGGAAGAACACTGTGCTTGACCTTTCCAAGCTGAAATCTGAACCTAGGCAAAAAGGAGATTTTCTAGAAAGGAGGACTTTCTTTCCTGTTCTTGAAGGACAGCAGACCTGGGAAGCTTCTCCTATCTCCATCCATTAAAAGAAGGGCAACTCCAGAGTGACCAAGGCTTGGAGGTAGGCAGGTCATATTCTTTCTGTTTTTCTCCCCAGAGAAAAATGGCCAGAGAAGGAAGAGAAAGTCCGAAGAGCCCTCAAGCGGTACCTGAAATGCGATGTGACCCAACCCAACCCTTTGGCTCCACTGGTTCTTCCTCCTGCAGATTGTCTGCTCTCCACCCTGTGCTTCGATGGGGCTTGCAAGGACATCCCCACCTACCGAATGGCCTTCAAGAACATCAGTTCCCTCCTGAAACCAGGGGGGCACCTCCTCTTTTATTCAACGCTTGAGGAGCATTACTACATGGTGGGCCAACGCAAGTTCTCCGCCCTCTACCTGGAGCAGGAGGTGATAGAAGAGGCAGTGAGACAGGCTGGCTTTGTCATTAAGTGGATCGAGGAGACCAAGATGAACATGCCACCTTCTGTAGCCGATGGGAAGGGGCTGTGCCTCCTTCTTGCCCAGAAATGTAGCCCGTGAAAATTAGACAGCTGTCAATGTAACTGTCAGCGTTCCAGAAACACCGAGAGGTTTTCCTAACCATCGTAATGGTTTTGTTATACCAGTTAGGGAAAGCACAGACAACATGGCTTCTGTGCTCTTTTCCATGCCTTTCCTAGTAGGCATCTGGCAAATGCGGCGGTGTGTAATAAAGAAACCCCTTGCCTCTGTGTTTGTGTGTTGGTTTCTCTTTTCCTTGTGTTGTGACTCTCTGTTGCTATGTATGTGGATTCTCTGGGCTGCCCTCAGCCCTGCCCTTTCTGAGATGGCACTGCCTTCTTGCTGGCTACCCTCCCACTGGCCGAGGGGTGGCCCTGTCTGTGGCTGCTCTCCTCCAAGTCAGAGCCACCCACCCATCTCTCTCTGCTTCGCCAATGAGCAGCAAGGCTGAGCCAGTTCAAAGCAGAGGCAGATCACCCAGGGGCGGGGAGGTGGGGAAGCAGCTCCCTTCAGTCCTCTTGGTCTTATCCTCTTAACTGCTCAGTGTCCCACCTCTGAATGTCCTTCCACCCACCTCTGAATCATGCAGAGATGGGTAAAACGTATTGCACTCTGGTTCTATGGCCAGGCAGGGACTCTGACAGAGCTTGCCTGGTTGTGGGGGTCTTTCCAGGACAAAGGGGAGCTGATTTGCAAAGTAGATGCATGCCAGATCTGTTTTAAGCTGGTGAACTAATCCAGTCCCCCACCTTGATAGATCCCCTGCCCTTTGGCACGAGTCAGGCTGCCTAAGGGCACCCTTGTGCCAGGCAGCTGCCTCATTTTTAAAAGATGCTGCCATTTGCAGAAGCAGAAATTTTTTTATTTTTTTTTTTACATTTATACCCCGCCCTTCTCCGAAGACTCAGGGCGGCTTACAATGTATAAGGCAATAGTCTCATTCTATTTGTATATTTTTTACAAAGTCAACTTATTGCCCCCCCAACAATCTGGGTCCTCATTTTACCTACCTTATAAAGGGTGGAAGGCTGAGTCAACCTTGGGCCGGGCTCGAACCTGCAGTAATTGCAGGCTTTGTGTTCTAATAACAGGCTTCTCTATTGCCTAAGCTATCCCGGCCCCTGGGACAAGTGTGGGACAAGTGTGGACAAGAAACTGCAGCTGGCAAAGTTTAACCAAAAACTTTCTACTTTCTACTGTTGACCTCACCCCATTCCTAAGAGGACCATAAGGGGCGTACATAAGCGCACAAACGTGCCTACCGTTCCTGTCCTATTGTTTTTCTTTTCTTCTTCCTATATATATATATGCTTATACCTCCTAATATTTACTCATATATATGTTTATATACTATATAATCTTTTGTATGATACCTGCATATATTGTTGTGACAAAATAAATAAAGAAATAAACAAATAAATAAACAAAGAAGCAGAACAAGGTAGTGGTTGTATCCAGAAGAGGCAGCTGCTTGGCAATACTTTTGTGCCCCAGGAGAAAAGTGATGGGGTCAGTGCAGTTCTGAGCTGTCACAGCATATCTGAGCAACTATGCACTTTGCTCCACAAGCGAAGATTTGCTTGTGTATCTTGGTGGAATTCCTGGATGGACTTAGCAGGCCATCTGCAAAGGCTCTGAAGGCACGTCCAAAGGTTCCCCTGCATGCCTTCAGCACCTGAAAGAGTCTTCTGGAAAATGGTGTCTTTAGAATATGGAAAGGGTGGCATCGTATGCACTATTTGCAGGATCCAGGTTGGGAAGAAGAGGTGCTTGGGAAGGTATAGGACTCCTCATGCCTTGAGCAGGGGAAGGGACTAGAAGATCTTTGAGGTCCCTTCCAGCCTTATGATTCTGGGCCAGAGATAGGGCAGTAAGAGAGGGCAGGTGGAGCCTGTCAGTTTGGAGATCTGGCCCTGAAGGCATTCTTCTTCCCTCTCCTGTTTCTCTGGCTCTTCCACAATAGGATCCACCCCTTGCTGTCCCTCTTCCTTTCTTTGCCCCAAGAGGGGAAGGGGCTCTTCTTCTGCCTCTCTTCCAAGGGAGAACATCTGATTGCATAAAATGGAGAGGTCAGGTCCTTGCTTCAAATCAGGAAATGGGCAAAAAGATTGCGCTGCGAGATACAACAGTTTGGTTTGTCAAGGGTCCTTGAGTGGCGCAGACTGCTAAACAGTCTGTTATTAACAACAGCTGCCTGCAATTATTGCAGGTTCAAGCCCCACTAGGCCCAAGGTTGACTCAGCCTTCCATCCTTTATAAGGTAGGTAAAATGAGGACTTTGTATATAATATACAAATAGGATGAAGACTATTGCTTAACGTAGTGTAAGCCGCCCTGAGTCTTCGGAGAAGGGCGGGGTATAAATGCAAATTTTAAAAAAAAAGGAATGTATCTGTGAGGGAAATCAGGAGGTGGAGCCAGCCAAGACCGAAGTATAATAATCCTCAGAGCATGAAAGGAGCAACCAGAAGTCAGTCAAAGTGTTTCTGGGAAGATGGAAGAGCCTTTCACAGGGAAAGATGCCTACACTCAGCATTTTGATCCCAGAGACCACCTGGAAAAGTACTACAAAGTGAGCCTTGAGGATGATGGACTCGGTCAGTTTGTAACCTTTTTCCTGAAAGGGGCGCACAGGGCATTCACCGTAGGTAAGTCTTGACTTTCCCAATGTTAACTTCAAGGTGAGGGACGCTTGTTGATCTGAGATGGTCAGGAGGAGCCAAGAGGCGGATCTCAAAGTCATGCTTTCATCTTCACAATTCTGCTGATCGCAACCTGCACCACTTAGATTTCTTCTTCAGGGTACAAGCAGCCAAGGAATGAAAGTAGCTACAAAAGGCAGGTGCCAAAATGGTCACAAATATCCCTTCCAATCCTGTAATTTTTTATCTTCTATTACTTGAACTTTTTTGCAGATTGATCTGGAAATGAAACATAAGGAGAAATCTCTTTCCCATGTGTTTACTTCTTCCTAAGAATGGGGAAGCAGATGGGTTGGAAACAGGTTCAGGGGAATGCTAAGAAGGGAAGGGGTTGCCAGGTGATCAGGGGGCTTCAGGATGCTCTTCGAAGGGCTTCTTGTGCTTCTAGGGCAGTTTAGTTGGGGGAAATTGGCACCAGCATGCAGCATAGCAGATGTCAAGGACGCAAAGCAGGCTGAGCTTGAAAAACTCTCTGGTTGGGTTGTTGGGCTCCAGATGGCATCAAGGGAGACACCCTGATCGACATTGGCAGTGGCGCATCCATCCACCAATTTCTCTCCGCCTGCGAGTCCTTCCGAGAGATCATAGCCACGGATTGCGCTGACCAGAACCGGGAGGAGGTGCAGCGATGGCTGAGGAAGGAGCCTGGGGCTTTTGACTGGACCCCCATCGTGAAATACGTCTGTGAGCTGGAAGGAGACAGGTAGGTAGAGGAAGAAGGTATCCTTTGATTTTGACCCCTTTCAAGAGTAAGACTAATAAAGATTCAACTAGATAAGGCAGCCAGATCCGTTTCTTTCAACTTTGGCTAATCTGTCCGTGTATGAAAATGCAGCCGGAAAGATTTTGCAATCAGGAGCTTAATGGGGAATAATTGTGCAGACCAGAAGGGTCCACACTGAAGAACCAAAGGGAACTCTCTTTCAGAGAGCTTCACTAGCTGCTTCTGAGATTGAGACATGGCTTTTGTGTCCATTCTGCTAGGAAAGGAAAGTGGCAACAAGTCCACAGTTTCTTCTGAGCAGATGGGAAGAGGAGAATCAATTGTTCCCGACTTGGTCTCTGTTTTAAGTATGCTGCAGGATCTGCAGGGTCCTCTATTCCTCAATGATCCATTTCTTCTTTGGATCTCCCCTTCCCAAGCTTTCTCTCTTGGTGGGATCTCCATCTAGCCAGGGTCTTTTTCTTGCATCAGACTCAGAAAGATGAATAATCAAAGTTTGTAGCCTATTCTGCCCTCCATAACCTTGATGTTCTCCTCCTTATTTTACTTGGCCCAAATGCCCAGTGGGCTCACCCATTACTCTCACCCACTAACCTGATAAGGACCCCAGTGGTTCTCATCCTTGCCACTTCCTACTGGAGAAAGGCAGTGGGAATCCATGTTCTGCTCAGGAGTGAATTAACAGAACATACGAATTGACCATTTCCACAGCCACCCTAAGATGCCCGAGATGAGACATCATCACACAAAGGCTTCATTCACCTATCTCCATCTTGATATTTATCCAGGGACAGAAGTCATGAAATTTTTATGATGACATAGTTATTCATAACTCATAATTAGTTTATTGACATTGATTATAGCCCCCTCCCCATCCGTGAGGTAGGTGCTACCAAGACAAAGAGATTAGTGACTGGTGGAAGCTACATGTCTGTAATTTTCCATGGGGAATACTCAAGACTGGTATTCCTTGTGTTGTGTGGAGAATTCTGGGAGTTAAACCCAAACATCTTAAGAATTAGTAAGGTGGAGGAACACTGTCCTCAACCTTTCCAGATTGATATTTGAATCCAGGCAAGAAGGAAATTTGCAGAAAGGAGGGCTTTCCTGTTTTTGGAAGACAGCAAACCTGGGAAACTTCTCCTATCTCCATCCATTAAAAGAAGGGCAACTCCAGAGTGACCAAGGCTTGGGGTAGGCAGGTCATATTCTTTCTGTCTTTCTCCCCAGGGAAAAATGGCCAGAGAAGGAAGAGAAAGTCCGAAGAGCCCTGAAGCGGTACCTGAAATGCGATGTGACCCAACCCAACCCTTTGGCTCCACTAGTTCTTCCTCCTGCAGATTGTCTGCTCTCCAGTTTGTGCTTCGATGGGGCTTGCAAAGACATCCCCACCTACCAAATGGCCTTCAGGAACATCAGTTCCCTTCTGAAACCAGGGGGGCACCTCCTGTTTTATTCAACCCTTGAATCACGCTATTATATCGTTGGTCAACACAGGTTCACTAACATTTACTTGGAAAAGGAGATGGTAGAAGAGGCAGTGAGACAGGCTGGTTTTGTTATTAAATGGATTGAAGAGACCAGGATCAACTGCCCCCCGCCCAAAGCAGATGGGAAGGGGCGGTGCATCCTTCTTGCCCAGAAATGCAGTATGTGAACATTAGGCAGTTATTCTGTAACACCCAGACTTCTCCAACCGTTGTTATGATTTTGTTACACAAGTTAGGGAAAACACATGGCACACGCCTCTTGGGATCCTTCCTATGCCTTTCCTAGAAGAATAGAATAGAGTAGAGTAGAGTAGAGTAGAGTAGAGTAGAGTTGAGTAGAGAAGAGTAGAGTTGAATAGAATAGAATAGAATAGAATAGAATAGAATAGAATAGAATAGAATAGAATAGAATAGAATTCTTTATTGGCCAAGTGTGATTGGACACACAAGGAATTTGTCTTGGTGCATAGGCTCTCAGTGTACATAAAAGAAAAGATACCTTCATCAAGAATTCTAAGGTACAACACTTAATGATAGTCATAGGGTACAAATAAGCAATCAGGAAACAATATCAGTATAAAATGTAAGGATACAAGCAATAAAGTTATAGTCATAAGTGGAAGGAGATGGGTGATGGGAACGATGAGAAGATTAATAGTAGTGCATAGGAAATGGTGCATAGGAAATGGATCTGTGTGCAATAAAGTAACGCCTTGCCTCTGTGTTTGCGTGTTGGTTTGTGGTGTCTTTGTGTTGTGTCTCTCTGTTTTCTATGTACGTGGATTTTCTGTGTATGTGTTGCCCTGTGCTGTCCTTGGCCCTGCCCTTTCTGAGGCTGCCCTCCCTTCTTCTCAGCTACCCCCCACTGGCCGAGGGGTGGACTTCTCTGTGGCTGCTCTCCTCCAAGTCAAAGCCACCCATCCTTCTCTCTCTTGTGCCCCAAATGGCCACCAATGCTGAGCCAGTTCAAAAGCAGAGCCAGATCAGACATGAGGCCACCAGTGGCCACTGGGAGATGAGAGGGCAGCCTTCTTCACCCCCCTTGGTCTTACCCACTTTGCCTCTGCCCAGGGCCCCACCTCTAATTTTCTCCCACCCACATATATAAATATATATAAATTTGGCTGTCCCAAAGGTGCTTTTCCAGAAGGCAACTGAATTTTCTTGGTTTTTTTTCTTTTGAAGCAAAATGTCTTCAAAAGAAAATACCAGAAAGTCCAGTTGCCTCCTGAAAAAGCACCTTTGGGACAACAGCAAAACCCAATCTTCCATACAACTGAATACCAGAAGTAGGAAAGTAAAAATTTCACAAAGGGACGACTTCCGGTATCCAGCGGCAACGGACGTCTGGAAGGTTTCTCCTGCCTCCAGCGCCCGAATCCGGCCGCCGCCGAGGCCCTCAGGGGCCAGGTGTTCCGAAAAGGACACCTGCCGTACGGACGGCTCGCCAGGGGTCTCCCAGCCGATATACAGGACTGTGGGGACCGATGCTGGCGCGTCCTAGGCTTGGCGGGGTTCGGAGGCCACAGGCCGCGGCCATTATTTTGGTCGTCGCCTGGGCCGCTGTGCCCGGTGATACCGGGGCATTGGATTTATAACTGCAGCAGCCTGGTGGTGAACAGGGCACGGAGAAGAATTGAGGAGGAGAAGGGAAGGGAATATCGGTAAACGTGAGTGGAGTGCTCCGGAGTGCGGGGGGGTTTTTTCTCCCCTGCGGTTGGAAGGAGCACGAGTTATTCTGGAGAGAGGAGAACTTAAAATAAGAAGATTACCGGTTTTGTGGAGCTCTGGAGAGAAGAGGTGATGGAGAAATTTAGGAGGGAAGGTTTGAGGCCCCCCCTCCTTCTGGGGAACAGTGGTGGCGTCCAGCTTCCGCCTTCACTATGAGAATTTTGATGACATCACTTCCCTTCGGCTTCCTGGTTGACTAACTGTACTCTGGACTCGTTGCTCCTGTGAGTGCCCCCTGGTGGATCCGGAGGAAATTACAAGGATACTGTGCTTGCCTGAGGATTTTGAATACTTTTTTTTTCAAATGGCAAAAGGTCAGAGACCAACTGCTGGAGAGATGGAGAATCCTGGAAAAGTTATCCAATATGGACAAGAAATTGGATGATTTGCAAAGAGGCCAAACGGAAATAAGAGCAGAAATTGTGACTATCCAAAAGGATTTAAAGGATACTCAACAAGTCTCAGCAGAAAACAAGCAGAAAGTGGAAGGTCTGGAGGGTGAGATGCGGGCAGTGCAGAAAAGAGAGGAGACGACAGGCAATGCTGTGCTTGGACTACAGATGGATAAAATGTCTTATTTCCTTAGGTTTCAAAATTTGGAAGAAGTGGACCAAGAAGACTTGAGAGATGTTGTGACTAAATTGTTGGGAGAATTTCTTGGGAGAAGTGTTGATTTCATGAATTGGGATGTGGATCGAGTTTATAGAGTTAATTAGCAATATGCACGCATGCAGTTCCCAGAGAGGTTCATGTCAAATTTGTGAGAAGAGAGACGAGAGATGAAATTCTTAGAAAACATAGGAGTGGGGCACTGATTTACAGGGGCAGGAGATAGCCATTCTGAGGCAGATTCCCAGACAGGTGCGTGAAAAAGAAAGAAATATTATTTTTGTCAAGCAAATTGTACCAGAAGGAGTGGGCTTCAGATGGCTGATGCCAGAGGATTGATGATTTTCCGGGAGGGCATTACGAAAAAATCAGTACAATTGTGGAGGCTACGGCCTATGTGGAGGAACACAAAGCCTTCCTGGAATCAGATGACCCAGGAATTGAAGAAGGGAGGTTATAGATCATGGGGCTGAGCGGCTGCCGCTGTTGCGGCCCTGGAGTTGGGTCAGGCTGAACCCAGAGTTCTGAGATCCAAAACTAGGAAGTGATAAAGATATTTGGGATTGTGTTGGTTTTCCTTATTCTCTTTTGTACGATATTCTGATTATTCTTGACTCTTCTTTATTACGTATTTAAAATTTGCAAACTTAGCTACTTCGTGTCACCTGCTTGCCTTATGGCTGTTGTATGTGTTAAAAAATTTGAGTAAAATTCTTATTTTAGATAAGAAAAATGAAAATTTACCATACCTGATATGTATTTGTATAAACCTTTTTTGACTAATAAAAACTTTTTGAATAACAAAAATTTCACAAAGTGATTATCTTGTATGGAGTTATACCTTGCGTTAGTCTATGTGTCCTTTTGCCCCTAGAGCTTGCTTAAGCCTATGTGTCTTTTCCCCTTGCTTGCAGTTTCTGCAATTGACCCATATTTGGTTATTCTACCTCTCTGCCAAGACTTCCTATTCAGATTTTGGGTAGGTCTTATCCCATTTCATCCATTTCAAACTGACATGTTATGCAATCACATTCTTCTAGGTTATCATCCCTCCCGGGGCTGGGGGTATATTGTTTCTTAGTGGATGATCCACCAATCCTAAGCTTCCTTTTCAAGGGAGAACATCTTGTTTCATTAGATCAGGTCAGGCCAGGCCCTGGCATCAAATTGTTGGCAAGATACTCATGCTGCAACATGCAAAGGTGAGCTTTGTTGAGAAAGCAATTGGTAAGGGAAATGAGGAGGCGGAGCCAGCCGAGACCAAACTATAATAATAATTCTCAGATCAGGAAAGGAGAAGCCAACAGTTGGTAAAAGTGTTTTTGGGATGATGGAAGAGCCTTTCACAGGAAAAGATGCCTACATTCAGCATTTTGATCCCAGAGACCATCTGGAAAAGTACTACAAAGTTAGCCTTGAGGATGATGGACTCAGTCAGTTTCTAACTTTTTTCCTGAAAGGGGCCCACAGGGCATTCACCGTAGGTAAGTCTTGACTTCTCCCGTTTTAACCTGAAGGTGGGGGACGCTTGTTGATCTGAGATGGTCAGGAGGAGCCAAGAGGCGGATCTCAAAGTCATGCTTTCATCTTCACAATTCTGCTGATCGTAACCTGCACCACTTAGATGTCTTCTTCAGGGTATAAACAGCCAAGGAATGAAAGTAGCTTACAAAAGGCAGATGCCAAAACATCCCTTCCAGCCCTGTAATTCTATGTTCTATTAGTTGGCCTTTTCTGCAGACTGATCTGGAAATAAAACACAAGGAGAAAGGTTTCCCCAATCTCTTTCCCATGTGTTTATTTTTTCTTGAGAGAGGAGGGAAATGGGTGGGTTGGAAATATATTCACGGGAATGCTAAGAAGAGAAGGAGTTGCCAATGGTAAGGTGGTCTCCAGGATGCTCTTCGAAGGGTTTCTGGACCTTTTGGGGCATTTTAGATGGGGAAATTGTAGAGGGCCATGCAACAGATACAAAAGAACCAAAGCAGACTGAGTTTGAAAAATTCTCTGGTTGGGTTGATGGGCTCCAGATGGCATCAAGGGAGACACCCTGATCGACATTGGCAGTGGCGCATCCATCCACCAATTTCTGTCCGCCTGCGAGTCCTTCCGAGAGATCATAGCCACGGATTACGCTGAGCAGAACTGGGACGAGGTGCAGCGATGGCTGAGGAAGGAGCCGGGGGCATTTGACTGGACCCCCATCGTGAAATATGTCTGTGAGCTGGAGGGAGACTGGTAGGTATGGTTTTGATTTTAACACCTTTCAAGACTCAGGTTAATTTAGTCTGAATTAGAGAATGCAACCAGATCCTTTTCTTTCAACTTTGGCTAATCTATCCATGTATGAAAATACAGCAGGAGAGATTTTGCAATCAGGAGCTTAACAGGAGAATAATTCTATAGACTAGAAGAATCCAAACTGAAGTAGCAAAGGGGACTCTCTTTCAGAAAAGTTTGCTAGCTGCTTCTGAGATAGATGTGCCCATTGTGCTTGCCAAGCAGCAACAAATCCAGTTGCTTCTGAACAAATGGGAAGGGCTGGACCAGTTGTTCCAGACTTGGTCTCTGTTTCAATTCTTCTGCAGAGCTTTAGAAGGACCTGCAGGGTCATCTCCTCCTCGATGGTCAATGTCTTCTTTGGGCCTCCCCTTCCCAAGCTCTCTCTCCTGGTGGGACCTGTATCTAAGCAGGGTTTCTCTAGCCAAAGTCCTCCATTGGTTTCCATCCAGTGGTGGGATTCAGCCACTTTGCACCACTTCGGGAGAACCAGTTGTTAACTTTCTGAGTAGTTTGGCAAACTGATTGTTAGAAGAAATCATTAGGTAAGAGAACCGGTTGTTAAATTATTTGAATCCCACCATTGTTTCCTTCTCTGTTTCTTCTTACGTCAGACTCAAAAAGATGAGGATTCTGAGAGAGGAAGTCCACACATTTGAGAGTTGCCAAGGTTGAGAGACCTTCCAGGTCCCAAAGTGATATTTTAATCCAGGCAACAGGGAATTCATGCAGAAAGAAGGGATTTCCTGTTCTTGGAGGATAGCAGATCTGGGAAGCCTGACCTATCTCCATCCATAAAAAGAAGGGCAACTCTAGGTTGACCAAAGTTTGGAAGTAGGCGAGTCACATTCTTCCTGTCTTTTCCCCTCCAGGAAAAAATGGCCAGAGAAGGAAGAGAAAGTCCGAAGAGCCCTCAAGCGGTACCTGAAATGCGATGTGACCCAACCCAACCCTTTGGCCCCACTGGTTCTTCCACCCGCAGATTGTCTGCTCTCCACCCTGTGCTTTGATGGGGCTTGCAGGGACATCCCCACCTACCGAATGGCCTTCAGGAACATCAGTTCCCTCCTGAAACCAGGGGGGCACCTCTTATTCAATTCAAGCCTTGAAGGGCACTACTACACAGTTGGCCAACATCGTTTCTCTGTCCTTCACCTGGAGAAGGAGGTGATAGAAGAGGCAGTGAGACAGGCCGGCTTTGTCATTAAGTGGATTGAGGAAATCAGGATCAACTGCCCCCCGTCCGAAGCAGATGCAAAAGGCCGGTGCATCCTTCTTGCCCAAAAATGTAGCCCATGAAATCTGTTGAGGGAACAACCAGAGGCTTCCCCAACCATTGTTAGGATTTTGTTATACAGGTGAGGGGAAACACACACCACGTGGCTTCTGCGATCCTTTCCTAGAAGGCGCATAGAAAATCATTTTGTGTATAATAAAATATTTTGTTGTTCTCTCGGTGTGTTGGCTTCTGCTTTCCTTGTCTATCATATCATGACCTGCTTAAGCTGTGGGCATATATTGGTCCTGTATCTGGTTTTTTTTAATTAAACAATGCTGCCTTTCAGTGGTTAAATGGCCTATACACTGGTATTTGAACACAGATCCTTTTAACATTTATGTTTTATTGTGTTTTACTGAACTAATGAAATGTTAATATATATTGCTAGTCCATTCATGATATGCCATAGCAATAGTACTTGAACTTATATACCACTTCACAGTGCTAAGTGAGTTTTGCACCATTTTACCACCTTTCTTGCCACAGTCATTAAGCGAATCACTTAGTTGCTAAGTTAGTAATATGGCAGTTAAGTTACAATGACTTGTGCTCATCAGAAGGTTGCAAAAACTGGCTGGGGAATTCTGGAAGTTGAAGTCTGCCAGGCGTAAAGTTGCCAAAGTTGGTTTGCCAAACTCCTGGTTTAAAGAAGTTTTTTTAAAAATAAGACCTTTAAATTTTTTTGTCCTGGACCCTATTTCAGGCAGGGTCGCCTTTTTTAATGAAAATTAAAAATTTAATTTTTTAATGAAAATGAAAAATAAAGGATTAATCCTTTATCGCTCCCGTCTCACTCCCACCTGAGACTCCCGCAGAGGGGGCGGAGACACGCATTCAAATAGAGCCGGAGTTGCTCAGACTCACCCCCCCTTTCGGGGCGGGGCTTCCTCCGCGCGCGCTACACCGCCTCTTTTGACTCTCGTCGCTCACCGTCCCTCTCCGGCCGCCCTGAAACTGAATTTGCGTTATGCGCATGCGCAGTTTCGCGTTCCGGGGGGGAGAGGCGCCGAGGGCCCGCGAGACATTTCGAGGTTCCGGTCGTCTTCTTCTTAGCGCGCATGCGCCCCTCAGCCGACGGCGGACTGAGGCGATGGGAGCGGCGGAGGCGGACCGGACGCTGTTCGTGGGCAACCTCGACCCCCGCGTGACCGAGGAGCTGGTCTTCGAGCTCTTCCACCAGGTAAGGAGCCCGGAGGAGGAGGAGGAGGGGTCGCCGGGGGTCTCTCCTCTTCCGCCGCTGACCTAGGCCGCGCGGGGGGGGGGGAGAGAGGAGCGCTTCATCGGAGGCCTCCCCCACGCCCTCCGACACCCCTGTGAGGTAGACCGGCTGGCTGAAGAGGAGGGCTGGGGGCAGGGATGCTTTCAGTCTCCAGCCACGGGTGGGGGGGGGCTTCTTCAAGGTAGCAGCTCTGAGGGGGGAGGGGGGAGGGAGAGCCAAATACTGCGAGGGTCGTCCGAGGACAAGGGGGGGAGGAGGAGTGGGGGGGGCGCTTTTTCTGGAGACCCTCCCCCACCTTGGGCGATAGCCCTCCCCTCCCTCCCTCCTTCCTTCCTTGCCCCCCCCCCCTCTTTGCACCTTCCAGGTTATGATTATTCACGATAATGCAAATGATCAAATCCAGAGGTTGCCCAGCTTTATCGGTGACTTCGGGTGGCATCTGAATTTAATAGAATTAGAGTTAGAATTCTTTATTGGCCAAGTGTGATTGGACTCGGAAGGAAATTGTCTTTGGTGCATATGCTCTCAGTGTACATAAAAGACAAGATACCTTCACTTATTAATGATAGTCATAGGGTGTAAATTTAACACTGAATGATACAACACTGAATGATAGTCATAGGGTACAAATAAGCAATCAGGAAACAATATCAATATAAATGGTAAGGACACCAGCAACAAAGTTAACAGTCATACAGTCATAAGTGGAAGGAAATTGGTGATGGGAACGATGAGAAGATTAATAGTCGTGCAAATTTAGTGTTGACAATGTTGAGGGAATTATTTGTTTAGCAGAGTGATGGCGTTCGGGGGGGGGGGAGCTCTTTGTGTCTAGTTGTTAATAACGAACAAGCTTCCCCCACCCCCACTTCCAACGTTTGGAGAAAGAGGAGGAGGGGGTGGGGTTGCCCCCTCTGCCCGCCCTTCAGGCCCATTAAATGTGCCCCAGCAGCAGCGAGTGGCCAAGCTGAATGTATGGACTGCACGTACACCTCTTTTTGGGGGAGGGGGAAGACCGGGGGGGGGGGTTTGAAGTCGAAACTTGAAATAGGTGAAATCAGAAGTGGGAAACAGCTCTACGGATTAAAAGAGTTGGAAGGGACTTTGCAGAAGGTTTTTAAAATCTAAACCTCAGAGCATTTAATGTTTTGCACTATAATCACCATATAACAATATCCTCTGTTTGACTGGCAAGTGCTGCCCCTCTTCAGAGGTTTATTTGAAACGTGGGCGTGTTAAGCGACATACATGCCAGGAAAGAGACGGTCTGTTTGTGGGATTTTTTTTAATTTAACTTTTTAACTTTTTCTTTAATGTTTTGTTTTGTTTCTTGGTTTGCAGGCAGGCCCAGTCATTAAAGTAAAGATCCCAAAGGACAGGGATGGGAAACCAAAACAGTTTGCATTCGTGAATTTCAAACATGAAGAATCTGTTCCCTATGGCATGAGTCTGCTTCATGGGATCAAACTTTTTGGGAGACCACTCAAAATTCAGTTCCGATCAGGTATCCATCAAATGTTTCAAGCAGCCTAGATGATTATGGCAAAGTAGAAATATTTTATCACTTCCCTTAGAGCTCTAATGTGTAAACTATTAGAGCAAATTGCTATGAAGCAATTTGAAGATACGATAATAGTGATACCGCACTGCCTGTGTATTAAAATGAACTAATTCTTTGGGGAAGAGGATGGTTTGTCAATGTTGGAGAACCATCGCTGGGATCTTCTAAATTTTAATTAATTTTATATTTAAATACATGATGCATCTAAATATTACAAAGATCCTAAAATCATTGCACTGTTCTGTTTCACTGAATGCTGTATGCGTTTTGAGTTGTTCGGTTGTGAAATACAATCTGCAGTCACCACAAAACATTCTACTTTAAACAAATTTATCCCCAATTCAGCCCCATTGTTGAAGAGAATTCTGGAGTCTTGGTCTCAGTGTGTCGGTATACTTTAAATCTCGCTTCTGCTTTACACAAAAATGCGAAATTAACTTTTGCAGAATGAGGCTGATGTATTTGTTTGAAAGAATGTCCTTAGTTCTTTTTCGGCTCAGGACGGCTCATTTTCATCCGACATGGGATTGCAATTAACTTGGGCTTCGGTGTCTTTAGTGTTGCGTTGCGATTGCATTGTCACCTACTGGGTATTTCAGAAGGTTGCAACATTTGTTTTGGAAATCTGTTTGTGAGCTGTAGTCGTTCTCTGGTGTGATACTTCAGAGCCAGTTAATTGCTCCGTCTTGGTTTCTGGCTGCTGGCATCTCGCAGTTTGTCTCCCTCAAGAGTCTTTTGCTTTAGTTGGTCTTCCAAAATGTCTTTCAGGGAGCAGTCATGCATCTCAAGAGGTCACCTCGCCCTGTGCCCCACATGGATTTGCAAACGGAAACCCCTCCAGTCCACAGCTGCTGGCAGCAGCACACAACAACAGGTAGGCTTATGAGGACTTCTCTGCTGGCTTTTAAACTGGCATAATTTGTGTAGTCCAGTCAGGGTGGAAAATGAAATTCATGAACCGATAGCACTAAAACAGAGAAGCTGCATTTATTTAAAAACCACTTATTAAAACAATATCTAAATGTTCTGAATACTTTTCAGAATACTGAATTACAATCCATGCTTTGAAATAATTGCTAGGTCTCCGGAGGCATTTGATAAATATGTCTGTTATAAAACTGATTAATTATAATTTTCTTTAAAGAGGCACTTTATATATGGTGAGTTTACAAATATATGGAAGTGGTTCCTTGGGGAAAAAAATAAAATCGAATGCCAACTTTATTAAGATTAATTTCTGATTTTGACGTAACAGGTTCGAGAGGAACACCGAGAACATGTCAGCTGGCCAGAGATCCTTCTCCTCTCTTGATAACCATCAAACAAAGGCCATGGTGAGTGGTCCTCCCCAGTGTGATTTGGAAGAGAACAGCACAGGTCCCTTGAGATGGGATGGGAAGGGATGGGGTGTGAGCCTGTGTTTTCCTCTCGGGGCAGCGTTCTTTTCTTACATGCAGAATTCCTGCAACATCAGCCATGTTTATTTCATGCTGCAGTTACCTGAAGTCAAACTTGACAAATTCACCAGCTTTTCTAAGCCTTTCTTTTTTTCACACACTAAGGATTCGTTCCTTACTTCCTTGCATGATAATTGCCTCCCAAAGATTTTATGAATGCTCCAGTGGAACTCCTTGGACACTTTTATACACAAGCGCAGTTAAAAAAAAACCCCAAAAGTGTTACATTGATGGCCCATATTGTCTCTTCACAGTGCTTGCTTCAACTTTGTCTTTCTCAGGCCTCCTTCTTGTTGGTTCCTTCTAGAGCAGGGGTCTCCAAACTTGGCAACTGTGGAGACTTTTGTGGACTTCAACTCCCAGAATTCCTCAGCCAGCCAAACCCAGATTTGGAGACTCCTGCTGCAGACCTCTGGGAGGTTCAAAACAGGAAGGACGTTTCCTTCTGCCCTCTTTGGCTTAGCAGGCCATACTTCCACTCTGCACTTTCACAACAGGGCTGCAGTGGAGGGCTGAGAAGCCTTCCTGCCATCCTCAGCTGGGAGGAGGGGGGTGGACACTGGGTTCGGCAGAGCCCGCCCCTGCCGTGGAAATTCTTCTTGGCAGCAGGGTCCTCCTCTCCAAGACTCCTGCTGACCCAGGCCTCTTGCCTCCCTATCCAGATGACTTTGGCGTGGCAGCAGGTCCCATCGTACGGCGGAAGACACAATTCTTCGCTTCCCGAGCCTTCGCCTGGGGGCCAGCAGGGTTACTCCTATCCCCGGTCCTCGGCCTCCCCAGCGCACTGGCGCTCGGAGCCTCCCCGCAAGGGCAGAATGAGCTCCCACCCATACCAGTCTGGCCACAGGCACCACGGCCAGGACCAGCGGCGGCTTGCGGACTGCGGCTCAAATTACACCTTCCGGGGGAACCGGGAAGAGCATTACCACGATGACAGGAACTATGGAGGCTGGAGCTGAATGACTGACAGCCGGAGTTACCGAGATGGGAGATGGCACCCCTGCCCGTCACTAGCAAGTATTCAGAGTGGATTTTATGAACATTTCTTCTTTCCCTTTTTAAAGCTTCCTTTCTTCCCTTTACGGAGAGCTTGTAGAAGGTAACTTCACAAGTTATCTTTTTAAAAAGAAAAAAAAAGTTTTATACGTATCATCTGCAGTATGTATTTTGAGAGAAAAGAATTTTTGAATTGTATTAACTTCCCCTCAGGGTTTAGGCAAAGAAAGAAAAAGTGCCACACTTTTAAATAGGTAAAGAAAAGAAGACATTGTTTATTTTGTAAGGAAAAAAAGTTCTGCTGCTTTGGTTTTATTATAAAACCAACATTGGTATTTTTATAGCAAGAGCCCCTGAGGTGGTTCTGGTGTTGCTGGGAAAAAGGCCAGGGAGGAGAAAGTTAGGTGGCCATTGATAATTTGGGTAACAGTGTTTTGCTACGGGAATGAAGTTATTGAATATTTGTTGTCTTAAGTGTTTCGCCTCGTGAGATTTACAAATAGAGCAAATTTGCCCAATTATTTGATAATCGGTAATGAAGGATGTGTCCGTTATACTGGCAGGCTCATTAGAGGTTTTTTTAGCCGATCTGATCTCGTGGTTTTTAAATCAAGGAGACCCTGCAGTATCTTAAGTGATTACCACTTCTCAGGAAATTATTGTACGTCTCTGCCCAATACAACGTATGGAGAAAAAGGCAAATTATTTCATAAACACTTTGAAAATGAGAAATTTCTAATTTACATAAAATCAGAAAACCGATATTTGATGAAATGAGAAAGAGGTAAGTATTGATGAGAATATGCACCCATTACAAGCTTGTAATGAAACATTTCATCATAAAATGGACTGGTTCCTGACGAGAGCTCAAAATGTTCAGTAACTGGAGAGTAAAATCTTGCTTTTCAGTCCCCCGGGTGGGCTACGACCTCCACGCTTCCCACCCACCCCCTTCCTAAAATGCCATCACCGCACACAACTGTAGTTCTTTGTATTCTGAAAAATCTTGATTTGGCACTTGGGGAAAAGTGTGCCTGGGAGCACTTTTAATTACAAGAAACTAGCAGGCCTAGCTAGCTTTCACTTGGCTTCCATGTGCATCTCCAGTGCTTCCTTTAAACCTTAGCCATTGGCGCGGTAATTAGTGTTTGCGTTTTCTGGGCACACGTGAAACACGAATTGTGTTTCAAATTGCTGCTTTGAGTATAACAGTACCCAGCCTCTACGTGCAACTTGTGCACGTTTCCCTTGGAGGCCCCATGATTTTAGGGAAGAAGCCGCACTTCTAACTGGGTTCATCCTCGTCTCTTTCCCACGTCGTCTTCTACAGCCCCACGATCACTATTATTTTTTCTACCAAACAGAATTCCTTGAAAGAACATAACTAGTGTGTTTTGGTGCTGTTGCTGCTTGCTTTTTATTTTTATTTTTATTTTTGTTTCGAGAAGAAAGTTTTTTAAGCCTTGGGTTACACAGCTTGTCTGAAGGGGTAGATTTTTGTTATATTAATGTTGACAACGTTGTTCATATACAAGAAACATTTTCTACTAGTATTTCAATGACCTTGTTTTTGACGATGCCATAAATTTAAAAAGCCCCTAGAATTCATTTCTGTCATTTTTCCAAGAAATGTCGTCGAGAGTATTAAACACGCCCTTCCTTAGGCTTCTGTATATGTATATAATGGCAAAAAATAAATTCCTTTCTTGTAAAAACTGTTCTCTGTGTGCAAACAAAATTTCCTGAGGTCTCAATTCATAGCTAGTGGTTCTTTTCAGTTTTCCAAATGCATTTGCCTCTCATAGGGAGAGTCAGCTAGGTACACCTGTCTGAAAATTCCTTCATGGTTTGTATACCTTAATCTCCCTGTTTCCCTAAAATCTAATGAATTCCTGGAGAGGATTTGACAGAATTGATCTGTCCCCAAGAGGGGGTGTATGCTCCAGATGTCCAGCTCTTGCTTGAGGTGGGTGTCGGGTAAGGCCTCAAGTACCATCGCAGGGCTGGGGCCGACGGTGGGTATTAACCTGCCCCTCTGTGCTTTCTCTTCATTGATAGATTGCCTTGTTTCTGTTCCTGGCATTATTCCTTTCCCCTGGGTAATTTAATTCATACTCAAACAATGAATTTATTAATGATAACTTATTAATTAATAATAAATAAAAATAAATTAATAATTTATTACTAATAACTGTCTGAGAAGGGCATGCTCTCTCCTTCTCCCAGCATGCTGGGTTAGTCCCGAGCGAGGCTGAGAGTCGGCCTGCTTTGACAGGAGCCCCAGCAGGACTTTTGGCAGCTGGGCTGCACCAGCTGAGTAATGACTGCCGCTTGAATGGGGCGAAATGCAGATTCCTTCCCTGGAACAGAGGTGAAAGCGGCTCCCCACAGAGCCCTCCTCCCCACAGGAAGCCCGGAGGGTCTCGCTCCCCTCTCTGCCCTTGGAAAGGCAGCCCCTGGTCCCCCTCCTCCCCTCTCAGCCCTTCTGGCTTCCTCTTCTGCCCTCTGCAAGGAAAGGACCTTCCCTGCCCCTCCTTTACTGGGGGCTTATTGTCCCTCCACCCAAAAGAACCAGTTGCAGGGGAATTGCAAGTATTTTTTCTTTTTTTTAAAAGCGGGTCAGCGGTGGGGGGGGCTACAGGGTAACGGTTGACCTTTGACATTAATCACTGCCCCCCTACCCGCACTGACCGGAGCTGCAAACTGCCCCCCCCCCAAAAAAAAACACCTTGCCCCAGAGCAGCCGGTGGGGTGGGGGCAGTTGCCCATTTCCTCCTTCCCCAGCAGGGCGGAGCAGGCGAGGATGCTTCCGCCTTCCTTTAGGGGAGGGAGGACTACGCTTCCCAGCATGCCAGGCGCGGCGAGGCCGCTGGCGTCGGCGCTCGTTTTCAGGACTCCGCCTCCCGGCAGCCCTTGCGGCAGGACGGGAACCGGCGTCGGGCGGGTTCGGTGGCGCGCTGCCTGCCGGGAGCCGTAGTCTCCGGGGAGTCCGGCGGGGATGCGTGGCGTCGGCGGAAGCGCCCGAGGCTGGCTGCGGCTCTGCGGAGGCGTCCCGGGGCGCGGCGGGAGGCGAGCCATGGCCGAGGCGGCCGGCCTGATGGGCCAGAGGATCGTCTGGGTGGACCTGGAGGTAGGGAGGGGGGGGAAGGGCTGGCCCCCTCCTAAAGCCCTCAACTCGCCCCCCCTCCCAAGATGGGACCCCGGCAGCCCCTCCCCCAGCTTCTAGTGGGGGGGGGGCGAAGGCTGCAGGGGGAGGGGTTTATTTGGGTCTGGGGGTGCTGCTGCTAGGCCCCTCTGCTGAAGGGAGGGGCCCCTCCATCCCCCCCCCCAATCATCCCAGGCAGGCAGAAGCCAATGGGGGCGGGGCGGGGGGTGCATTTATGGGGAGGGGATCTGCATGCTTTAAAGCGAAGAGCCTAGAAAGACAACCCCTCCCCTCTCTTCACTTGCCCCCACTTGATGGGCAGTTGGGGGTTTTCCTTGGCGCCAGCTAGAATTCCCCCTCTTTGGGGAGAGCCCAGAGCTGCCTTGGGGTCATCTTGCCCCCCCCCCGGAAAGGCTCCTCCCTGGCTGGCCTGGCTTGTCCAGGCGGGGGGCTCTCCACTCCCTCCCATCCCGCCTTTTTGGTCAAAGCGCAATGAGATTGGCTGAGCCTCCCTTTGTGCATAAATACATCTCAATAACTCACAGCGAAAGAAAGAAAGAAAATCCCCTAACCCAATGAATCATACTAAGAACACACCATCCGCCATACGTGTATATGTGCGTAACGTTGCATTGTGATATATTTGCACCAATATGGACATGTTGCGCCGGCCCTGCAAGTCTTATCTTACTACATGCTTATGATGTTAAGGGACGCGGTGGCTCAGGGGCTAGGATGTTGAGCTTGTCAATCAAAAAGGTCGGCAGCTCAGCGGTTCGAATCCCTAGTGCTGTCGTGTAACGGGGTGAGCTCCCGTTACTTGTCCCAGCTTCTGCCAACCTAGCAGTTTCGAAAGCATGTAAAAATGCAAGTAGAAAAAATAGGGACCACCTTTGGTGGGAAGGGAACAGCGTTCCATGCGCCTTTGGCGTTGAGTCATGCCGGCCACATGACCAAGGATACGTCTTCGGACAGCGCTGGCTCTTCGGCTTTGAAACAGAGATGAGCACCACCCCCTAGAGTCGGGAACGATTAGCACGTATGTGCGAGGAGAACCTTTACCTTTTATGATGTTACGGTGGCATTCAGGAGTCCGGCAGCCCACGGGTAAAAGCCTGCTCTTCAGCCTGTCTGTACGACTGGCTATGCTTCGATATCTCCTACCCGACGGTAGGAGAGTAAAGAAGTGCTGACTAAGGTGTGAATCATCCCTCCTCACCTCCTGATGCCCAACCCAGCTGCAAGCATCACCCATCAAGGGGAGAAGGTGGAGCCCTCCACAGATGGCCCTCGGATGTTCTCCATCCATCAGAGTGTTGTCTTCTTCCCTTGAATGTCTGAATGTCCCTTGAATTTCTTTCTCCTTGTTGTGACCCAGGCCCAAGTAGGTAGTAGTAGACTCAATCGGTTCAAAATCAAACAGACTTTATTTGAACAGCTGAGAATTAACTCATTCTCAGCGTAGTCCAAACTTAAATCAAAACAAATTCTTCATAACACAATTCTTCAGTCTTATCACCATCCTTGGTCTAATTAGGCAAACTGCTAAAGGCTTTTCTTGGCAAAAGTTCAAAAACAGAAGACGCTGACAAGAAATAAATGCAGCAAGACAAGGAGCCAAGGCTATCAATGTTGTTTTCCGGCAAAGAGCCCAAACGCGTTGCTGGTCTTTTAAGCCTTATGGGGAGGATCTGCATGCTTTAAAGCGAAGAGCCTAGAAAGACAACCCCTCCCCTCTCTTCACTTGCCCCCACTTGATGGGCAGTTGGGGGTTTTCCTTGGCGCCAGCTAGAATTCCCCTCTTTGGGAGAGCCCAGAGCTGCCTTGGGGTCATCTTGCCCCCCCCCCGGAAAGGCTCCTCCATGGCTGGCCTGGCTTGACCAGGCGAGGAGCTCTCCATTCCATCCAATCCAGCCTTTATGGTCAAAGCGCAATGAGATTGGCTGAGCCTCCCTTTGTGCATAAATACATCTCAATAACTCACAGCGAAAGAAAGAAAGAAAATCCCCTAACCCAATGAATCATACTAAGAACACACCATCCGCCATACGTGTATATGTGCGTAACGTTGCATTGTGATATATTTGCACCAATATGGACATGTTGCGCCGGCCCTGCAAGTCTTATCTTACTACATGCTTATGATGTTAAGGGACGCGGTGGCTCAGGGGCTAGGATGTTGAGCTTGTCAATCAAAAAGGTCGGCAGCTCAGCGGTTCGAATCCCTAGTGCTGTCGTGTAACGGGGTGAGCTCCCGTTACTTGTCCCAGCTTCTGCCAACCTAGCAGTTTCGAAAGCATGTAAAAATGCAAGTAGAAAAAATAGGGACCACCTTTGGTGGGAAGGGAACAGCGTTCCATGCGCCTTTGGCGTTGAGTCATGCCGGCCACATGACCAAGGATACGTCTTCGGACAGCGCTGGCTCTTCGGCTTTGAAACAGAGATGAGCACCACCCCCTAGAGTCGGGAACGATTAGCACGTATGTGCGAGGAGAACCTTTACCTTTTATGATGTTACGGTGGCATTCAGGAGTCCGGCAGCCCACGGGTAAAAGCCTGCTCTTCAGCCTGTCTGTACGACTGGCTATGCTTCGATATCTCCTACCCGACGGTAGGAGAGTAAAGAAGTGCTGACTAAGGTGTGAATCATCCCTCCTCACCTCCTGATGCCCAACCCAGCTGCAAGCATCACCCATCAAGGGGAGAAGGTGGAGCCCTCCACAGATGGCCCTCGGATGTTCTCCATCCATCAGAGTGTTGTCTTCTTCCCTTGAATGTCTGAATGTCCCTTGAATTTCTTTCTCCTTGTTGTGACCCAGGCCCAAGTAGGTAGTAGTAGACTCAATCGGTTCAAAATCAAACAGACTTTATTTGAACAGCTGAGAATTAACTCATTCTCAGCGTAGTCCAAACTTAAATCAAAACAAATTCTTCATAACACAATTCTTCAGTCTTATCACCATCCTTGGTCTAATTAGGCAAACTGCTAAAGGCTTTTCTTGGCAAAAGTTCAAAAACAGAAGACGCTGACAAGAAATAAATGCAGCAAGACAAGGAGCCAAGGCTATCAATGTTGTTTTCCGGCAAAGAGCCCAAACGCCGTTGCTGGTCTTTTAAGCCTTATGGGAGGGGCCAA
This sequence comes from Ahaetulla prasina, assembly GCF_028640845.1. Classification (NCBI taxonomy): domain Eukaryota; kingdom Metazoa; phylum Chordata; class Lepidosauria; order Squamata; family Colubridae; genus Ahaetulla; species Ahaetulla prasina. The sequence goes on along the minus strand of NC_080547.1, from coordinate 9,789,329 downwards.
TCATCTCTTGGCCCTACTCCCTAGTCGTCCTCTTTGTGTTAGATGCTCTTGCCTTTTGGCAGCTCTTCTCATGTGTGCATTAGGAACAGGCTCCTCCTGTTCCTCTGCCTCACTACTCTCAGCCTCTGGAGGCTTTGGAGTCCGTACATCACTCCCAGATGGCCCTGGCCCCACCTCTGCCTCTGACACAGAGCCCTCATCCGGGCCTTCCCTTGACTTCAGGACTGGCCCATTGTCTTCCCCAGCCTCATCACTGTCTGACTCTGTTGTCAGCTCCGCAAGCTGCTGGCAGACCACAACACTCCTGACAACCACACATCACTCTGGAGGTCTCCTCCCCATCCTCCCCCATCAGTTAGTGAGTCCCTGCTAAAGGTCCAGCCTGATTCCCATCATCTTCTTCGCTAACTTTGCTTCTCACACACAGATGACGGGCCTGGACATTGAGAAGGACCAGATCCTGGAGATGGCCTGCCTCGTCACAGATTCAGGGTTGAACATCCTGGCCGAAGTAAGTGGCGGCTTCTCCTGGCAGTTAGTTAAAGGTCTCCACCTTCCCCTTAACCGAGGGACCCTGGTGGGACTGTCTTGGCACCCGGTTCTCTGGCTGATGAAATCCTCTTTCTCCGCCTGCAATGTCCAGATGTTTCCAGCCTGGAGGAACGGCTGCTGCCAAGTGGGCAAGGCAGGGTTAAACTGGGAAGCTGGCTGGCTTACAGCTGTTCTTAAATCTGCCTGCTCCCTCCATGACTTGGGCTGCCTGTGACTTCTCTTTATTGCGTGCGAAAGGAACGATGAAACCTTGCGTGAGAAGAGCAGCTGGGCTTCTTAAGTTTTTTCTTTTCCCTCTCTTTTCTTCCTCCTTTTCTTTGTAGAGGATGTTTGATGATGTCCTCTTTTACTCTGCAAAGGATGGCCCACATGGATGGATTTATTTATTTATTTTTATAAACTTTTTATTGTTTTATTGTGATACACAATCTGACAAACACAGAGCATACAACATATAAATATCTCCTATTTTTAAATAATGTTTCTTAGTGGTCTTCTTTCACTTTTATACCTTTTCCCCCATATCTCATTTATTATTTTATTTTCTTTCTTATCCCGTTTTCTTTATTTACATTAAATTATCTAATACTAATGGCTTTACTTTTCTACATTCTTATATATTTATTATTTACATATTGTACATTTCTAATTTCTCCCCTTTATTTTTTTCCTTTATTTTCTAGTCTCAAGCCATTCATACCGTTTGTTCCAGATTATATAATAATCTGTCTCTTCTCACACAGATGGATTTAGATAAGCAGTAGATTAAAAAAAAGAAAGATTGGGGAGAAAATTAGAAGAGGCGGATTCTTGTAATTAGCGTGAGATTTTGGACGAACGAAGGAAAGCTTACCGACCTGTGCATCACGCATGACCTGCAGCTTTGAGGGGAGAAAGATGCTGGTGATGATAGGACAGAGCCACCTTTTATGGAGATACAGGAGGCCGCCTCTAAACCTTACAAATTCCAGAACAACCTTCTGTTGGCTCTGCTGGCTCTTAGAAAATGCAGGATTCCTAAAAAACGTAAATAAGAATTGGTTTGAAGGATCCTTGGTGCTCTCTGAGCTTGCTTGCTTTCTTGTAGACGTTTCATTACCCAACTAGGTAACATCACCAGTGCTAGCCAAGAATTGGTTTGGTTTCTCTCTGGGAAAGAATCCTGTTCTCTTTTGTTAAATGTGAGGGAGGCTGACGTTGTTGACAGTGAACATTGTGCCTGAACGTAAGAAGAATCCTGCTCAGATTGTTGGAAAATCCCTTTTGGGTTCAGAGGTTGTTTGCCCAGAAATCAAGCAGGCATGTCAGGGATACCCACAAATAGGGGGAGTGGGGGTGGCTGACACCCTGAGACTGAGGTCTCTTACAGGAGTTTCCCCACCCCACCTCTCGACTCTGACCTTGCAAGTCCCAAGGTCTGGTGTTGCGGTCCGCCAACAGCTTGTGGAGCTGGCAGCAGAGTCAGGCAGTGAGGAGGCTGGGGAGGACGATGGGTCAGTCCTGGAGTCAGGGGAAGGCCTGGATGAGGGCTCTGTGTCGGAGGCAGAGATGGGGCCAGGGCCATTGGGGCGTGATGTGCGGATTCCAGAGCCTCCAGAGGCTGACAGTAGTGAGGCAGAGGAACAGGAGGAGCCTGTTCCTAGTGCATGCATGAGAAGAGCTGCCAGAGGGCAAGAGCAGCTGAAGAAAACAGGACAACTCGGGAGTAAGGCCAGGAGATGATTGGCCATTCCCATAAAGCTTAAAAGAGCAGCAACGAGCCATTAGGTTCTTTGTAGAAAAGCAACTCTGATTCCTGTGCTTCTTAGTGTCTCTTTAACTTTGTGAGGTTTTTGCCAAGAAAAGCCTTTGGCAGGTTGCCAAAGACATCAAAGGTTGGTGATAAGGCCGAGGGACTGGTTATTAAGAATTTTGTTTTGGACAAAGCTGAGAATGAAGTAATTCTCAGCTGTTTTAATAAAATAAGTTTGTTGAGGACTGAATTGTGTTTAGTAATCACTACTTGGGCTTTGGTCACAACACAGGGTGGCAATGGTGTTATCTGACCTTTTCTGCCTTATTTTGGGGATTGTTGCTTTTTATTGTTTTTGTATTGGGCTTTTATCCTTGTGAGCTGCTCAGAGTCACCGATGCTCAGTTGGGTAATCATATAAACATTCCATTCATTCATAAATGTCCTCTCTTGTTAATAGGGTCCTAATCTGATCATCAACCAGCCCGATGAGTTGCTTGACGGCATGTCAGACTGGTGCAAAGAGCATCACGGGAAGGTAAGGCCTCCAATTGCTTAGAATTTTGTGCCCAAGTAAGCAAAACAGCTTCATCTTCTCGGCTTCACCATCCCGCCGCCTCCTTCCTGGGACTCTCTTCTGCCCCTCCTAAGGAAGGGACCTTAAATGCTATAATGGTATAATTAGAATATTGTACTTGTGAAAAAATTGTAATAGAGTAAATTGAAAGGAAGAAAGAAGAAACAACAAAAAGAGGGAGCCATGAAGAAAACACCGAGATGTCACATGGAAGGAAGGAATGATGTATTAAATGTTTGTTTGTTTATAAAATAAAATAATATATATAAAAAAAGAAATGGGTTCCTTGAAGCCCGTGGCAATTGGGTCTGAGAGTCTCTCTTCATGCAACTTCACCTGCGTCTTCTCTTTTCTCACAGTCCGGTCTTACCAAGGCCGTGAAGGAGAGCACGATCTCCCTGCGCCAAGCAGAGTACGAGTTTCTGTCTTTCATCCGACAACAGACTCCGCCGGGGCTCTGCCCTCTTGCAGGTTGGAGCATTGAACTTGGTCTCTTTCGTTCGTTTCAACTGGGGTGTCCCAAGGTTTGCAAGGTTAAAGACGCGTGGACTTCAACCTCCCAGAAATCCCCAGCCATCAGGCTGTCTGGAGGCATTCTGAGAGTTCGCACAGCTTAAAGATGGAGAGCTTGAGAAATACTGCAGTGGTTGACTTAATGGACTGCAGCGTTAATGGAGGAAGAGAATGCCATGGTGCTGGGACATTGGCCCTGACACCTGGAGGTGGGGGCAGGGGGAGCCAGGCCAATTGGGTGGCCAGGCAGGAGCTGCTGGGGGGGCAAGAGGGCAGCCAGGACTTGGTTAACTCTAACTTGTTCCTTTGGTATTCAGGACAACCCTCCATTTAATGGACAGTTGGCTTTAAGGGACATTTAGTTTGTTAAATCCAGAGTCAACTGTGTCATAGAATAGAAGAGTAGAGTAGAGTAGTATAGGTCAAGTGTGATTGGACACACAAGGAATTTGTCTTTGGTGCATATGCTCTCAGTGTACATAAAAGATGCATTCGCCAAGAATCATAAGGTACAACACTTAATGAGTTAGTCAAAGGGTACAAATAAGCAATCAGGAATCAATATCAATATAAATCGTAAGGTTACAAGCAACAAAGTTAGAGTCATACCGTCATAAGTGGAAGGAGATGGGTGGTGGGACCGATGAGAAGATTAATATTAGTGCAAATTTAGTAAATAGTTTGACAGTGTGGAGGGAATTATTTGTTTAGCAGAGTGATGGCGTTTGGGAAGAAACTGTTCTTGTGTCTAGTTGTTCTGGTGTGCAGTGTTCTATAGTGTCGTTTTGAGGGTAGGAGTTGAAACAGTTTATGTCCAGGATGCGAGGGGTCTGTAAATATTTTCCAAGCCCTCTTTTTGACTCGTGCAGTATACAGGTCCTCAGTGGAAGGCAGGTTGGTAGCCATTGTTTTTGAATTGAAATGAAATGAAATGAAATGTTGGCCTTTGCATTCTTTTTTGTCTCCTGGCTGAGAATCCTGGTTTGACTTGGTGCTTTTGCTTCTGGGCAGGAAACTCCGTTCATGCCGACAAGAAGTTCCTTGACAAATACATGCCGCAGTTCATGAAGCATCTCCATTACCGGATCATTGACGTCAGCACCGTGAAGGAACTCTGCAGGTTAACGAGCGCCCAGCTTTGGACTGAGTGGGACGGTGTTCTTCTTCAAGCTGGTGCCCTCCAGAATTCCCAGCCGGGGGTTCCAGTTTTGGGAGACTGGAATTGGGAGGCTCCCGTGGGATGAGCAGAGGTTGGGAAGGGGAGCTCAGCGAGGCAGAGCGCCTCTTCAGGAAAATATCTGGCATTTTAGGGGATACCTCCTGGTTGTCCTGCCCTAGAATTAAGTGGAAATTTTGAAAGCTTCATAACTTACACTTAACTCTGCTCCAAATGTACAGATAGTCCTTGACTTGCACATTTCCGTTGCTAAATAAGACAGTTAAGTGAATTTTGCCCTGTTTTATGACCTTTCTTGTCATAGTTGTTAAGTGAATAACACGTTGCTAAGTGACTCTGGCTTCCCCATTGACTGAGCCCAGGTTGTGTCGTAGGAAAATTCTAATAAAAAAACCAAAGACGAAACCACAAGCGATAGTTAAATCTTACTTTAAGATCAGAGGTTTATTGTTTCTAATAATTTGGAACAAAAGACAGAAGCAGAAGAAATATTAGATATAATAGTGATAGTGCACTTAAATCAACAAGCCATTGCATTGGGGTCCAGAGTTATAGCAGCTCCTTCAAGGACTGCTATTGGGCAAAGGACCCCATTCTGCTCTCAAGCCGCCTTTCTTACACCGTTTCTTTTACTGACCTAGGCATTCCATAGTTTCACTCCCTTGTTCTTCCTTACTGACCGTCACTTTCTGTAAATACATTTGAAGCTCTCAGACGCTTCAGTTACTTTCAGTTCCTCATTTCCCACCTCCTCATCCTTCCTGCTCTAAATACATCCATACAAGTACATACTTTGCAGAAAATGCAGCCACGCAAGTCAGCGCATTAGAAATACTTCTGGTACATTTTGCAGTTATGCTAGTTTGGTTCTGTGAGGCCTGCAAGCCCACTCCTAGCCTAGGCCTTCTTACCTGCAACTTTCCAATGGATGCATTTCTCTTCTCTCAGCTGTCAAAAGGGGATCCCATAACCTCACTGTAACCATCATAAATATGAATCAGTAGCCAAACATCCAAATTTTGGTCACGTAACCGTGGGGATGCTACAACGGTCGTAATTGTGAAAAACGGTCATAAGTCACTTTTTTTCAGTGCTGTTGTAACTTTGAACAGTCACTAAATGAAGTGTTGTAAGTTGAGGGTTGCCTGTATTTATATTTGTCATGGCCTTTTTGAGGAGTTGAGGTTGACAACACACATTTTTAGAAAAAGTGTTTACAGACCCAAAATTGTTTTCGGGGAAGCTGATTTCTGGTCCAGTTTTTGACTCTTGCGGCTGCAGTTCTTCCAAGTTTCTGCAGGCCTTCCTTTGGTGCTGCTTCTGCGTGGGGGGGGGGGCTATTTTGGCCCCCTCAGCATGGGGAGAATTGACCCTTCTTCCTTTTCATCCAGGCGCTGGTATCCTGAGGACTATGAGATCGCTCCCAAGAAGTCTGCCTCTCACCGGTAAGGCTCTCCAAAGGGGCCCTGCCTGCTCCTAAACTTCCAGCGCTTCATTCCTGCTTCTTCTGCACAGCATAATTTAGCCCAAGAGTTTAAGGGTGGCTGGCAGAGTTATCTTGTGTGCAGCATCTAAGAAACGGCTCCACAGTCTGCAACCAGGGGTGGTCTCCTTCTTCAGCAAAGGCCTTCAGTGATGTTAGGATTTCAGTTTCCAGAATTCCCAACTGGTAGGAGCGCCACTTTTAGCATCTCCACAGGCCATGGGGCTGGGGGAAAAGCCGGGTCATGTTCTCCCTTCCCATTCCCTTCATTCTTCAGGCTTCCCAGAATTTACAGCTGGCAGCTGCGAGTGGGTAAGGGGAGTTCTCCCAACCCTTCCGCCGGGAAAGGGTGAGTTGGCAGGGAACCATTTGAAAGTTGCTCTAGTACTGTGATACCTGAATGGGGGTCTCCTCTGAGCCCACCTGACCTGCATTTCTGGGAACAACACGGAGAATGAAACTGAGCCCCGGAATCCCCCCGTTCTCAGGGTGGCACCGTGCCTAGCTATTCGAGCAGAGGGCTCAGTCTGGAAAACAAAAGAGATGTAAATCGGGTTAGAAACAGGCGTGGTGGTGGTGGCGTTTTAAAATGCCAGCTGAAGATGGTGTGAAAAACTCACCTGCGGCTGGAATTGGTAGAAACAGGCCAATTTTTTGATAGTTGCTTGTCTGCATGAATGTGGGGTGAAGGAGCAGCATTACAGCAAGAGGTTTGAATTTGGGGTGAATATTTTTGCTGTCTCAAAAATTGTTTTCATTCTCAAGGCATTCATTGCCTGGAAAAGATGAACTTCGATAGAATTTCTTCTCCCTGTCGAGGAAAGTGCAAAACTTGTGTTTGTGTTGCTTATTTGTTTCTCAAATTTCTACATCACTCATCTCACCCAAGGGACTCTGGACGATTTGCTAACCACGTCGTAAAATAATAGAAACACTGTGACTGTTTCCTTATCCGTAAAATACATTGACTTTCCTGAATCATTTGTTTTAGAGCCCTGGATGACATCCGGGAGAGCATCAAAGAGCTGCAGTTTTATAGAAACAACATCTTCAAAAGGAAAACAGACGAAAAGAAAAGGAAACTGTTGGAAAACGGGGAAAGCGAACAGTCTGTTAGTTGATCCCGCATCCCGCATCCTTTAGGAAAACCTCCAGAGCCCAGGGCAGTCTTCCTGCTGAAGAGAAGAACCTCCTTTCAGCTCCGTTGCTTTCTTAGAATGGCAACGTGACGGGATCCCAGATCCTGTCAGGCGTTTCAAGGCCTGCCTCTTGACACGCCGTGGTGGTTCCGTTCAGAAGCACAGAATACTTGGCGGTCCTTGGAGAATGGCTTCCATTTGGCCCCAAACACCCTCAATTGTTTTAGAATTAAAGTCGACCTCCCTGCAAAATAGCTCAGTTTCGGTTCTTTTGGGAGGAGGAGGATGTGGGGGCGTTAGCAGGCTCTCGTCTACGCTGCCTTTCACCATCTCCACTGTCCCAGCTACGTCCTGAGTCAGATTAATTCTCTTAATTCTGTTTTAGAAGGAGAATATGGGGTGTGGATGGTAAAACCGTCTGAATGATCTCTGGAAAGGCACCGGGTTTGCCTCCTAAGTGTATTGCATCCTTTGTTGCCCAGGGTGATGCTGAATCTTAAAAGATTCAGTCATTTTGGTGTAGGCGATCTGGTGTAATCTTTTAGGGACACCTGGCACCCTGACAGAGCTGACCGTCTTCGTAGAAACAACATTAGAAGCCTCATCCGGTTTGGTCCAAAGGTGCTTTCCCAAAAGGCAACTGGGCTTCCTTGGTTGTTGTTTCACTTCTCATCCAAGAAGCTTCTTCAGTTCTGACTGAGAATCTCCATAGACGTCCAGTTTGGCCTTGCCTTGCCTTGACCCCCTAATCCCTTGCGGGGTGGAGTCTGGGCAACTGAATGGAGCTAGAGTGTTTACTGGCCAGATGCCCTTCCTGTTGCCAAGGCAGAGTTTTGTTCAACAGATACATTCTCAGTGTGCCCAGAGAGATAAATAGTTGTCTCTACCTAGGATGGAACTCACAGCCTCCTGATTGTGAGGTGAGAGCTCCAACTCTAGGCCACTGCACCAGTGGTGGGTTACTACCGGTTCGCCCCAGATCGGGTGAACCGGTGGCGGCAGCGGGAGGCTCCACCCACCTGCCCGGATGTCTCTGCGCATGTGCAGAAGCTTTGCATGTGTGCTCACCGACAAGCAAATCGATAGTGAATTAAATTGAAAGCCACTACTGCACCGCACCACTCCTTAAAGCAAAGGATTCATACAATGCCAGAGGAAAAAAAATAGCTCACATAAATCTTCAGATTTGGCAGATTTGTCTTTGAGAAGAAGAAAATTGAAACTAAGTTTTTAAAAGATGTGCTCCTTAGAAAGTTCAGTTTTTAATTCTTAACTTCTCAGTGTGTTCTGGGCTTGCATAACAGCGAATTCAGACCCACAAGGAGCAAGAGGATGGGGCCAGCAGCAGCAGGTTTCGCAATTGTTGCTACCTTTAGCTGTTTCTCCCTCACATCAACCCAAGTAATTTGAATTTTGCTGAGTTTCTGGGTATCGACAAAATGTGAAAGAAGAAGAATATTTTGCAACTGCTGATAGGAAGTATTTTGAGGAAAGATGCTAAATATTCTGCAGGACCTATATACAACGTAAGCAACGCAGCAACCTTGTCTGCAAGCAGAATGAGGGGACCTCTGTAGCCTTATGGCAAACTTACTGCTCACTGTGTTTGTGAGATGCTGGAACCGCTGTCAGTTCTGAGTCTCCCGAGAAATAAATCTGTTTTCTTCTTAAGCAAATGTAAATCTGATCCAAGATCCCCAAACTGGCTAAATTGCAGGAGGTGACACTAGTTGTGTCAGATGAAGCTGCTGGGCGGTGGAGAACCCTTCCGGACCACCCATTTCTCACCTGTCTCTTCCTGGTGAAAGAAAAGGGCAAACTTGCTACTAAGAAGGGCTGGACAAGAGTGAAGGGCAGGGGAAGCTCACAAGGACCAAAGAGATCACTACCGACTTTACAAAAATCACTCTTGCAGTTCTTCCCACAATGCTTCATTAAACTGATTCATGAGCTTAGGTTGTGCTCCAGTGACTTCCAAAACACACACATATACACACACACATACATATACATATGTAGAGAGTGGACAATTCCAGCCTTGGATATGATTCCTAATAAGCCGGAATGCAGATTCCTACCAAATTCTAAGATCCATTTAAACAAGCCACCTTTGTTCAGTACAAGTTATTCCTTTAGCATAGCCCTTAAAAATTGTTTTAACATTTGACCAAAAAAAAATCCCTTAGACAAACTCCAGATTAATATATAACTTGAGACAGAAGCTCAGCAATTGATAACATTGAATGGGCATCTGTGGTCATTAAAGGTGTTTTTGATGCGAAGGATCTTCGTTCTTTAGTTTTTGTTCTCTCATTTTTAAAACCAGCATCCCCTTTCAAATATTGTTTAAGCTGGGCAGCCACGCAGTTTTAACTGTTCAGTGCTGGGCCCCCTTCTCACCCTCCCTCTGCCCCACGGCTAAGCCTGCAGCCAGGAATTGCCTCCCTCTGACCCTCCAAAGTTTTATTTTTGTCATTGAAAGCTATTCTCTGACTTAGTTGTGTTTTAGCCTCCAGAGCTGCTTCCCTCAAAGATGCCAACTGACAGCGCTGGTAAAGGTGCCCAGGTGTGCAGGAATTTAAGAGTGGAAGGAGAGAGACCTGGCTAATGAGTCACCCTCTTCCTTGTTGTAGCCACGGTCAATTCATTAACTGGGCCTGCACAGCATCTTTTCAAGAACAACTCTTGCTGAATTTAATTCACGTAGGCTTCCAGCTGGAGGGTATTGTTGGGATTAGAGAAGGAGACAGGCATGGAAAGGGCCTTAAGAATATCTCATGGGAACTGACTGAATCCGCACTCTTGTCACAAATCCACAAATTAGTTGTCATTTTTGAAACAGCCACCGAAAATTTCATCTTCTTCCAATAGTGGTTTTTTGTTTGTTGCACATTTAATTTGGCACCATTTTACTCAGGCATTTACGAAAGGCTTGCTAGAAGTATGAAGCAAAACATAAGTCGGGTGTGTGTGTGTGTGGTTTTTGCATTAGCTAAATTAGCATGGATCCTATACGTGGCTTGTAAGTTATATAGACTAGGTTTTTAGAATGTAGAATGATAAAACGGTGTTTTCTTTTTTAAAAAAATGTTGTTTAATATATATACTCTATAACCAGAATCTTAATGGAGTTTAAAGAACTAGCCTATCCTTTGAGTGATAGGATATGAAGACTTTCTTTTTTTTTTTGAAAAAGTTTTTTCTTTTCTTATATATAAGTTTTTTATTTTTTATTTTCTTATATACATATTGTAAATGTACATTCTCTTGTCCATAAATAATCGTACATATTTTTTCTGAAGAAAGCACAAAGATAAAACACTTTAATTACATTTGGGGTTGCTCTTCTACCCTTTCTTTCCCTTCATTTCACAACGTGCAGTTTCCAAAGGAAAAGTTGGTTTATTTCTTGCAGTAAGAACCCCAAAGACTCTAATATCACCTCAAAGGACAACAATAATTTTATTTATAAAAAGAAAAGGAAGGAAGGAAAGAAGGAAGGGGACCTCACCCTAATAATTACAATTTGGTAATAATATTTGGCTTACTTGGGAACTGCACCCAAGATCTGGCTCCACTTTACAAAACTTTGGTTGGTCCACTTAACATGGAAATCTGCCACTCAAGAGATGTTTTAGTGGCTGGATCAGTATGAATTAAAGGGCTTAGCAATTCTTTATTTAACATAATTGGCTAAAAATGGTCAACCAAACTGCTAGCATCTCATTCTTAATACCATTTCCGAGACCCTTAAAATCTTACGATACGATTAAAAAAATGATGGATGACATTGTTAAAGGCAATTGGAGGGTTTAGGCGGAAAGGCTATCATTCCACCTCCTCCCCCCACTCAAAAAAAATCTATTGTTTGAACATTTATTTTATTTTTTTATTAAAAAGTTTTACAAATTCTCCCTCCCCCCCACCCTCAACCTCTCCCTCCCCTCCCCCCTTTCCCCAATCCCCCCACACCGGACTTCCCGGAGCAAAATACAGGGTATAACATTTAACAGTCATAAACTAGACTACACTAACTATCCATAGACTCCCCTCCCTCCCTTGGAACCTTAACTCCCTTTTTATATATATATAAAAAAAGAATACAAGTACAATTCTTACATTCTATTCATTCATAAGCTATTTGATACTTCTTAGTCTGATACTTATTTTGAATATAATCAATCCATCTTCTCCATTCCAATATGTATCTTTCTTGTGAATAGTCTTTCAAATACGCTGAAATTTTTGCCATCTCTGCTAAATTTGCTACTTTTACTGTCCATTCTTCAATAGTAGGCAATTGTTCCTTCTTCCAGTATTGCGCTACCAATAGTCTAGCTGCTGATATTAAATTTAAAATCAGTTTACTCTCTATTACCGTACAATCCGTAATTATACCCAGTAAAAACAACTGCGGAGTAAACTTTATCTTTTTCAAAATATTTTGCATAATCCACCAAATTTTTATCCAAAATGATTTGATTTTTTTTACATGTCCACCATATTGTTTGAACATTTAAAAGTCAGGGGCAACTGATGAGTTCTGGCATTCAGAACATTCAAAACTGCAGCCTTCATTTGGAACATCGCCAAAACGTCTTTCCTGCAAGACAAAAGCCTGGCTGGAAATTTTTTATTTATATGTTGTGAATTTTGCTGTTCAAAGAGAACAGCATTTGAAATCTTGGCTGCTGGCAGGACAGCATCTTTCCTTGGACTGATTAATTTGGGAGGGGGGGAGCTGATTGCTGCTCTCTGGGAGGGAGACCATCGGGACAGGGGTTCAAGTGAATACAGAATGGGATTACCTGATTGAACAAATACACCTGCAAGCAGGAGAAAAAATCCACAGGGTTTCCCCCTCCCCTTCTCTGGTTTTCCTGCTGTCAGTCCTCAGGTATGTTCACCTAATGATGCGCCTGTCAAAGTTGCAAAGAGACCCAGATCGTTCGTGGAGAAGATGAACCATCAGGTCTTCTTCACTGCAGCTTACTGACAGGTGGATTCGGATAATGATGGGAAAGCTTTTGAAATGATGCAACCAGGTGGGAATTCTTGACTCATTCCACATTTTCAAGGAGTTCCATGAAATGCTTTCTTTGAACTACTCAGCGATAATGGGGCCAAACATCCCTTCTGTCAGTCACTGCCGAGCTTTGGCTCCTGATGTCAACCAGGGAGCCGGCTTTCTGTAAAGAAAACAATGCCCATCAGTGGTGAAATCTACATTTCTTTCCTACCGGTTCTGTGGGCGTGGCTAGCTGGGCGTGGCTTGGTGGGGGGGTCATGTGACTGGATGGGCATGGCTATGTAACCATGTGACTGGGGGATCAAAAGACAGAAACTCACTAACAATGTCCTGCCGGAGCAGGGTTGGACTAGATGACCTCCAGGTGCCTTCCAGCCCTGGATTATTCTCTGAAGCTGCGTCTAGTGTCAGGTTTGTAGTCCTTCCTTCCTCTCCTTTTCCATCTCTCCCTCCCTCCCTCCCTCCCTCCCTCCCTCTTCCCTTCCTTCCTTCCTTCCTTTCTTTCTCTCTCTCTCCTTTCTTTTTTCTTTCTTTCTCTTTCTTTCTTTCTTTCTTTCTTTCTTTCTTTCTTTCTTTCTTTCTTTCTTTCTTTCTCTCTCTCTCTCTCTCTCTCAAACGAACCCCCTCCCCCCATTTTTTGGCTTCACTCCCCATTTTTTGCCTAGCAGGCTTCAACTTTTTAACTTTTTAAAAGTTTTTTTTAAAAAAGCCTCTGATGATCGTGTGGCTCAGCTGGGCATGTGGGGGGGGGCAGGGATTTTTGCTACCAATTCTCCGAACCACCAGCCGCCATCGCTACCGTATCGGCCGATCTGGTCAGAACCGGGAGCATTTCACCCCTGATGCCCATCTTTCAGAAGGGAATGACACGGCCACCCCTTTAGATAGAAAAGAGGAGTCTGTTTGGGACCCTGGTTGGCTGGGAAGATAGTACTGGCGCCTTGGTGCTCTGGTGATGTCCCTCAGAACCTTCTCATCAATAGAAGAATTTGAGAAGAGGGGCTGATGACAGCAAGGTCCAAGGGGCACACAGGGCACTTGGCACGGGAGCAATTGATGTTGGCTGCGGATTATGGAGGCCGTAGTGCCAACATCTTAGGAGGAACTTTATTGAATCAATGTGGTTTACTGCCTAGATATACAGTATTTTGAACAGCATATTGTACAAGCAATTATAAAATAAACGACGAGGTTTTTTCTAGAACCACGAAGAATGACAAAGAGGAGAATTTCCAGGGCAAAGGAAGACCAATGAGGTCTCCAAGATAAGCACAGACTCAGCAAATAACCTTTGGGGTTAATGTACCAGAGATAACCTCTTAACCTAAACGGGAGAGTCTTGAATATGGGGCTGGTGGCAACTCCATCTTTTTGCTTGGGTGTTTCTACCCTGCCCTCCAGCTACAAGCTTTCCATCAGCTGCCCAAACTGGCCTTATGTGATCGCCCCTGAGAGGTTGAAGTGTCAAAGATCTGAAAAGCGCCAGAATGAGGAAACTGCATGGCCCTCTTTGACTACTTTGTATCATGTAATTATTTGTATAATGTAATACTGTGCATGACTCTGTGACTATTACAATCGAGAGAGTCCAGAGATATTTCACGAGAAGCGTCTTCCACTCCTCTGCTCGCAATAAAATACCTTATGCCACCAGACTCCAAATTTTGGGCTTAGACAATTTAGAACTACGCTGACTTCAGTCTGACCTAAGCATAGTACAAACTCAAGGTAAACCGCTCCAAACTCGATTGCAGAAAATATGACTTCAGCAACAGAGTGGTCAATGCCTGGAATGCCCTGCTTGACTCTGTAGTTTCTTCCCCAAATCCCCAAAACTTTAACCTTAGACTGTCTACTGTTGTCTTCACTTCATTCCTGTAAGGGGTGTGCATAAGTGCACCTGTGTGCCTACCATCCCTGTCCTAATATTCCTTTTTACTTTTTTCATGTATCCAAATTATGTTTATACTTTTACCTGTTATCTTATATACGACTGACAAATAAAATAAATAAATACGGAAACCAGCTCAGTTGGCTCCAACGGCAGCCACTTCCTGTTGATTTCAGGCTGAGCTGAGCCTTTCATGGCCGCGTAGCCTTTGAACCAGGAAATGCTGGGGAATTAGCTGGGGATTCTCCAAAGTGGCCCATTCCCACAAACCGATCGCCGGTGACCAACCTCGGGATCAATAGCGCTGGCTTGTCATGCAAACACCGGGCATCCAAGGTTATTGTCGTTATTGGCAGCCTCCAAAGAAAGCAGCTTTTCTCAGTTAATTGATTGGAAATATGTGCCAGCAAACTAATTGCCATTTGTGCCATCGCACACTGAAGATGAAACTCAGCAGTGGGGAGTCACAAACCTTGTTGATCGGGCCAAGCCTCTCAGATGGGGCATGTGGGGGCAACCAGGGAGAAAGAGGCTGCCGTGGGGCAAGAATCCCCCTTTCTCTCTTCTAAGGTCTCCCAGCCCAGCCCAGCCCAGCCCAGCCGACTCTCCTGCAGCTGAGATGGAGAAGGGGGCTTCCGGAGGGGTTCATGGCAGTTCCAGGCAGGCTGCAAATTTCACCCCTCCCCTTCTGAAATTGATTAGGATGACTCAACTGGATGAAATGGATGAAAAAGCAGTTTAATCAAGTGCGAGGATATTGTTGGAAAGGGTCATCTAAATTCTGGTGGAATTCATAGTGGACAAGCCCCCATTTCTCACCCTTCCCTCAACTCTCTTCCAGCCCCTGGATTAGTCAAATGAGGGGCTTGGAACTCCCTTTTTGCAGAGCAGAGCAGCAAGTTTGAAGTTCGCAGGGGTGCAAAATTCTGCAGAGGCATCCGATGTAGGACTTCTTCAGACAATATTTGAGATTCTCAGTCATCCAGGTCATGGTTGTCCCAGAGGTTCTTTCCAAAAGCAACTGGACTTTGTTTTTCCTTGAAGACGTTTTGCTTCTCGTCCAAGCAGAACTGAAGAAACTTCTTGGATGAGAAGCAAAACATCTTCAAGGAAAAACAAAGTCCAGTTGCCTTTTAAAAAAGCACTACTTCTAGTCCAGCCCCCTGCTCAAGCAGGAGACTCTATACCATCCCAGACAAATGGTTGTCCAATCTCTTCTTTAAAATCTCCACTGTTAGAACACCCACATCTTCTTTCTTTTTTTTTTATTGAAAAAGTTTTATAAAATTCTTTTTCCCAACAATTATCCCCCCCCCCACCTCCCTCTGCCCTCCCCTCGACCCTTCCCCCCTCCAGACTTCCCAGAGCAAAATACAGGGTATTACATCTAACAATCATAAGCTAGAATACAACAATAAACCATCATCCATTACTTCTCCTTTGCAACCTTAACTCCCCTTTCCCATTTATGAACACCCACATCTTCTTGTGGCAAACTTCTACTGGTCATTTGTCCTCACTGTCAGGAAATTTATCCTTGGTTGCTTCTCTCCTTGATTAGTTTCCCTCCACTGCTTCTTGTCCTGCCTTCTGGTGCTTTGGAGAATAGCTTGAGCCCCTGTTCTTTATGGCACACACACCCCAAAAATTTTGTCCGTCGTGAGCTCAAAACACACCTATTTATTCAAGCGGGACTGGCATAATAGTGTTAAATTTTAATTCGGGGTTTTATTAATATTTTTAAAATTTTAAAACTAAATTTTAATTATCAGCCTTTTTCTAATTTGCTAGGTTTTAAATGTTTTAATTTGTATATATTTCGTGTTTTATCTTGGCTGTACACCGCCCTGAGTCCTTCGGGAGAAGGGCGGTATAAAAATTTAATAAAATAAAATAAATAAAATAAATAAATAAATATTGGAGTCCTGCTATCATGTCACCCCTAGTTCTTATTTTCATTAAATTAGACGAACCCAATTCCTGCAACTGTTCTTCATAACCCCCAGAGCAAAATTAAACTAGGGATGGGGAGGGATACAAAGAGAGTGACAGTGCATGCTGCCAAGGGTCTTTAAGTAGGACAGAGGCAATTAGTGAATGTGGGGGCTGAATTTCAGCTAAGAGTTACTCATTTCCACTTTCCAGCTTTTCATAAAGTGTATGAAACAAACTCACTTATTGTAGAAGTATGCACCCATCACTAAGGTGAAATACTTTGCGTTGCCAGCAGGTGGCAGCCTTTCCATTTGCTATTTTGCTGCAGAAGGCCAGGTGGGCTCCAGCAGGTTCTTTTGAGCAAAACTCAAATTTGTGAGCTTCTCTTTCTTCTCCAGGAGTGGATTTTCCAGAAAGGAAATTGGAGCTTTTCCAGGGTTGCGTCTGAGAAAATGAGGCACAAGAATCATCCAGGAGCGGTGTGTTTTTGGGGACTGCTCTGGTGATCATTCCTCTGAGCTTTTCGGGAAGCCAACCGTGCTGCTCCCTTGATTTAGGGCGCAGGTGATGCCGCAAAATTGCTTGTGTGACTGCCAACCTCTTCCACCCGGTCATCTGTCCAGGTGCGTTATCCATGCCTCCTTGTGCCAAAGACATGTCACTTATTATGAATGTTCTCATCAGGACTTCTCGGGCCTGTCATAAAAACTAGAACGGCTGGAGTTTCCCCAAGGATCCCAAATCCATCAGACGCAGTTTTCCAGGAAAGGCCAACGTCCAACTTCCATGGGCTGCTTCAATCCTGGCTCTCCCCGTCTTCTGTTTTTGCCCACTCAGCCACTGTCAGTCTCCACTCCAATCCTCACATCCTTTTGTACTCTTTATATTCAGTAGTTAGTTTGCATGGGGTTTTTATGTGTAATGTAAATAGCTCATGAATTCAGTTTAAGTAGAGAGGGCCCTTTAAGAGTGTCGTCTGACATAGTTTGAATTCAACAGGAATGTTAGAGTGCCCGCTTTCAACGGACATTGCATTCCTGATATGATTGACAGCCAGAGACGTGCGGAAGGAGATTACCACGGGGGACCGAGAAGGAGCTGGCATTGGACCAGACCTGCTGACCTCTTGGGGGGGAGGAGGGACTAACAATGGGATATGGAATGTTAGCCATATTTTGTCTCAGATGCAACTTTATACTGCTGCAGTCATGATGTATTTAGTAAAAGTACTTTTCTTTATTTGCAAATGAAGTCAAGGTGTATTTTTTCCTAAATATAATCAGAGGCAGCCTGACAGCCACCTTAGAAAGCAGCCCAGGATGCTTCACTCAGCACCTGCCCTTTATGTGACTCCTTAGTTTTTAATTAAGATAAATTTTCAAGAATAATCTCTGGAGCCCAGTTAGGCCCTCCTGGACTCCTTAGAAAAGGAAATGTCATGTCCCACTCCTCCGCTAACGGCCGGGTCAGGGAAATCCGAATCAGGCGTGCCTCTGCAGCTCTGCCAAAGTCCTAGCAAAGTTCTCAAGGCAGGCAGGAGACCAGGAAGTGACTTCAGCAAGATAAGTTCGACTTTGCCTGACTCAGAGAATGCCAGAAAGCAGATCCTTTATATAGGCCATGGGGTGTGGCTCCATGACTCAGCACTTATCCCGGCCTGCCCCTCCCTTCCTTCTGTTGCCGCCGCCTATCAATTCTCCTGAAGCGAGGGTCACTCCAGTCTGCAGCTGTTGGTAATTGACCTTCCTCAGGCTCACATGCTGTGGGGGAGGGGGAGGGGTCTAGTTGCTCCGTTTGCCTGGGCATGGAGCCAGAGCTGGGGGCTGGAGGCACTTCTTCCTCTTCGGCCTGTCTGGGCATAGAGCCAGGGCTGGGGCCGGGAGGCATGCTAGGACATTCCTCAGCGTTCGGAAGCAGATAAGACGGGCCCGGCTGCGGGGAAAGCGGACGAGGCACAACAGGAAAATAGTGGGACCTGCAACCCAGGACATGGTTCACAAGAATCCCGACTGCGCAGGAAGGAGACCCAAAGGTTACGGATCCCTTGGATGGCTAGGAAACTGCCGAAATGTAAGACAAGACTGTTTGCTCAGGAAATATTGGATCACATTTTAACAGATCGTGGAAGGCAGTCAAGATGAGGTTTGCAGGACCCAGGAAACTTGGAATAACAGTTGTTGGGGGGTGAACTTGGAAGGCTTCATTTTCTGGGGAAGGTCACTTTCAAAAAATTGATTCCCACTGGCTGGAGAAAGGTGTAGGAGAGGCCTCATTCAGACCAAAATAGAGCCAAAATAGCCCATGGGAATGGAGCACACTGGGTTTTGATCCCCTGTGTTGTGTGAATGTGGCCACTGGGATTTGCAAACCAGACTTAGCAGGTACCTAGTTGTAGATTTCTCAAAAGAGACAGTTGGACAAACCAAGGGTTTTCATGATGCCTGAACCAGTGGTGAAATGTAAAATTTGTTACTACCATTTCTGTGGGCGTGGCTTGGAGGGAGGGTAATGTGACTGGGTGGGCATGGCCAACTCTTTTTTTACTTTTAAAAGTATTTTTTCTACAACCTCTTTGGCCAAAGAGGTTGTAAAAAAAATGCTTTCAAAAGGCTCTGACGATCCCAGTGAGTTGCCTGATTGTCAGAGGTTTTTGTTTTCTTTTAAAACCATTTTTTCGGCCGAAGAAAAAACCTCTGATGACCGTGCGGCTCAGCTGGGGTGGGGGGCGGGGCCCGGGATTGTTGCTACCAGTTCTCAGAACCAGCCACCGCCATCGCTACCGGATCGGGCGATCCGGTCCAAACCAGGAGCATTTCACCCCGGCTTCTTGGCAAGCGCAGGGTTGAGGGGGCCATGCGAAGCACAAAATGGAAGGTCTCTCTCTTCCTCGTCTGGCCCAGCAAAACTGCCAGCGTGGTGTGAGGCAGGCTGGTGTGTTGCCGCACAAGGGAATAAAAAGCCAGCGAGTGATTGAAGAAGCCACCCAGGGCAAACAAGGAAAGAGATTAAGTGGAGAGTTTTACTAGAAAGTAATTGTTTTGTATATACTCTAATTGCGGCGCACTTGTAAAAACTGCCCTCATAAGCTAATCTGCTGTTAGATTTTTCTTTATGTGTTTTTAATGAATTAGCAATAAAGATGTCTCTCTTTGCAGTTCCCAGAGAAGGAACAGATATGGAGACTCGCCCAGTTTGGCCAGATTGGTCCTCTGTGGTCCTTTGGCTGGAGGGGAGGGGGTGAGTGGGTGGGCAACATCTGAGGACCCTCACCCTCTTCCATGGGATGGAAGGCTTCCCTGGGCTCTTTTTGTCCTTCTACTCATCCGTTTAGAGACAGAGGCTGTCTTCCAGAAGGCATCTTAAAAAGGAGGAGGGGGACAAGTTAGCCATGCACCATCTTGATTCAATCCCTTGGAAGGCTGTTTCTCAACCGTGTCAGCCTTCAGATGGGTGGACTTCCACTCTCAGAATTCATGGTTGGCTGCAGCTTCTAACTCTTGCCTCTCCATATCAGCTGAACTTCTCCAAAAGTGGGATTCTGACTTCACCGGGGCTTGAGCGAGGTGGAAAGGCTAGATGGGTTGATTCCTGCTCTCCCACAGGGCTCCCCCGAGGTAGACAAGCCCTCAAATGCCCGGGAAATCAGGAAATCCAGGCTCTCTACAATAATCTGAACTACTAAGCAAGCCAAAGCAAGTTAAGAGTCAAGAGAACTCAAAGTGGGTTGGACTTAGATCTCTTGTGAGGGCAATGGGACTCAAGGCTAATGACATGCTTCACACACACACACACACACACACACACACACACACACACACACACACACACACACACTGCTGCTCATCTCCTGCAGCTCCTGGGGGAAATGGACCAAGCAAGTCTACAGAAAGATCAGATGGGCAGCTCAATGAACCAGGTGGCCCATTGGAAGAGCTAAGGGGGCAGTGGTACCTGTATGCACGGGGGCAGCAGCGGAGTCCAGAAAGTGACAGGCTAGAAGTAAAAGGGCCGACTCCCCCCCTGGCATCAGAGGACCTAAATGTGTTTAGACAGGGGGACAAAAGAGGTCAGCAAGCAGTGCAGGTAGCCACTGTGTATTTTGGAAGGGAAGGGAATAGACTTCAGTTGATTGAGAGTTTCAAATGCTGAGTTCACCCTATGTGATGAACCCACTCAGGCTCTCCACTCTGCCTGGGCTGTTCTATTCATTCCAGGGCTTGTAACCAATACTTGATGCATGCTGAAACAATTTTGTTTATTTGTTTGTGACCTGAGTCACCGCCAGGTGCCTTGTGTAAATGAAACATGACATAGCAGCCTTGTTGTCGGCTGACAGGCATTTAAGATGTATGCAAATCTTATCTCTTGGGCAGAGGCCACCCAAGTGCTGTGAACAGGAGGGCCTGTTTAGCAGGCTCGGGTTTCTTTAGGTAGACATTAGCAACTCAGGCTCTGGACAAGGAGCGCTGATGGCCATGAGGGCCGTCTTCTTGAAGAGGCCAGCAGTGCAACGGATGAGTTTGAAAGATGAAGTTTCCAGCCACTGAGATTTGAGAAAAGGCCGCATTTGGCCACTGCCTTTTCTTTCAGAAGTCAAAGGGAGCCTCGGATCCCCTTCTTCAGAGCTAGGCCCTGTCTGACTAGCTGACTTCGTGCTTTCAAGTAAAAAAAATAATGCAGCATTGCAGAAGCTGGCAGGTTGCAATAGCAATAGCACTTAGACTTGTATATTGACCTTAGCCCCCTCTAAGCGGTTTACAGAGTCAGCCTCTTGCCCCTAACAATCTGGGTCCTCATTTTACCCACCTCGGAAGGAGGGAAGGCTGAGTCAACCTGGAGCCTAGTGAGATTTGAACTGCTGGCAGTGGGTAGAATTAGCCTGCAATACTGCATTCTTAAGGAAGGAAGGAAGGAAGGAAGGAAGGAAGGAAGGAAGGAAGGAAGGAAGGAAGGAAGGAAGGAAGGAAGGAAGGAAGGAAGGAAGGAAGGAAGGAAGGAAGGAAGGAAGGAAGGAAGGAAGGAAGGAAGGAAGGAAGGAAGGAATAGCAATAGCAATAGCACTTAGACTTATATAGCGCTTCACAGGACTTTCTAACCCTCTCTAAGTGGTTTACAGAGCCATTGCCCCCCAACAATCTGGGTCCTCCTTTTGCCCACCTCAGAAGGAGGGAAGGCTGAGTCAACCCTGAGCCTGGTGAGAGTCAAACTGCCAAATTGCAGGCAGCCGGCAGTCAACAGAAGTAGCCTGCAATACTGCACTTTAACCATCGTGCCACCGCGGCTCACCACAAAGCGCATCCTCGGCCATCTATAGGGGGTTCCCAAGCTGTTCAGGCCTCTTTGGAAAGGAAAGAAAGGGGAAGGGGCTACACCTACTGCTTCAATGGCAAAGGCTCCCTGCCCCTTCTGCAAAAAAGCCTACGTTAGACGGCAGGGAGCAACCTTTGGAGAAAGGGCTGTCTGAGGTGAGGGGGTGGGGAAGCTGTTTTGTAAAGGCAGCCATAAGCCAGATTCAAAGCTCTAGTTTTAAAACTTGAATTGGCAGGGGAAATAATCAACCAATCAATAATGAAATAAGGAAGCATTTCAGGAAGTGATGCTCTCCCAGAAGTCCGTTCAGGGCCTAAAAGCTTCCTCTATTGGTTCTGTAGACCAGGTTTTTGGGAGACATCTGATCATTAAAGGCAGAGGTGGGTTTCAGCAGGTTCTGACCAGTTCTGGAGAACCGGTAGCGGAAATTTTGAGGAGTTCGGAGAACCGGTAGTAAAAATTCTGACTGGCCCCGCCCCCATCTATTCTCTGCCTCCCAGGTCCCAGCTGATTGGTAGGGAATGGGGATTTTGCAGTATCCTTCCCCTGCCACGCCCACCAAGCCACGCCCATAGAACCCGTAGTAAACAAATTTGAAACCCGCCACTGATTAAAGGGAAGGTGGGTGATGAGGACCCTGTACATCTTTCCTGCCACAACTGCCACTTCTTTGATCCCCCTAACCTATATATCAACGTTTTCACTTTTTTCTCGTGGAATGTGATAAGACTCTTCTTCTCAAGTCCAGGGATGAGAAAAATCTCCTTTGGCCAACCCCTCGTAGAAGAAGAAGACGGCCAGGGTCCTTCAGGTATCTTAGATCTCACTTCTCATCAATCTCGGCCAAGCTGGCCATTAGCAAGAGCATGGTCATTGTCATCCCAACCATCATGAAGGCATCAACCTTGGGGAAGGAGAACACATGGTCGCTCACCTTTCGGGTCCAGGTTGGGGAATTCTGCCTCCCTCAGCAAGAGATTATCTCTCTTTCCCCCCAACTTTCATCAGTTGCTCTCCCAGGGACACAGAGGTTTACCTGCTGCAGGAGAAGCGTTTCTACTGCACTTCCTGTGCTCCAATAAGTAGAAGTGAAGGCATTCTTCCAGGCAGGAGAATGGCATCCCTTGACCAAACAGCCATTGGCAAAACACGGAGACTAATTTCCCCCCAATATGGACAGCACCCTTTTGCCTGCCGAAGGCAGGACCGTTTCTCCCCGCTGACCCTGGTGGGTGAGGCCCCTGTCCTTCCAGAAGTGGTGGAGTCTGCCCGGCATGGAGGTAGAAGACGCCGTTGTACAATCGGACATCTCAGACACGTTTTATTTTCCGTTGTTGCCAGTGATGATACCCTTTCACTGAAATAACTTGCCCAGGCTGACAGATAAGCTTTTAGAGTCGCGAAATCTTGGTGATACTTTAAGTGCCCCAAATGACAATGCAAAATTATCCTGCAGATATATCAGGCAACGGGCTTGTCAGAAGCGTCGCTGCCCCCCCTGAGGACTGAGGTTCCTGCTGGTGATGGGCACGTTCTCCTCCCACTTGATGGGCCCAGCATTACGGCCCCATCCCAGAAGGTCCTGTCAGCCCTGACAAGGCATCACATCACCTGCACGATTGCTTGGAAAGTCCAGGCAAGCTCAGAGGTGACTTTTAGATAGGGGAGGGGGGAGGGCATCCTTCTCCTTTCTCTTTCGAGCACTAGAACATATTCCCTCATCCATCCATCCATCCATCCATCCATCCATCCATCCATCCATCCATCCATCATTTCTCTCCCCATCCTCTCTCTCATCCTACCCTACCCTACCCTACCCTACCCTACCCTATCCTATCCTATCTACCATCCATCCATCCATCCATCCATCATCTATCATTTCTCTCTCTCTCATCCTACCCTACCCTACCCTACCTTATCCTATCCTATCCTATCCTATCCTATCCTATCCTATCCTATCCTATCCTATCCTATCCTATCTACCATCCATCTATCCATCCATCCATCATCTATCATTTTTCCTCTCTCTCTCATATCCTACCCTACCCTATCATACCCTATCCTACCCTACCCTACCCTACCCTATCCTATCCTATCCTATCCTACCGTATCCTATCTATCATCCATCCACCCATCGATCCTTTACCCATCCACCCATCTGCTCAAAATGCAGCTCTAGAAATTATTTAGAGAAGCTTACAGAGGAAATGGAACAGCGGCCTGATCTTGTTCACACAACAGATTCCCTGAAGGTCCTTATTCAAAATCCTCAATTTATCTGGTCATTAGATCTAATTAAATTCCAAAGACCTGGAGGCCCAATGATGGGTATTGCTTTTTCTCACCAATTAAAATGAAAGAGATTAAAAAAAATGTGCCCTGGTTGCTTTGTCCTTGCATGGATAATTGGGGGAGGGGGATGCTGGCCGTGTGCTGGGAAGGAAGAGAGAAGGAGCCTCTTCGCCCAAAGCTGGTCGTCTCGGTCCAAAGCACCATCTCTAAATCCTCACAGTGGTGGCCATTCCCCACCCCAAGAAATACGGAGCCATCCCTCACCGCTGAGCTGCATTCCTGAGTTGCCTCTGCACCCACCCACCCACCCACCCACCCCTTTGCCAAAGCCAGCCTGTCTCTGTTTTGACTTGCTCCCTAATGGTGCCATCCGGATGATGGGTGCAAAGTGTCACAAAATGTCACAAAGGCAGGAAATGAGTGCTTCAGTTCTGCCACCCACCTTCTTTGGTACGCCTCAGCTGACAGGAAAGCCTTTTCGCCACTGGTGGTCTCACCATAGGAATGGCCGGTGGTCTCCTTCATCTGTCCTGTTTAACAGCTCCATTCTGTCCTCCTCCATGTTTTAATTTTAAGAGGTAGAAGTCACCAGGAGCACTTTTATTAAGGATTTCTCTCTCCTTCTTCCCTTCCCCTTCCCCTTCCCATTTCCTTTCCTCCCCTCCCCTCCCCTTCCCTTCCCTTCCTTTCGCTTCCCTTCCCTTCCCTCCCCTTTCCTTTCCTTTCCTTTCCTCCCCTTTCATTTCCTCTCCTCTCCTCCCCTCCCCTCTCCATTCCTTTTCCTTTTCCTTTTCCTTTTCCTTTTCCTTTTCCTTTTCCTTTTCCTTTTCCTTTTCCTTCCCCTCCTTTCCTTCCCTTCCCTTCCCTTCCTTTCCTTTCCCCCTTTTGTTCTTGATACCAGTAGCAAACAACCACCATCTGTGTGGGGAGCCAGCAGCACTGCTGGGTAGGGGTCCCATCTATCAAGAGACTGGAGGGACAGGTCACTCTGCTCAAAGGCTAGAAGCCCCATGGGTCTTTCCTCCTGCCTGACTTTGCCCCCAACACAACAGGTGGCAGATCTCACACACTCTTTGCAGCCACTCTGTGAGGCCGTCAGCTGAATGCTACCTCCTGAGCTGGGAGCAGGTGGGGCAACATTCCAGAAAGGGGGAAAATGCTTTCCGGGGTGTGTTTGTGCTACGGCCTATTGGAAGGTCATGTTTTGTGAACTCATTCAACATGATGCTCTTACAGCAATCGTTAATTATCCCCAAGAGATGCTGCATGCTTTGGCTTTGAAGGGAATTATGGGACGCTCTCAGTTTACAGAGTGCATTTCAGTGTGTGTGTGTGTGTGTGTGTGTGTGTGTGTGTGTGTGCGCATGCGCATGCCCGTCCCTCCGTATGCTTACATTGGTCCCCCCATTATCACAGTATTTGTGTTTCTCTGACAGGCTCAATTATCCTTGTGATAGTGAGACCAATTAAATTCTTTTGCAACGATGAATCAGAACATTTTAGAGCAACATGTTCCATTATGCTAAATAAAATATGCATTGAAACTGGACCTACATCAATTTCATGGAACTAATCATCTGAAAAACTTGGACGTTAACACCATTTTAAAAAAATGTATTGACTCAAATTACCAGCAACACAAAGTTCATACTGAGGCCCGAAGGGATCCTGGAAGTTGCTGCTAGGCAGAGGGAGTCTGGATGTGCTACTAGTGAGGAAAAGAGAGAGACAGAGAAAGACAGACAAAGGGAGAGAAAGAGAAGGTGAGACAGAGACAGAGAGAGAGAGAAGAGAGAGGAGGAGGGAGAGGGGAGGAGGGAGGGAGGGAGGGATGAAGGAGAGGGAGGAAGAGATGGAAACACAAGCAGAGAGAAAGAGAGGGAGAGACACACACACAGAGAGAAGAGCAAGAGTAGGAAGGAGAGGAGGAGGAGGAGGATGAAGTAGAGAAAGGAGGAGAGACAGAGAGAAGACAGAGAGGAGGAGGGAGAAGGGAGGATGAAGGAGAGGAGGAGGGACGGAGAGACAGAGAGAGAGAGAGAAGAGAGAGGAGGAGGGAGGGATGAAGGAGAGGGAGGGAGAGAGAAACAGAGAGAGAAAGAGAGGGAGAGACAGAGAGAAGAGAGAAAGGAGGAGGGAGAGGGAAGGATGGAAGATGGAGGAGGAAGGATGAAGGAGAGGAGGAGGGAGGGAGAGACAGAGAGAAAGTGAGGGAGAGATAGAGAGAGAGAAGAGACAGAGGAGAGGGAGGAGGAGGAGGGAGGATGAAGGAGAGGGAGGAAGAGATGGAAACACAAGCAGAGAGAAAGAGAGGGAGAGACACACACACAGAGAGAAGAGCAAGAGTAGGAAGGAGAGGGAGGAGGGAGGGAGGGATGAAGTAGAGAAAGGGAGGGAGAGACAGAGAGAAGACAGAGAGGAGGAGGAGAGGGAGGAGGAGGAGAGGAGGAGGGACGGAGAGACAGAGAGAGAGAGAGAAGAGAGAGGAGGAGGAGGATGAAGGAGAGGAGGAGAGAGAAACAGAGAGAGAAAGAGAGGAGAGAGAGAGAGAGAAAGGAGGAGGGAGAGGGAAGGATGGAAGATGGAGGAGGAAGGATGAAGGAGAGGAGGAGGGAGGGAGAGACAGAGAGAAAGTGAGGGAGAGATAGAGAGAGAGAAGAGACAGAGGAGAGGGGAGGGGAGGAGGGAGAGGGAGGGAGGGTGACAGAGAGAATATGTGCCCTTTGATAGAAGAGGTCCACCATTGAAAGTGATGATGATGCCTCTTTTGTTTTTGTGTTCTTTGCCACCACAATCCCGAGGTCACCATTTCCAGGAGTGGGCTGGCTTATTTCAGGGGATCTACAAAACGGGCCCACTGGCTGCAGCTTTGTCCCATGGCAGGCAAAGAAGTGACAGGGAAAGGTTTGAAGATAACAGGAAGACGTTGTGGCTTCTGCAGCACCGTCTTCCCCTTTGTCTGCAGGGAAGAGGCTGCTCCTGGGCCTGCCAGCGCCTTTATTCCCATGTCTCCTTTTATTTTTCCCATCTCTGGGGGCCTTTCGACCCCCTCCCCCAGACCTTTTGGAGCAGGAGAGACACAACTAGGCAAGGCCAATGTGGTGTCCGGCAGCTTTCTGACCAATTGCTGGTCTTTGTGGTGAATCCATCCATGGATTTGTTGGCAAGATTGTTCTTGGGTGCAGCCATGGCCAGAACATGGGCTCCCCCTACTTCGCCCTCCTGGTGTCTCTGGGCCTCTTCTGAGTGACAGGTCAGGAGGAGATGGGAATGAATTGTCAAGTGTCAGAGCTGTGTTTTATCTGTTCTGCTGAAGGACACTTTGGTGTATGTGAGCTTCGTGCAGAGTGAACAGCACCAAGTGACAATCAGGAGTTGAGCAACGCCGGGGAGGGGAAGGCGGGCAGTTTCCATAGCCAACCAGACACAGGGCACCTCCTCCTGGGCACAAAGCAAGAGGAATATTGATCCAGAGAGCAAGGAGGCCCATGTTCTCCATGAACCCGGCCTGGTTTGCAGATGTAAGACTGAATTTCTCTGCCCATGACTCCCATCCGGGATCGCTCACTCACACAGGTGGAGATGTTGCCTGGTGACAGCTACATTAGGTAGAGTTCTGTAGGCAAGAAATGTTTAATATGTCCCAACCGATAATCCTCACAGTCAGGGCCTGGATGGAGGAAGCCCTGGTGGGCCTCCAGCCACCCTGTTCCACCCTGTTCCATACTGTGTGTCAAAGGAAGAGGTGTGGTGGCAAGCTCCCCACCCCACCCCCACCCCCACACACAACATCCTAATCACATGTTTGGGCCATGATTGGCAAACATCTGACTGCCTCTCTGCATAATCAGGGCTGGCTAGAACAGTCATTTCCACATGGAAGATAGTCCCACCAAATGTCCGCACTTCATCTCAAGGGCTTTGGTCCTTCTGGAGACACACAATAGGTTGGTGGTTCTGGATTCTCCTGGAAGAAATGAATCAAAAACTGCTTTTTCATTTTTTCTTACAGTCTTCTGGATAGTTCAGTGCCCATAACTTCCTTTGCTGCAGTGGTGGTGTTGTGTCTTGGCCCCACCACCCCCGAACCTGGCCTCCTGGCAGAAAGTGACTCAGAGAGCGAGG
This sequence comes from Ahaetulla prasina, assembly GCF_028640845.1. Classification (NCBI taxonomy): domain Eukaryota; kingdom Metazoa; phylum Chordata; class Lepidosauria; order Squamata; family Colubridae; genus Ahaetulla; species Ahaetulla prasina. The sequence continues at coordinate 9,761,574 of NC_080547.1, read as the reverse complement.
GGGAAGAGCTGACAGGGCTTCCCTCTGCGGAGCCTCTGGCTCCGCTCCAAGTCCCAGAAGCAGGCCAGGTGGAGGAGATGACGAGGCCTCTGTCTCCTGCAGCTCCTCCCTCTCAGGCCACGCCTCAAGACCCAGCTGCTGACAATCAGTCGTGGCTGGACCCCGGTATCGCAGACAGGAGAGACAGCAACGTCAAAAGAAAGGGTGGGGCAGGCCTAGAGCGTGCTGAGTCACGGAGCCACACCTCACAGGATAGAAAAGCAGGAGGGGCTGCCCTATAGGTCTTGTGATGAACAAACAATTGACTGTTGAAAACGTTGGCTGTACTTTGGCTCCTGGATTCTGTTTCGTTTCCTTCTGAACTTTAGGATTGTTCCAGCTCAGACTGCAGTCTCTCTGATAGATAAGAGGACTTGGCAAGAATAAGTTGCTGGCGCATCTAGTCAGTTTGCGTTTCTAATTGATTGTGGGTGGGTGGGGGGGACAGAACAGGTGGGTTGGCCCCGGTTCGGTCCGGTTCTATAGAACCGGTAGTAAAACCGGTGGGAGGCTCCACCCACTGACCCAAACGTCATCAAAAGTCTTCTGTGCATGCCCAGAAGTTTCTGCGCATGGACAGAAGTTTCTGCGCATGGACAGAAGAGTGCAGGCACAATGCGAACCGGTGGCAAAGGTAAGTAGATCCCATCCCTGCTTTGCTGGTAGAGCGGGAGCAGCTCCTAAAGCAGGGGTGTCCAAACTTGGTCCCTTTAAGACTTTTGGACTTCAACTCCCAGAGTTCCTCAGCCAGCTTTGCTGGCTGAGGGACTCTGGGAGTTGAAGTCCAAAAGTCTTAAAGGGACCAAGTTTGGACACCCCTGTCCTAAAGGAAGGACTTGCTCTTCAATAAAGCAGCATTTTAGTGGAATGTGGACAGACGAGGTACATAACAAAGGCTTCCCGTGGTATTAATTTGTTAAATGAAACAACTAAAATGATCTGGTGCTTGGAGAACCCTCCTTCCCCGTCTTCCCCAAAGCTGTGATTTTTCAAGTGTTTGTGAGCCATCCTGGGAAGGCGGACTCCATGTTTGAAAATAAAGACGCTGCCGTGTCTCCAAGCAGGGCCTCTTGTCAGACGCATCCCAGAAGCTCCTCGCAGGTGGGAAAGTGGTGCAATTTTACACTACCCTTTTTGTGCGCTTCTCGCCTCCAAATGGAAAGAAACTGTGCCACTGGATTTCAGCAAGAGAGGTCAGCGAGTACTAGAAAGCGAAGAGCGGGTGTGTGGGAATCTGGCTATCCTCAGGCTGGCTGGAGGATTAAGGGTCATGCAAACTTTTAATAGAAAAAGTTCAGTCGTGTTTTGGGAACAAGGAACCGCTTAACTGAAGTCTTATGTAAAACTTGGGGGAAAAACCCAGTTAGGCAGAGAATTCCCTGAAAAGTAATCCTAAAGTGCCTCTAATCAGCAAGAATTTATCAGCTCTCAGAAATCAATTATATTATGACTTTTCCTGAAGTTTTATTGGTTCGTGTGCTGTAGGGCATCTTTTTTATATTGCCCTCAAAACTCAGCTTAGTTTACAGAGATCCCCCCACCCCCAAATTTCATTCTTCTCATGATGGGTGGGAGGATCAGCGAGAACTGGAGGGATCAACTTTTGGGATTCATGTTGGTTGGCATAAGCCTTTTCCAATCTTCCCCGGCTTAACGGGCTGTTATTATTTTTTTTTAGGTCTACAAAAATGTTCACATGCATTTAACATACATTGTCCTGGCCAAAGATGCACATAGAGTAAAACAAATTCCCCACCATCCAGGCAGAGCTGAAGAAGCTTCTTGGATGAGAAGCAAAACGTCTTCAAAAAAAAACCCTCAAAAAAACAAAAACCAGAAAGTCCAGTTGCCTCTTGAAAAAGCACCTTTGGGACAACCATGACCTGGAGGACTGAGAATCTCCATAGACTTCAGTTTCTTCCTTCTTTCCTCCCTCTCGCCTTCCTTCCTTCCTTCCTTCCTTCCTTCCTTCCTTCCTTCCTTCCTTCCTTCCTTCCTTCCTTCCTTCCTTCTCCTTATCTCTCCTTCCTTCCTTCCTTCCTTCCTTCCTTCCTTCCTTCCTTCCTTCCTTCCTTCCTTCCTTCCTTCCTTCTCCTTATCTCTCCTTCCTTCCTTCCTTCCTTCCTTCCTTCCTTCCTTCCTTCCTTCCTTCCTTCCTTCCTTCCGTCCTTCTCTTTCTCACTTCCTTTGTTCCTTCTCCACCATCCAGGCAGAGCTGAAGAAGCTTCTTGGAGGAGAAGCGAAACGTCTTCAAAGAAAAACCAGAAAGTCCAGTTGCCTCTTGAAAAAAAGCACCTTTGGGACAACCAGGACCTGGAGGACTAAGAATCTCCATAGACATTTAATAAAACAAACATTGGCAGATGAGTTCCTATTTTGGGGTGAAGAGAAGGCCTACTTGGTGGGGATGAATGGATTTTTCTCAGCCCCCCTGGATGCTGAAGGTGGCGCTCTAAGATTGTGAGACTTTCGTCCATAGACTCTCTCTTTTTTCAGATGAACTTTCTGTATCTGTCTGGAGAACTGCGTGGAATTGCAGTCGGCACCACAGCTTGGCGTGTCGTTGTATATTGTACACACACACAATGTAAGTAGAGAAGATGGAAGGACAACTCCGTCTAGGCTTCTCTTCTCTGCTCTCGGGCTGTAGAGGTCTTTTCGAGAGGGATCTTTCATGAGCTGAAGCCCCAGGAGGGCTCCAGAAGTTTTCTTCTGGGTGGTGGTTTCATATCAAATTTCAGCACTTCTTGAGACCTGGGCGTCTCCGCTCACCTCCTTCTCTAGTGCCCATCCGGAAATCTTAGGGGGACAGCGGAGACACAACTGAAGACAACCGCAAATCCCTCTGGACTTTCCCCAGCAGCTGGGAGCTGGGTTTGTGTGTGTTTTCAAGAACCATGATGACTAACACAATAACACAAATTTCTCCACGAATTAATTCCATTTTTAGCCTACTGGAAGAATTTGAGATGGTTCAAGAAGTGTTATGGCTTCAATGCAGAAGGAGAAGGGTCTGGGCACCCAAGAAAATGGCCGTGTGCAAGGTTTATACACACACACACACACACACACACACACAGGGGGGGGGAGAGAGAGAGAGAGAGCGCTGCTTACAACTATCAAACAGGAAGATAATTTCCCACATACCTACCACATGAGCCTCAGAGGGATGTTTTTACTTCCTTGGTCACAGACACGCACAGTGAGTGGGAAGACCCTGAGTTTTAAGTTGCAGTTCATGGCCTTTTCAGAGAAGCCACCGCAAAAATGTTTTGACAGAATCTACGCAATTCCCTTCTATTTTGGAAGTCCGTCTGTACCACGCAGGACCAATTAGGGATCTCCAGAAACAGGGAAGACAAGTTTCTCAGACTTCTCCGGAGGGTTTCTTCAGGTCTGTCACCTGAATTTAGGTGAGGGAGAGAATTTGAGTTGGGAGCCTGCTCCACTTTGGCTTATTTTCACAAATTGTTACTCTTGTGACCTTATGGCTGTGTTTATACACATTGAGGGATTGGATTTGTCTAATGTACAAGAGGCCTGCCTACTTTTAACTATAATGGCTAACACTACATTCTCAGGTTCTGCAGACAATCACTCTATGAATAAGCCAGTAAGTCAGAATAAGTGCACTGTGTGAACATACACAACTCGAGAGGGAGAGTGAGCTTGGGGTGGTGGTGGGTGGAAAATCCTTTGGAAGAAACCAATAAAAGATTCCTCAGAGTCCAGAACAGAGTCAGAGGAGAAGATAAGGACCTGTCCAGTGATACAACATCCATGGATACATCTCCAGATATCCCAGGGACAAGCCCAGGGGACTGGAAGAGTGAGGCACTTTTTAGTTGGGCCCAACCAAGGGACACCTTGGGGTGGACAGCACCTGGAGGCAGGACAGCTCTTTAGGACTTCACAAGGGAACGTTGTCATGGATTCATTGGACAGATCCATGGAGAAGTTGAATGTTGCGGCCAAAGTCTTCCCTTCCTGTTTCCTGCCTTCCAGTTCACTTTCAGGGGGTCTGGGCTCCCCAGTGCTGTGGGGGGGCCATCCACTCCAACCCCCAGCTCCTAGCCATGCAGTATTGCAGGCAAACCCCGCCCACAGCCAGCAGTTTGATCCTGATCAGCTCAAGGTTGACTCAGCCTTCCATCCTTCCGAAGATGGTAAAATGAGGAGCCAGATTCTAGGGACCAATAGGCTGACTCAGTAATTTATTTATTTATTTATTTTATTTTGTCATAACAATATATGTAGGTATCATACAAAAAGATTATATAATATATAAACACATATATGGGTAAATATAAGGAGGTATAAGCATATATGTATATAGGAAGAAGAAAAGAAAAACAATAGGACAGGAACGGTAGGCACGTTTGTGCGCTTATGCACGCCCCTTATGGTCCTCTTAGGAATGGGGTGAGGTCAATAGTAGACAGTTTTTGGTTAAAGCTTTTAGGATTATGGGAAGAGACCACAGAGTCAGGTAAAGTATTCCAAGCACTGATGATTCTGTTACAGAAGTCATATTTTCTGCAATCTAGATTAAAGCGGTTGACATTAAGTTTAAATCTATTGGTTGCTCTAGTATTATTGCAATTAAAGCTGAAGTAGTCTTTAACCGGAAGGACATTACAATAGATGATTCTGTGAGTTAAACTTAGGTCTTGTCGTAGGCGACTGAGTTCCAAGTTTTCTAAGCCTAGGATTTCAAGTCTGGTGGGATAAGGTATTTTGTTGTTTTCAGAGGAATGGAGAACTCTTCTTGTAAAATATTTCTGGACACGTTCAATTGTATTGATGTCAGAGATGTGGTGAGGGTTCCAAACAGGCGAGCTGTATTCTAGAATTGGTCTAGCAAATGTTTTATATGCTCTGGTTAGTAGTGTGGTGTTTTTGGAAAAGAAGCTACGCAAGATTAGGTTTACAACTCTTAGAGCTTTTTTTGCTATGTAGTTGCAGTGGGCTTTGGCACTTAGATCATTTGACATGAAAACTCCAAGGTCTTTAACGGGATGGGGGTCATCTGTAAGGTAATGTCCATCTAGTATGTACTTAGTGTTTGGGTTCTTTTTTCCTATATGTAAGACTGAGCATTTGCTGCTTGAGATTTGGAGTTGCCAAGTTTTAGACCAAGCGGTTAGATGATCAAGGTCTTTTTGAATGATAGATGTATTATTAGAGGATTGTAAGGCACTAGGAAGTAGTGTAGAGAAGGATCAGGGGAGACAGGACAACTGTCTTCCAATACTTGAGGGGCTGCCACAGAGAGGAGGGGGTCAAGCTATTTCCCAAAGCACCATAGATAGAAACTGAACAAGGAGAGATTCAACCTGGAAATAAGGAGGAATTTTCTGACCATGAGAACCATCAACAGAAGTTGCCTTCGGAAGTTGTGGCAGCTTCATCACTGGAGGCTTTCAAGAAGAGACTGGGCTGCCGTCTGTCAGAAATGCTGTAGGGTCTCTTGACTGAGTGGAGGGTTGGACTAGATGACCTACAAGGTCCCTTCCAACTCTGTTAATCTGTATCTAAAGCCTAAGTGCTATTGCTATCCCAACAGAGCTTTGCTTGCCTATCCAACCATCTTCATTCCAGGCACTCCTTTCAACTCCTTCCCTTCTCAGCTTTTGGGTTCTTCCAAAAAAGCATCCGATTCTACGAATTACACAAACGTCCCAGGAGGCCCAGTTCTGGATTTCCCCTCCTGGCTGGCTAGCCAGGTGCCTCCTGGAAGCTTGCAAGACGGGACAGGAATGTAACCCTGGGAGGTTCATTCAGAAGCAACTGTCAGGGTCTGAAAGCAAGCCAGAGGGAGGGATTTTTCTCCGTCATTGTATTTGCCTGGCCAGATGATATTTCCCGCCCCAGGAAGGTAGGGCTCCTGTTACTTACATATTTATCTATCTATTGTTTTAGATTGCATTTGTCCGCATGCCAATTTCTTGCATGTTGAATAGTTGGTGTTAATTGTTCATTTATGGTTCAGTTGTTCTATTGATGTGATTCCGCTCTTCCTCTGTTGCATTTTGCTTTACCTTCAAATGTTACTGTACTGTTTTATTCTTTTAACTGTGAAACTCCCCGGGTGCTCATAAACCTTACAAACAAATAATAAAATTGATCCCAATCGGGAGAAATTCTGCAAAAACTTCCTTTCAATGTTAATGACCGACATCAACACCCAGAACGAGGCACGGTGATGTCACAGGCATCCCAATGTCATTGCCGCAAGGATGCAAATTAACGGATGCAAATGATAGAATTCCTGTCATTTGCATGCCTTGTGCCCGGTTCTTACCCTGCAGATGCCCACAAGGGCTGATTAAACGAAAACTCCAAAATTATACGCAAATGGGAGGGAAGATCAAGACAGGATGGGATGCAGGACAAAGAACCAGTAGTTCACCTTCCATTGAACAGTGAGTCATTTTTTGTTTGCTCTCCTTGGTACCCCTTTCCTTCTACGGGGTGTTCATTCCTGGTGTTGAGCCTGAAAAAGAAGAATTAAAATGGGTTGTAGGCAGTGGTGAAATCCTTTTTTTTTTTTACTACCGGTTCTGTGGGCGTAGCTTGGTGGGCGTGGTGTGGCTTGGTGGGCGTGGCAGGGGAAGGATACTGCAAAATCCCCATTTCCTCCCCACTCCTTGGGAAAGGATATTGCAAAATCTCCATTCCCATCCCACACTGGGGCCAGCCAGAGGTGGCATTTGCCAGTTCTCCAAACTACTCAAAATTTCTGCTATTGGTTCTCCAGAACCTGTCAGAACCTTCTGGATTTCACCCCTGGTTGTAGGACTCCTCCAACACTTAACCCCTGGCAGGTGAGAATGATTGAAGCTTCTTCTGGAACACAGTCTAGCAGAACATCAATCTTTCTGGATCTCCTCCTCACCTTTAGAAGATGCCAATGTACATTCTTCAGAAGAGCTTCTGAGTTGTAGAGGCTCTGATACCAACTTGGTAACCTCCCAGAAGAATTGGTAGAGCTATAGGGCCCAAGATTCAGCATAAAGAAGATGGTGAAATCAAATGAATTGCAACTACTCCCAGAAGAAGCAGAGTGTCCCCCACCTTCCTGTCTATGGGCAGGGATAGTCCAAGGGATTCAAGTCCTTCCTTGTTCTAGCTCAACTTCTGGAACACCAAGGTTGACTCCTGCCGATCAGGCTGTTGGGGCTCTTGGTCTGATCCAGAGAAGACCATCCTAACGGCTAATCGTGGTGTGACTGCCATCAAAGCTTCTGCTGCCACGATACAGGAGTTGGGGCAGACCAGACAAAGTCCTGCACCTACTTCTCTCTATTTCTCTTGTATGCACAAGCCTTCAATATTTCATGAGACCAGGTACTTAATAATGGATGGGAAACATGTTTACTGAGAGATATTTCTCACTGTAGATATAATAGAGCACCTCCCAGGAACTGTTCCTCGCTTCTACTTACACCTCCCCACTGATCATCGGCTTGCCAGACAATCTACCTGCCCATCTGTGGAAACACCAGGAGAATCTTGGCATGCAGAGAATAAGGAGAGATGGGTTTGGATTCGCACGGGGATGGGAGATGTGGGTGCGGCGAGTTTTGGAAGGTTGACCTCCCCAGGAGAAAGATTTCCCAGTCTTTTTCAAGCTGAGCTCCTCACTCTTCCAGCTTACTGGTGTCAATGCTTAACTCGGGAAATTGAGCCATGCCGTCTCAATGAGTGGAATCCAAGCATAGAAGTTGACATGTTCAGAAGGCCTCTTTTTGGTGTCCAGATGGGGCAGCTGTTCCAACCTGGCACTTCAGAGGTTGAGCACCTGTTTAATTCAGTGCTTCCTTTCAAAGTTTTTGTTGTGACCCAGGCCCAAGTAGGTAGTAATAGATGCAATCAGTTCAAAAACAAACAGACTTTATTAGAACAGCTGAGAATTAACTCATTCTCAGCCTCTTCCAGACGCAATCAAAACAAATTCTTCATAACACAATTCTTCAGTCTTATCACCAACCTTGGTCTAATTTGGCAAACTGACAAAGGCTTTCCTTGACAAAAGTTCAGAAGCAGAAGACGCCGACAAGAACTAAATTTAGCAAGAAAAGGAGCAAGGCTATCAATGTTGTTTTCCGACAAAGAGCCCAAACGCCATTGCTGGTCTTTCTAGCCTTATGGGAGGGGCCAATCATCTCTTGGCCCTACACCCGAGTTGTCCTCTTTGCTTTAGCTGCTCTTGCCTTCTGGCAGCTCTTCTCATGTGTGCATTAGGAACAGGCTCCTCCTGTTCCTTTGCCTCACTACTGTCAGTCTCCCCAATGGCCCTGGCCCCATCTCTGCCTCTGATGCAGAGCCCTCATCCGGGCCTTCCCCAGCCTCCAGGACTGGCCCATGTTCTTCCTCAGCCTCATCGTTGTCTGACTCGGTTGCCAGCTCCGCAGGCTGCTGGCGGACCACAATAGCTTTCTCACATTCAAACCCTCCTTTGAAGGCTATGGGTTTCTTTGGGAAGATTTTTCTTTTAAATTCCCAGTCTGGCTTACAACCCTTGGGATTCCTTGCTTCACTTCCTGGGTAAAAAGCCATGAGTGGAAAGAAGAGCGTGGAACGGAGATGGTTGGATCCTGCAAAGCATTCCTGAAGCTTTCAGTCCTTGCTGATTTTCAGCCTGGGTCCCTCCTGCATCTCTTTATCCAGTTCCAAACAAGGTTTCTGTCCTTCGGAAGCTTCACGGATTGTAGCTTTGCAGAATAGAGTTTGTCCTTTGGCCAAATGGAGTTTTCAAAGGCGAGGACATGCTCTGAATTCAGAGCGTTAGGAAAAGCCTTCCTGTTCGAGAAATGCACTTCTTTTGCTGCGACAGGATGACCGAAAGATACAAGCCGGCAGTCTCAGCGGCATTGCTGGAACATTTCTGGCTTACTGACTGTCACACCGAAGGAAGGGAACCACATAAAGATGTACCTTTATTTCCCCTTTGCTCAAGAAGCGCAGTTAAGAGAAAATCCAGCCGTTCAAAAGAGGTTGAGCTGAAGTGTCTCCTACAATATATTTTTATCCTTGGAGTCAAAGCAATCGCACCAATAAAACGGTTTCCTCTGGAGGCTGGGCAGGAGAGGCGCCCTTGACAATCCCAAGCCCTTTCTGAAGACACGTGGACAGACACACCACGACTCCTGTGGCCTGCAAGTGCCACCGTGAAAAAGTCAAGGCCATCCAAAAAAAATATTCAACCTTAAGAGAAGCAGCACAGCTTGGCTCCCGGCTGCAGCCAAAACAAAACATTTCACGTTGTTCTGCGACATGCCAGCTGCACAAACGCCTCCTCCCGATGGATCCAAACAAGGCAAAGGTGAGCTGGACCCAGGAGAGAAGGAAGCCATAGAAAGAGTGTTGGTAGAGAACTGCCCAGGAGCTAACTGGCCACAATGGTTCCAAACTGGGAGCCTGGCTCAAAATACCATGGGGCTTTGAGGTGGTATTTTGGGGATGTTGGTAGACAGAGACAGAAGGTGGCAGGGCTGGGCTCCACAATGCCAGTTTTTGTGGGCAGGGCGATCATTTTACAAGGGGTGCCTTGTGAATGGCTTCTTTTCGCCTCAGATACAGTTATAGCTCTGAAGGGATGACTTCTTGGTTCTGGGCGTGAAAACTGAACTCAGTCTAGGCCCAACTGCCCAGCAACAGTTGCTACTGCCCCGAATGTCCAGGTTGAAAGCTGGCTTCCCTGACTTCCAGTGGAAACTCCATGGAGAAATCATCCAGATCACATTCCAGGAATCCAAACTCTTAGCTCTTTTTATTCAACCCTCAGCGTAGCTGGCAGCAGGAAGGAGAGTCTGCTGCTTCTGTAGCATTTGTCTGCAAGCACCTCAGTTAGCAAAGGGGATCAAACAGCTTCTCACTTGGAAGGATGGAAAACACCAGGTCTGCCAGCTGACCCAAACTGACCTTCAATCCTTTGGTCTCCAAGAAATCACCTGCCGGATTCTGCTGTTCCTCCAGAATGCTGTGAACAGCAACTGTCAAAGGGCTCCTCCAACCTGTGGAGCAGGAGGTTCTCAGGAAGGACATGTGGGCCCTGCCTGGAGGACCACTGCTGTTCAGAGGGGTTCTTGAGGTCATTGTGTCTCACCCCTGCTCAGTACAGAATCCAAACGGAAGCATTTTGGATAGAAAGAGATAACGACTCCCCAGAATTTGGACATTGTCTTCTACCAATGCAATTCCTGCAGCCATGTTGCATGGTTGAGTATGGTTGACTCCACCCCAAGGTCCTTTCACAGGGATGATGCCCACCTCAGTTCAGAACTAGCCTACATCTGGGGAACTGGCTTTCCCAAGTGAAGAAGGCCCCATTTGCCTTTGCCAATGTCATTCGTTGGCCTCCCTAGCCTGCCTCCTTCTCCAGACTGGCCAACAGAAGCCTATCTGACCTTGCTCCATTATCTTTCTGTGAGCTGAGAGGCAGAAGGCTGAGGCCACAGGGGAAGGCAATCTGGCAGCTCGGGGAGAAGGGACTGCACAGCAAGTGCCGGTGATCAAAGCTGCTGATACAGCCGGCACCTCTTTGTGGGCTGACTAACTCATCAGTGCAGTCCTGGCTGCCTCCTCCTCACTGCTGCCGCTGCTGTCCTCCATCCACGACTTGATCAAAATCCTGGCTGAAACTTATCTGGCCAGACATGTGTGCGAGTGAAGAGGCTCAGGAGCGGCTCTTTGTGCTGACTGGTGAAATATTTGCACGCAGCAATGGCAGAGGAGAGGGCCAGGCGAGGGAAGAGGTAGCCCTGGAGGAGGGCATGTGGCGTGGACCTAGGAGCCCGGCTGCTGGTGTGGAGGGCAAGGCTGGGCCTGGGAGGAATGGAAGGCCTGCCTCTTGTCCACCACAGCTGACCCAAGAGGAGGGCACAACCTTGACAGAGAGATCAGGCCAACCAGGAGGCAGGATGGAGGCACTTTCTCCCTTCCATGTCTCCTGCACCCTGAAAATTAAGTGTGCAAGCAGCAGGCTCTCCAGGAAGCTATTAGGGCAGCCTGATCTGGTCCTCCTGGGCCATTTTCTCTCCCAGGAGCCTCTGGGGCCTTCCCCACTTAGCCTGTCATAGGGAGAGAGCCAGTTTGGTGGGGGGTTGAGGCAGCAGGCTCAGATAGCTGTACAATCCAGCTGGGTGACAGTAGCTGGGTGACAGTAGCTGTGAAATGCAGCTGGGTGACCTTGGGCCAGCCACTCCCTCTCAGCCCCTCACAGGGTTGTTATTGTGGGCCAAATAGGAAGAGGAAGGTGTGTTACATACATTCATTGCTTTGCGTTATTTATTTTTTTTCAAACTCAAAGGTGGGATCAGGGGTGAAATGTAAAATTTGTTATTACCAGTTCTGTGGGCGTGGCTTGGTGGGTGTGTGTGTGTAATGTGACCTCTTCGGCCAAAGAGGTTATTAAAAAATGCTTTTAAAAGCATCTGATGATCAGGCAACTCAGCTGGAATCGCCAGAGGAGCCTTTTAAAAGCATTTTTTCTACAACCTCTTTGGCTAAAGAGGCTGTAGAAAAAATGCTTTTAAATGGTTCTGACGATCCCAGCTGAGCCCTGCGATCATCAGAGGCTTTTTTTTACTTTTAAAAGCATTTTTTCGGCCGAAAAAAATGCTTTTAAAAGTAAAAAAAACCCCTCTGATGATCGCACGGCTCAGCTGGGCATGGGGGGCGGTAGGGATTTTTGCTACCAATTCTCCAAACCACCTGCCGCCACCGCTACCGGATCAGGCGATGCGGTCTGAACCGGGAGCATTTCACCCCTCGGTGGGATACAAATAAATAAAATAAACAAAGAGACTGCAACATTGGCCATTGCAATCTGGGAGTTGAGATTTGCACATCTTAAAATTGCCAAGGCTGAGAAACCATAAGACAGGCAAGGAATTTGGCTTCTCAGTGTCCCTTAAACTCCCAGGTTCCCTTGCAGCTCATCAGCTAGTCCATCAGTAAATGAAATGCAACTCGTCAGTGTCTCCTGGAGTCCAGACAGGTTGATGCCCCTCCAACTATAGAAGCAGAGTCCTTATTTCTCAGCTCCTTGTGCACCCTGGTTGCGTATTTGTCATGACTGCGCAGGTTGGTGGCTTGGATGTGATCCTTCCATCTCTCCCTCCATCCTTGAGAATCAGATTTATCCTCTTTTATGAAGAATTAACTTGTTGGCGCTGATTTATGAAGAGTGGCAGGTGGTGATGGCAGAACAGAGCTCTAATACGTTCATCATAAAAGTCCTGTAGTTATTCCTAAAAGAGTTCATGTTAATGGCTCCCATTAAAATTCATATTTTATTTCTACATAACGAAATGTCTCCCTGCAATCTCTCAGATATGTCCTTCAAAAAGCGGAGCAGCCTCTTGCTTCTTGGTCGGGCCCGATGCCGTTCGGGTGACAGTTTCAGACAAACAAGAGCCGACGAAGGCAGGCCGCGCATATGCCGCCTGTTCGGGAGACGTGACTTGACTGACAGCTGGGACTTTTCTTGTCACATTACGTCTTCACTCAAATATGACGAATGTTCATTCACGCCGATCAAGGGACAATTTCTCCCTTTTAAAAGAGAGAAAACAGAGCGCTCCCTCGTCCAACTCTTATTAAGAGCAGCCACATTGTGTTAAGGAAACAATGGCTTCCGTTGGAGGGCTTTTTAGGCAACTTTTCGATTGGCAGGCGGGAGCAAAATCGCTACCTTTCCCCATAAAGAAGAGATCGTCAACGAAGGAGCCGCCCCGGAGGCAGCTGTCACTCAGATGGCTGACTCCGTCGTGTCTTCAGCAATTGCAAAGAACGGCTTTTGCAACCTTCACTATTGAATCTGTAGGTTAAAGAAAAATGACTACACCACGATGAAATGGCAGCTACAAAGAAGGACTGATCTGCGGCTGACGTGGATCTGGATTGCAGGAAACAAGCTTGACCAGAACTTGCTTTACGGGGATTTAGAGCATTGTGTGAACTCAGTGAAAATGGCTTGCAAACTTTGATTTGTGGTTTAGGATGCGATAGGAAGTCCTAGGTCTGTTCTTGCTGAAGCAAATTCAGTGGTCAAAGACGACCCCAAAAGGAATACTTATTAATCCTCGGTGGGTTGATAGACCCTCCCGCCAATCCCTAGGGGCAAAGGAAACCCCGTGATAGAAATATCATTTTTTCAGAAAGATAGCATGAGGCGATTGTCATGTTATGCATGGTAAGATAGCGCTTTGTGTGGCAAGACTGTCACAGTCCTTGTTTGAGCATTTGGTCTTCTCAGGATGCTCAGAATCAACGGTGGCAGTGCATGGATTGGGCTCCTGGCCTTCCCTCTCCTCCCTCCTGGCCTAGCAGGCAAGATCTAAGCCAGGCTTTGGCACCCCTCCACAGGACACAAGCACAGCTCTCAGCTCAGGACCGGCAATGATAGACGAAATGGGGAAAGAGGCTGAACTGTCTACCATCCAGTTGGGATTCCAGCCTAAATTTCAGGTGGCTGAATAAGAGGCTCCTCTGTCTGGGTTGATCAGGTCTTTGGTTTCCAAGGCTATTGCGATCCTCTGATTTCAAGTGGTCCAAGGGGAAGAAGAGGAGAAAGAGGAGGAGGAAGAGAAGAAGGAGGAGGAGGAGGAAGACAAGGAAGAGCAAGAAGACAAGGAAGAGGAAGAAGAAGACAAGAGGATGGTGCTGATGATGAAGAGGAGGAGGAGGAGGAGGAGAATATATTCTTTCCTTTACCCATGCTCTCGGCTGTTGATGCTGCCTGGCCACCAGCGCCCTGCCCTTTTGCAGGATGTCTTCAATCAACCCAACAGGAAACGGTCAGAAGGACTGCCATTTAAAGCCTTTTGGGTGAGGGGATCGGCTAATAATGGTCCACTTAGAAGAGGGTGTAATTGTGGAGGCCTGTAATCAATGGCACTTCCTGGTCTCGGCACCTGAGAAGGAGAAGCCAAAGGCAGAAGTTAATGACAGCCTCTGGTCCATCAGCAGGACACTGAGAGGGGGGCCCTCCCTCTCTTCCCCTATCCATCATTCTGGCATGCCTGCTATTTCTTTCTGTGGCAGACTCATACACAACACGCAGGGTGGGATTCAAATGCACAAGCGGTGCCCCCCTCCGCCTGCTCCTCCAACACACCCACCATACACCCACGCACGGCCAGCCTGCATCCAAGGGCTGCTGAAATTCTCCTGCTTGCCTTCCAGAACTGATTTATCCATTTATCTATCAAGTGTACACACACACACACACACACACACACACACACACACACACACACACACACGGAACTCTGGATGGTGAACAAGAGGCAAATCATAATACAGGACCCCTAATTATGCCACAAGCCAATAAAGCAGCATGTTGGTCTTGGGCCATCCTGCAGGGTGTTGGCTGAGCTTCACCCAAACCATCAGGTGACTTTTCAACTCACTGGCCCATCTTGCCCCACTGAAGAAAGGAAAAGCTAGTTGGCACCCCATAACTGTCTCTTGGCGGTCACATCTACCTAACCCACCAGAGCGGGGAGTCAAGGAATGTTGCGAGTCCCATCCCCAAGGGTGACGCACCTGGTGGGACCCAGAAGAAAGGCCCTCTCCATGGTGGTTCCCTCTCTCTGGAACATCATTCCCCTTGAGATTAGAATGTTGACCTCACCCTAGTCCTAAGAGGTCTGTAAGGGGGGAACATAAGTCCACCTGGGTGCCTACCGTCCCTATCTTAATATTCCTTTTTAATTATTCTTTTCATGAATCCAAATTATGTTTATACTTTTACCTGTTATCTTATATATGATTGACATTATATATATATATATATTTGTTTTCTGAGGTTTTCGCGGGTGTTTGTATGTAGATCTTTGGTTATTCGGGTTTTCTCCCGCGTAAAATTGGAAGGGTCTTGGCGACGTTTCGACGAAGTCTCATTCGTCATCTTCAGGCTTCAGCTTCGTGCTTCTGGGAGCAATGTGTGACTGCAGCTGTTTCTTCCTTTTTAACTGCTTTTAAAAAGGAAGAAACAGCTGCAGTCACACATTGCTCCCAGAAGCACTGAAGCCTGAAGATGACGAATGAGACTTCGTCGCCAAGACACTTCCAATTTTACGCAGGAGAAAACCCGAATAACAAAGATCTATATATATATATATATATATGTAGGTCTTTGGTTATTCGGGTTTTCTCCCACGTAAAATTGGAAGTGTCTTGGCAATTTTATGCGGGAGAAAACCCGAATAACCAAAGACCTACATACAAACACCCGCGAAAACGAGCTGGTTCTGCCAGTGGGCCGGGGAATGCAGAGCAGACTGGAGCCCATTAAATGGCTCATAATAATGTATTGTCACTGGGATGGGGGGAAGGGGGTTATTTTATTATATTATTTTATTAATTTATTATATGAGTCTTCTTTTTTATTAGTTTTATTGTTTTTTATATGAGGTTTTTTTTACCTTGAGTCGCCATGTGCAAATAAGCAATATAATTTCCTAAAATAAAAATAAATAACTGTGATGGGATTAAAGCTTGCAGGGGGTAACAAGAAAGTTGATTCCAACAGAACTTCAGGGGGGAGAAGAAATAACCACAACAACAACAGAGTTGGAAGGGACCTTGGAGGTCTTCTAGTCCAACCCCCTGTCCAGGCAGGAACCCCTACACCACTTCAGACAAAGGGTTATCCAACTTCTTAAAAACTTCCAGAGTTGGAGCATTCACAGCTTCTGGAGGCAAGTTGTTCCACTGATTAATTGTTCTAATTGTCAGGAAATTTCTCCTTAGTTCTAAGTTGCTTCTCTCCTTGATTAGTTTCCACCCATTGCTTCTTGTTCTACCCTCAGGTGCTTTGGAGAATAGTTTGACTCCCTCTTCTTCGTGGCAGCCCCTGAGAGATTGGAACACTGCTATCATGTCTCCCCTAGTCTTTCTTTTCATTAAACTAGACATACCGAGTTCCTGCAACCGTTCTTCATATGTTTCATATGTTTTAGCCTCCAGTCCCCTAATCATCTTTGTTGCTCTTCTCTGCACTCTTTCTAGAGTCTCAACATCCTTTTTACATCGTGGCGACCAAAACTGAATGCAGTATTCCAAGGGTGGCCTTACCAAGTGGTAATAAAGTGGTATTAACCTTTCACGTGATCTTGAAAAATCACAGCTTTTCTAGCAGTTGTCCAAAGTGGAACTAGTGATGACCAGTGAGGGTGGATTCCCCCTTCTTGATTGTGATCAAGCAAGAATGCTTTAATATGAATTGACCTCATGCCTCCTTCTCTCCCTCTGTTCACGCTGGCCTCCTTCAGATATTGGGTGTGCGTGTGTGTGTGGGGGGGGAGGGAATCTCCCCCTTGTCTTCCCAAAATCATGGCGGAAGCAAATGGCAAAGAAACCTGTCGAACCATCTCGAGCTGTTTCTGGAAAGAATCCTCTGGGTTCCTGTGTCCATCTTTGCAGGTTTGTGTGCCCTCTTCCAAATCTGGAAGTTTGGAGCTGAACTTCAAGCTTGTTGGCTTCCTGCCCCCTCTTGAATCGGCTGGTTTTTAAGGGCCTCCTCTATTATTTCTCCCTCCGGTAAGAAATAAGGCTCGTTGTCTTTGATTCATTCATTCATTTGTTTACAGGTAATGGCAATTCGATATCTAATCTCTGATCGGATGGCTGGGGTCTGCTCCCTAATAAGGCTGCTGTCTTCGGGGGCTTTGCACGGCTGTGGCCAGCGTGCCCCTCGCCTGCCAAACAAACCTTGGTGTGGCAAACAAGCAGGGAGGAGGGAAGCAGCCCCCCCACCCTCTCAATAACAGGAGACACAAACAAGAATAGGAAACAAGGCGGCTAATTAAACTGCCTCAGAATCCATTTCCAGTTTTCCTGTGTTATGACAGTGCAGACAGTGCAGTCCAAAGGCAGCCATTAAGGATTGGCTGGCAGATAAATTGATGGATGAGATGCCTTTGCAATCAGGCTGGAGGCTGAGCAGGGAACGTCAAAGCCAATCCGAGGTGTCTGATTTCATTCTGTGGGTCTTCCTCTAAACCACAAACTCCAAGGGGTCTGGTGGGACAATTTCGCACCGGTGGCTGAAATAGTAATAACAACAGCACTTAGACTTATATACCACTTCACGGTATTTTACAGCTCTCTCTAAGTGGTTTACAGAGTCAACCTCTTGCCCCCAATAATCTGGGTCCTCATTTTACTGACCTCAGGAGGATGGAAGGCTGAGACAATCTTGAGCCAGGCAGGATAGAACTCCTGGCTGTGGGCAGAATTAGCCAGCAATGCTGCATTTTAACAGGAAGGAAAGGAAGGAAGGAAGGAAGGAAGGAAGGAAAATAGCAATAGCACTTAGACTTATATACCACTTCAAAGTGGCTTTACAGCATTCTCTAAGCAGTTTTACAGAGTCAGCATATTGTCCCCATGGGTCCTCCTTTTACCGACCTATGGTAAAATGACCCCAGATTTTGACCCCAGATTCCTTTTACTTACGATCACCAAAACTTCCATTTCCAAGCAAGGTGGTCCTTAAATGAGTCATGTTTGATCTTACGATCTTTTTTTTTTTTGCCACAATTGTTAAGCAAATCACTGCAATTCTTAAGTGAATTGTGCAGTTGTTAAGTGAATCTGGCTTTGCACACTGACTTTGCTTGTCAGAAGATGGCTGGGAAGGACGCAAATGTCGCCATGTGATCCTGGGGATCAGCGACGTTATCAATGTAAGGACTGGACACTTTTTTCAGTGTAACTTTGAACGGTCACTAAACAAGGGGATATAAGTTGAGAGCCGCTACCTGTGTAGCATTTCTATGCTGAGAACGGAGCTGTGGGTAAAAAGAAATTGGCTGGGATTATTTATTTTCCAGTCAGGATGCATCGCACGTTCACACTGCAAACAGGAGGGATCAGAATGGCTCTCCAAACCTCCTCGTGAGTCACCCTAAAAACAGGTCAGCTTCTGGAAAGGCTTTGGGGAGGGGGCTGCCATTTTCTCTGGGAGGCTTCCAGAAAGCGCGTCAAGGCCCTTCACATGTGCAGCTGCTGAGCACCAAGAGATCATGGCGACATGGAGCCACTCAGGCCCCAGCCAGAGAGAAGCTTCTTCCATCATCTTCCATCTACTTCTCTTCCTCAGCCCTGCCATTCAAGGGAAGGAGGCCCATCAACTCCATCCACCTCTGGGGGTCCCACCTTTTAGGACTCTGTGACCGCAAACACGTCTCTCTTCCTTGATGTGCCTGGAACCTTCCCTGCCAAGGGATCAGGTGGAGAGGAGGAGGAAGAGGAGGAGGAGGGAGAGGAGGAGGAGGAGGAGGAGGAGAAGGCCTTCCCTTCGTTGAAAACCACAAAGCCTATAATTAGTTTGCACCATGTTATTTCCACAAAGCGGATCTCATATTTAAAATTTGAAAGGTGATCATCAAAAAATCAAGACGGAAGCTATAAATAGCTGCGTGCGAGGCAGGCTGACGTCCCAGCCCTTGGCTGCAAGAAAGCTCTCCAATCTGCCACAGCCATTAGAGAAGAGCCGGGGTGCAAGGATGGCCTCTTGATCCTTCACCCATTCCCTGGCATGGTGGTAATTGCTGGCCTGTTCCTGGGAAAAAGGCTCCAAGCCGGAGGCCAACATCCACCCCCGGGATCACCTGGGCCAGCCTCTGAGAGGTGTAATCAACGCTTTGATCTCTTATCTGCCAGTGACACCCCAGCCTTGCAATAATTCTGGCAAGGTGCTCCTTCAGCGGCAGAGATTAGAGGCTGTAGCTGGGAGCTTCTTGTCTGTAAATCAGCAGAGCTGTTCCAGCCCGCCTGCCGAGTGCCGAGGGCCAGGAGAAAATGGGCAAGCATGACTGGAAGATGAGGCTTGCAAAGCGGTAAACAGGTGTGATTTACGCAGCGCTGGGCAGTTCACAAAGCTTTTATGGACTCTGGGCAAGCACCGGGAGTGACTCCCAGCTGGCCAACTCCATATCCACCCCTCTCACTTTGAAAACCTCCCAGACAGATGGGTTGGGAAGCAAGGTGGAGTCTAGCTTCAGAGTCAGAGAGCCCTGGAAGCCTCGGCGTTGATCAGCAATTGGAAAGCTCTCCCCAGTTTCTGCAGCCAGAGAACCTCTTGGTGTAGCCTCAGAGGATCCAGAAGGGTGAAAACAGCAGATAAAACGCCCAAGGGATCTGTCCCCCACCAGGAGACACATCTCTTCCCAGCAGAAGGTCTGCAGATGTCTCTATACCTAAGTAGATCAGCAAACCTGTGCATACGGAGCCCAGTTTCCTGATGGACAATTTCTGGCCCTTGCAGAGGGCCTTGCTGGAGTTGCGGACAGGAAGGGGCTGCTGAGACTTAGCAAGGAAAGGGGAATTGGCAGAACTGTTGAGTCAGTGAGGTTGAGACGTTGACCATAAACCATAAGCTGAGCGAACTGCTAGTGCCGCTCTGGACATTTTGTGCCTCGGATCTGGTTTAATGTCTGGGTTCCAAATAATACACCCATAGCAAACAGAACTCCGAGGCGAACAGTTTCCTCAAAGATCAAGTTTATCGGATATATCATATTGGCACAGACTGGTGAAAACTGGCTCTAAAGGTTCCCATGGTTTTCACCTAATTAAAAGTAAAAGTTTTTCCCCCTTTCCCAAACAATTAGTCACGTGGTCCAATCAAAGTGCTGTCTGGTTGCTTGGAAACTTCACTCCTCCTCTCTTCAGCTACCTGTGGGAATGTCCTTGGTTCTCGAGGGAAACTATTTTGTTTTGGCTACAAAACCCCAGCTATCTCTATTCCCTCCATCCCCATCCCTCAGCACCATAGTGGTAACACTGAAGCCTCCAAGATGGCCTCAGTCAGGCCAGCTTCAGAGTTGACTGTCAGCATTCCAGAAAAAAACCCAATTCCAAGTATTTATTTATTTATTTATTTTGATTTTTATACTGCCCTTCTCCCGAAGTAAAAATTCTGAAGCAAGCATTTTTCAGAGTTCTATTTACTAGAATAGGTAAACTGGCACACCTGGGAAAACCCGAATCTGAGAGGTCGGGGTTTTCCCTCAGTAAATCAAAACCCTCAAGACCATCCCCTCACTCCTCAGTCGATCATGTGCTCCAATCGCCATCCATCCCATCTCAAGACAATACCCCGACCACTCCTTCTCCAGATGCAGGATCGGCCTGACCTTGACCGACAGGAAGAATGCTATTATGTCTAAAGACAAACCCTCTACTAAATCCCTCCTCCCTCCTCCCTTCCCACACACGAGAAGGTAGCAACATGAAAGCTTCTGGCCTAATATGGCTTCCAAAGCTGACACTGACATGGTGTTTGAGTGTGCAAAAAGGATCTAGAAAAACCTCTTGTGCATTCTCAGTTCAGGAGGGCCTGAATTCGGCTAGGATGCAGAGCCTGGTTATGGGGGGAAGGGTGTTCCGGGTCTAGTTTTGTTGAGCTTGAAGAGGTGGAAGCATGTCAGAAATGTGCAGAATTCATCTGCAGCCCTGAACGTGGTGAGTGCATCTGATGCAGCCCCTGGACTCCTCCAGCTGTGAAAAACCTTCTCTCCTTGCACCTCTCTTTGCTGGCCTAACCGCTCTCTGCTTGATTTATCACTTTATTTCTATCCCCTCTTTCCAGGTAAAAATCCTCCGAAGGGAAATGATAACAGCAGAAACAATCCTGCCTAGAAATGTAAACAGCAGTATTTACAAACAAACCCTCAGCAAATGTCCACCTGGGATTTTCTGGTGGGGAGGGAAGAGTCCTTCTGAGCAGAGTGTTGGGGTGGGGGCTGCTGGCTGTCTTATCTCCTTCCCTGCCCCTCTTTTCAGGACTCCTGTGTGGAATTAGGCCTTTCTTGGTATTGAGAGAGCCAAGGGTTACGCGCCAGCGCTGTCCATGGTCCTGAAACTAAGATGCAGCTTGTAGGCCCCATTGGGCGGATGCAGTGCGTTGCTCCTTCCTTCCAGCTTCTTCTTCATCTAGGTCCTTTGCTCTCCCCTTCCCCCCAGCCTTCCTTTGAAAAAATAAATTTCTAATGACCTAGAGGTTGAACTCAAAATCTAATAGATTAAGAAGTAAAAGACCATTTTGGCTATGGGTTTCCAAATTAACTGATTTTCTGTATCAACCCAACATTTCATCAAAGTGACAGAGTTCCCACCTTTTCCGACTCAGCCAGAAACAACCTCACCAAGGTCAACGCCAGACTAGCTTAGCTTCTTGAGCAAATGGAGCAACTCTAATTGACCAGGTTAACTGAGTTGAGTGAATCTGGCCTTAGGGTCATTTGAATGTGGCTTAAGGAGTGAATGGACCAGAGAATTTCAGTGAAGGTCTAGAAAAAGACAGCAGCTGCAGGAGCTGAAGTCTCATCTGCAGGAACACTTCATTACAGGTTGCCTGTATGGAACCATAGATGTTCTTCTCACCTAGTTTTTTGCTCAGTGGAAACTGACTTTCACATTAAATTCTGAGATCAAGAGCTTCACATCTGGATCACAAAAAGGAATCATTTCAGCCAACTGACATTCTTAATATAGTCTTTTGGATTTTTCCAAAGCAGACATCTTCTTCCTTCTTCCTTCCTTCCTTCCTTCCTTCCTCCCTTCCTTCCTTCCTTCCTCCCTCCCTTCCTCCCTTCCTCCCTTCCTCCCTCCCTTTCTCTCTTCTCCCCATCCTGTTCGCTGTACAATTCAAGACAAAAGCAACGATAGATTATAAAACATCCTCAGAGAAGGAAACGAGGCTGCCTGGTTTAGATCTTTGCAATGTAATGTTTGCAAAATGTAATAGTTACTAAGCAGCTTCGAATGTGAGGAATGGCATTTTTGAATATCAGAAAAGGGATTGGGGGGGAGGGGCTCCATCCGCTTTGGCTCTGATCTAAAGAGGATCTCTGGGATTGAAGATTTTAATTGAAATCTGACTTGAAAGGGCTTGCAAGGACAAGCAAGAGGAGGGGGGGAATCACAAGACAGGAAGGAGCCTCCAATAATAAAGGGATGAGTGGTGGGCGAAAGGTGGTGGGGAGACGTGTTTCATTGTGCACATCCTCATTTTTTTCTTAAAAAAAACCCCACAACCTATTATGCAGGGTGGCAAATCTTGTGGCTTCGTCTGCAGAGGCAAGCATACGAGTCTCTGTGATTTTTGTCTTCTTTTTCTTCTCAACAACAGACAAGAGCAAGCAGGAGATCTGCCAAATACCAAAGCTGCATCAGACACAGAACACATCAGCTTGGAAGATGAATGCCAGAATCTCCTTTAATTTCCGTGCCTCTGTGGGAGGAGGAGGTGGGAAACCGGAGGGAGAATCGTGCACAAAAAGGCCCTTGAGGGTCCTGACTGCTATAAGAAGCAGCCCTTGAGGCTGGAGCTCCATCTGATCAGAGGGAATTCTTTTTGCCTGGAAACAGCATTGATTCCCACCCGGGCCATGAGGTTGGGGTAAAGGGCAGTGGTGGGTTTCGAGATTTTTTACTACTGGTTCTGTGGGCGTGGCTTGGTAGGCGTGGCAGGGGAAGGTTACTGGAAAATCCCCATTTCCTCCCCATCAGCTGGGACTTTGGAGGCAGAGAATAGATGGGGGCGGGACCAGTCAGAATTTTTACTACCAGTTCTCTGAACTACTCAAAAATTTTGCTACCGGTTCTCCAGAACTGGTCAGAACCTGATGAAATTCTTCTCTGGTGAAGAAGAGGAAACAGAGTCTCCCATCCCCCCAATTACTCATTGCATTCTCTTCTTTGAGCGATGGTTGTTTTCCAACGGCAGGCGGGATTTTTGGAGACTGAGGCAGATGCTGGATATTTGATCAGAAATACATGACATAGATTAGAGCAGGGTTCCCCCCCCCCAACCTTGGTGACTTTAAGATGTCTGGGTTTCAACTCCCAGAATTCCTGAGCCAGCAGAGAAAGTAGAGAGAAATCACTTTTTAAGTCTTTCCATTTGTCCTTGTCTCACACTTTACTGGTGTGTGATACGCATCGCACACTGAGAAAGAGAGAAAGAAAGAAAAGGATGCTCAGGTAGAAGAATCGGTTTGGGCAAGAAGGGAGGTTCTGGGTCTCCCCCTTTCCTGCTGACAGAAATATTTCTGGCCACGTTCAATTGCATTAATGTCTGATATGTAGTGCGGGTTCCAGACAGATGAGCTGTTTTCGAGAATTGGTCTAGCAAATGTTTTGTATGCTCTGGTTAGTAGTGTAATCTTACCGGAGAAGAAGCTACGCAAGATTAGGTTTACAACTCTGCCATCAGTCTCAGAAAGACAGATCTTGAATCATGACAAATCAATCAATCAATCAATCAATCTTCAATGCAGAATCGAATCATCCCAATCTGAACATGTAACATTTTGCTATGAAAGCAGACACAAGTTGGATTAATTTAACAACCATGGGAAGAAGAGAGGAAGGTTGGTTCTCTCCCCTGTTTCTTCCCTTTGTTAGGGACATCCAGTGTTGCTCAGAGCTGCCTCCGTTTCTCCTCATTAGCTGATGGCTTCATGATCTCCACTTAGCCAAGATCTCCACTTGCCTGATCTCCACTTGCCTGTGAAGATGGCATGAATTCTTGTGACTATTTTTAAGTCTCGATGCGGGGAAAATCCAGAACTGACTAGCTGTTAATTATTTTTCAGAACATCTGCTATTTGGAAGCATTTGTTTAATTCTTTCTATTTTAGAATTGTGAGATGTGCTGAGTTTTGCACCTTCTGGAGCTGCTGAAGTTGTTTAATATCTGCAGCAAATTCAGAACATGAAGGAGGAAACTTGAGCATCAGCTGGCAACTGTCCATCCTGGAGAAAAGTCGGCCCAGCCCAAGACATTTTGTTGATGAATGAGGGGAGCAAATGGCACCTCCTCAAATTATATTAGCAGATTTAGTTAAGCTGTTTTGGCACATGCGACAGGAAAATCCACGTGTGCCCCTTTTCTGTCTCTCACAATAAAAATTCCATAAGAACCAATTAATTAGCCAATAATTTTGCTGTCTTTTCATGACTAATAATATTTCCTGCCTGAGACAAGCATCTCAACTATCATGTTGGTAAATCTGGCACCACTCAGTCAGAACTTCCTCAAGCTTGTGAAACAAAGTTGACTTCTGGCATCTGCTAAATTACCAGCACAATTCGAATTAAGACCCAGTGGGGGGAAATAGACATTAGAGCTGAACGTAGTGAACCTGTTTGGGAATGCTCTTAAATTTTTAATCGAGACAAATTTAACACAAAGGGCTAATTTTGGCAATTTTCCAAAACCTCAACTGCCATTTCGTTGCCTTGTTTGGTTTTAAGAAATGTCTTAGGAAACCAAGAGGGTCATAATTCATGGGGAAAGTCTCCTGGCCAATGTCCATGAAAGGAAACGTTCATGGAAGAGAAAGATCAGAGCTCTCGTTGGGCACAAAGACAACTCTTTGTGATAGCTATGTTGAGAATCAGGAGGTTCCACGGAGGGAACGTCTCCTGTTGACTGACTTCATTCTGCTCCATGGAGTTCTAGGAGAACCCAAGGTGTTTGGCAGAGACCAAGGAGAAGTCCTGAGGGCACCAACCTTGCTTTGACACAAGGTTTTGAAACTGATGGGGTATTAAATGAAGTAGATGGAAAACAAGTTCTTGTGTGTAAGAGGAAAGAAGAATATGATGGTGGAGATAGAACCATTTGTCCTTTGGAGGCAGGAAGCAGGGTACTTTTATTCTTCCCCTTACTTTTATAGGGAGGCCAACCAGCCAGCCAGCTCCTGAGGGACCGTCCTCTTCCCCCTTCTAGTTTCTTTGTCTGATTGGGGAGTGGGGCGAGATCCAGAATGTCATCTTATCGATCAATGCTTATCGTGAGAAATGAGAACCACCAACAAAGAAACCTCATTTCGTACTTGTGTCATTCTGAGCAAAACACCCCGGAGGTTGAAACGGGAGGGCATGGACATCAAAATGCAATCTGTTTGCAAGGCTCTGTGGTTGTCATCTCCATGGGAGCAAGCACAATTAGCCTGAGGAAAGTGGTTTCTTGCAGCAGTCAATAAACCCCCAGGAATCATCAAACAGTAATCCTTTGCTGATGTGTTTTCAGCCATAAGTGGCATTCTGGCCTTCACAACAGCTGGCGTGGAAGTGGCCACTCAGCACCATCTCTCTAGGCCACTTCCAGCAATTTTTCAGGAGGTATGGACCATCATGTGAAGTCTTCCCCATAAATATGTCTATTTTCCTCCTCCTCCTCCTCCTCCTCCTCCTCCTCCTCCTCCTCCTCCTCCTCCTCCTCCTCCTCCTCCTCCATTCTTCTGTTTCTGTTTCTCTCTGTCTCTGTCTCTCTATCTCTCTCTATCATTATCTCTATTTTTTTCCCCCTAGCATCAGATATAAAATTATATGCCAATATGCATTTAGATATGAAAAAATGGCCAAATACCACCAATCTCATGTATTCTCCTTTGAAATCTTCTGAGACCATCCTACATGAAGAATCTGCTCCATGAGGGGCTTAAGTGGTCCCTCCAGGATCCTGAATCCTCAAAAGACACCCAGAAAGCTAACAGAGCAGTTTGCCAGACCATGCGAATCTCTCTCTCTCTCTCTCTCTCTCTCTCTCTCTCTCTCTCTCTCTCTCTCTCTCTCTCTCTCCATCTTTGCTGGCTCCCTCCCTCCCATCAGGACGGCTGCTCTCCTTCTAAGCCTGTCTCCCAGCCCATCAGACGTTGGGATGAAACCAGCAGAGTTACTGATGGGCCAGAAGGAGCCCTCGGAATGCCAATGGCTTCTCCATCTGGGCCTGATCTTCCCTGTTGCTGCAGCTGCCTTCCCCTTTCAGGATTTCTCCTCAGGAAGGGTCTTGGGGAACTCAGGGGAGCAACCAGGACTTCACACACCTTTCCGCCTCCTCCTTCCCACCTGCCCAGCGAAGTGGATGGAGGCTCTTCCTCTCGCCCTGCCCTGCCTGCTCTTCTCTCCACAAGCTGTGACAACAGCCTTCCTCAAAAGGTACCCATGCACAGCCCAGCCTTGGACTCGCCATTCTTTCCCAATAACCGTATATTTTCAGTGTAAACAAGCCCTTTGAAAGCCAGCCTCCTTATGCAAAGCTGCAGAGAGCCATACTGTTTGGCTCAAGGCACCGGCTTTTAGAAGAAAAAGACTTTCATCTGTCCATAGAAATCTTTCCCCCCCCCTCCCTTCTGCACTTGTAAATCCGATGGCTGCCAATTTGGCAACAGCAGCCACCATTTGGAAAGTTAGGCATTAGCAAGTTAAAGATACTCATAACATTTAAAGCAAATCTCTCTCTTTTTTCTCCCTTTCTACCCTGGGCTGTGTATTTTTCAGGGATTTGCAAGCTCTTCTGTAGCCAGAGAAGAATGCACACAGCGCCTGGTTTAAGCCCCGTGTTTTCCTTTCTCTACCCAGACATGAAAGATGCAGGGGGTGTGTGCTTCAAGGGGCACTCTAACTTTCTGGCTGATGTGTGTGTGTGTGTGTGTGTGTACTTGCTGTGTTATTCACACCCGACTTTATCCTTGTAGGTTTAAGGCCCAGGGGGAAAATATAATGGTTTTTCTTCCTTTCTTTCTTTGCTTAAAGCGCAGAAGAATGAATAAATAAGAAGATGCCACTTTCCTTAGAAAAGCTTTGCGGTAGCAGATGGTCAGCATTTTAAATTAATGGGTGTCCCTTTGTTGTGACTTTAGACTGGTTTATGTAGAGAAGCCCCAGTGGCTGGCGGTGCAGTGGCCCTGAGTGACCCTGAACAACAAAAGGGAATAGTTGTAGCTCAGGGTTGAACTGTGGAGCCCTTGGTGCTCTTTGAACTTGGTGGTTTTCTTGCAGACGTTTCATGACCCCAAATAGGTAACACCCTCGATGGGGTGGGGGGAGGGGAGGGGGCGGGGGAGGAGGAGAACTGTGGGGTCCTTGGTGCTCTCTGAGCTGGGTTCTTTTCTTGCAGACATATTCAATAAGGGAACATCATCTGTGCTAGAAGGGAGCAAGGTTTGTTAACATACATGAGGTTTGCCCTGCCAGTGTTGGTGGGAGTGAACACCAAGAATGGCATAGCTAGTTGGGGAATTCTGGGAGTTGAAGTCCACCTGTCTGAAAGTTGCCGAAGTTGAGAAACTCTTCACTAGTGTCTATCTTTATGCCCTAAAATAACCCTGCACACAAATATATGCAGAAACAACTTGGCTTCTATGCCAATCAGTGTATGGTTTCAGATAATCATAGAGGGATCTGTTTCAACTACCTTGAGTAAATCAAATGCCAATGGCAATGTCCCAACTATAGACTATACTCCCCATAGAATTATGACTGGTTCCAGTTTTGCAATCTGTTGATGACAGCTCAAAACTCTGTTGTTTATCCAGGATTTTTAATTGACTGATTTTCCCTGTTCTATGCATTTGCTGTCATTTTTAATCACAATAAGGGGACATAATGTAATATTCATATGGAGCCCACTTGGATAACGTGGCAGTTTTTTAAAAAAATGGATGTGTAGCATTCGGTTTCCTACAGGATGTTCTCCATACAAAAAGTGCTAAAAATATGGTGTGGTCATCCAGTGGTTAGAATGCAGTATTGCAGGAGAAAGGATTCTGCTCACTGCCAGGAGTTCGATCCTGACCGGCTCAAGATTGACTCAGCCTTCCATCCTTCTGAGGCTGAAGTCAATAAAATGAGGACCCAGCAGGCTGACATCGTAAACTTCCCAGAAAGTGCTGCAAAGGACTATGGAATGGTAGTCTAAGTGCTATTGCTATGTCATGTAGCTACCACAGAGAAACACCCTGTAGGAAAGTTATACCCGCTAGGCAGAAATGAAAGCAAAAAGGAAGCTCCCTATCATTTTTCTTGAACAGAATCTCTGGTAATGGCTACTCTGGGCAAAGAGGAGGGTTTCTGATGATTTCCTAATTTGCTTGCCCCTCCCCCCCACCCCCATGGGCACCCAATGAGGCTAGCAGAGCTAAGACCCCGGGAAGCTTGTGCCAAGAGCATTAGATGACAAAGAGATTGATTGATTGATTGATTGATTTGTTTGTTTGTTTGTTCGTTTGTTTGCCAAGAGGTAATTCTAGATGGTTTACAGCCAAGTAAAAAAACAACAAGCTAAAACATTAAACTAGTAAAGTAATAAATATTAACATTAAAATTGACTAATAATCATCAAAGTGAGAAAGAAGAGCCCGAGATGCACACGGGGAAGAAATGGGGTCTTATCTCCATTAACCACCTCCATAATGGCACAACCCCCATCAGGGCCACAGGGCAGTTGGTAGAGCCAGGATTTCAGGGCCTTTCAGAAGAGGTTGGGTGTCAATTTCCCCTGGGGCAGCATGATGTTCCAGAGTCCAGGACCCATGACGGAAAAGGCTCTTCTCTTGGACCCCACCAATTGGAACTCCTTGGCCAACGAGGTCTGAAACATGGGTCTCTGCTTGCGCAAGCCCAATCCCATTGGGGTGAAACAGTTAAGCCGGATCCATGTTGGTTCACAAAACTGATTTACTTGATTATAAACAAGCTAAACAACTTTATTGCAGTTATATGCAGTTATTCAGGGGTTGCCACAAAGAAGAGGGAGTCAAGCTATTCTCCAAAGTACCTGAGGGCAGGACAAGAAGCAATGGGTGGAAACTAATCAAGGAAAGAAGCAACTTAGAACTAAGTAGGAATTTCCTGACAGTCAGAACAATTAATGAGTGGAACAACTTGCCTGCAGAAGTTGTGGGTTCTCCAACAGTGGAAGTTTTTAAGAAGAGATTGGACAACCATTTGTCTGAAATGGTATTGGACTTTCTGCCTCCAAGGTCCCTTGCAACTTCATTATTCTACTCTATTCTATCCTTGACAAAAGTGGGTGGCTGTTGAGGGAGGAGGAGGAGGAGGAGGAGGAGGAGGAGGAGGAGGAGGAGGAGGAGGAGGAGGAGGAGAAGTTGAAGTAACAACAGGACTGTTAATTCCAGTTGCTTCTCTGATCTGTTTCCATCACCTGAAGGAGCCTCCGTATCAGAGAAGTGACATCTGCTGCAGACTCACATCAGCTCCCGAATTCTCTTGGATGTAATTAGATCCGAAAACAGAGCGGAGAGGGGATGCCGGACCCTTCAGGGACGGTGGTCTTTGAAAAGAATTATGCTAATCAGGCCAGGCTTCTCTGCCACATCTGCTCTGCTCTTTTTCTAAGTGAAATTAATCGGGCTAAGGAAGATCTGATCACCATAACAATCTGCTCTTTGTGGCAAGGGATTCTTTTCTCTCTTTTTTTCAGGGGGGAAAATATGCAAGAGCTGAGCCAAGTCTTGTTGAAAACACTTAAAATAATTAGTCACAGGGCTACTCACTTTTGTCCCTTTTTAATAATAATAATGGTTATTAATGTTTACAAATTACGGTGCCTCCATCAGAAGGAAAGGACAGCAGGAGCAGAAATCCAAGGAGGCCCTCGGAATTGAGGGAGGTTGGCTGTGCGGCTTCTGGCCTTCCTGCCAAATGTCAGAGAAAAAGAAGGCTGGATTACTCAGATGGGTTCGAGGGCACCGTCTTCAGCCTGGGATGTTGGAAGCACTGTGTGCAGAAATAAGTTTGGCTTTAAGAAAGAAAAAGTATATCTAAATACGGCTCACAGTGGCCAAGATACTAGGTGAATTCCAACACTTGTTTTAGGGAGATTTCCTTCCTTCCCTCCTTCCTTCTTTCCTTCCTCTATTCCTTCCTTTCTTCCTTCCCCATTCTCTATTCCTTCCTTCCCTCCTTCCCTCCTTCCCTCCTTCCTTCCTTCTTTCCTTCCTCATTCTCTATTCCTTCCCTCCCTTCCTCCCTCCCTCCTTCCTTCCTTCTTCATTCTCCCTTCCTTCCTTCCTTCCTTATTCTCTATTCCTTCCTTCCTTCCTTCCTTCCTTCCTTCCTTCCTTCCTTCCTTCCTTCCTTCCTTCCTTCCTTCCTTCCTTCCCCATTCTCTATTCCTTCCTTCCTTCCATAAATTCAGTGCAATCCTGGATGGGACAGCCTCCTCAAAAGATAAGGAGGTGGGGTGGGGGGAAGGAAGGCCTGTCCATTCACTACCAAACTCCAAAAGTAGTTACAGCTAAATGGTTCCACAGAGGCGTCCAGGCTCACCCAATGCAACAGGCTACATTCCAGCTGAGTGCGATCTGTGAATGCAGTCATGGCCTCTGCCAGGTCTCACACTTCAACAGTCTCCATTGATTGAGCCCAAACTTGGCTTACTTCATTGTAGATGAACATGTTGCACGAACATGTGTGAAGGGGCTCTCATGGGACCCTTCTTGGTGGTTTGATCTGTAATTGGGATTTGACCCAGGAAAGCTGCCAAGCTGCATCTGAGCGATCACATCGTGTTTTCTTCTTCTTCTTCTTTCGACAGCAATATTTTCTTTTCCCCTTAATATTTGTCTTTCTGATGGGTTCAGACGCTATCTTGGTCCTCAACGTCCCCCAGGGAACACCTGCGACATTCAGATAGAACAGCCTGCCTTTCGGTGGGAGCGTCAGCAGCAGCACCTTCAGAAATTTGGTTATTATTAATTTCTGGATCTTAATCATCAGGTTTTAACAGTCTGGTGCAGTGAGCAAAACTTCCACTTGTGAAAATAAATGAACCAACTGGAGCTGCTTCACTACACCGCTAGTATAAACATTCAAGAGTAATGTTTGTGGAAAATGGGTAAAAATCTGATTAAAATGTATAAAGGATGCTTGGCTACACATTTAATTTAGCTTTAATGAGGCCTTTAAGGTATTTTAATTCAAATCCAAATTATTATTTAAAGGAAGAGAAATTTGACAGGTTTGTCTCCCTAGGTGGTAACGATTGCCCGAGTCTAAAAGTCTGTTAGGAAACTGAGGGTAAATACGTGGCAAAAGGTTAAACGGGAAAGAAAAATAGCTCATCCTGTGATTGTAAAACCTGAAGGACAAATTGGGGGCCTCACGCATTTGAACTGAAATCACCAGCCCCCCCTTCTCCACCCTCCTTGGCATCTCTGTCTGTTGGTCGGTCTGTCTCGCTCATCTGTCTAGCCACCTATCCATCTCTCTAAATAAGATTATAATCCCAATTTTGAACTTATATAAATAGAATAAGAACTAGCCATTTCTTAATCTTTAGAACCCAGAGATCACCCCGATTTCTTAGCAACCAGGATCCATCCACATTTCCCCCTCCCTCCGTATTGCTCCCCCCCCCTTGCCAGCTCACCTGCTTGCTTTCCCAAAGGGGCCCAAACCTGCTTATCTCCTACTACAGTTCTGGCTCCCTCAGTGACCCACGTAGGAAAGTAGGCTAAGCATAGAAGGAGGCAGTTGCATAAATTGGTGTAAAGACTACTGAACACGATGGGATGGGCTTCTGAGCAAATATGAATCAAATAGAGCTGTGACTCCCCCCCACCCCTCCCTCCCGTGCTCTCCAGGGACTGGATGAGTTTCCATCAGGAAAGGAAGCCTGGCTTTTTTGCAATTTCAAGGGGAAGACGCCAATCTTTTGGCAAATATTCTATTCCTTTGCTTAAGCTTTTCATTTAATGGAGGCCCAATTCTCAGAGTGGGAGAGAATAGCTTAAAATCAAATATAGGTAAGATGGGGCTTCAGTGACGGCCCCGCCTGATGGGTTGAGAGATCCCAGCTCAATTGAAAGTAGTGTACAAATGTACAAATTTGTTTAAAAGTGGCAAAATACAGGGCAGAAGAAGAATTAATAGAACTACCGCAGGCCAGCAGGTCAGTCCCTTGCCCGGAACAGTTTCCACACGGATGAACTGCTAAGTGCCCTGACCCTTGGCACTGCTTTTCGGGAGCACCAAACAGGTCATGGACTTTGCTGGCCCGAATGCCCGACCTGCCCTTCAGCCACCTTGCCCAAGGCCTGCATTTCCTGCTTTCCTGTGCCAGCTGTGAAGCAGAGGTTTATTGTGGTTTATTTTAAACAGCAACATGCTAGGAAAAAGATGTTAACTGTGGGGTCAGGCAAGGTCAGGTCAACAGGCTTGGATCCTGGGTTGCCATGGAGTTTGTGGAATACGAGGCAGAACAAGGTGACGCTGGTTAAAAGAAGCTGGCTCTGGCTAACTCAGTGCTCAGGGTCGCTTGATCGTGAGATGGGCGGCGTATCATTTTAATAAACAAAGACACAAATAAACACCTAGGCCTCATGCTCTCTGAGCAAAGGGCACCTGAGGAAGCAGCACCAGTGCTAGAGTCTGGCATGGGGCGTTTCCTATTTCGGAGCAGGCCAGCTTCTCACCAGGGCCACGTGGAGGGGAGGGGAGCTCTCCATGGTGCTGAAATAAAAGGGCTTGGAAGCTAAAGGTGTTTCAGCTGGGTCTGGGGAAGAAAGCAGCCTTTGGGACTAAAAGAGGACCTTCTCCCCAGATAACCCCTTTGGAGAAGCTCATTCCTTTGCCCCTGGGATGGGAAGGACTAATGGGGAAAAGCCTGCTGGTCCTCTGCTCGACTCCGTTCCCTGAGGAGACAGCAGCATGGACAGAAAACCCCCGTTGCTGTTTCAAAGACCCCATCACTTATTTATGGTGCTGCATTTGCCAGGAGTTTGGGATGGTTCCCTCCCCCTGCCCTTCGGAATAAAGGATCAGAGCACGCTTTGCCAAGCGGCAACTTTAAAAGGCGAGTTTTTCACTTGGGGAAAGAGCAAATAGTTTTGCAGACTTCACACAGTTTGTCTTCATTGCCATCCCTCGTGTCTCAGAGGGATGCTGATTTGCTCTGAAGCAAAGATGGATGCAGAAGGAGGGCAGATAAAAGAAAAGCAGGTCCTGGCTTTCTCCACCGGCTCCTTGCAAACCTGCCTGTTGGCCCTTCGTGTGAGCAAGGACAGAGAGCCTTCAACCCCTACCAGGTCCTAGGCACAGCTCTGTGTCGCCTCCTCTTTGATGGCCTGCTTCTCACTTTGTCTTTCATGCGTGAATAGCTCCCAACTGGAATCCGCCTCTGTATGGAAAGCAGGCCAGCCAGCAGGAGGGAGGTTTTCCCATGACAGGACTGGAGACTCAAAGACTGTTTTGTCACGTCAACCCAAAGGGAGGAGACCCAGGGAAGTTTCTTCTTCACTGCTTTCTGGGACAAGCAGGATAACCACAATGTCTCAGATAGCTGGCATTTTGCTTTCTGTATTCTTTCTGGAAGCTAATAGTCAACCCCAAAAGGGTGCTTGTTAGAATGGAAGGAAAATCCAGAGGCAGCTCTAGACCGACCAGAAGCCTGCAGACAGTTGCCTCCTCAGCTGCCCAGGATCCAGATGTTGCGTGGCTCTCAGACCCGAAGAAACTGATCATCCACACTTTTGTTGATCCTGGCAAAAGAAGTTTGGAAGTCGTTTGCCCTTCTTCCTAGGGGGACTGGCCCAAAGACTTTGTGCCTAAGACAGGACTAGAATGAATTCTCTCGTTTCTCGGATGGTTTCTAGTCTGGTGCCTTAAGCATTACATCCGATGGGCTCTCAGTCCCTGCGTAAAACTATCTAAGCTTGTTTGTTTGTTTGCTGTGTTTCATTACCTGATGTTACCTGGTCCGGTAATGAAATGTCTACAAGCAAACAGCTCAGCTCAGAGATCACCAAGGATTCTGCAATTCAACCCTGAGCTACATATATTCTCTTCTGTTAAAACTATCTAAATTAAAGGCCAGCACTGATGGCAGTGAATTTATTTGCTTGACTGTGTATTGTTTTCCTTGCTTACTCTCTGCTCTTATTCAAAAGTCCATTTCCTCTGAACATATAAGTTCACCGAATAACTTTGAACTCAATCATCTGAAATGCATTCTTTCCATCAAGCAAGTTTTTCTTGAGATACCCAGCAATAAATAACTTTGCGATCAGCCAAGCAACTTCGCCATTTCCCCACCCACCCAAACTACACATGCAGCACCTTTCCTGTCTCCTCTTTTTGGGTCGAATATGCTGAGGTCACTGGGAGGAAAACAAATCAACTTTTGCCAGCCCCGATGCTTCTGATTTTAACCTCCAGAATGCTTGCCGGGTTTCTCAAAACCATCGAAGTTCCAGGGTGGTCAGGGAAGGCGCTGTCACAAAGTTCACAAACTCACAAATCTCTTTGACGTCCAGGAGGCAATGAATATTTTTATTTTATTTTATTTATTTTATTTTATTTATTTATTTATTTTATTAAATTTTTATACCGCCCTTCTCCCGAAGGACTCAGGGCAGTGTACAGCCAGAAATAAAATACAAGATATATACAATTAAAAGAAATTAAAATATAGCAATTACTAAACGGCTGATAAAAATGAATTTAAAATTTAAAATATTAATAAAACCCCAATATAAAATCAAACTATTATGCCAGAATAGGCTTCCATTAGGGTACTAGAAGAGCTGCTTAGAGAATGCATAGAAAAGCAGGATTTGGCCTACCTTAAGAAATTCTGATGAGTTTTCTAGGAAAAAGACATATACCTTCGGTATTTTGAAGGCCTTTTAAAATGGAACATGATGGCTAAGAAAAGGAGTGGCTTCCCCCCCCCCAAAAAAAAACAATGTCCCCACTCCCCCCACATTTCTTGAAAGGAGACCCAGGAGATTTTCCACTGCATTTCTGGCAGCATTGGAAGGAAGAGAGAAAAGCCAAAGCCACTAAGAAGCTACCAGCATGCATATTAAAGAATGACATTATCAAGGCGAGCAGACAAGACATGTATATAATGCATAAGCGGGATTTGCTGCTTCTCCAAACAGCTCGTAGATCATCAGCAGGCTCCGTTCCACAAACGGAGGCATTTGGCAGAAAAAAGACCCGTCACCTCAAGGCAGCAAGGAGATTCCTTCTCCAAGGCTGCCATCGGGCTGGACAAGGAACCTCTGGGAGGGCCAGGATGGTGCCTGATGGAGGGAGATTCTGCCAAGCGGATCAGAGGGTTTCTGCAATGATTTCCCAGGAGATTCTTCGTACTAAGAGGAAAGAAGAGGAATTGTGTTCCTGTTCGCGCAATTGGCTAAGAAGGTGGTGTAGAAGACAGTTGTCCGTAGGCAGCATTGGGCTTCAGGAGAAGCTGTCTCAGGGCTAGAGACCTTTGGTGGATCTTGAGAACAGAATCCAAGCTGGTTAGCCCTGGGATGGGGGTCTTCCCTAGACCACCAGGGACATAAGATAGACTGGAAAGGACAACAATATACTGATAAGGCAAGACATTCAAAAGGAGGCACTGGGACACCAGAACTCTTCTCTTGCCAGAGAAATGAAATGTCCCCAAAGTCAGCAGGCAAAAGGCTCCTTACCATTTTTGCTAGGAGTGGGAGGGAGACTTTAGAGAACCTGAGCAGACTTTCCTCGCTGGCTGGGAATAACTGCAGTCAGTCGTTGACCCCAACCTTCTTGTATGATCCGTTCTGGGCTTTGTAGCTATATCTGGAAACCTTCTCGGTGGTCACTCTCAACTCCGGATGCTCCCAGGAAGAAGCACAGATTGGTACTATTGATCCCTGTCTTCCTTTGTTTATTTTTATTTATGTTTAGAAACTTTCCTCAGGCACCAGCTGAAGGTGATTTGGTTATTTCCCCCGGCATTTTACATCCTCGTTCATTGAAGATTATTTATAATGTGGTCATTGTTAGAATGCTTTCTAAAGCATTGTTGCAAAGTTGTACTTGATTTTACATTCCATTCACTGCAACATCCTTTCCCAACCAAAGTGTGGCTTGTAAGTGTTAGAAAATATTAAATTGCTATTGTTGTCTTGAGTGAGATTTATCATTTTCTCAATGTGCTAAAGGGAGAAAACTGTACTCCGGCATTCTTAATTCATGTTCCCTCTTCATGTAAGATGATAAATAGGAAACCCCTCTGACTTAAGGAGGCAGCAGCAGAAGCAGCGATGCCTTCCCAGCCCCTTTCTCATATGGCTTTTTCCATGCCTGGTCTGAACTAAAGGTCCCAGTGATCTGAGGGAGCCCTCCCACACTTGGCCTAGGCTGTGACTCTTCAGACATACCTGCCCAACAGGTAGAAAGTGACCCCTTGGAACCAGCTATCAGCTTCCGAGCCAACATTAGAGGAACTCACTGCCATTGTTCTGTTGTCAGCATCCAATTCTAGTACCGTTGAGGACATTGCTTTCACTAGCAAAGTTATCACCCATAATCTGCTGCTGTGGTTGCCATCCTGAGGGCCGAAAGAAGATACCACAGAAATAGGTTTCCCTTTGAGTGCTTCCAAAGGAGGAGGGGTATCATCAGTCTTATAGATGAGATGAGTTTTGCAGCTCCCAGGGAATCAGGTGACAGAGCTGGTGGGTTGCAGTTCTCATAAATTCTGATGGCTCTTGTTCTTTCTGTCAAAAGGAAGGAAGCTGCTCCAGTGTTGGTTGTTCTTCCTGAATTGGAGACGTATGTTGTGACCCAGGTTCCTGGACCCAGACTCCTGGACTCGGATGATTCAGAAAATGAGGGAGAAGACCTGGCAAGCCCTGCTTCTCTTGAGCCCTCTCCCTCCCTGGCACCCACTCAGAGGGAGGGGCCGGCGGGGCCTGATTCTCCCGGGCTTTCTTCTGATTTGGCAACGCCCCAAGAACAGTTTTGGAGGGACGCAAGGTTACGAAGGCTTGATCGGCGTGCGCAGCAGCGGAAGAGTTGGGACAAAGCCAAGTCATAATTGTCATGCAGTGACATCTGCAGAGACTATAAATAGGAGGCGGGACTTCCTGGTTTTTTGTCTCGGACAAAACAATGAATTTGGCGCAAGCTAATTCATGGAGGGAAGAATATATTCGTGAGTAATTCTGGCCTTATCTATAATTTCCTCGTTATCTCCAGAAACTTGGCAGGCCCGTGGGTAGACGTGGCCAGGACATGTATCTATGTAAATAAAAGGAAAAAAGGAAGGCCTCTGACGGACTCTTTGCTGGGAGTATTGGGGAAGGAAACAGAACATTTTGTCCAAGACCTGACTAAAACATCTTCCACCAAAGATGGATCAGCAGCAGGTACAGCAGCAGTTAGAGCAGCTACACGGCTAATCAACAGCTCCAGCAGCAAGTGGCTCACTTGGCAGGCCAACTTGCTGCCAGGAATGTGCCTGCAGCCCCCCATCCTCCCACCTCCTCCTCGCCGCAGTGCCCGATAACCGTGCCGGATAAGTTTTCTGGGCAGCCTGAGATGTTCCCGACCTTCTTGGGACAGTGCCAGCTCTACATGGCTATGAGGCCAGAGGATTTCCCAGACAACCGGGCTAAGGTGGCTTTCATGATTAACCTTCTTTCTGGGTTGGCTGCCCGATGGGCCACATCCCTCTTGCTCCAGGACAGCCCCTGCTGGCGAACCACCAGCGTTTTTGGCAGCACCCACGCATCATGTATGAAGACCCTGTTCGAATGCTGACGGCAACCAGGCGTCTTAAGGAACTCCGTCAAGGGAAACGCCCCCTGCAGGAGTACATCGCCGAATTTCGTCTTTTGTGCCAGGACTCTGACTGGAATGATGCAGCGCTGGTGGACTCTCAGGAGGGACTCTCAGAGGAATTGCAAGACGAGCTGGCCCGTGTGGAGGCGCCGCGGACCCTCGACAACTTGGTGCCCCTTTGTCTCCGCCTCGATGCCCGTCTGCAACGGCGACCGTCCCGTCGCACCCCCCGGGACCCTCCGTCGACATCTGCACCCCCACTTCCTGCACCACCAGCACCCAGGGTCGCCCCACGTTTTGTAACCGCTGCGGAAGAGCCCATGGAGTTGGGAGCGCCAGACCTCGCCTAACAGCCCAGGAGCGGAACCGAGGCGCCAAGGAGGATTGTGCCTGTACTGTGGAGAGCCCGGCCACTTCGCCGCTTCTTGCCCCAGAAAGCGAAGTGGGGCACGCACACCGGTCCCCGAATCACAACGTGACCAATCGGGAAACGGAGCAGGCCCGACCTCGGGGGAACCCTAGGGCGGGCACGGACTAAGCCCCCACTGGACGGTGGGGAAGGAGACTCTGGGGCCCCTCGGCATCTGATTCTGGACACACGGATATGGTTGGGGAACCAGTCGGACGGGCTCCAGGCGCATGCGCTGGTGGACTCAGGGGCCACAACAAACTTTATGGACCAGGCCTTTGTGACCCAGTTTGCGGTCCCCGTGGTTCCGGTGGACCCTCCGATGCGGGTAGAGACTATTGATGGACGAGAACTGGTGTCCGGCCCCATTAAATTCGCCACCCAGCCTTTGCGCCTGGCTATTGGGGACCATGAGGAGGCGATCCAGTTTTATGTCACGGCGGACCTTCATTTTCCCTTGGTCCTTGGGATGGCCTGGCCGGACCCACGATCCTCAGGTGGCCTGGTCGCGAACGCCATCTCTTTCCCGAGTCTGCAGTGCGTCGATCACATCCGCCACACCTGTGCCGCCAGAACGCCCCCACCGCTGCCATCACCTTGCCTCCTGAGCTGACGGACTTCGCCGACGTGTTCAGCGAGAAGGAGGCGGACCGACTACCCCGCATCGGCCCCACGATTGCCCGTGGACCTTCTGCCCAACGCACCACTGCCTGTGGGACGCCTGTATTCCATGTCGGAGCCCGAGTTGGCCGCCTCAGGGACTTCCTGACAAAAACCTGGCCCGAGGGTTCATCCGCCTTCAAAGTCCCTCTCGGCCCCGGTCCTCTTTGTGAAGAAGAAGACAGGGACTTGCGCCTATGCTGTGATTACCGC
Organism: Ahaetulla prasina; assembly: GCF_028640845.1. NCBI lineage: Eukaryota > Metazoa > Chordata > Lepidosauria > Squamata > Colubridae > Ahaetulla > Ahaetulla prasina. The sequence goes on along the minus strand of NC_080547.1, from coordinate 9,722,873 downwards.
CCGGCTAAACGCCATTACGGTGCGGAATCGCTACCCCCGCCGCCATCCCGGAGCTACTGGAAAGGTTGCGGAGGCCACGATCTTCACCAAGCTCGATCTCCGGGGCCTACAACCTGGTGCGGATACGAGAAGGAGAAATGGAAGACGGCATTCGCACCCGATACGGACACTACGAATACACTGTCATGCCATTTGGGTTGACCAATGCTCCGCCGTTTTCAGCACTTCATGAACGACGTGTTCCGAGACATGTTGGATCGGTTCGTGGTTATCTACCTCGACGACATCCTGATTTACTCCCGGTCCAGGAAAGCCACCTTCGACACGCCAGTCTGGTTCTGCAACGCTATGGAGCAACAACTCAATGCGAAGCTGGAGAAATGCGTCTTCTTCCGGACTTCCATAGAATTCCTCGGGCATATCATCTCGCCCGAGGGCATAGCCATGGACCCATGTAAAGTAGAAGCTTTGTGTAGCTGGGAAGCCCCTTGTCGGGTGAAGGATGTTCAGCGCCTGCTGGGCTTCGCCAACTACTACCGGACCTTCATCCCGGGCTTCGCCACACTGACGGCTCCACTTACCCAGCTCCTCAGGAAGAAGGTTGCGTTCCGGTGGGGTCCCCCGCAGCAAGAAGCATTCACAGCCCTCAAGAAAGCCTTCGTCACGGAACCCGTCCTGAGGCATCCCGACCCGCTCCGGCATTTTGTGGTGGAAACGGACGCGTCCAATGTGGCTCTGGGAGCGGTGCTGCTACAGGCTCCGACGAATGGTGGCACACTTTTTCCCTGTGCTTACTACTCCCGGAAACTCAATCCTTCCAAGCGCAACTACACTATCTGGGAAAAAGAGTTGCTGGCTATCAAGGCTGCATTCGAGGCTTGGCGACACCATCTGGAGGGGGCCCGACATCAGGTGGAGGTCCGAACGGACCATCGGAATCTCGAGCACCTCACCACAGCTCGGAAGTTGAACCAGCGGCAGATCCGGTGGTCGTTGTTTTTTGCCCGGTTCAACTTCCGCGTGACCTATATTCCCAGCGGTCACAACCGGAGGGCGGATGCCCTGTCCCACAAGCCAGAGTACCTCTGCGCCAAGGACCCCCTGAAGCCTTGGCCGCAGCACGGGAGCCAGTGGACTTGCGGGCCCAGGTGCGAGAGGCGCAGCGCCAGGACGCCTGGTCGCAGCAAAGGAGAGCGGAGGTGGGCCCCACGTCTCCTTGGACCTTGGAGGAGGACTTACTCAAGTTTCGGGGGCGATTATATGTGCCCACAGGACCACTCCGAGCCCTCGCCATGACCCAGTGCCACGACAACCCTGCAGCAGGACATTTTGGGTTCTTCAAGACCCTCCACCTGGTGACACGGACCTTTTGGTGGCCCCGAGTGCGGCATGATATACATGCCTACGTGACATCCTGCGTACCGTGCCGGCAAGCCAAGACCGCCACGGGGGCCCCTCCCGGGCTCCTCCAGCCCTTGCCGACACCCGACAGACCCTGGGGGGCGATCTCTATGGATTTCCTGACAGACCTGCCGCCGTCCTCTGGGTTCACCATGGTGCTGGTGGTGGTGGACATGCTCACCAAGATGGCACACTTCATCCCATGCCGCGGACTGCCCACAGCCGCAAAACGCCCGCCTCTTTCTGCAGCACATCTTCCGCCCATGGTCTACCGGACAGGGTGGTTTCGGACCGCGGAGTTCAGTTCACAGCCCGCTTCTGGAAGAGCCTGATGGCCGCGTTGGAGGTGCAGGTATGTCTGTCGTCATCGCACCATCCGGAGACCGACGGGGGTACAGAGAAGGTCATCGGTATACTGGAACAGTATCTCCGTTGCTTCATCAACCAGCAACAGGACAACTGGGCCGACTACCTGTCCCTGGCGGAGTTTGCTTTTAACAACTCTCAGCACACCTCTACTCAGATGACCCGTTCTTTGCCAATGTGGGGTACCATCCGCGGCTCTTCCTCTGGCACCACCGGACTCTCCTGTTCCCAAACGCAGACCTTCCTGACGGAATTGCATGCGGTCCAACAGTTGGTACGCCAGCAGCTGAATCGGGCAAAGGAGGACTACAACGGTCCGCTGACCGCTCCCGACGGGCAACGCCCCCGCTGGCAGTTGGAGACCGGGTGTGGCTCTCCACCAAACACCTCCCGTCCGACCGCCCGGTAAAGAAGTTGGACCACCGATTCATCGGCCCGTTCCCTGTCGAGGCAGTCATCAACCCGGTAGCCTACCGACTGACCCTGCCACGATCCATGCGGATCCACCCGTTTTCACGGTCCCTTCTGGTTCCTGAGGCCACACCGAGTCCCCTTCGGTGCCCAACAGCACCCGTCACTGTCGCTGAGGACGGATCGGAGGAATCTGAAGTCCACAGCGACGAGACTCTCGCTGGCTAAAGGGTCGTTTCAATATTTGATCGCGTGGAAGGGATACGGGACTGATTTCTCCTGGGTAGATGCCTCCGACGCTCATGCCCCTGACCTGGTGCAGGCCTTCCATGAGCAGAACCCAGCCCGACCGCATCCCGATCGTCAGCCCGGGGAAGGGCCCTGCGGTGAGGATAGTGTTGTGACCCAGGTTCCTGGACCCAGACTCCTGGACTCGGATGATTCAGAAAATGAGGGAGAAGACCTGGCAAGCCCTGCTTCTCTTGAGCCCTCTCCTCCCTGGCACCCACTCAAAGGGAGGGGCCGGCGGCCTGATTCTCCCGGCCTTCTTCTGATTTGGCAACGCCCCAAGAACAGTTTTGGAGGGACGCAAGGTTACGAAGGCTTGATCGGCGTGCGCAGCAGCGGAAGAGTTGGGACAAAGCCAAGTCATAATTGTCATGCAGTGACATCTGCAGAGACTATAAATAGGAGGCGGGACTTCCTGGTTTTTTGTCTCGGACAAAACAATGAATTTGGCGCAAGCTAATTCATGGAGGGAAGAATATATTCGTGAGTAATTCTGGCCTTATCTATAATTTCCTCGTTATCTCCAGAAACTTGGCAGGCCCGTGGGTAGACGTGGCCAGGACATGTATCTATGTAAATAAAAGGGAAAAAAAGGAAGGCCTCTGACGGACTCTTTGCTGGGAGTATTGGGGGAAGGGAAACAGAACAACGTAGCTCTTCCGTGCTTTGAAGGGGAAGAATCCCCTGCTCCTTCATTCTTGGCCAGGCATCTTAGCTTGACAGAGGAGCCAAATGCAGGAAATCCAGAATTTTTAAGAGAAGATAGGTAAAGCATAGAAATTGCTTTTCATTCCCTCCTCCTTTAAAAACTTTACTTAGGGGGAAGGAATACATATTTCAGCATGAGCCAGGAAGAGCAGAAGTCAATCAGCTTGTGACCGCCCACAGGGCCCTCTCTGACTTGCAGATCTCTCTGCTCAGACATTGGTCAAAAAGGCCACAGATTGACTTCCTGGCAGAAGTGCCAATGTACCTCAGGATGGTTTCAGAGCCCCCAAGATCAAGAACCAGTCTCCTCACTTAGGATCCATCTCAAGTAACTTTTCAAGCTGGCTTAGAAGGGAATCTCGGTTGTTAGGAGGGCCCTTCACTGCTCACCAGCTACCCACCCTCAAGATGGAAGAGTGGTGCCAGTTGGTAAGGGGCTGCAATGGAGTGGCCCACTAGATTATTTGCCCAAGTGCAGGGGGACATAGGCCACAAATCAAATCTTTAAACACAACCAGGTTGAAAAAAAGGCCCATCAGCCTTGACCCCTGGATGAATGTTGTCCAAGAATTGCTCATAAATCTGTTGAGAGAGTGATCTTCATCCAGGAAGGAAGGGTCTTTTTTTTTTTTTAAAGGAAAGATTTCCTTGGGGAGCAGTAGAGTCACATGCTTTCTCATCTAGCATATTAAAAAAAAGTATTATGGCTCTAAAGAAGAAATCTGAATGAGGAGCTCCTCTTGGAATCCCAGAAGAAGACTTTGGGTTACAGGTAGAGGGAGAGGCATGGGGAGCTTGGGTAAAATAAATGGTTTATTGGGTGTTAAAAGAGTTGGATATATTTTCACTTAGGATAAGCCATGAGACCCTCTTCCTCTTAACAGAGCCTCCTGGGGACAAAATGAAGACCACGTGGGAGAAAGAAAAGATGGTTTGCTTATAAGTCAGCCACACAAGGTCCTCCTTGAAGCTAAATCACAACTTCCTTCACTCTTCCGAGACATTATGGAGAAATTCAGCCCCGCAGCTCATCAGGCAGCATCTACAAATGTCTGAGCTGGATTTAAATTATTTGTCACGCATTTGAAGTTGCCGAGAGGAGGAAGGCCAAACCGTTTGAGGTAATCTATGCCTGTGTGCCTTCCGCCCAGATTTGATCCTTCCTTTCCACAGCTGTGGCATCTAACAGAGTCAGCGGTGCTGAAGGCAAACTTAACACAGCCGAGGCAAACTACAGTAGCCCAAATGAATCACGAGAGTGAAACATTTTGATTTTGTTCCCGCGTGCACTTGATTGGCTTGGTCAAAACCTCCACAGCACGATACCTTCACTAAAACAATCTGAACTTGGTAATTTGTATCCTTTGTGCAGAGGTCTCAACCCATCTGACATCATCATGGATCCTCACAGGTGCCTGTAACTGCAATCCAAGTTCCTCTAGAAGCTCTTAATATATTTCTCAAGCAAGGATGGCACAAACATGCTCCATTAGCTGATCTACAGTAGACGACATTAGCAAATGCTCAGCTGTTCTTGAATTGCAAGCCATAGCAAAACTGGAAAGTAAAACAACAACAACAACTGAATAATAAGGGAAGAGATTGTTTAGGTCACACTGGGAACTGTACTTCTGGTTTTCAAGATGTGTGTGTTGTAGAATTATTTTTATTTTATCCTTTTTTTTAAAAAAAATGCAAAATTGGAGATTTTTTCCCTCAAAGGTGGGAGCCATTAATGTGTCTAACATTGTAGTTCTAGAGCCTGTCTTTAGTTCAGTAAAACTAGTTGACCTGATGAAGACAGAAATGGTGGTGATTCAGAAGCTGAGATAGAAGAGAAGGCACAGTCTGATTTTTTAGAAATCCATTCAGAAACAGTTAGAATAGAATAGAATAGAATAGAATTTTATTGGCCAAGTGTGATTGGACACACAAGGACCCTTGCATAGGTCTTTGGAGACTCAAGATGTTGTAGGATGTAGTGCAGAGCCATATTAACAGCATCATCTGTTGATCTATTTGCTCGGTATGCAAATTGCAAGGGGTCTAAAAGCGGATTCGTGATGGTTTTCAGGTAGGAAAGCACTAGCCTTTCAAAGGTTTTCATGACTACAGATGTTAGAGCAACTGGTCTGTAGTCATTTAGTTCCTTGATGGTGGGCTTCTTCGGCACTGGGATGATGGTAGAGCGTTTGAAGCAAGAAGGAACATAGCACATCTCTAGTGATTTATTGAAAATATGGGTGAAGATGGGGGCCAATTGGTCAGCACAGACTTTTAAGCAAGAAGGAGTTATCTTGTCTGGGCCTGGCGCTTTTCCTGGCTTTTGTCTGTGAAATAGGTCCTGCACTTCCTTTTCTGTGATCACTAGGGGTTGTGAACCCAATGAAATGGGGTCAGTTGTAGGAGGCTTGGCTGTTGTTGCTGTGTCTGAGATGGGGGTTGTGGAGATAGGTGGCTGTAGTTTCCTTTCAAACCTGCAGTAAAACTCATTCAGGTCATCTGCCAGTTGTTGATTACCTTCAGCCTGGGAAGGAGGTTTGCCATAGCCGGTGATATTTTCCACATGTTTGCTGGTTCATTTGCTGAAAATTGATTCTTTAGCTTTTCAGAGTAGCTTCTTTTGCTGCTCTGATCTCCTTGTTAGTGCATTTCTGGCCTGATTGTACAGCATTTTATCACCTTTTCTGTAGGCTTCCTCTTTGGAATGTCGTAGCTGCTTAAGTTTAGGTGTAAACCAAGGTTTGTTGTTACTGTGTATTCGCAAGTTCCTTGTAGGTATACATAGGTCTTCACAGAAGCTGACATATGATGTTACAGTATCTGTGAGTTCATCCAGGTCTGCAGAGGTATCTTTAAAAATATTCCAATCAGTGCAGTCAAAACATGCCTGTAGCTTTAATTCTGATTCCTCCGTCCAGGTTTTCACTGATTTAATTATTGGTTTTATGGCTTTAAGTCTTTGCCTGTAAGCAGGTACAAGGTGAATCATGCAATGATCAGAGTGTCCTACAGCTGCACGTGGTAAAGACCGATAGGCATCTTTTAGTGTTGTGTAGCAGTGGTCTAGAGTATTCTTGCCTCTGGTGGGACAATTGACATGCTGAAAGTATTTTGGTAGTTCTTTCCTTAAGTTTGCCTTGTTTAGATCTCCCAAAACAATGGCCAGTGAATCAGGGTGTTTGGCTTCAGCCTCCATGATTTGGTCAGCTAGAGTTCGTAATGCCTCGTTTACACAGGCTTGTGGTGGGACATAAACAGCAATTAGAAGAAATGAGGAAAATTCACGAGGCGAATAGTAAGGTTTGCAGTTGATAATTAGAGTCTCTAAATTGTTGTCACAGAATTTGTAAATTATGTTAAAATCTTGACACCAGGTTGAATTAATATATAGGCATAAGCCTCCTCCTTTCTTTTTACCAGATGTTTCTGGAACCCTGTCTGATCGTTCAATTTGAAATCCTGGAATGTTCAGGCTGCTATTTTCAATGGATTCATTTAACCAGGTTTCAGAGAAGCAATTGTGAAGATTGTGAGTCAGGTGGCCTTCAGCTACCAATTAGAGGCAGAAGATGCTCTTTTTAACCTCTACCAGCAAGCTCAGGGTATCACCCGTGGGTTCAATTCTAGCAGATCAATACAACCTGAACCGTTCAGCTTATGGCCATAGAGGCTCATCTGAATGAGAGGAGAACAGTCCCAAAATGAAATGAACACCGAGGCTATAAACAACCTAACCCACCCTGGTGAAAGTGGAGCAGTTGATCAAAATCAATCCAGCCTGTCTTCGCAAATCAAAAGGTCAACAGAAAGTCATCCCACTGCCACAGGCTTTGGGCTACTTTTTGCCACCGATGTGGCCAAGACTTCAAGGCCGTCTGTGGCTACTGAGGGAAGATCTTACATCAACACGTAAAACAACTCAACATGCAGAACAAAAATCTTAGCATAGAAGTTGCAGCCACCAAAAATGTTTTCATACCAACTCCAGCATCTCGATTGGGAAATTTGAATGTGAAATTGCAACAGCATGAATTTTTATCCACTCTGGAGCAGTTGTCTTGTCATGTTTGTTCCGGTCCAGAATGATTCCTTGGTCCACAACCCCAAATGTTGAGTGAGGCATTTCTGAACATTATTTTTATCTTCAGAGTCAGGGATTCCCTACAACTTTCCATGTTTGTCGAGCTCCACCTTCTCGGCAAGCCTTATTTGTACAACTTCTGTGTCTCACTTTCAAAATAGATTTGTCAGCTGACTCAACAGCCGTGACAGCACCAAAGCTAACTCCTTGGATTTAGAAAAGTACGAAAACAGCTCAAGGCAAATGCTCACAAGTCAGCTTAGAGCTGTGAATCTCCGCTCTGCTCCTGCCCTTGTTTTCAAATGCTGTTTTCGTAGTAGGAAAAAAAGTGAAATTTCTGAGAAAGAGCAAGCTTGCAAAGGGCGCAGGTGGAATTGTGGAAGCAGGAGGCAGCCCCGCACACCCAGTGGCTGTGCAAGAACACAAAATGATTGATGCCGTGAGTGGGGCTCATCACGAAATCTGTATTTTCCTGCAAAGTGCACCAGTCCAGTGAGAGTTTTGTGGAGCCCAGAAAGGGTTAAAAAGCAAGCAAAGGTTTTTGCTCCCCTCTCCAAAGCCATTCCTTGGCTCACTTGGCTGCCTTCCACAACTCCCACCAAAGAGTGAGGCTGACTCCAGACACCAAAGGACCTCTCCATCCATCTTGACTTGTCTCAGCCAAGCCTGGATGTCTTCTGTCATTGGAATGGTGCCACTAGGAATTCTGGGGCAGAAAGAACGAAGGTCTTGCATGGGTAGTCTTTCGAAATTAGCTTACTAGGAGGGTTTTAGTCATTAGAGCACAGGCATGGAGGAGAGCTAGAACAAAGAAGGAAAGGAGGAGGAGGAGGAGGAGGAGGAGGAGGAGGAGGAGGAGGAGGAGGAGGAGGAGGAGGAGGAGGAGGAGGAATGAAATGAAAAATCTTCCCAATGTGCAACTCCTGATGTGCTTCTTTCACACACACACAAATCCCAAAATTGAGCACAGCTCCCTGAGGTTTGCAGGGGGACCTTCTCTTTGTAGCTGGCCTGGAGATATGCACGCACATACATGTACACACCAGTGGGATTCAAATAATTTAACAACTGGTTCTCTGCCCTAATGATTTCTTCCAGCAACCAATTCACCAAACTGCTCAGAAAGTTAACAACCAGTTCTCCCGAAGTGGTGCGAACCGGCTGAATCCCACCACTGGTACGCACCCATCATTCTTTCTCTGCTGGCTGCAGAGCAACTCCGCGAGCGACAAGGCGAGACGTGAGGAGACAACAGGCACCGGGAACCACAGATGACAAGCAAGGGCAGAAAAGGGCAGCCTGACGGCTCTCCCTGGGATCCCCAGAGCCCTGCCTCCAGCAGCTCCTGCACCCCCCCCCAGCCCCCTCTCCGAAGATGTCGGGCTCTGCGACTGACCCCAATTACAGGAGTCAGGGCCAGGAGGATGTTTGGATCAGCCAGGTGGCGGCTTGGCCCCAGGAAAGGTGGCATGGGCCAAAAAGGGCATCACAGGCCAGGAAAATGGGGTGGGTAGGTTTTGGCCATCACAAGGGGGGGGGCTGCAAACTGTAGCTGGGTCTTAGTCAGGCATCTACACCTGGAAAGCAGTCTGTGTGTGTGTGTGTGTGTGTGTGTATGTGTATGTGTGTGTCAATCTTTCTCCCCAGAGAAGCTGCTTCCTGTGCCAAAGCAATTGCAGAGTGGGCAGGAGAAGCCGGTGGGTTTAATGGGGGCAGATGCAGATAAGGCTAACGGGCTGACCGGGGCAGGCGGTCAGATCTACAAAGTCTTCTGCTCATTACAGAATTATGTCAAGCCAGGAACCTCCTTCATGGACAGGGCTTTTTCCTGGGCATGAACAAGCTTCCCTTTCATTGTCAGTTGGTTTTCATATTTACAATTGCTTTTATATCTGTATGTTTTATTACACCCAATGCATCATATCAATCAAACAAACAAAGAAAGAAATGAATAAACAAACAAACAAGCTCGCTCACTCCTTGGACCCCCATCTTCTCATGCTTCTTCCTCCCTTCCACTTTTCTGCCGGTTGAAGGGCGTTTGAAGCGCCCTTCAATTCACTCCGTCCCTTTCCGAGGAATTGGAAGGCGATAGGGTGAAGTGGACAGCTAAGCTCAAAGGGAATAAGGAAATCAAACAGGGCCTTTTTATTTTTATTTTTTCTTAAATCACGGGGCTCTTATTAATACCGATTTGGTTCCATTTGCTTCCATTCTGCAGCTTGTCTCCTGTAATTGACTATACCTGGAAAACAATTTTATCGGCCCAGGCAAGGCCCTTTATAAATACCTTCTGCATTGCACATTGTATTTTAAGCAAGTTTGAGACTTTTGTATCAGGGAGATAATTGCCTCCAGGATACCTGCCTGCTATCTTTTCTCTTTCAGCCTCCTCCTAACACAGGTAAAGCTGTAATCTTGCACCAGATATAAACCCCCCCCCCTTCCCAGAATAACCTCTCCAGAAGAAATCTAATTTACTTTTTAATCTGGTTTGAAAATTTGCTAGCTAAAAATTTCCAGAGACAAGCATGACCATTTATTATTGTTTATCGTGGTGCCTGGGTTGCTATCCCCATTCAGGTAATATAGCAAAGGATGGGCAGGGAGTGAGGTGGGGGTGGTGGGGGGGTGGGAGGAGGAGAAAGGGGAAAATCTTTTGATGCATTATTTATTTGATATCTTCTTCCCCCTCATAAAATCAGGAGGCAGAGGACAAAGCAACGACCTTATCCATTTCGGCTGCATAATGTGAGATATATTGTGCATCTATTTCTTTCTCATTATAATGTGCTCTGCTTATTTGGTAATAGAGGGGATATATGAAGGGACAGGCAGGTGACCTGCTTGAGCAAGAGTCAGGAGAAGAAGCGGCAGCGCCCTGGGAGAGAATCGCGCTATTGAGATTGCCACCCGCCCCCACCTGCCGCGGACTTGAGATGAACACCATGGGAGGGGGACGGTCTCAGAGAAATTGTGGGGCTTCCATTCCAAGGACTGTTTTCCATTCATGATCCTATGATTTGCACCAACAGCTAAGCAGAAAGGCAGGTGACTTTGGATGAACTTTTGGAGAACCTCAACAACCCGAAGAAGGTATGTTGGGTGGGAGGGTTTCCTTGTATGATGAAGCCAAGTCCCCATATTCATACCACTTGTCTACAAGTGAGAACTGGTGGAACCATAAAAATAGACAAAATCGAAGAAGCTATAAAACGTTCTGGGACTTTATAATTCAAACCAACAAGCACCTGTCACATAACACCCATCCACAGACATAACAACTGTGGATAAGAAGGTCACAAAAGCCTGGCTAGTGGACTTGGCACACAATAGAAGAGGAAGAGAAAGGACTGGAGAAAATCAACAAATACAAAGACCCACAAATAGAAATAGAACGACTTTGGCAAAAGAAAGCAAAGTTAGTACCAATAGCGATGGGTGCCTTTGCAATCCCAAAACAACTGGAACACCACTTGAACACCACCAGCATTGACAAAAACACCCTCAGTCAATTGCAAAAGGCAGCTTTACTCCCAACAGCTTACATCGTGCAATGATAGCTTTAACAACATCAAACATCCACATCTGCCTATCCCAATCCTTGGAAAGGACTCGATAGATGGATAAAAATGCCAAATTCAGTCTGAACATCTGCCTGACTGGGCAACGAAACCTGCTTTAGGTTCCTAGGGAGTTCAGCCCTTGGATACTCCGAGGGCGCATTTTTGGTTACTTGCTGGTGCTCTACCTGCATCATAGAAAGAAGCCTCCATGGTTTAGCAAGCGGGGCACAATAATATGGCTTTACCCTACAGAGATGTTGAAGAGAGTCCTACTACATCCCCCCTCAAGGGTCTTAAAGGCTTGGAAGCACATCTGACCACAGCCAGCATTGATGGCTGTAGTTTATAAACAAAAATGGAGAAGTTGTGGAGTGGAATCCCAGGGACACTTTTTCTTCCCACAAAATACACATACCCTGGTTGCTGTTATGGGTTTGCTCTCTTTGGGAATGCTTGTTGCCCAATCAAGACACTGAAGTTTACACAGCAAAACTTGATCTCTCTCTCTCTCTCCCTCCCTCTCTCTCTCTCTCTCTTCCTTTTTCAGGCTGATACCTCCTGCGGGAAGTGTAAATATAGAAAAAATGACAACATGTGCATTAATGCTCGTTAGAATGTCATCATTATATTCTACAAAGTGTCTGCTGAGGGGGTCCCTAAAGGGCACTTAGAAGCCAAGCAGCTGCTCTGCATTTGTTCCAGCTCGCATCTTGGAGAAAATGACATTGAGATAAATTGAGAGTGGCCACATCTTGTGGGAGGGGAGGGAAGAAAACGGGAGGGGAGGAGGAGGAAGGGAAGAGGAAGGGAAGGGAAGGGGAAGGAAGGGAAGAGGAAGGGAAGAGGAAGGGGAAGGGGAAGAAAAGAGAAGGGAAGGGAAAGGAAAGGGAGAGGAGAGGAGAAGGATGAGAAGAGAAGAGACGAGACGAGAAGAGGAGAAGAGAAGAGAAGAGAAGAGAAGAGAAGAGAAGAGAAGAGAAGAGAAGAGAAGAGAAGGAAAGGGAAATGAAAAGGGAAAGAGAAATCCTAAATAAAAGTACTTCTGGTGAATTTAACCTCTTAAAATTAAAATATGGATGAGGACAGAATGGAGGTGTTAAACAGGACAGATGAAGGAGAGCAATGAAGGAGACTGACTCCCTTCAATCATCCATATCAATTATTTAAGAGATTTTGGCCTCATTGTAAATCAATCGTATGATGTTACTAAGTGCCACATTGAATTGGCTGCATCTGCATATACATGTGCGTGTAGATATACACACGCATACATATATCTGCACACATACTGTATGTGCAGTTTGCATAGGCAAATATATGTGTGTCCATCCACGTGCACATCTACGTACAGGAGGCTTAACACCTGCGCTGGGTCTACCTGGCCAGCCCATGCGGGGTGTGATTTTATCTTCCATCTCTACCTATTACATCCTGAGTTTGAAGGCTTGACTGTTGATCGCTGGTTGCATTAAGCGACTGCTTTATTTTTAAGGTTGTTAGGGAGCCCCGGGGGAAGGCAAGAGGAGGATTTAAAGGCATCTAATAATAAGCATGCAAAATCCGTTGGATTAATTGGTAGCCATCCTTTTGAAGAGACTAAAAATACCTTAGATTAATTGGGAAGCTTTTTCTATAAAAAAAGATTTCATTATTAATACAAATATGATGAATAATACAAATATGGTGACACTGTTGATTAAAAACTGTAGGGTAATCTTTATTCTTAAAGGCTTTATCCCTTCTTTTTCTTATACAGAAGAAAAACACTTTTCCAAAACTCTATGAGTCACATTGAGAAAACGAGTGTTTCATTTGCATGCAAATGCACCCTTAATCAATGAATAAGATTGACCAAGTTATTCAATAGAGTTTTCTTTAATCACTTTATAGCCGTTCTGAATGGGAGAAAGCTCAGTAGCTTAAGATTTGTTGGGGCAATTCTCTTAAGAACCACAATACCACCCACCCCATTTTTTTTAATTTTTTTTTTTGAGAAGGGTCCATTGAGCTGTTGTAAACCAAAATCATGTAACATTTCAAATCCAGCATTGGCAGAAACAAAACCGTTCCTGTGGAGTGAAAAATAGGGTTTGCTATAAGGGGATTGGCAACTCTTGGTCTAAAAGACATTTCAGTGATAAAACATGACCTCTATGAAAGAGGACAATTGGAAATATGGTGGTGGTGGTGGTGGTGAGGAGGAGGAGGAGGAGGAGCAGGAGGAGGAGGAGGAGGAGGGGGAGAATTTTCTTTCAGGAAGTCCATTTGGAGGGTCCTTAGCTTACAGTGTTCTATCTGAGGCAGCTTTCCTGCTTGAGGTGATCTCTCACTGGGCACAGAAGGGAAAGAAAGGAGGCGAACAGGTGTGAGAGGCAGTGTGGGTCGCTAGTTGGTGAATGGATGATGCATTGGGATGGCAGTGGTGTGCCTAATGATCCATCCCCCACAACACACCTGGAAAGCAAACTCACCTTACAAGCAAGTTCACTGGAGAAGTTCTCCACCTGCAATTCACTCCAGCGCACACCATCCAAGCTGTCTTCCCAAGGTGGGGAGAAGGAGATGTCAAGAAGTTACCTCACATTTATCTCATGTTTACGTATTTGTTCAATTTATATCCCGGTTTTCCTCCTGGATCTCATAGAAACTTATAAGGAGTTTCCATTCATTTAATTCCCTCACCCTCTTCGACTGAGTTGAGCTGAGAAAGAAAACGACTGCTTGACTTTCAAGAGGCAAGGAAAGACATAAATGTAAGTGCTCCCAATGCTGGCCCCCATCCCACCAGAGAAAGGATGAAATACTCCTCTATCATCAAGAGGAGGCCACCCATTGTTGTGACTCCGGCCCTCGAGCCTGTTCTCATGGAGGAGAGTGACTCGAAAAGTGAGGGAGAGAAGCCAGCAAGGCCTCTCTCGCCAGGACCCTACTCGCTGGCACCGCCTCAAGTCCCAGCTGCAGACGATCAATCCTGGATTGATCTGAGGCAGCGACGTAAAGATAAGTGTGCGCAACAGAGGAAAAGGTGTGGCAGGCTCAGAGATTGCTGAGTCACTGAGCCACACCCCACAGGGTATAAAAGTGGGTGGAGCTGCCATGTGGCCCTTGTGATGGACAAAAATACTACCAAGGGTGCACTGCAGCTCAGTTGTTGGAGGGTTAACAGACTTTGTCAGTGAGTTTTGGCAACGGATCTTGGACACGAGATAACGGACTCAGAACTTGGCAGGCCTTTGCATGGTCACTGCCAAGTATTTCCTCAATTGAAGAAAATCAGGTCTGCAGCAAATAAAAAGACTGGGAGACACATGTCTTTGTGTTTGCTCTGTGAAGTGGGGAGGGGGACATAACACCCATTAACCAGCTTCTGAAGCCAAAGTTTTTATTCCAGCAGCTTTTCTGGAGACCTCAATCTTGGCAAACGCAACTCTGTGTTTGAACTGAATTCTCAATTGGACCTTGAGAGGGCTGGGATTCTCTAGTTACACCTTCCACCCACCCATTCAACCAAAATCCTTCCTTTGTTTGTGATTAGGACATGCTGGAGACCCATTTGGAAAAAGGCGGCCCAGGCAGTTGTGTAGCTGCAGAAGGCTGAGGAGAATGCCTGGGGATGGGGACTCCTGCAAAGATTGATATGGGCTTAGTAGCCCTTCTCGGTTTGAGTGAAGGGAATGGACAGCACTTCTTTCATTTATTTTGAAAGCAATATTTGGGGGGGAGGGTACATACATGTGTGTTCTGGTGTCTATCAGAGCTGGGTTTCAGCAGGTTCTGCCCAGTTCTGGAGAACCGGAAGCGGGAATTTTGAGTAGTTTGGAGAACCGGTAGTAAAAATTCTGACTAGCCCCACCCCCATTTATTCTCTGCCTCCCGAGTCCCAGCTGATTGGGAGGAAATGGGGATTTTCCCCTGGAATGGGGTGGGAATGGAGATTTTACAGTATCCTTCCCCTGCCACACCCACCAAGCCACACCCACCAAGCAACACCCACAGAACCAGAAGTAAAAAAATTTTGAAACCCACCACTGGTGTGTATATGACAATCTCCCAGCCCCCCCATCCCCCAGCCCCCAAAAAGCAACAACAACAGACACCAAGGGAAGAAAGATCTTTGAGCAAACAGGAAGAGCCACTCCAAGGGGGTTCTGTGAAAGACGTGGGCAGAAACACACAGACAGCCACTGGTGGCCCACAAGAGATGCTCCAAACAATGTTTGCTCTGAAATATCTCCCGTATCTCCTCTCCATTTAATTAGAGAGAATGGTTTTGCTCTGCATAATTCCTCTGGAGATGCCACTGGCTCCAAATTAAAGAACAGCAACACACACACAGACACACACACACACACACACACACACACACACAGACACACACGGAGGGGACAATATCATGAGAAAATAAACCATGCAGGAATAATGCAGCTGCCCCAAGTCCAGGATGCCTCTGGCCACAACTTCAAGCTGCTGCCAGCTCATCTGTCATCAAGACAAGGGAGGGGGCAGCTAATGTGAAGGCCACATGGGCTCCAGAAGGGGAAGGGGAGGGGTGGGTGCTCCAGGATGGGCCCCATGAGCGGCTTCACATCACCAGATGAAACAGATCTGCCCAGAACAGGGAAGGGGAGAGGATCCGGATGAGGTGCTGCAATTTTATAGCCAACACAGAATGATTTACAATGAGGAATAACAGAGGGCAGTGAGCCTTTAGATGGTTGTATATATTATCATCTCTGCCTAGGCTTTTGGGAGCAAAGAAATCCTTCAAAATAGCAATGTGGAAAAGAACCGTAGTTCTGACAGCAGCACAAGCATGCCTCGACAATGCTTGTTTTACCCCTGGTCCTCATTACTTTGCTCAAGTCATTCTTAGTCTGCCACCCTTCTCCTCAGTCTTTGGGTTCCAATGTCTCCCCAGCTGGCTGGTTTCAGAATATGAGCAGATTTTGGCCCCATAAATTTCCCATTTAGCTTGGTCCCAAGTTTGTCTCCATCAGCCTGCAGGTAAAGCCCATCAACACAAGCCACAAAGCCACAGAAGATATCTACGTACCTGATGCTCTCCAAGAATCTGAAAACCTCTCTGGGGACTTTCTGTGCTTGATGGATTTGTCCGTTTGATTATTAAGGCTCATGAGACCTGGAAAATAAGGAATAAATCCACTCTTCACTGGATTTAGAGATCCTTACCTCCCAACAAGGTGGGGAATGAGGAAATGGAGACCCTGATCTACAATTTTCTGGGTAGGAATGTGCTGTGCAATGCCCCTTGGCAGGAGCACCCCGAATAAATGTTCAAAGGCAGTGGAGATCAGATCTTAATCCTCCCTTACACAAATCTTCCCCAGGTATGTTGATTTTAGCCTAATCCTTTAATATTTAAAGCAATTCCATTCTTGTTTGAAGAGACTTCCTGGCCTCCGGAGAGGCAGAGAGAGAGTGGAAGGGGGAGCCTGGCAGAGGAACTGACAGGTGCCAGGCGGTAGGCATCCTTTGAATCTCTGCTGGGGGGAGGAAGGAAGAGCATCTCCCCTCCCTTGCATCCTTGAGGTGGGGGGCATGCCCTGCCCCCCACCTTTCTTCCTTCGGTTACAAATCTGGAAACCACAACCGAGAAGGTTTGGTCACCACATTATAAAAAAGATGCTGAGACTTTGGAACAAAAACTGCAAAGAAGAGCAGCTAAAATGATCAAAGCCCTGGAGACTAAAACATATGAAGAAGAGTTGCAGGAACTGGGTTTGGCTAGTCTAGAGAAAAGAAGGAGTAGGGGGACATAATGGCAGCATCCCAGTATTTGAGAGGCTGTTGCAAGGAAGAGGGGGTTCGCCTATTCTCCAAAGTACCTGAGGGCAGGACAAGAAGCAATGGGTGGAAACTAACCAAGGACAGAAGCAACCTAGAATTTAAGAGAAATTTCCTGACCGTGAGAACAATTAATCACCGGAATGGCTTGCCTTCAAAAGTTGTGGGTGCTTCAACACTGGAGGTTTTTAAGAAGAGCTTGGACAGCCATTGGTCTCCAATTGTATAAGGTCTCCTACTTGAGCAGGGGGTTGGACTAGAAGACCTCCAAGGTCCCTGCCTGCTCTATTCTGAATTGAAATTGAAAAGTGAGACCATCTGCCTTGCACCTGGATCAGGTCAAAACTCCCAGAAACCTCAGCGAGGTCCATTTTGACCAGATACTAGACTGAATGTATGAACGCATCCACCCAGAAATACAAAGGAAGAAGCTCAGTGCTCAACCGTTTTATTGCATAGAATCCTTTCCCAACCATCGCTTGTACCTCTGTCTGTCAAGAAGACCCGTCTCAAACTCTGAGTCCCGGGCTCAAGAAAACTTGCACAAGACGTCTCGAGAAGATCATGTCTGAGAAAGATGCAGTTCCATGCGGGAGGGGCAGCTAATGTGAAGGCCACATGGGCTCCAGAAGGGGAAGGGGAGGGGTGGGTGCTCCAGGTTGGGCCCCATGAGCGGCTTCACATCACCAGATGAAACAGATCTGCCCAGAACAGGGAAGGGGAGAGGATCCGGATGAGGTGCTGCAATTTTACAGCCAACACAGAATGATTTACAATGAGGAATAACAGAGGGCAGTGAGCCTTTAGATGGTTGTATATATTATCATCTCTGCCTAGGCTTTTGGGAGCAAAGAAATCCTTCAAAATAGCAATGTGGAAAAGAACCGTAGTTCTGACAGCAGCACAAGCATGCCTCGACAATGCTTGTTTTACCCCTGGTCTCATCACTTTGCTCAAGTCATTCTTGGTCTGCCACCCTTCTTCTCAGTCTTTGGGTTCCAATGTCTCCCCAGCTGGCTGGTTTCAGAATATGAGCAGATTTTGGCCCCATAAATTTCCCATTTAGCTTGGTCCCAAGTTTGTCTCCATCAGCCTGCAGGTAAAGCTCATCAACACAAGCCACAAAGCCACAGAAGATATCTACGTACCTGATGCTCTCCAAGAATCTGAAAACCTCTCTGGGGACTTTCTGTGCTTGATGGATTTGTCCGTTTGATTATTAAGGCTCATGAGACCTGGAAAATAAGGAATAAATCCACTCTCCACTGGATTTAGAGATCCTTACCTCCCAACAAGGTGGGGAATGAGGAAATGGAGACCCTGATCTACAATTTTCTGGGTAGGAATGTGCTGTGCAATGCCCCTTGGCAGGAGCACCCCAAATAAATGTTCAAAGGCAGTGGAGATCAGATCTTAATCCTCCCTTACACAAATCTTCCCCAGGTATGTTGATTTTAGCCTAATCCTTTAATATTTAAAGCAATTCCATTCTTGTTTGAAGAGACTTCCTGGCCTCCGGAGAGGCAGAGAGAGAGTGGAAGGGGGAGCCTGGCAGAGGAACTGACAGGTGCCAGGCGGTAGGCATCCTTTGAATCTCTGCTGGGGGGAGGAAGGAAGAGCATCTCCCCTCCCTTGCATCCTTGAGGTGGGGGGCATGCCCTGCCCCCCACCTTTCTTCCTTCAGTTACAAAACTGGAAACCACAACCGAGAAGGTTTGGTCACCACATTATAAAAAAGATGCCGAGACTTTGGAACAAAAACTGCAAAGAAGAGCAGCTAAAATGATCAAAGCCCTGGAGACTAAAACATATGAAGAAGAGTTGCAGGAACTGGGTTTGGCTAGTCTAGAGAAAAGAAGGACTAGGGGGACATAATGGCAGCATCCCAGTATTTGAGAGGCTGTTACAAGGAAGAGGGGGTTCACCTATTCTCCAAAGTACCTGAGGGCAGGACAAGAAGCAATGGGTGGAAACTAACCAAGGAGAGAAGCAACCTAGAATTTAAGAGAAATTTCCTGACCGTGAGAACAATTAATCACCGGAATGGCTTGCCTTCAAAAGTTGTGGGTGCTTCAACACTGGAGGTTTTTAAGAAGAGCTTGGACAGCCATTGGTCTCCAATTGTATAAGGTCTCCTACTTGAGCAGGGGGTTGGACTAGAAGACCTCCAAGGTCCCTGCCTGCTCTATTCTGAATTGAAATTGAAAAGTGAGACCATCTGCCTTGCACCTGGATCAGGTCAAAACTCCCAGAAACCTCAGCGAGGTCCATTTTGACCAGATACTAGACTGAATGTATGAACGCATCCACCCAGAAATACAAAGGAAGTTGGGCATGGGGATAGAAGCTCAGTGCTCAACCGTTTTATTGCATAGAATCCTTTCCCAACCATCGCTTGTACCTCTGTCTGTCAAGAAGACCCGTCTCAAACTCTGAGTCCCGGGCTCAAGAAAACTTGCACAAGACGTCTCGAGAAGATCATGTCTGAGAAAGATGCAGTTCCATGCGGGAGGGGGGCAGAGCCAAGACCCCTCCCCCCCCCAAAAAATGGCTCAGGAATCCATGGGGAAGGGCAGGGTTGGGGCCCAATTGGTTGAAGGGCTTGGGCAGTAGATGAAGCAGACTCAGAAGGTCCCCCTTCCCCAAGCTGGAGCTGACTTCTTTTGTCTGGGCTGTGACGATCAAGGCAAGATTTCTCTCCTTCGGAGGCTGTAAACAGTCTGGCAGACTCACACCTCACTACTTGGCAACAGGTGCAAAGCAATAAATCAAGCCGAGAAAATGTCACTCAGCGGGGACTCCTCATCTTGGGAGACTCAATATTTTCCTTGATTCCCGTGGCTGGATGGGGGAGAAGAAGCCATCGGGAAGGTCCTGCTGTCCGCCGTCTATCAGGAGGCTGGTCTGTTCCATCCTGGGATGCAGAGGCTGCCAGGAAGGGCTGGAGGTGGACACGGCCCGGCCTGGGGAGAAGGAACTGAGCTGCAGCACAAGGGTCTTGCTTGGGGAAAAGCCACATGGGGGCCAGCAGGCACGCTCCCTCGGGAAGCCCTGCTCAGAGATGGGATGCCACCCTTCCCAATGCAGGAGCAGCTCCAGTTTCCTCCCTGCGAAGAAGAGTTCCAGCCATAATTCTGCCTTCTGCTGTCAGTTTCCTATCGTGGGATGACGGATGTGTTTGTTTGGGCAAGATGTGTCCTCCTTCTCTTTGCTCTGCTTTTCTCCTTGCCTCTTTTAACTCCCGGACTCAGTTTTGACTGAATGCAAATGCTCTTTATTAGCGTGGTTGCAAATTGTGTCATGGCCAATTGCGAAAACCCGCGCAGGAGGCACCGTCTTGCTTTCATTTTTCATTTTTAACGTTGCTTCTGGTGCAGAAATAGACAAGCCCACCACCGGGGCATTGGAAGAGGATCTACCACCGCGAAGGCGGTTGCCTTAATTAGGGTGACAGCAAGAGGGGAAACCTGCAGAGCCTCCTTTCAAGCCCACCTCCCTGCAAGCCTGGGGAATATTTTGGGGTTCTTTCCAAACAGAGCGGATGGTTGAGGTGCAGACACCTCAAAGGAGCCGCCCCTGCACGTTCTCCCTCCGGCTTTCTCCTTCGCGGCGCCCTCCCCCCTTCTCTCCAGCATGAAGACACAGATCCCTCGCTCAAAACGCAATAAATCTTTCACTTCCAAATCATAGTTTCATTAAAAGCAGCCCAGAAGGAAGGAATAATAAGGTGCCATTTTACAGCCCAAATAAAACACGGAAGGAGGCAGTCCATAATATGAATTTCAGGCTCCGTCTGGAGATAATTCATGCATCATTTTCAGATAAGAAACAAAAAGGAAGCTGCGTCAGCACATTGGCTGAAAAATACCTTTTCTGCATGACTTTATGCCTTTCCGTAATGGGCCCAGCTTCGGCTTCGTATACATCACCTGCAGGCAGTTCAACCTTTCTGCCCCCCTCCCTTTCCTCCCCCCCCCCCCCGCTGTCACTGTAATATCCTTTGTGAACTGCTTCACCCTCAGCAAGGGGGGCGGGGGACCTTTGGAAGAGAGGGGAGTCAGCAGTGGAAGCCGAAATAAAGTTGCAATTTCCCAAAGCTTCACATAAAGGTCAAGATTCATCAGTTATAAATAAAGGAGGTGGAACTGGAGGCCCCCCCGCCTTGATGCCATGGGAATTTCAAAAGGTCTTTCCTGTTTCCATATCACAGCTGTTTTCACGCTTGCTTCCCCAGCTCCTTTTCTGCATGGTGACGATGCCGGCCGAGTTGAGATCTTTGGCCCTGTAGGAACTCTTGTCCATCCAGACGCTGTTGTTGGGTGCGCACACTGGGTGTGTGTGTGACTGGGGTGTGTGTGTCACGCCATCTTTCTGGTTGCATGGTGTGTGTGTGTGACTGGGGTGTGTGTGTGACTGGGGGGGGGGGGAGGGCTAGGCAGAGAATGAATGAGGGATTGGATTGTCCTTAGACATGCTCTGCTTGGGAAGCAGGTTCAGGGCCAACCGAGGAGATGACAAGAGTTTGGGAAGCTGATTCTCTTTGCTTTTCATTTCCCACGCCAGAAAGTCCTACTCAGCTCCTGAAAGTCTCCAGAGACCCTGCTATAAAATATGGGGAGGGGTGAAGGAAGGATACAGGGAGGTGGGATGACAGGAACCAGAAGTGCTAACCAGAGATAATGGTGGAATGATCCAAGGATACAGGCATGGAAACGAATGCAAACACCCACCGAAGAGGCGCCAAATGGGGGCGAAATGCTCCTGGTTCGGACCAGCTCGCCTGATCCAGTAGCAATGGTGGCGGGTGGTGCTCTTCTCATGCATGCATTAGGAACAGGCTCCTCCTGTTCCTCTGCCTCACTACTGTCAGCCTCTGGAGGCTCCAGAGTCCACACAGCACTCCTTGATGGTCCTGGCCCCACCTCAGCCTCTGACGCAGAGCCCTCATCCGAGCCTTCCCCAGCCTCCAGGACTGGCCCATCTTCTTCCTCAGTCTCAACAAGAGCCGGCTTTATCTAGTCCCTTCTGCGGCAATGAGTAAAAGGACTCAACAGAGGCAGGATAAGAAGCAACGAATGGGAACTAATCAAGGAAAGAACCAACCTAGAACTAAGGACAAATTTCCTAACAGTGAGCACAATTAATCAGCAGAACAGTTTGTCTTCAGTAGTTGTGGCTGCTTCAACACTGGAGGCTATTAAGAATTTGTCTGAAATGGTCTAGGGGTTTCCTGCCTGAGCAAGGGGTTGGACTAGAAGACCTCCAAGGCCTTTTCCAACTCTGTCATTCTGTTGTTCAAGAAAAACTCCTTCCCGCTCCTTGTCAATCCTGCAGAGGCTGCTGCATATTCCATGCAACCAGAAAGATGGCGTGACAGCCTTCCTGGATGGATAAGGCAGGT
Source organism: Ahaetulla prasina (assembly GCF_028640845.1). NCBI lineage: Eukaryota > Metazoa > Chordata > Lepidosauria > Squamata > Colubridae > Ahaetulla > Ahaetulla prasina. The sequence goes on along the minus strand of NC_080547.1, from coordinate 9,700,843 downwards.
TATTTTCCATCTCTCTTTAAAAAGAATTACGGTTGAACTTCTTCATGTATCACATTTGCCCAGACTTCTTAAAGAAGTGTAATTTTTGGAAGGGTGAGGGAAGCTATTTTGAGCCATCTTGAGCGTACCTATCTATTCATCTTCCTTGTGTACTGAAGGATATGCTAATTAATGCATATCATAACACTAATTTATATGCAAACCAAAGTGGACAGAAAGGAGGCAAAGCTGTCTCCCAGCCCTCAGTCAGAGAAATATTAATTCATTAAGGAAGGAATCTGTGCTGTGTGTGTAGAAGGAACAAAAACATGCGTGTGTGCGTGTGAGGGGGTGCAAGATGAAAAGAGATTGAGTTGTTGTTTTCTTCAACAGGTCACATTTACTGGCAAAAAAACCCCCCTTTTTTCTGGTGGAATTCCAAAACCCAGGAAAGTCTGTTCTTCAATTTCAACCCCTTCGCTCCCCTCCCTCCGCCGCTGTTTGTGACAAAGAGGGAGCTGCTTGTTTAAATTTTTAAAAAATGCAAATGTTTTAGGTGGGAGGCTTCATTATGTAGCAATGTGTTGAGCGAGCTTGCCTCTAACAGCATTATTATTCTTAGCAGCAAGCTTATAGTAGGGAGTAGAGTGTGGCTAACCACATATAGACGTATCAGCTGATGCCTTTCTTTGAGTTTCAGCCAACTTCGCTTTAAATGGCTACGAATCAAAATTCAGGTCCTACTCTAAGGCTAAGGAGGTTTCCCAATGGTTTGCAGAAGAGAGAATCTCCATCGCTGGACAATAAAATCGATCAAAGCATCCAAATTGGAATCTAAAGTCAGTCCAATAAAACTCAGTAGGAATTAAGAACTGGTTGTGAATCCACAAGTCAAGAAGGACCTTGTGAGCCAGTGGGGTGATTAGAACCAAGAAGATCCAAGACTAGGGACGTCCCTTGATAAGTTCGCAGCATCCTTTTTAAGGCCACAAAACTGAGCGCCAAATAGCGTTAGACCCTGGTCTTTCTATCATTTAATTGCTGCTGGGTCATCCTTGTTAGCATGTTGGCTTGTGTATTTAATGCTCGCTGGAGGTGATCTTTGAGCTCTTACATTACTTGGTTGGTCCAGCAGGTAGAAGACTGAAAATGGACACCTAGATACTTAAACGCCTTGACCTCTCAGTAAGTCTCCCATTGATCTTTCAACTGCTTGGAGATTTGAAGGCTTTTTCTAAGAAGACCAAGACCTCCTGTTTAGAATAGTTATTAATCTGTTCCAATGGAAGCCTCTGGACTTTCTGCCCACACATCCCAGCTTTACAGCGGAAATATACCACTTGATTTTGGATGAAGGGGTACACCTGTCCTTTGAGCCATGTCCGGGGGCTTCATCCAGTGAATGTTTTCACTGAAACTCAAGTAACACAGTTCATATGACTCCTCCTCTTGTATTTAAGGGTCTTCCCTTTCCACGGCATTATATATTACAATTTGAGGTCAATTGTTGGAAAGTCTCTATCGGTTTCAAAGTCTTTGAGCAACCATAAGACTTCAGGCCATTCAGCTCTGCTCTCTGGCTTAGCTGGCTACTTAGGCTTCCTTTTGAGTAAACCTTTATCCTGAAGAAGCTTAAAGAAAGGGGAAAACAGAGTGAGGTATAATATGGCCATTGCTGATCTTCAAAATAAAATATAGAAATGCAATGTCAGCTAGTTAGCATTGGAGTCTAAGTCCCCTTCTGAGTTTAAGGACAAGTCTTCCCACCAGCTCCACTCAGCTGGTCATGTCCTTAAGCCCCAAAGCAGGATGTTTTTGTGACCCAGGCCCAAGTAGCTAGTAGTAGACACAATCAGTTCAAAAGCAAGCAGACTTTATTAGAACAGCTGAGAATTAACTCTTTCTCAGTGTAGTCCAAATTAAATCAAAGCAATTTCTTCATAACACAATTCTTCAGTCTTATCACCAACCTTGGTCTAATTAGGCAAACTGCCAAAGGCTTTTCTTGGCAAAAGTTTATTTATTTATTTATTTTATTAAATTTTTATACCGCCCTTCTCCCGAAGGACTCAGGGCGGTGTACAGCCAAAATAAAACAGAATATATACAATTAAAACAACATTTAAAACAAAGCAAATTATAAAGGCTGATAATTAAAAATTTAAATTTTAAAATTTAAAATTTTAAGAAATGTTAAGAAACCCAATTAAAATTCAACACTATTATGCCAGTCCCGCTTGAATGAATAAATATGTTTTAAGCTCACGACGGAAGGTCCGAAGATCAGGCACTTGACGCAGGCCAGGGGGAAGTTCGTTCCAGAGCGTCACTGCCCGCACAGAGAAGGCCCTACTCCTGGGGGCCGCCAGCCGACACTGTTTGGCGGACGGCACCCTGAGGAGACCCTCTCTGTGAGAGCGTACGGGTCGGTGGGAGGCAAAGGGTAACAGCAGGCGGTCTCGTAAGTACCTGGGTCCTAAGCCATGGAGCGCTTTAAAGATGGTAACCAAAATCTTGAAGCGCACCCGAAAAACCACAGGAAGCCAGTGCAGACTACGGAGCAGTGGTGTCACGTGGGAGCTACGAGCGGCTCCCGTTACTACTTGTGCAGCCGCATTCTGGACTAGCTGTAGCCTCCGGGTGCACCTCAAGGGCAGCCCCATGTAGAGAGCATTACAATAATCCAACCTAGACGTAACCAGAGCATGAGTGGCCGTGCATAAGGCATCCCGGTCAAGGAAGGGACACAACTGGCGGACCAAGCGAACTTGGTAAAAGGCCCTCCTGGAGACGGCTGTCAGATGTTCATCAAAGGACAGCCGTCCATCCAGGAGGACGCCCAAGTTGCAAACCACCTCCTTTGGGGCCACTAACTCGCCCCCAACAGTCAGCTGCGGATGCAGCTGACTGTACCGGGACGCCGGCATCCACAGCCACTCCGTCTTGGAGGGATTGAGCTTGAGTCTGTTTCTCCCCATCCAGACCCGTACAGCTTCCAGTTCAGAAGCAGAAGACGCCAACAAGAAATAAATGCGAGGCTATCAACGTTGTTTTCCAGCAAAGAGCCTAAATGCCATTGCTGGTCTTTTAAGCCTTATGGGAGGGAGCAATCATCTCTTGTACCTACTCCCGAGTCGTCCTCTTTGCTTTAGCTGCTCTTGCCTTCTGGCAGCTTTTCTCATGCATGCATTAGGAACAGGCTCCTCCTGTTCCTCTGCCTCACTATTGTCAGCCTCTGGAGGCTCCAGAGTCCGCACATCACTCCTCGACGGCCCTGGCCCCACCTCTGCCTCCGATGCAGAACCCTCATCCAGGCCTTCCCCAGCCTCCAGGACTGGCCCATGCTCTTCCTCAGCCTCATCACTGCCCGACTCTGTTGCCAGCTCTGCAGGCTGCTGGCAGACCACAACAGATGTCTAGGTTCAAGGTTATGGCCACATGTGTGATACAACAGGGCCCTCACATTGTGGAGAGCTGAAAGCCTCCCATCTTTACAGGCAGTTGAAGGCCTTTGCTTGTATGGTGGTGCCAGGATTGACTGGAGCCTTTGTGCTTTCGAGACAAGGCCCATAGAGGACATCCCGGCTGTACTTCCCTGTTGAAATCCCATCATCCTGGATCTGGGTGGATGAGCTTCTATTTTTATACAGATTATATATATCAGGACGCCTACAATTTACCTGTAAAAAGTAATTCTCATTTAATTTCACATTTATTTCGATGTTATTTATTCTCTGGGCATCTTTTCTACCCTTAAAGCCTATCTGGGCTTTTGGGTTTCCTGTTTCTCCTCATAGGCTGGCGGGAACGAAGCAAAGTTCTTGAGGTCAACAACTCTTCATCTGGAAAGAGGAAAAGATTTATTCCTAGCTTTTAATCACATTAATTATGTCCATTATTCATTTGACCTGATGGTGAACTGAGTCGCATCATTATCCTGTGTTAGAGGGGGATGGAGAGCTGCAGCTAAGACACGCTCTGATCAGGAGAGCAGTTGTTGGGTAGGCAGGCATAGCTTTATGGAGGGAGGGGGAGCCGGGGTGAAATGCTCCTGGATTGGATCGGATCGCGTGATCCGGTAGCGATCATGGCCGGTAGTTCGGCGTACCGGTAGCAATGGTGGAGCAAAGCTCCACCCACCCGCTTGGGTGTCATTACTTTCTGCTTTTAAAAGGTTAAAAAAAAAGGCTCTGATGATTGCATGCCAATATGGTGGCAGCAGAGGTTGGGCGGGTTCCGATGGGAAGATGCGGTCTTGTAGGCAATCTGGACCTAACTCATAGAGACTTGACACCATCCCTTAAAATTTCTCCTGGAACCTCAGGAAAATCAACTCAGGGCCCACAATACAGGCGCCACCCATTCCCCTATTCATACTATGGTTGTTGTGTGCTTCAAGAGCAACGGGAATCTTTCCTCTAAGATAACAGTCTTTTATTCTGTACATAAAAGGCACCTTTCATTCAATGGCAAATGTAAAAGACGGAATGATGAAGCCCGCAAATCAATTAAACCCCTCGCAGCCCTCTTAAATGCATGCAAGCATGCAGAAAAAAAAACAAGGCAGGCTGGTGGCTGACTTCAGAACAACACCTGGGGTTGATACTTGCATACTTTGAGCTAATCCAGCACTCCATTATTTATGTATAGGCTAATTAAAGTGGTGATCTGTGTTTACTTAAGTCTATTGCCGAAAAGTGCCAAGGCTAAATGAAATTATCTCCAGGCGGGAGCAGGGCCTGCCAGGGAGAGCCACTTTGGGGAGGCAGAGCAACTGGGGGAGGGGGCGGGGGCAGGGGGGGCCCTGATACTCCTTTGGATGGCACTCACGGTTGCAGCCTTCCATCTCAGCCCCCCCTCCCCCCCACCAGCACCACACGGCCAATTCAAGCTTATCTAATCAAGATCCAGATCCAGCAGGCCAAATGAAAAAGGCACTGGAGTCTGAAAGCAACTAATCGAATTGGATTAGCTCTTTTCAACAGCTAATTTTATCTTTCACTTGTAAAAAGCCGTAGACTCCATTCTTGTCTGGATTCTGAATTTGTTTGTCTAATGAAACACAGGGAGGGGGAGGGGGTGAATCTCCCCCCCCCCCACCGTCTCCTGAGAAATAGCCCTTGAAGTTACTTGAAAAATAAGCATTTTCTGCAGCAATGGGCCCACTCCTCTTTAGGGCACAGAGACCTGGTCAAGGAAGAATCACTGCTCTGACCTCTGGGATATAATAGCCAGACTGTCCATTCCAGGAAACTGTCAGCAGGAGGAGGAGGAGGAGGAGGAGGAGGAGGCAGGGAGGTGGGTTGAGAATCCCTGGAGGAAGCCAAGCCAAACAGAGCCCAATGCTGCGTTGAACATCAAGGGCGTTTCTCTTTTAAAAAGCCCTCCTAGATTTGATAAAGAAAGCATCCTCTTTAATCCATATTTCCTTTAGGGTACCACCCTTTTTGCGGGGAGGGGAGGTGTTGAAGAGCACATCCCGAATTTGCAGGGGGAGGACAGCCTGGATATTACAGGGGTGATCAAACAGACAGAGGGCACTTGTTGAAGTCCCAAGGCATGGTATAATTTGAATAAATGAATAAAAACATGAGTTCAAAACAAAACAAAACACACACACACACACACACACACACATATCAGAACACAGATTTATCAACCCTTCTTCCAAGACTGATCGATTCCTCCTCCATCCATTCCTTCTAACTTTATTCCTAGTTTAATTTTGATTTCCCAAACATCAGCTTAAGGGAGACTTTGATTGTTCCTTCCAAAGTTTAAACTGGATTTGTTTATTTTATTTATTTATTTATTTTGTCACAACATCATACAAAAAGATTATATAGTATATAAACATATATATGAGTAAATGTTAGGAGGTATAAGCATCAATATATATATAGGAAGAAGAAAAGAAAAACAATAGGACAGGAACGGTAGGCACGTTTGTGCGCTTATGCACGCCCCTTATGGTCCTCTTAGGAATGGGGTGAGGTCAATAGTAGAAAATTTTTGGTTAAAGCTTTTAGGATTATGAGAAGAGACCACAGAGTCAGGTAAAGTATTCCAAGCACTGATGATTCTGTTACAGAAGTCATATTTTCTGCAATCTAGATTAAAGCGGTTGACATTAAGTTTAAATCTGTTGGTTGCTCTTGTATTATTGCAATTAAAGCTGAAGTAGTCTTTGACAGGAAGGACATTACAAGAGATGATTCTGTGAGTTAAGCTTAGGTCTTGTTGGAGGCGACGGAGTTCCAAGTTTGCTCTGAAATTACCTCCTGCCTTCCTAATTCTGTCTGTGCCCTCTTAGCCCCCCCCTCCCCTATCCCAATCCAGGGATAATGCTGCTTTGACAGAGTGTGTGTGTGTGTATGTGGGTCCTTTCACAGTCTCCCCCCCATACTATCTATCTATTTATTTATTTATTTATTTATTTATTTATTTTTTGTCAAGTACATATTAGATAATATATGTAAGCATGAGCTGAATACATAAAGTGAATACAATTAAATGGAACATTAGGACAGGAACGGTAGGTACGCTGGTGCTCTTATGCATGCCCCTTACAGACCTCTTAGGAATGAGGTCTATAGTAGACAGTTTTAGTTTAAAGATTTTGGGGTTTTGGGATGAGACCACAGAGTCTGGTAGTGCATTCCAGGCATTGACCACTCTGTTACTGAAGTCATATTTTCTGCAATCGAGTTTGGAGCAGTTCACTTTAAATTTGTATCTATTGTGTGCTCATGTATTGTTGAAGCTGAAGTAGCCATTGACAGGTAGGACATTGTAGCAGATGATTTTGTGAGCTATGCTTAGGTCAGACCAAAGGCGGCATAGTTCTACATTTTCTAAACCCAGAATTTCAAGTCTGGTGGCATTGTTGCAAGTGGAGGAATGGAGGACTCTTCTTGCGAAATATTTCTGGACACGTTCAGTTGTATTAATGCCCGATATGCAGTGCGGGTTCCAGACAGATGAGCTGTATTTGAGAATTGGTCTAGCAAATGTTTTGTATGCTCTGGTTAGTAGTGTAATATTACTGGAGAAGAAGCTACACAAGATTAGGTTAACAACCCTTAATGTCTTTTTGGCAATGTTGTTACAGGTCATTAGGAAGCTGTGGTCCTAGAAATTATTTATTTGTTAAATAGACTTATAGTATTTAGCACACCAAACTCATACATGGTAACTCTTGGCGGTGTGCAGTATTTTAAAAAAATGGGTGACTTACAGGTATCCAATTGCAACTTATGACGTATCCGTCTCTAATTGCAAAAAATTCTGCCTCCTAGGTTTCCAAACTGGGGGAGGATGATTGGAGACAGGAAATAAGCCCTCGTGTGATGCTTTCTGGCTACGGAGAGCCTCACTTGTGCATCCCGGTCCTAAGGATAAGCAGCATCCAAAGATGGCTCTGATGCCCATCAGAAGGACAATTCTGCCAGTTCTTCTCTAGCAACACTTTAAAAAAATTAAAATCCCACGATGTAAATCTTTTTCCCCTCTACGGTGACAACTTCGGACTGCATCTTTCGTCTTCAAAGAAACCTCGCTCATCCTCTGGGTTCCAAAAGAACTTTGTGATTGGTTTGTGCCTCTTTTAAACATAAATTTTGCTACTGTGTAGTTTGGTGTTGGTGGTTGTTTTTAAGGCAAGTATCTACGGTGGCACATTTCATGAAAGCCGTAATGAATTCAGGGGAGAGGAATCTGTGTTTTTCACGTGGGATACTTGAAAGAAAAGCATTTATGAATAATAGATTCTTCTAATTTTGCCTTTTTCTTTCTTTTTTCCCAATCCCTCCTTGCTTTTTTTTGGGGGGGGGCAAATTATTCAGGGTGAAGACAAATATTTTATCAAAGAGTTATGGAAATAAACATGATTGTAGCTCAAGGGCATCAGTGGATTTCTGGAATATTTTACAGTGTCCAATTAATACAGGATATTGGGAGGAATTGCATCGCACCATGGCTGAGAAATCTGGCTGCATTTTGCAAAACTGTCCTGAGAACCCAAGAGTTACATTAAGCAGCTTCAGGCAGGGAGCAGGCTGAGGAGGTAGAGGAAGGAAGAGCTTGCTCAAGGAAGAATCAGTACTCTGCCATAGTAACCAAATTATGCATTCAAAGAAACTTGGAGAAGAAGGCAAGGAGATCACCAAACCAGCACAGAACTGGAGGTTAAGGAGAGAACTCAGGATGTATGGTAGACGCCATGCAAAAGGTGGTTCCACACATAGGCTCCAAATATATTACACTGCCTGGCATGGAGGAAAGGCCAACTAAAGTCTGCCATCAGCTCCAGGAGGTCTCCCTGCAAAACTGAAAGGTCTTGGCCAACTTTGCTGCTCAGACTGGCATTTTCTGCCACGTTGGGTGTGTTTACCAGAAAAAGTCTAAATGCGAATCAAGTTAATTGGCACCAGACCCTTAAATCATTGGGCAGCTGGTAATTTAGCAACTTTCAAAACTTTCTGAACAGAAGGAAACATCTGGAGGAGTCCCCCCATTTGTTCTGGATGTTGCTTCTATGAATGATGCACTAAGACAATTTTCTTCCTTATCATAAATTCCGCAAGCTCCTGAACTTTGCAATCTCCAAGCTCGGCAATATCTGGGAACTACTTATCTTGTGCTGAAAGCAATATAAAAACAGATGGCAAAGATGGCACAAGGAGATAAATCAATGGCAGTCCTGCCCCGCGTTCTGTGGACACTTTGAAGACTCTGAGGCTGAGACAAATACCTGTGGTTGGTAGGAAGGTGGGATGGATGGGGAAGGAAAAGAGGCAGCAGAACCTCTAAAGAACCAAACAATTAAGGTTTTATAGGTGCAATTCATATAAAAAGTGGGACTGCAGAAGATGGTGCCCCAAAGGGGACCTTGGCAACAGAGATGAACAGGTGATGGATGCTTCTTGCAAAAGAGACAAATGCTGCAGAAGGAGTCTTCAAACCCTTCACTTTTATAGCCATGCATTCAAATAGGTTTCTGATGAGTTTCCTTGTCATCACTAGAATATAGATCATAGAATAACACAGTTAGGAGGTACCTGGGAGATCTTCTAGTCCAACCCCCTGCTCAAGGGGAGTGGAACAAATTTCTCCCTGAAAGCCTCATGCAGCTGAAGGTTCAAATGTTGCCCATGTAAGGATGGAGGCCACAGAAGCCAGTCAGGGAATCCATCAAAGAGAGGACATGGCCTGTGTCCGAAGAGCTTGGAGGAGGAAAAACATCCACGGAAATGTTATTTTTTTCCCTTTATTAAATTTATATGCTGCCTGTCATAAAATGTCATAAAAGCAGAGGTACAAACCCTTAAATCTTAAATAAATAGAAATTAAATAATTAGAACTGCAGAAAAAGCAAAGGCCTTCCATTGAGGGTCCGTATACTGCATGAATCAAAAAGTATTTACAGACCCCTCACATCCTGGACATAAACTGTTTCAACTCCTACCCTCAAGATGACTCTATAGAGCACTGCACACCAGAACAAGTAGACACAAGGACAGTTTCTTCCCAAACGCCATCACTCTGCTAAACAAATAATTCCCTCAACACTGTCAAATTATTTACTGAATCTGCACTACTATTAATCTGCTCATCGTTCCCATCACCCATCTCCTTTCACTTATGACTGTATGACTGTAACTTTGTTGCTTGTATCCTTACGATTTATATTGATATTGATTGTTTTCTGATTACTTATTTGTACCCTATGACTATCATTAAGTGTTGTACCTTATGATTTTTGATGAAGGTATCTTTTCTTTTATGTACACTGAGAGTATATGCACCAAGACAAATTCCTTATGTGTCCAATCACACTTGGCCAATAAAAAATTCTATTCTATTCTATTCTATTCTATTCTATTCTATTCTATTCTATTCTATTCTATTCTATTCTATTCTATTCTATTCTATTGCTTTATTATGTGCCTTAAAAAAACCTTAAGAGTTTGCCTTGAAACCACAAAACAGTAGAGAGGAGAAGGCTGTAGAAGGAATCCTCCTTCTCAGCAAGGTACCAAGGAGACCTCCGGGAACCAGATCCTGAAGGATCCTAAACATGAGAATCAGACCTGGGTTAAAATGGGTACCAGTGGAGACGTGGATAGACTGGAGATTTCATGCAGGAACCATAAAAGGATAACGGTTCCCTTTTGAGTCCCAGCCTATCCGCTGAGCAGAGGAATGTGAAAAATAAAATCTATTCTGCTCCTGCTGGTTGGCGTCTCTCATTAATAACCTGCAAACATTCTGCCATATGTTGTGTTTTTATCTCTTGACTCGAATCATTATGACTTCATTTCAGAGGGGGCCAAGTAAATGAAAAACCGTTCTGAAGGTTATTTAACTATTAAAACAGCTATTAATTAAAGTTTGCCAAGTTTTAGGAGCTTGGAGGATAAAGAGACAGTAAGTAAATATCAGTTATTATTTAATAAAGAGGCTGTGATTGAAATGTTCCACATCTGAGCCCCTTCCGAGAGCAGAGTGGGGAGGCGGGGGGGGGGTGTCCATCCCCAGTCTAAATATTTTGTGGGCTGGAGGATGCGGAGCTCTGAGCTTCCACAGAGCGATCTTGACATCACGGTGGAGGACTTTGCATCTCCTGTCTTTCTCATTAATGGAATGAGTTTGGTTGGGGAATTAAGACCAGCCTTGCTAATTTGGCTCTTGTAAAGTTTCCTTCCGCCACGCAGTGAGGCAGCTCGCTTCTGACTTCCTAGTTCAGAAGCATGAAGCCTTTGCCACAACTTGCCGCTAAGCCAAAGATCGAGAGTTGCTTCTGAGGTGGGGGAAGAGAAGGTCCATCTCATGGTTTTCTTGGTCTCTAGTGGTGGGAACAAATGAAGGTGACAGCCTGGACTAATCCTTGCAGTTTTCTTGGCAAGGAACAGAACAGAATAACAGAATTGGAAGGGACCTTGGAGGTCTTCTAGTCCAACCCCCTGCCCAGGCATGAAACCTTACACCACTTCAGACAAATGGTTATCCAACATCTTCTTAAAAATTTCCAGTGTTGGAGCATTCACAATTTCTGCAGGCAAGATGTTCCAATGATTGATTGTTCTCACTGTCAGGAAATTCCTCCTCAATTCTAAGTTGCTTCTTTCCTTGATCAGTTTCCACCCATTGCTTCTTGTCCTGTCCTCAGGTGCTTTAGAGAATAGTTTGACTCCCTCTTCTTTGTGGCAACCCCTGAGATATTGGAATACTGCTATCATGTCTCCCCTAGTCCTTCTTTTCATTAAACTAGACATACCTAGTTCCTGCAACCGTTCTTCATATGTTTTAGCCTCCAGTCCCCTAATCATCTTCGTTGTTCTTCTCTGCACTCTTTCTAGAGTCTCAACATCCTTTTTACATCGTGGCGACCAAAACTGGATGCAATATTCCAAGTGTGGCCTTACCAAGGCATTATAAAGTGGTATTAACACTTCACGTGATCTTGATTCTATCCCTCTGTTTATGTAGCCCAGAACTGTGTTGGCTTTTTTGGCAGCTGCTGCACACTGCTGGCTCATATCTAAATGGTTGTCCACTAAGACTCCAAGATCCCTCTCACATATACTGTATATGACATATACTGTATACGACATATACAGTATATGACATATACTGTACCTGTGCATTTGGCTTTTCTTGCCTAAATGTCTCACTCAGTGTCTGACCCCCAGCTGAATCCATAGGCCAAGCAGCAAAGGTGACTCAGCCTGAAGAAAACGTTCATGGGAGGTTCAGAAAATTAACATCAGGACTTTATCACCTTCTGGAGGAGTATAAAGGAATCCAAGGTGGCATGGAACCACGTTAGCTATTCTCTAGCTTTAGCACTGCAAAACTATAGGATTCGGCTTTTTCCTGAATCCCCCTTATACTCTGAATAAGAGTCAGAGAGGGAGTTATGGCTGCACTTTGCCTGTCTCTCCTTTTGACCAATAAAACAAACAAGGTGTCTAATGGTGGATAATAGCCAGATCTAGGGTTTAGAAGAGGAAAAGAGAGAGAGAGAGAGAGAGAGAGAGAGAGAGGAAGGGAGGGAGAGAAAGAGGGAGGGAGGGAGGGAGGGAGAGAGAGAGAGAGAGAGGGAGAGAGAGAGAGGGAGAGAAGGATCTCCTTCTAGTCCCAAAGACCAAACTCAGAATGGGATGGGAAGCTCCCCCACTGGAGATAAACATCCAGCTGTTGTTTACGAAATCTTTTATCCTGGGACAAGAAGGGAAGCTCTGATCATGGCAGGAGACGAGTGATTACAGTTTTCCAAGTGATTTCACTTCTTCTAATCATGGCTAGCTCCCCCATTCCACTCAACATAACCCTAACATGGAAATAAAACAGCGCTTTGAGTGGGCTATGCAGTTATCTTCAGCTAATTAGAAATAATGAATATCACCTTTCTTGAAATACACATGTAACATTGTTATATTTTCTGCATCAGCTCCCTCAAGGGTAAGACGGAAGGTGTGCTGTATTAAAAACAACAATGACAACAACTCAAGCAGCAAGACAAGGCAACACATACAAAAGCAAAACACGGGAGCCAAAAACAGAAACCTAAAGACTTAATTTCTATCTGGTGAGATTAACGGTAAAACTTTTCTGCAAAGTATGTGTAAAGTTTTGTCGATGCCCGGGAGAGAGAGAAAAAAGGCTGCAATGATGCCAGCTTTGCTTCTGGAAAAAAAAAAGCAAAGAAAAAGAAGAAAAACAACACAAATGAATATGGAACAGAGAATCCGAGCTGTAAATCAGCGGACGAGACGCCTGGCAGTGTTTCTTAAGAAACAAATGCTGAAAATGAGGGCCTCCATGCAACCATCATGCAGAGACAATAATCACTAATCAAGTCAAAGTTTCATTCTAATCAGTTCAGTTGTTAAGAATGGATGTGGGTGGGGGGGAGAACAGCAAATGTCTAACTTGGGAGATTTGCCATTCGTTGCTGGTTTGGACTTCGGATGGCACGGTGGTGGCTGGACTGCCAGCCTCCTTGTGTGTCTGGGCGGTCTTGAGTTTCAAGAGAGGGGACTGCTTTGAGGAACCACCCTGGCCCCCCCTGCCCACCTATGACTTCTTCTCTGGGTGGCTGCACCCGCCCCACCTTCCCACTACGGTTGGGCGGGGTGGCCTTCAAGTGTGGATTAATCAATGATTGATCAATGGAACAGCTTATTTCCTGGGTGCTCCATTGCTGGAGATTTTCAAGAAAAGGTTGGGCAACCATTTGTCTAGGATGGTGTAAGGACTCCTGCCTTGGGCAGGGGTTGGACCAGAAGATCTCCAGGGTCTCTTCCAGCCCTTTGATTCCATGATTCTAAGTCAGGCTTGATTCCTGGATGAATCCCCTGAAGCTTTCCTGGCAAGGTTTTCTGAAGCTGGTTGCCCTTGCCGACTCCCCCTCCTCCTCCTCCTCCTCCTCCTCCTCCTCCTCCTCCCCCTCCTCCTCTTTCTGAGGGCTGATAGAGAGGAACTGGTCCAAAGTCTCCCGGTGGGTTTCCAGTGACTGGTTCACTGGGTGTAAGACCTCAGTCCATCCCTTGGACCGAGAGAAACCATATGGACCCTTGAGGACCATAGAAACGCAAGGCAGAAGGCTTTGAATCCACCCAGGAGGCCATTTTATGATGCATCCTCCCTGTCTGTGGAGATTCTCAATCATCCAGGTCAAAGATTTTCTTTCTTTCTTTTTTCCCCCAAAAGGCAACAGGACTACATTTCTTTTCCTTGAAGAACAAGACATTTCACTTCTCACCCAAGAAACTCCATCAGTTGTGACCGGATAGTGGAGGGAGATGGAAGGATTAGTTCTGACAGGATGATGACATTCTCCCTGTGATGATGGAGAATCATGATTGCTGCCAAGATCCATAATTTCAGGGCCTGCAAAAGAGAGGGAAGGACGGAAGGAGGGAGAGAGTGTTGTGGTCTGTCAGCAGCCTGCAGAGCTGGCAATGAAGTCAGACAGCGATGAGGCTGAGGACGAGTGTGGGCCAGTCCTGGAAGCTGGGGAAGGCCCGGATGAGGGCTCTGCATCGGAGGAAGAGGTGGGGCCAGGGCCATTGGGGAGTGAGGTACGGACTCTGGAGCTCCAGAAGCTGACAGTAGTGAGGCAGAGGAACAGGAGGAGCCTGTTCCTAATGCATGCATGAGAAGAGCTGCCAGAAGGCAAGAGCCGCTAAAGCTAAGAGGATGACTCAGGAGTAGGGCCAAGAGATGATTGACCCCTCACATAAGGCTTAAAAGACCAGCAACGGCGTTTGGGCTCTTTGTCGGAAAACAACATTGATAGCCTTGCTCCTTGTCTTGCTGCATTTATTTCTACTTGGCGTCTTCTGCTTTTGAACTTTTACCAAGAAAAGTCTTTGGCAGTTTGCCTAATTAGACCAAAGTTGGTGATAAGACTGAAGACTTGCGTTATGAAGTCTTTGATTTGCTTTGATTTAGTTTGGACAACGCTGAGAATGAGTTAATTCTCAGTTGTTCTAATAATGTTTGTTTATTTTTTGAACTGAGTGCATCTACTACTACCTACTTGGGCCTGGGTCACAACAGGGAGGGAGAAGGGTGTGTATGTTGGGGTTCATAACTTTCTTTCTCAAGAAGAGTTGCTCCTAGAACAGTTATGGAGCAAAACTACAGAACAGAGAAGGACTTGGCTGCTGAGCCCTGAGGAAGCTGCTCAACTCACTTGCCCAGGATGCAAAGCAAGGAGAGAGCCAGGGGTCTCCAAGGGCCTCTTTGCAGGTGTCGACCTGCCCTGGAATATTTTTAATCAAATTGATGCTTTTGCATTTAAGCAAAGTACCGTCCCTCCTCCTGCGTCTTCCAGCCTTGCCAAGAAAGTACAAAGTGCAGATTCCGGCATGTAAAGAACACATTCATTTCTCAAAACTGGCATGATTTACAAGAAAGAAAAGAAGTGATTATCCCCTTTGTGATTTACCTTCTCGGTGTTTTACTAGTGGAATAAATTGCAAATCGGGAAGTTGCTTGGGAATTATTACTTTATCGGGGAGGGGGGAGCCTAGCACTCTGAATCTTAGTCCCTGATAACTAATCCCATTGGCACATTTTGCAAGCTTCACACATTGGAAACTTCATGGAGGGGAGGGGGGAAGACTTCCGTTTGGGGGAAGTGGGATCCAATCTCCCAGGTAGCCTGGGTGCTGGAACATGGCCTGGGAATAGCTCAGGCCAGGATAAACTGTTTCTAAAATTCTGCTGCCTTCCAAAAAGAACATTTCTCCCCCCTTTTCCCCCCTATCCTCAAATTTATTTTGCTGTTCATTTGAGAGTAACTGAAAGCTCATTCAGGAAAATTTGTGGTCTGGCAGAGAGCAGATAGTGCTTCTGTAGGTGACTATGGCCAAGGCCATGTGGAAACAGACAAGGTATCTCCTTCCTCCTTTAGTTTCACGTGGTTATGAAGAATACTGAGGGACTCAGGTATGGCTAGTCTAGAGAAAAGAAGGGCTGAGGCTGACATAATACTTGTGTTCTGATACTTGGGGGGCTTCCACACAGAAGAGAAGGTCAATCTATTTTCCAAAGCACTTGAAGGAAGGATAAGAAGCAACAGATGGAGGCTAATCAAGGAGAGAAGTGTTGGAAATGAATTCAGCCAACAAGCATGGGTTGATGAAAACAGACTTTATTAAAAGAAAATAATAAAAACTATTTTGCATAATAGGGTGGGTATATCCCAGCAGATTTCAACAGAGGAGTTTTCGACAGGAAGCCACACCTAAAGTTTCAAAAACATTACATTTTATAGTTCCCTCCTCCTTTGGACTTATTGGACAGGCCCTCCGGGGTTTCAGCTAATCCAAGATGCCTCAAAGGAACACATTCTCTCTCTCTTTGTTACTTTCTCTTCAGCACCTCTCATACCTCTCCATTACACATAATCTAACTAAATTGTAAAATTCAGCCATATTTAGATCTTATTGCAGGAAGGATACAATTGATTTCATAATGTACATAGGTACATGTGTTATAAATGCTTAACAAATAAATGCTTGAAAGGAAAATACTTTTATAGCAGCATAGCATGTATCTTACAACAGAATAACAAGTTTATTACTATTCCCTTCATTACTATTTTATTTTTGAATTTTCTACAGAAGCAACCTAGAACTAAGGAGGAATTTCCTGACAGTCAGAAGTTGTTGCCCCCAGAAGTTGTGTGTGCTCCAACATTGGAGTTTTTTAAGAAGAGTTTGGAGAAGAGCCATTTGTCCAGAATGGTAGAGGGTTTCCTCCTTGTGCAGACTAGAAGGCCCCCAAAATTTCTTCCAACTTTATTATTCTGTTACTTACATAATTTACATAATAACAGAGTTGGAAGGGACCTTGGAGGTCTTCTAGTCCAACCCCCTGCCCAGGCAGGAAACCCTACACCATTTCAGACAAATGGCTATCCAACATTTCCTTAAAAATTTCCAGTGTTGGAGCATTTACAACTTCTGCAGGCAAGTTGTTCCACTGATTGATTGTTCTAACTGTCAGGAAATTTCTTCTTAGTTCTAAGTTGCTTCTCTCCTTGATTAGTTTCCACCCATTGCTTCTTGTCCTGCCTTCAGGTGCTTTGAATAGAATAGAATAGAATAGAATAGAATTTTTTATTGGCCAAGTGTGATTGGACACACAAGGAATTTGTCTTGGTGCATATGCTCTCAGTGTGCATAAAAGAAAAGATACGTTCATCAAGGTACAACATTTACAACACAATTGATGGTCAATATATCAATATAAATCATAAGGATTGCCAGCAACAAAGTTACAGTCATACTTGAATAGCTTGTCTCCCTCTTTTTTGTGGCAACCCCTGAGATATTGGAACACTGCTCTCATGTCTCCCCTGGTCCTTCTTTTCATCAGACTAGACATACACAGTTCCTGCAACTGTTCTTCATATGTTTTAGCCTCCAGTCCCCTAATCATCTTCGTTGCTCTTCTCTGCACTCTTTCTAGAGTCTCTACTTCTCAACAGCAGTCAGGATATGTACTGCAATCATAGTTTGGCCCCATAAAAGCATGGTTTTTCCCTACATCTAGTCCTTAGACTGTCACTCATGGAATTAATTCAGGTTTATGTTATGGGGAGCAACCACCACAAGCATCTCCAGGGAGGGAAAGGCTTCAAGGTGGCAGAGATGATGCCCGGACATTTCACCCATGCATTTCAGAGGCATTTCCTCACCCTTGCTTTGTTGCTCCAGCGAACTTTTCAGAAGTGGCAAAATACAGGATTTTGTGGTTTCTTGGCCATCTCCAGCACAAGGAGGCCAAGACAACGTATTCGCTATGAAGAGCTGAGGCCAGAACTCTTGTTTGGTTTGAAGGAGCCTCACTGGTTGCTATTTCCTGGGAATCTGGAATCTCAGAAGTCTGCTCCAGTATTCAAAATCTGACTTCCCAGTGGTTGAAAGAGTGATATCTGAGCAGCTTTGGGGTTCTTCTGTAACAGTTCTTGGAGATAAAGAAGACATTGATGGTGGCAGCCCGTAAAAGCCATTAGTGCTCCAAACACATTGGCTGTGTGTGTGTGTGTGTGTGTGTGTGTGTGTGTGTGTGTGTGTGTGCGTGCGACTACCACAGCAACCGAACAGCTTCACATATTCATCTGTGAGTCACCAAGGTTTGAATAACGGAACACACACACACACAGAATGTCTTCCCAGGAGTGTGGCTGGGACTAGTATTACATTAAAGCGGAGACCCCAGTTGTTGAACAAACCTGGATTTGAACGGCTCTTTTTTAGACTGCTTTATCTCTTTGGCAACCTGCTGGTTTAAAAGCTGCTTCAAACCTCCTGTGGAGATTGTAGTTGAATCTTGAATGACAAACAATCCTGAGAATTGTGCTTCGATGTATCGGGTGGGCCCCAGGATGGGGAGGGCTGGCTACACCTCAGGACAGGATCTACTGTTCTCCTGGCTTCTGGGCATAGGATGGTCCAGTCCAAAGATACTGCCCAGTCAAGATGGAAGAGCAGCCATCTTTGCTTTGTATATTATGGGGAAATAACATTCTGTGTCCCCCCCACCCAGTGTGGGCTGCATCCTTCCTCCTCTTCCGCTTCTGATCAGCTGAATGATGGCACACAGGACACGGAGCAGTGTTTGTCTCTTCCCTGACCAAGTCAAGGGGGTCCCCTCTTCTGATATCGATCACAGTCAGAAAAGGAATTATTAGAACTTCAGGAACAGGGAATGCTGCCAGCATGAGGCAAGAGCCCTGTCACCTTTTGCTAATCCAACATTCTCATCATGGTTGGAAATAATGGCCGTATTGACGGTCAATTGCTCATCACAACTACATTCGCAGACAGCAGTAATTCTGGTGACATCAAAGGAGTGGAAGGTGGCTGCTTCTTAATCAGCAGTGTTTTTACTGTATTGGACAAAAAAACCTAGGGCAGGTTGCGGAAGTAGCACAGATAAATCAGGGATGGCAAAGTGAGAGTTAGGAAGTTTCCTTCCACAACTTGGAAGCTATGCTAGTTGGTTTCAGTCTGCAATTCTCAGAATTCCCAGCTCTGGTAGTCTCAGTCCTAGAAGTTCTGGAGTTCACTGAGTTGAGGAACTCTGTGTTGCACCCTCCTATATTTGTTAGTGTAGGATGACCGTGTATTTTTCAAAGGAAAAAAAGGTGAAGCATAATTCTAATGTTGAGTAGGAAGACTGAAACCTAGAACTCCCCCTCTCCCCTTAAGGGAATGGAGAAAAACAAAATGGATCCAGAATTTCCTCTTTAGTCACAACCTTCAAGAAACTTCACCAGGAATTTGAGGGAAGGACAACCAAATTGTTCTCAAGGTGAATAAGAGATGGGGGGGGGAGGTGATTTAGGCAAAATCTTGACTACTGTACATAATTACTGTACTTTTTATTTTCCCTCTCTTATGACTGCCCTCTACAACCACAGAAAAGACCATCATTTTAGACACGACTACAAAAAATGACCTCCTTTATGTAAACCAACGTTTGAATTGCATGTTCTAATTTGCCAAGGGCCATCTGGACGGGCCTTCCTTGTCTCCTCTGAAGTGTTTTAATTAATAGGATCTAATTCATCCTGGGATTGGTCAAGTCCTCCCCAAAGATAGACAATGGAGTTACAGGTGTTTCTACAGGAATTAAACTTATCATATAATAGTTGGAAATAAGCAAGCTTCGTACATGCTATTACAGGCAAGCCTCTCTTTGCATACAATTGAATAAATTACCTTTTGTAATGAAACATTAATCCTCTTTGCTAAATGGAATAATTCCCATCTCATATCCATTCCTGAGCACAGGTGCCCTTGGAGTGCATTCACAGGCATCCATCTACCCAAGGCAATTATCCAAGGACCATGAGAACATACCACTCTGCTCGGGGCTCAAGCAAAGGTCAAGGGGTTCCCCACAACACCCAAAGATCTTCAAAGGTCACCAAGTCAGAAGCACCAGAGGTGGAAACTCAGTCAGGATGAAAAGCTGCCAAGCATATACAAAGCGTTCATTAAAATAAAGATAATTATATATAACATTAAGATAATGTAATAATCAAATAATGGCAGGCTTATTCCTAGGGACATCCGTCCAAAGTCTACCGCTTGCATTCAAATAATCCAGCTAAATTGAATTTATAATTGCAAATGATGGAAGCCAGTGTGGAGCTACCATATCTCCGTAGTTTAATTTCTTGCAGATTTAATAGTCTGTCATTTAGGGTTTTGTGCTAATGATCTGTGGGTTTCATTTGAAGTACGATGTAAACATATAGGAAGACCTTTGGTGTGGCAGCAATGTAATAAATAAATTTAAAGGATACTTTAAACCCTGCCATAGTAAAAAAAATAAAAATAAAAAAAAATAACGCAATTCACAGAAGTAGAAAAAGAGAAAAAATGTGGGCTTTGTAGAAGCAATCAATGTTGTGAAGGCAGAACACCTGAATGCCCTGCTAGACCAACCCAAAGAGAGGGGGTGGAAGATCTCCCCATTTTCACTGAGCACACTCAACAAATTAATCCATTTACTCAAAGAGGATTAACGTCTCCTAATAACAAAAAGGCAATTTAGTCAGGCATGTGCTCTTGTGAACTTCTGACTTCCAAGTGATTTAATCCTATAGACTTCTGGAATTCCAATCCCCTAAGCATGCCTCAGTGCCTCGTGCGATGCCTGCCTCTGATAACATGCACTTGATGTGAGACAAAGCCACAGGCCATCTTGATTGGGGGCCTGACATGCCTTGCAAAGCCGTGGTGTTCTTCTCACATTCGGCTTTTCGAGCATCCACTCCCAAAATGTTCTGTTTCTGCCTCCCCTGACACCATTTTAATCCCAGGTGAGCTCTAAGAGGTGGGTTAAACGCACGCTTAACCTCAGCAGAAGAGAAAGAGCCAAGGGAAGGGGAGCAGGAGAGTTGTGAGTTTCAGAATGGACAATGTCGTGTCCCACTCCTCCGCTGACGGCCGAGTCCGGGAAATCCGAATCAGGCTTGCCTCTGCAGCTCTGCCCAAAGTCCTAGCAAAGTCCTCAGAGCAGGCAGGAGACCAGTAAGTGACTTCAGCAAGATAAGTTTGACTTTTGCCTGACTCAGAGACTGCCAGAAAGTAGCTCCTTTATATAGGCCATGGGGCGTGGCTCCATGACTCAGCACTCATTAAGGCCTGCCCCTCCCTTCCCTCTGTTGCCTCCGCCTCTCCAATCTTCTGATGCGAGGGTCACTCCAATCAGCTGTTCTTGGGAGTAAACCCTCCTCAGGCTCACCTGCTGTGGATGAGGGGGAGGGGTCTAGCTGCTCCGTTTGCCTGGGCATGGAGTCAGGGCTGGGGCAGGGAGATGCTCCTTCTTCTGCAGTTTGTGGGGGCATGGAGCCAGGACTTGGGCCGGAAGGCATACATTCCTCAGTGTTGGGGAGCAGGTAAGAAGGCCCCGGCTGCTCTGAGGGCGGGCAAGACACAACAGGACAACTTCTCCAGTTGGGCTTTGAAGGTTGATCTGCTCACCTGGACTCCAGTTGCAGAAATGCTTTTTCTCCATTTGTAAAAGTACCTCAGATGTTTCCTCTCCACGTTTCTTGAAAACAATATTCATGTCTTCAATTCATTTGCGTTCTGTCCCAGCAAGATGACCTCTGGAGAATTTCTCCTTCATGAGATAAGTGGGCCGTCTGGCAGTATAGTAGGGGTGGTTTGTGTTTTGTTTTGTTTTTTGCTTCCTGAGGTTACTTTCAGTCTTAATGTTGACCGCTAAGACTCTAAAAAGCTTGTAGATAAACCACATGTTGCCAGCACCAATGGCCAATGGGTAAAAGTTCTGGGACGGGTAATGCCAGCGCATAGGACCCCTCCAATGAGTCAAGTTGGTTTACCCTTGTTGGCCAATTCCCTTCTCTTTATCCTTCAGCTTCTGAAAGGCTTCTCCTCAAGCCATGTGGCAGAAAGATCTTGCCAAGCCTCCATGAGGTCTTCCCACCCTCTGGGCTATTTCTTGGCTGCCCAAACCCTTCCAAGTTCCACTCCCCCCTCTAACCCTGAGCTAGATTCTTACAGAAAGGTCCCCCCTCCCTTCTGGCCTCCCTGCACAGCTCTCCTGTGCCTTTGACAAATGCACAACAGGGCCGTGCACCAAACCAGAACTGAATCTATTAGAACAAATCCTCCAAAAAAAACCCTGTAGGAAATGACAGTTCCTGACAAAATGAAAGGAAGTATCTTGTTCAGATCTGCACTTAAAACAATCCAGAGGGCCATTAGCATTCATCCCACATGATCTGGATGGAGTAATAGCAGTTCTATGAATAAAATTAAAATCAGGGAGCTTATATTTAAAGAGAGAGAGAGAGAGAGAGAGAGAGAGAGAGAGGAGAGGGAGGGAAGGAACTACACCAGAGTCCAAGCAGCCTTACAGTGGTTAATGATGACTGAAGAAGTGCTTGAGTGGTGGGACCATCAGAGAAAGCTGCCAGAGGGCCTGCACCCCCCAGCATCTGGGAAGCTGGTCCAGTCCTGGCTGGGCTTGTATTGGGGGAGGGAGGGGGAGTATAGTAGAGGCCCACCCCCTGGATTAAAGACGATAGAAGGGAAGAAATGTGGTTGCCGTGCTCTCAGCTAGGAATGCCCCATGGGAGTATTCAGAGAGAAAAGGCACTCTGCACGTCTTCTTCCCTTTCCAATAAAACAAAGAAAAGGAAAGAGCTTGGATAGAGTGGGAGGAGGAGGAGGAGGAGGAGGAGGAGGAGGAGGAGGAGGACCACCTGTGTAGAGTTGAAGCCAGGCAAATTTTCTATTTCAAGATTTCTGGTCCCCCACAGAATTTTCAAATGTATGCAGATCTCCTTCTTGCTTTGTGAATGGGGTGTGTTGGAACTAATGACCTGGCAACATGGTGGATCTCCCTTCATTGGAAGTCTTCAGGAGGAGACTAGATTGCCATCCTCTGGGGATTCCTGCACATTTCAGAACCAGGCCTTGTTCCCACATGACCTTATGGAGATGAAGGATCACATCTGAGTCCAGATGGCGTCATAAGAGTTTTTGCCAGGAACAGACCAAGACTGAGATGGTGTCTCAATTAGTCCAGGATCTAAAGGGACACCACAGCTCTGTCCTCATCTCACAGTCCAAAGTTAAGCAAAGCACATTGTGTAGAACAGTGTTTGTCATTCTTGACAAGTTTAAGATGGATGGACTTCAACTCCCAGAATTCCCCAGCTGGCATGAGTTGAAGTCCACCTATTTAACATCAATGTAGGAGGACCCTTTCGCTCAGCATCCTGGCTCTGCCTTTAATCCCTCTGGTGCCTCTCTGTCCAGGTCACATGTTTGCTTATTTCCAATTATTATTTATTTTCCTTCTGCCACTTGCTGTATGTTGATTTTAAGAGCCATAGCTGCAAGATTCACAAAGCTTGTAAACATTTTGAAGAAGAAACTCTCCTTGTGTATGACAACCACCTACGTCCTGGTCTAGAGAAGGCATTTTGTACTCCAGCCAAATCTGTTTCAACAAGAGATACAAACTCCTGCCTCACTTAGCACTCCATAATAAATAGTCCTTTTTTTTTTTTTCCCCTGGCGGATGTGAGAAATGAGGCAGAAATGGGGAGGGTATTATGTCGTTGGTTTTGTTTTGCTAACAATAGCAGTTTCTGCTCCTGATGACTGTAGTTTTCTAAATGCCTCCCATTCACCAGAGTGGTTAAATCTGACAATATAATAGTCCCGCCATCTCTGACAAAAGGTCCAGCTTCCAAGCAGAAAACAGGTTTCTGTTGGGAAAGAATTGTGTATATAAAGAAAATCACACACACACCATGAGCTTCCCCTAACAGCAATGGAGAGCAAGTAGAAGGAGGTTTTTGAATCCTTCCTGTCTACCGTTGACCTCACCCCATTCCTAAGAGGTCTGTAAGGGGCGCGCATAAGAGCACCAGCGTGCCTAACCGTTCCTGTCCTATTGTTTCCTTTCGTTATATCCAATTAATATAGTTATTATATACTCAAGCTTATATATATGCTTATATATTGTTTAGTTATTTCATGCTTATGCTTTTATATACTGTGTGACAAAATAAATAAATAAATAAATAATATATCTATTTGCACAGGGCAGGGGTTGTGGGGGGAGATGAACTGAATCTGCCTTTTTCCCTTCCTGCAGCACAAAGAAGATGGAGGACCTTCCGAGCAGCATTCAGGAGAAGATACAAGCTAAGGTAGATCTCCAGCCCAACACCAGGATCCTGCTTGCTCTTGTCCAGGGAAAGAACCCTGAGAGTTTCCATTTCTGCAAAGCAGACATGAAGTATATGGAAGTATGGAGGGTCCCACTAGGAGACGGTTCTTCTCCGGTTCCTTCACTCCGATGGGGCTCTGGTCAGCCAGTTTGTATTTATCATTCTGAGAAGGAACAGGAGATGCTGGACAGTTGTCTAAGCGTGCAAAGAAAAGGTCAATTCATAGGGGAGAAAAAGACTTTGCTGACTTCAGAACAAAGCAGTTGTTGTTGTTATTGTTAGTTGCGAAGTCATGTCTGACCCATCGTGACCCCATGGGCAACATTCCTCCAGGCCTTCCTGTCCTCTACCATCCTCTGGAATCCATTGAAGCTCACACCGACTGCTTCAGTGACTCCATCCAGCCACCTTGTTCTCTGAACAAAGCAGGCACTATTGTGTGTTGTTAGATTTGATGGCAGGGCAGATTAGGGGGGGGGGAAAGGGGGGGAGAAAATTCTCTCATTGAGCCCTAAGCGGATGGGATCATCATCCTGTTGATCCTTCATCCCTTCTTGTTGCAAAAGAAGGAAGGAAAGACTAAGCTTAAGACAGTCATGTTAATATTGCAATATTGTTAATAAGGGGTGTGCCTTATAAGCGCAGCAGCGAGCCCCCCGTCCCTGTCCTAAAGTTTTCTTTTATTCATATCCTTTACATTTGTTTATAATTATGTTTACACTTGTATCTGTCATAAAATACATGCTTGACAACATAAATAAATAAATAAAATAAAATATTGGATAGGTTGTAGGATTCCCAGGCAGTGCCTTTCTTAAGCAGAATGTGTGTGTGTGTGTGTGTGTGTGTGTGTGTGTGTGTGTGTGTGTGTAGGGGATCATCTTAAGGCAGTCATTGACATCTGTCACCAGAAGATGGTGAAATTGCATCTAGGATGTTGCACGATGACACTTCAACCCACAGGCATCAGGACGGGGTAGGGAGGTGCTACATGTTCTTTTCAAGATGCTCCTCTTTCTTTAAAGCCCAACCTTCTCCCAATTCTCCAGCTCCAGAAAGGCTGAGAAAGAAGAATTTTTACGGGGAAGACGTGTGTGTTCAAATCCTCTCAAAAGCAGCAGCCCTGAAGCCATTCCCGGAGCTTTTGGGGATGTCACTCGCGATTGACGCGCTTCGTGTTCTGCAAGAATATTGACAAACAAGGCACAATCATCTGCAGAAAACAGCGTCAAGGGGAACGGCTTCAAAAAGGGTGAATCCTCTCATAGTCAAGTTTCCTTTGTGCGGAAGGCAGCCTGCCTGCTCCTCTGAACCCATTAACGTTGACCCATAAATCAAAACCGATGATTGTTCATCGCGGTCCTAGAGAATAGCGGGATCTGAAAAAGGCTGTTCGCATTGTATGGTTTGGGCTTTCTTTGCCATCAATCGAAAGCACATTAATGGAACCGTGTTCTTTGAAGCGTCTTCTCTTGGCTGGGATTTCGGAGAGGCTCACTCGCCAGTCAAAGAGTTTGAGGTCGCTTGTATCACCATTCTGGGGCCTGTGGCTTCGTCTGACTTCGCCAGGCCTCTTTTTATGCTGCTCTTGCGGGAGGAATAGTGAGGATAACAAGAAAACACATTAACTGCAGCTAATGCTTCTGATGCTCATGCAAGCCACAGACCCCAATGCACAACTGTCGCTGGGTAAAAGCAAATGAAGCCAGCAGGCAAGATAGTGATTAGACCTAAGGCTGCAAAAACCGTGCACATTAAGGCACCTGCTAGGGATTTTTGCCAGGCATTTGTTGCCAAACAGGGACAAAGGACTTGGGAAGGGAGGAGCCTTGTCAACGTGGAGGCCTCCTTTCAGACTGTAGTAAGATGTCATCCTATTTGTGTATTAAAGCTGGCAGTTCCCTTAAGCAGAAGCTAAAGCAACCTCTAAAAAAAAGCCCCTTGGCATCAACAGAGTGGGATCCTTCCAGTTATTTCCTTACAACTTAGCAAAAGGCGCCCAAGAGATAATAAGATCAGCAGCTCAAGGATTTAAAGGATTCAGGGGATTAATAGGGTGAAGGCGTCTTTGGATCAGTTGCTGCTCTACTCCTCAGAAGATGAGGCCACAATGTCCACCAACTTCTCCCTGGGTATCCCTGGACTCCGTTCTCTGAACTGAAGAACGGATGAGAAGCGAAACGTCTTCAAGCAAAAAACTACGACCAATTGGCTTTTGAAAAAAACACCTTTGGTCCAATTCAAATAAATGAATCAACAATTGATCCAATAAAGTCCAAAACTTAAAAATATTGGATGAAGGTACATAGTTGGAACCAGGCTTCAAGATAGAATATACACCAGAATTGTTTCTTCTAGGAATAAGGGAAAGGAAATATGAAAAAAAAACCATATATTATTCTACACATGACAACTGTGGCAATATTGGCTTTTGCTCAATGTTGGAGAAGTCAAAACATACCCTCTGAAGATTTAATACTTAAAAAAGTATTGGACTGCACTGAAATGGACAAAATGACTCTTGAATTGAAAGGATTGATGGATTCGGATTTTTACGTAATATGGGAGAAATGGTACAACTGGATTGAAAATAGAAGGGGGAAAAAGGGGATAGAACTCTAAATAGAATGTAAAATTAGTTTAAATGTATAGAACAGAGGTGAATATTAATAGGAGGATATAAAAATGGTCACAGTCATGTGTAAGTGGTGAATAAGATTTGTTTAACTGTAAAAACTTAATATTTTTTTTAAAAAAACTCCCATGGCTTTAGTAGATTTATTCAGTAGGATGGAGGCTGCAGATGAAGCCAGTTACTCTGTCAAAGTATAACTTTGGAGAACTTCATTGTTAGGTGGAAACTGGCTACCCGCATTGGCATGAATCAGTGAGCCCTCATCCATCCAAACATTTCCCCTTCTACAGTGCCTGCAGCCACGCATCTGAAGGAATGGGTGGAATAGCTGACCTCAGGCTAAAGGAGAAAGACCCCAGCTTAGGTGAGTATCTCTTCCATTCCACAATCCTGAGTAAAGTGCCTTTATTCAGCCCATTCACAACCTGGTTAAACACTACAAACAGAGAGGGCATTGAAAAGACGTGATTAATTCAGCCCTAACAAGGACTCTAATGCCAGGGAAACCGTGGCATTAATATTTAACAGATCACTGTTAGTGAGTCTTGCTTGTTCATTCAGCAGTGACTAAAACTGTCTTTCTATTGTATTTCCGACGTTAATTGGAAGAACTGGATCTCTTTCAAGACATACATGGACTCACCTGCTAACTTATCCACCGTCTGTCCCAAAGAAAACCGTATCTGATGTACATCACCCTCCATTAACCCTTTGAGGACTCTGGGTGGGCACAAAGGAAACCGGCATGGATCCTTCTACTGCATTCGGTGTTTCTTATGCTTTCTTTTCGTGATACGTTGGTGAAAATGGGGCATTTCCGTGCTGGCATGGCTTCCCTCTTATTCAAGCTCGTTAACGTACTCCAAGCTGAATTGAATTTTAATGGTGAAAAAGCAGAAGATACATCTGTAAGGAGAGCAATATGATTTTAAATTCAGAAGGCCCTCTTCTATCTAGATAGGTTTTGCTATAGCTAAATAAAGCAAACAGAAAAATTTAAGCATCCTGTCCTACAAATCACTGAACATCAGCCCACTACAATGAAGTAGTTAATTTAGAACAATGAACCCTTAATGCCATGGTGGAATTTGAAATATTGGAGGTGGACCGAGAGCAGACGAGCTTCTGGATCAGTGGCTGGAACTGAAACCAGATGTGGATCACAGCCTCCTGCTCTCCAAACATTGCTAGTTTCCAACCCCACCAGTTTTTATTTAGTTAAAAGCTCTGTGTGGCTGCCCACCTTAGAGAACCACTTTGGGCAGCTGGCAGCAGCCCAGCCAGTAGGGAGGAACCAATTCTGCCAAGGAAGGTTAAGTTCAGATTGCAAAGGCCTACAGAGGCTCTGCCAAATTATGTGGCCCCTCCCAACCAAAGGACTTACGCCTCTTCCTAGGCAGCCAGCATCCCGAGGCCATGTAGACCTTCTGAGTGACTAAAGCATGTGCCCTCCTTCCCTGAAGGGAGGTGTTTTATGGTGTGCTTTGGTTTCTTGTGTTCCCTGTAAGATCCAGAGTTGTGTAGGAAGTTAGCACTCACCCCTCTCCTAGAAGATTGAAATATTTTAGGAAATATTAAAAAGATAGAATATATTTCCCTGGATGAGAAATGGAGAAACATGTTTTAAAGACAAAGCAGCTCCCACCTTCCTGCTCCCCCCCCCACCTTTGCCAATGGACCATCATTTGCAACACAATAGGACCATCTAGCAACAGAAACTCCCCACTTGGCACCTGGGAAGATTATATCAGCCAGCAAGGCTAGCTAAGACCCCCACCCCCTGGGGGTCTGACAACCAATCAGGGTACTCTTCCTGTGCCCCAGGAAGTTCAAAACTCAGAGAGGACATAAAACCAAGGTATGCTCAGCATCTCGGCCCCTTTCTGCTCAGGAACTCAAACCATGTGAACCTTGTGATCCACCATTAAACCCTCTTTCCAAGCAGTCTCCATGTTTCCAGTGTCTTTTTCCCCACTTGGAACTGAACCCAGATGGACATTTCTTCCAACAGTTGAAAGGCAATTTGTTTGCCCAAATGCTCAGGAGAATTCAGGCCCATTGACTGAAAGGCTCTGGCCATTCCCTGCAAAATGAACGATGGCTCTCCATCTGTGGCTTAGAGAGGGGGCCTCCCTCCTGCCCTTCTGAACATGGCAGGAGTGCCAGAATTCAGGAGATTTCCCTTTGGGCAGGAGGGCCATGGATACGCATCTCCCTCTGCAAAACAAGGACTGGAATGGGCTCTTTCGGCTTACCGGTGAAGATCTCCAGGCTGAAAAGAGATGGCAGCAGCCTCTGTGACCTGTCTCACGCTGTCATTTGGGTCCATTGTGCATGTGCTATTCAGCCAAGGCAGCACTTATTCTCTCCCTCCGCTGCGAGCTAAGTAGGCATAATGAGAAGGTGACGGGCGCTGCTTTGTTTATCAAGATGTTCCATCCAGCAAGAGAGCCTGTTGCTTCTAAGGCCGCCCGATCAGGTGATAGCAGGCCATTAAGCAAAGTAGGAACGGTTTCATCCTGGAGTTTTACCATCAAGATTCTCTGGAGGACAGCCTGAGCTTTGCTGGCCTTTCTTTTATGAGGCTTAATTAACTCTTCTTCTCAAAGAATAAAAAAAGACACTTAGCAAAGTGTAAAAGGCAGAGCAATTTGCTCCAGTTAAGGAGCTTTAAAGGAGAGGGCCAGGCAGGCAGATCCTTAGAAGAAGCTCTAGCAAGATCTGGACCTCCAGAGTCAGGCAGCCAAGATCCACTCAGCTAACAACAGAGTGGCCAGGAATAAAAATGCAGGGGTTCAGGAAGGGAGGGGGTAGGCAAGCCCCAAACAGGCCTTCTGGAAGAAACAGTCATCATCATCATCATCATCATCATCATCATCATCATGTGATCATCACGTGAAAGAGTGCAGAGAAGAGCAACAAAGATGATGAGGGGACTGGAGGCTAAAACATATGAAGAACAATTGCAGGAACTGGGTATGTCTAGTTTAATGAAAAGAAGAACCAGGGGACACATGATAGCAGTCTTCCAATATCTGAGGGGTTGCCATGAAGAAGAGGGAGTCAAGCTATTCTCCAAAGCACCTGAGGGTAGAACAAGAAGCAATGGGTGGAAACTAATCAAGGAGAGAAGCAACTTAGAACTAAGAGAAATTTCCCGACAGTCAGAATAATTAATCAGTGGAACGACTTGCCTGCAGAAGTTGTGAAGGCTCCAACACTGGAAGTTTTTAAGAAGATGTTGGATAACCATTTGTCTGAAATGGTGTAGGGTTTCCTGCCTGGGCAGGGGTTGGACTAGAAGACCTCCAAGGTCCCTTCCAACTCTGTTGTTGTTGTGGTTATCATCATCGTCCAGGCAGCTGTGAACTGCGCGTGGTGTTTGTTGGCTGAGAGCCAGGAGCTGGGCTCCCACCACCCTACTCGTGAGAAGCCCACCAGCAGGTGCAACTGCTTCAGCTTCCCTAAGGGAAGAGAGCCTGACCCGGCCCTGGCAGGCACAGAACTTTGCACTTCAAGGCGGAAGGGCTGCATCTCCTTAAGTGTGTTTTTAATTAACACAAAAATGTGTCATCATAAAAACTTAGCTCTGAACTGTGGCTCTCAGTTACCCGAAACCCAGATTTATGGTCTTGATGTGAAGTGGTTAGGAAAGACATTTAAAAACAATTAGGCTCTTGGAGAGACTGACTCAAGCAGCTCCGACGGCACTCATTATGCTGAAGAATGGAAAAAATAAGGCCATTAGGCTCACCAGATAACTAGGCTATTTGTACTTTTTTGGGGGGAATGATTAGTTTCTTTTAATAAAGCTTTCTGCCAGCAGTGAGAGGGTGGAGACGGGCTCCTCACCACACCATCCTGTGCACCGGGTGTACACAAAGCCACTGATGCAGGGTCCCATGTGACCCATCAAATCCAATTTTTAATGTTTCATGATGCTATCAAAATGAATAAAAGGCAATTACTGCTTTCCTTCAGCACAGCGTCAGATGCCGCTGCCTGTTAAGGAATCAGCGGGAGGAGAAGGCTAGAAGGACTGGGGGGGGAGGGAAGAAAGGGGATTAAACACATGAACGTCTTCAGCCTCACCATCTGCTTTCTCGTGTTTGCGGGCAGTCAGTCAGAAGACACATCATTCGTGGGAAAGTGGCTCAGCAGTGGCTTCTGCATGGGACCCATTTGGCCGTCCCTTGATGGAGATCCCTGGCTGGTTCTTGAAGAATTCCATTCGCCCAATGAAATCTTGAGGCTACAGTAGTCTTCTCGCAGAGCCCTCCAAGTCAACATCAAAGGGGAAGGCATGAGGTTCTGGTGGAATGAACTGTTATCTTCTGCAAGGAGGACTTGGAGGAGAGAAATGTCCCATCAGCTATAATTTTACTCAGTCCTAGAAAGGGATTCTGCAAGGCAGAGGTGGAAGGAAGCTGACAGAGAAGAGTTGGGAAAGCTAAACTCTTGTTTCACATGTGTGTATAGAGACAGCAGAGTTTCTCAAGGTTGGCCATTGCTGGGTGGGGAATTCTGGGAGCTGAAGTCCACATGCCTTTCAAGCTTGAGAGACACTGATATAGAGAGAAGCACAAACGTGATGAATATGAAAAGGACCTCGTGTCAGGGGTGAAATCCAGCAGGTTCTGACAGGTTCTGGAGAACTGGTAGCGGAAATTTTGAGTAGTTATGGAGAACCAGCAAATACCACCTCTGGCTGCCCCAGAGTAGGGTGGGAATGGAGATTTTACAGTATCCTTCCCCTGCCATGCCCACCAAGCCATGCCCACAGAACTGGTAGTAAAAAAAATGAATTTCACCACTGCCTAGTGTGTTGTAGAGCAGGAGTCTCCAACCTTGGCAACTTTAAGATTTTGGACGTCAGCTCCCAGAATTCCCCAGCCAGCTGAGTCCACAAATCTTAAGTTGCCAAGGTTGGAGACTCTTGTTGTAGAGAAGCCAAACTTCTAGAAGATACGGTTTCTTGCTTGCATGGTTGACTCTGGAAGAAGTAGGCATCTCCGAATGTGCTCTGTCTTCTTCCAGGCTGCTGACTGATCAACACAATTTCCACCAGAAGCAGAGAGGGAGTGGAAGACCTCTCGCGGCTGCATTGCCGACTTGATGGAGTCTGGCAGGGGTTGGAGATGGTGCAGTTGAACCCAAAGCATGCCTAAGAGTCCAAAGACATGTGTCCCGGAAGAGAACGATGCAAAGCACCCAGAAGGAGAGAGAAGCCCTGCTGAGTCAGCTGCATGCAACCGCAGAGGAAACAGACTGCGATGAAAGGTGAATTTCACTTGTGAGTCACTGCCCCATCTGGAGCCTTCAAGAAACAGACTTTCCAAGCGTGAGTCAATAGCAAAGGAAGGAAACTCTGAAAGCAGAAGCAGTTTGAACAGAAAGGAAAAACAAAACTCAACAGCTTTTCATGGAGCAGAGCAGATATGAAAGCAGAGATTGTGTGTGAGATAAGCCCAAACCTTCTGAAGGAGGATGGTGGCCGGAGGGGATGGGAGGAGGGGCAGCAGCCGAGAGAGGGGTTGAAGGATGGTAGAGGGGGAAAAACCCTCCACTAAATGCTGTAGTTGTACATTAATTGTAACTACACAGTTACGTACTAGTCATTAGACAATTACACAAACACAAAAGAACAATAAACCGTTATAGGTGGAAGCAGGTCAATGCTTAAACCATTATAGTTGGAAAAGACCAACTGCACAATCTTGGTCCTGCACAAAATGTCCCTGCAAAGCACGTTGTCCCATCTTGGTAAGTCGCAGCTGCTGTGACTGTCAAAGTCTATGGAAACTGCCCCCGAACGGTTCTATCAGTGCTTGTGAAGCTCATCCTGATTTAGAGTGCTGTTCTTGACTTGGAGCTAATTTCACAAGGTGGAACCTGACTCTAGAAGGCCACCAAGGCCTCTTCCAACTCTGTTATTCTGTTGTTCTATGACTAGGAAGTTGACAGTTACGTAAACCAGCCTCTGGATATCCCAACTTGACTGGGGAGAGTTAGCAATCCTATTCCACTCTTGCCTCCCCAGTGCTGTCCTGCTCCAGGCGTGGAAGGGTTGCCTGGAACTTCATCCCTTTGATGGTTAGAAGTGACCCGTTGCTGCTCCAGGGATGGCAGCCAAAAAACGGTTGGAACCACTTTAGCAGCAATCACCTCCCCTCACGCTATCTGCTCTCCGTTGTGTAGAAGTAAATATTTCTGTAGGGAAAAATTACTTTGTAAATTGCAAAAGTAAATCCATGTGGAATGAACCAATAAATAGGAATTGTAGCACCCTGGGACACGATTAGGATCCAAATCCGTCCGGAGAAAAAAGTTTGTGTAATGAAGAAAATTAAGAACTCTCTGTTAATTTTGGATTAAATGTCAGCTGGTGAAGCTTTGGGGATGAAGCAAGGCCACTGTAGAGATCAGAAGAGGAGAAGGAAAAGAAATCGCATTGCTGCAAAACACGCAGCAGACAGAAAGTTGGGGGTGGCATGACTGGGAATGTGCACATGTATGGGTGTATGTGTGTTTGAGTGAAAGTAGGGAGATCCATGGGGTGTTTAAGTGAAAACAACCGCAGCCACCCCTGCTCCACCCTCCTCCTTTTTCACCAGGGCTGCCTCCGGTCATGCGTGGAGATTAGTTAGTTTCAATCTGCAATTTTTCCTCTTCTAAAGCTGCCATTCCCAATTAATCAGGCATTTTAAAAGGGTGATTACTTCTAAATACAAACAGAGAACAAAATATCTGTGGACGGGGGAGTCTTCTGAGAGGAGGCATTCTCTTTCCTGTGTAAAAGCGGAATTCTTCTGCCATGGAACACACAGTCTCTCTCTCTCTCAACACACACACACACACACTCCTCTTTCCTGCAAAATTAAGCTTTAACGAATGTGCAAATTGCAAGGACATTTAACAAATTAATTAAAACTCTCTCATTTGATAGACAAAGAATTGCAAGAATGTTCCACTTGCCAGGAGCTAGGTACTGGGTGCCCCTTTCAAACACTGTTGAGTAGTACCAATCCCCCCCCCATTGCCCACCGCCCACCCCTGGTGCCTTTCAGGGCCTTCCTTCCCCACAATGGAGCCCTGGCATTGGCCTGCCCTCCCCCCATGGGGCTGCACATTGCCCCATTGGTGCCCCAGGAAGCAGCGAACGAGTTCAACGTCTCATTTATCCCGCCCCGCCCCCATGAGAAAGTAATTCTCCTTCTGAATGATGGTCCTGAACCGACAGTTCAGAAAGCAAGAATTTACTGGAGCTGCCAGAGAACAGCAAGTGCGCCGCTCAAGTCTTCCTCCTCCCCCTCTGGTTAGCCTGAAGTGAAAAGCCATTAAATATGATTAAGGTTAAGAGATTGCTAAAATTACGAACAGCCGCCATTCAATTATTTTGCTCTATAAAATGCAACACAAATTGGTGTTATTCCTCCGGAATGTGTTTTTAGGAAAATAACGTAACCCAAACTAATGTGGTTCATGGAGCGGGCCCTGCTGCAGAGAAAGACAGGGAAAATCTTCCCAATTTAATCTGCAAGTATAGGAGCTAAATGTCATGCGAGGGGGGGATCCTCCCTGAATGGGGAGGGGAAGGAGGGGACACAGCCCACCCTCACCTGGCTGAAGGTTCTGTAAAGCTATCTGGAGCTTTGTGAATCTATCAGTTTTATTATCCATTGAAGAAAAAAATGCATCGGAGGGCTGGTGAGTTTTTAGTGGCGGATAAATCACTGGGAGTTTTGCTATTGTTTTTCATCCTGACCCACAACTACAGGTGGGAAAGGATTAATGGGCCCCTGGCAGGTCGAGAGAAAACCAAATACGGGGAGCTAATGAAGAAAATAGGGGCAAAGGGTTGGGGGAAGCCGGTGCCAAACACCGTCCCCCACCCCACTTTCAGGGCAGTCAGAAAAGGCCTGGCGCATTGGTTGGCGTGTCTCCGCTTATGTTTAATGTGCTGCAGGAGGCTTCGTTGTGCACGCAGCAAGCCTCGCTGAGCTGAATTGCATTTTCTGACAGTTTTGCTCCGAAAGCTACAAGGCCTAGGAAATTCAGGGGGAAAAAATAATCTCGGTATGGATTTACTAGTGTCATGAGACGTGCGGTTATTATGGTTAATAAAATATGAAGGATTGCATTATTCTACAGAAAACAGTAAAAGCTCTCTCTCCCGTGATGGGCTTCGGAGTTGCTTCTGTGAGCAAACAATTGGAGAGTTAAAACCCCGAGTAACTCGAGGGAAGGGATCAATCAGCGGGAACAGGCAGGCGCTGCGGAAGCCATTGCTGGAGGGTGGAGATGGGGGGGAGGGGGCTGTGGCAGAGAGGCAAGCCGGCCGCTTGGCATGAGGGGATGAGTGGAAATGCTCATGTGCCCAGGTCATAATTGGGCAGGCAGATGCCCAGGAGGGCCTCTCCTGAATCCACTTTTGGAAAGAGCCTGCAGTACTAATAATCATAGCCAATTCTGCCCTCAAACCCTATTTATTTATTTATTTATACTTACTTAGCGTTTGACAACTCAAACGCTAAGAACACCAAGGAGACCTTCCTCAAAAGCTTGTAGCATCCTTTTGCGAGTTTCCTACTCAGGGTCTCCCTTTTCCCTTCTTCCCCTCTTGTCTGGGCTGTTGACATTCAATATGATGCAGGTATTGAGTAACCTCCAACTGAGTCACCTTGGTGGATGGGAAGGAAGCCACCTTGCTTTGCTCTGACACATATCCCTAGCTTTGCTAATTGAGGAAGGAACCTGGAGCTGAACTGGGCTACCTAATGCTCCATTCTAGTCCACCTATCAGCCCTGCCAGGTGGACTAGGCAAGGAACACAACCAAATGAGCTAATTCTACTTTACTGGATGGCTATTGTAACAGAATCTTGCAAGCCCAAAAGTACAATCCTCCCCCTGCCTCCTTTACACTGAAAGGAAGGGTCTCTTCTGAGCCTCTTGTCTTACCCACTCTCCAGCTCTGGGCTCTGCTGTCTCTTATCTGACCATTTTCTGGGCAGCCTCCTTTGCCCAGTTTTTCCAAGGTCATTCTCACATGCATGTCCTTACACTCCAGGGGAACTCACAGCTAAGACCGGAGTGACCATAATCATATTTGCCCCTTTAGTATCATTGGGGAACTCTCAGTCAAGAACCTGGCTCTAAGCATCAGCAGTCTATGCTTTTCATGCTCTCCGGAAGGATGGCAGTCCCTCTACTGTGGTTCTGAATGAGATGAATGTTTTCTCATTTATAAATCAGCAATAATATTCAGTGAGATAAATGCATACCACGCAAGATATACACACATGATACTTCTAACATGATCTAGAAGTGCTCAATAACTGTGAGAGAGAAGATGCCATATTAAAAGCAAAGCTTGCACTAAGGAAGGTGTACAGGCTGCCCAAGGTGATACGTGAGGTTATATGAAGAGCAACAGTAAGAGTTAAAATTGGGGCCGTTCTAAATAGACTTCGGCACTGAACTGGCAGCTCCAATTTTGCAATGCTGACATTACAACTTACCTATTTTGGAAAGAGTGGGTAAAAAAATGGACAGAAAGTAGAAAGGTTGAAACTCCTACCCATATACTGTAGCTATAGTAAATGCAATCCCTCTCCCCTTCCCATTAACTCCAGCTGTAGAACAAGAAGGAGGAGGAGGAGGAAGGGAGGAGGAGGAGGAAGGGAGGAGGGAAGAGCAAGGGAGGAAGAGGAGGTCCAGCCACCGTGTTCTTTGGCAGCCTGGTTTCCATTTACCACTAACTTTTCCAAACATAATTGCTTTCTCCAGTCAATTCCCCCTTGTTAACTGGATCAGGGTAGAATCCATATCAAAGAGGAGGAAAGATAAATCAATGAGTTGTGTTGATTCTGGCCTATGATGGAGTTTGAAATCCAGCCAAGGGATCTTGTAGATTCTAGGAAACCTTCCACCTCTAACAATCCACCCCCTCCAGTTATTCCGGCCTCTGATGCCAGGAGGATCCCTTTGGTTGATGGCAGCCAACCAACACAGCCAACCAACATTCCTGGGGAATCTCAGCTTCCCTTTTCTGACTTGTATAAAGATTTTTCAAAACCAGAAAAGATCTGGATTAAGCTGCCACCACTGGAGGCAGAAGAGCAAAGAAGACATGCCAATGTTGTGCCTTCAAAGACCCTCCCCAGGAAATAATCATCATTTTTAAAGCTCGCTTCAGAAAGAAACTGTCACGTCCGCATCTCTAGCTAGTGGATGCCCTGGGCCAGCTCCCCTCCCCCATTTATCCTGGGGCACCGGCAGGCTTACGGCAAAAGCCATTACCACAGGATTAGAGTTCAGTTTGATTCTCATCAAAAACTCTGGTCACTGTGTATTTGCTTAACACCAGACCTTTCAGGCCCCATCAAATATAACAAGCCTTGACAGATTTGGGATTAAACACAAATGCCAGACAAATCCACACTTTCTTGAAGGAAGGCTCCGGTGAATAGGCTGGGATTTTGAAAAAGGGGAAAGTGAGAACAAAAGAGCTAAAATTAGCTCCCTTGCACACATCGGGGGTTTTTGTCACCTCCAAGCCAAGCCCAGGCCAAATCTTATTGCAAAAAGCTTCAAATTGTGGACTTAATGTCCTCACCCTGGTGTTAAGCCATGTAGGGCACGGATCCCTTCTTCCCGCATCTCACTTGCTGATGATCTGCCCTCTGATCAGCAAAAGTGCTTCCGAAGCAACAGGAGAAGGTGAGAACCTGATCTTGACCCCAGGAAGGAAAAATGGAGCCTCAGCTTGGTGGAGACCCTTCTGGTGGCCAATGGCTAAAATAAAAGAAATGTGGAAGTCTGACTTAAAGCCAGAGTAGCTGGGGTTGAAACGGTCTTCCCTTGTGTGTCCCATGTCTTCATTTCACAGCCTTTAAAGGACCCATATAACTGAGGGTAACGTGGTCTTGATCCCATAATCCTACCTTGGAAGCTGCAACTTAAAGGAACAGAAGTCCAAGGTAGAGGCAGCGTAGTTAAAGAAGGTCATGATTTTAAATGGCTTTTTTGTGGGGAGGGCAGGATACATATTAATCTGGGTATCTTGGCTAAAAATGGATGAGTTGACTTGACAATACAAATTGATTCAGGAGCCAATTAAATGGATTGATATTTGTGCCTTGAGTCAGCGCC
Source organism: Ahaetulla prasina (assembly GCF_028640845.1). NCBI lineage: Eukaryota > Metazoa > Chordata > Lepidosauria > Squamata > Colubridae > Ahaetulla > Ahaetulla prasina. The sequence goes on along the minus strand of NC_080547.1, from coordinate 9,663,324 downwards.
CAGGTAGCCCCCATTAGGCTTAAGGCGAGGAGAGTCCTTTGCCCTAAAACCAAAATCGATAAGGAGCTGGACAAGCTCATAAATCAGGGATTTTGGTGCCAGTCGATCACGCAAAGTGGGAGACGCCAATCGTCACCCCATAAAACCGGACGGGTCAATTAGAATTTGCGCTGACTACAAGGCGACGCTTAACAAAGCCTTACAGAAAAGCGCACGGTTCCCGTAGTGCAACACTTATTGCACTCTTTGGGGCAAGGGCAAGTCTTTGCAAAGTTAGACTTGGCCCAAGCCTACCAACAACTGCCAGTAGACGCCCGCACAGCCGAAGCCCAAACGACAGACAGGGGGCCTTCAAGTGCACCCGATTGCAATTTGGGGTTAGTGTGGCACCAGGGCTGTTCCAAAACCTGATGGAACGACTACTGCAGGGCTCCCAGGGTAGTTCCCTACTGATGATGTCCTAATTTCAGGGAAAACATGGAGGAATTGGGGAGCGTTAAGAAAGGTCTTGAGCATTTTCCGGACAGCCGGATTAAAAGTCAAGACAAACAAATGCCAGATAGGGGTCGAATCTCGATTTTGGGCTACCGGATAGACAAGAAAGGAATTCACCCTACTGAGAGCAAGGTTAAGGCAATTAGGAAGGCTCCAGCGCCCAAAAACAAAGCAGAGCTGCAGGCATTCCTGGGATTGGTTAATTTTACGCGGTCTTTTAAAGAACAAAGCAACTGCTATGGAACCGCTGCATAGGCTCTTAGGAAAAATACAAGCCCTGTATTTTCAGCCCTCCATATTTTATCTGATCACGGAGTCGTCATTACGCCGGTTGTATTTAATGTCACTCATATGAGGAGAACTGGATTTAATCATTACAGATCTCCCCCCCACCCACCCACCCACCTTCCCCTTCCTGTCTCTCCCACTCCAGGTTACCAGATATTCTGCTTTTCTCTTTTCTCACAGATAAATACATAAACAGCAATTTCATGAACCCATTAAGAGGACCCAGGAGGTGGCTTTGAGACATGGAACAAAGAGAAGCTGTGGTTTTTGACCCTCCTCATCAGCGACCATTACTTGGGGAGGAAGCGTCATGGCTGTTTGGTGAGAAAGGGAAGAGATGGTGGCTAGATAGAGATGATAATATGATAGGATAGACAGAGAGGGAGGAAGGAAGGGGGAGAGAGAGAGAGAGAGAGAGAGAGAACAATGACTTGTAAAGAATCCAGCCATTTCAGAGAAAATCCTCTTAAACTTTAAGAAGATCCTGTTTGCTACCTTCTACCGGGAAGAGTTGACAACAAAATTGTACAGGAGTTTGAAGATTCCTGCAGCTAAGGACAAAATGCCTTTTCTTTCCAACCCAGAAGATGCTCCGTGGAGATCTGGAAGCCCCAGTGTCTGTTTCCAAGAGATAATTAGTGGACTAGCAGGAAGAATCTTCTCTGCAACAGGCTGGCTAATTGATAGACTTCATGGATGAACTTGCAAAAGGCCATTAATCAGGCTTGTTTGGCAAGCTAGCATGTAGTTCCCCCCCCCCCCTGTATGGGTCATCCAGCTTGATTATGGAGAAAATTCTCCGAGTTTGACTATTGGGCCAGCTGGGTCCCAGAATATTCTACATCGCAGCAACCTCATGCAGTGGTTAAAAAAACAACAACCCAAATCCTTCTGAACTGTTCAAGAGCCCATGGATTGAATTCCCAATTGCCCAGGAGCACAAGTGAGACAGATGATGATTCTCCTGTCCTGGATGAAGCTCTGGAGGCATCTGGTTGACCTTGATGGACGCCTCAGTGCTGAACAGGAGGAGTCTGTCAAAGCAGAGAAAGCAGAAGTGGAGGTTTCGGGGCCTCCTTTGTCACACGGAGGAAGAACATGAGCAGAAGAATTCTCTGCCCCTTCCCATCTTTTTGAGGCCCAGTGAGTTAAATATGCACATGTTGGGGGCTATAGGAAAAATGCTTGAGGATTTTTCTTTGTGGAACAAAGAGAGAGATGTGAGTTCCCATGAGCTTTTGGTAGGGTGGAAGTCCCATGCGGTCTGGGACCTCTCTAAGGCAGCTTCAATTCTTCGGCTTCTGCTTGATCATAACTCGGTTGCTAAGTGACAGAAGCCCCTCAAAAGACAGAATTCTAAAATGGATCTGAAGGAAATCTCACCCATACTGACTCGGGTGTTTCAGTGGGGACTGGAGATGTTGACTCCCCCACCATTCTAGTCATGCTTTAAACTGGTACAGAGGAAAGCAACCATCCAGAGAATTTCACTCGTGGGATGGATCTAAAATACAACAAACAGCAATAATACTAATAATCATCCCTCCTTTAATCACCTTGAATGTCACCTGCTGCCAAAGATCAAGCTGGCTTCTTCCTGCGTCAGCCAGCTTGTATCTCTTGCACAGCCCTTCTCACAAGATCTCTTGGGTTGGAGTCCTTGGTTCTTTCTCCTTTGCTTGCAGATGCTTCATTACTCAACTAGGTAACCTCACCACCGTTAGTGACTGTGACGTTTGCTCCCTGTTTATATTCAGTAGTTTGCCCTTCCAGTGTTGGAGGGCTGTGTTTTTCATCTTGATAATTTCTCGATTAGGGTATTTTTTTTTCCTTTGCTTGATTGTTTGTCTGGTGTTAATCCCTGCTTATCTGGAGGTTGGCTGATGTAAAGGATGTATTCTGGTCTTTTGGTTTTTCTCGTAGCTTTTTTGTTGTCACTTTTGAATGGTATGTAAATGTGGTTGATTTCTGTGTGTCTGTTGATGGCTGATTTGTCTGAATGCCAGGCTTCTAGGAATTCCCTAGCATTTTTGGGGGGATTTAGCTTGATCTAGGATTTTCCCAGTTTCCCAGCAGAAATTATGATTGAGTCTGTTAAGCGTGTTATATGATTAAGGAGTTTTCATGGTGTCTTCCAACTGGACGCTTTCTGCCCGTCTGTGCTCCATCGTGGCTGTGATGGTCCTCACGCTGTACGTTGTAGAACACTGGCTCCCAACCTTTTGGGCACCAGGGACTGGTTACATGGGGGGTGGTTTTTCTGCAGATCGGGGGGATGGGGGACCTGGTTTCGCATGCTGCCTGGATCTCACGCATGCACAGATGAGGCTTCACTTGCTTGTGCAGCCCGGTTCCTTCTAGGCCATGGACTGCCGCCAGTCCACAGACCAGGAGTAAGGGATCTCTGTTGTAGAGGACTCCGTTTTGTTTTCTTGAGCTACTGGGTCTTTTGGCTTACCTAAGATGTTTTGGAGGGCTTTAATTGGTTTGTGACTACGGTAATGCCCTGTGGTTTTGGGTTGTTTCTAAGATGTTTTTGATGTATGGCAGTGTTATCCTTTTCATATCTTTTCATATCTTTTTTTTTGCTAGAAGCTCTCCAGAAGAAGAATACCTGGAAAAATTATAAAGTGTGTTGTTTGAAACAAAGAAACCCAGCAGCTGTTGGTGCAAAAGTTATTGGTGGCTGTCGCTGGCAGGCATCCAAAATTATTGCTTGAGAGACAGGAATTTGCAGGGCTGAGGATAGTACACACCTGGGGGGGGGCGTTTGCAGAGAGTCAGAGAGTGCCTTCCCATTTCTTTCAGTTACATTATCGGAGGGGGGGGGCATGACCCACGAATGTCATGGTGCTGATGGAAAACCTGATGACATTGTGGCTTGGCACACATCCGGAAGCCTCCAGGATGGACATGGCGAATGAGTGCCGGAGTGGCTCCTGCAAAGACCACTCTGGAGAGTTTTTCAGCAGCCTTGAAGACCCTCCTTCTGCCAAAGGAACTGGGCCTTTGTTTAAATGAACACTAGCATGGGTGTCGGCTTAAGGTCCTGTGTTGAAACCACCAGGACTGATCCAGCACTGAGGAAAACAGCAGCGAAGCAGGTAACCCATATTCACACCAGGAAGGAAGTTGCCCAAAAAGTTAATGATTTAGGAATTTGTTTATTAACAGAGGAGCAGTTTTTCAAAACAACTCTGCAGTTCTGTGAAAATCCACCGTTGAAGGAAGTTCTTTTGATCCATCCAAGTTGCTATAAGAGGAGTGTGGCATGAGAGAGAAAGTATCAAGAACACTGTGAGCAAGTGAGGAGGCTGTTCAATTTGTGTTCCTTTGCCAAAAATTATCTACCACCAGCCCTCGTGTTTTCAGAAGCTGGAAGCACTGGAGATGTTGCAAAATGCTCCTTTTATCATTAGAGTGTGAAAACCCTAATGGGAAATGTCGTATAACAAGTTATTTTTCCGTCTCTTCTAAGAGGGGTTGGGGCACAGAAGCTATTCAATATCAGTTCAATCAACTCTTTAAAAAAGTCTTCAGTTCTTTCACTCTTTTTCGCTTCCCATGCGTTTCACTCACTGCAGAGTGGGTGGTGTAGTCCTAGTTTGTTCCAGTTCTGCACTGCAAGAGGAATATGTCAAAATGGAGCTCTTCTTCTTACAAAGGTATATGAAGCATTGATACTTTTTTAACAAAATGGATAGATTTTCTTGTATTTCTGTTATTGCTGTTCTATTTTGTTTATTTTATTACTATAAACCAGTGGTTCTCCATCTTTTCTTCCCCACACACCCCCTTTAAATAACTTTTGTGGCCACAGATGATGGCTGTGCTCCCCACCCACCCAAGACTTAACATTTAAATCATAATATTCCCTCAAGTCTTCATGGATCCCCTGCAATGACATTGCAGCCCACACAGCTTAAGAACCGCTGCTACAAACCATTTCTTTTCTTTTTCACTCACCACACTGTTTAATAAACTTCCCCCCTAGTTTAACAAATAACCTTTTTTTTTTAAAAGAAAGTTTAAAATGTTACACGTACTGTAAGCCGGTTTATTCCCAGGCTATTCTCTTGAGACAAACAGAAGAAGCTCAACCCACAAAAGGGTTAAATTATGACAGGTACATAAAATAAATATACCATGCTATGGGAGTCTCATTGCAAAGACAAGAAAAACAAACGCAGCGTATTCTGAATGGGTGGGTGGGTGGATGAACGTGTTCCCAGAATCAATAGAAAATGACCTATTTTTGTTAAGTGGTTCCCGATTCGTATTCAGGGGGTAATATTGGTAGGGGGAGATGGCAAATTAATACAGGCCTCGAGTTAAATTCCTCTTTTTGGAAAACTACATGGGGAAATCCTCATTTTTGCTCACCTTTTGGACAAGGGGGTTGGAGCATTTGAAAACGTCCTGCCTGTGCTGTCATGGAGAATGGCTTCATGGAACCACAGGGCCAAAAAAATGAGGCTTCAGGGGAGAAGCTTTGAACTCCATCCCAAAGCTTCTACGTTGTCTTCTCTTTGTTTTGTTTTCTTTTATTTCTCAAGCTCAGCTCAAGAGCGGCTAAACTAAACGCTTGTTTACCAACTGGCAAGCTGGAGAAAGAGGGGGTGAGGCAGAGGTGAAATGCTCCCAGTTCGAATTGGATCGCCTGATCCGGTAGCGATGGCGGTGGGGGGGTTCGGCGAACTGGTAGCAAAAATCCCTGCCCCCCCCCCATCGCCATGCCCACCCAATGCCCGGTTGCCTGCTTCCCCGCTTGCCGCTTCTTTCAAAAAATGCTTTTAAAAGCTGAGCTGCCTGATCACCAGAGCCTTTTTTCTAACTTTTAAAAGCATTTTTTTACAACCTATTCGGCTGAATAGGTTGTAAAAAATGCTTTTAAAAGGTAAAAAAAAAGGCTCTGATGATCAGCCGCGCATCGCAGTTGATCACCCCCCCATGCGCTGTTTTATTTACCCCATACCTCCTTTTGGCGTGCACTGCACATGCACCTTGCATTTGGTGTGTGGTGTGCACTCCTCATGCACGAATGCAGAGCTCATGCTCAGCCAGTGAACCGGTAGTAAATTGGTTCAGATTTCACCACTGGTATGAGGTGGACCTCAGTCAGGCAGAATCCCACAGAAAGGAAAGCTGAAGCTTCCCAACCATCAGAAATCCAAAGTGCTGTGCCATTGCCATGATCTCACCATATTGGTCCCATGACAGCTCTCCTGTGTAGACCAGGCCAAGAAATCATATCCGAAACAAGACTAAAACTACTCTTGTTGGCTAGAAAGAGGGGTCTCCTACCTTGGTCCCTTTAAGACTTGCGGACTCTGGGACTCTGGGAGTTGAAGTCCGCAAGTCTTAAAGGGACCAAGGTTGGAGACCCCTGGGCTAGAACAACAGGATCTTGCAAGCCTGATTGTGCTGGACCTCTTCCCCCTGCGGAGACCATATGGTGCTTTCTGAGCTGGGTGGTTTGCTTGCAGACGTTTCCTTACCAAACTAGCTGACATCATCAATGCTAGAAGGGACTGTATCTAAACAGAGAACAAACCCCTTCTAGCACCGATGGGGGTTGATCAAAGTTATGTACAATATATCAATATATTCTGTTCTCACCTCCACAACAGGGTTATGTTTTTTGGGCTAAAGAGAGCAACTGGCCCCAAGTCACCCAGTGAGATTCCAAGGGTTGACCTGAACCCAGGTGTCTCCATTTTAGCTCAATAATTAGAACTGCAGAAAAAACAATGGCTACCAACCTGACTTCCTTCCATTGAGGACCTGTATACTGCACGAGTCAAAAAGAGGGCTGTGAAAATATTTACAGATCCTTCACATCCTGGACATCAACTGTTTCAACTCCTACCTTCAAAACGACACTATAGAGCACTGCACACCAGAACAACTAGACACAAGAACAGTTTCTTCCCGAAGGCCATCACTCTGCTAAACAAATAATTCCATCAACACTGTCAGACTATTTACTGAATCTGCACTACTATTAATCTTCTCATAGTTCCCATCACCAATCTCTTTCCACTTATGACTGTATGACTATAACTTGTTGCTGGCAATCCTTATGATTTATATTGATATATTGATCATCAATTGTGTTGTAAATGTTGTACCTTGATGAACGTATCTTTTCTTTTATGTACACTGAGAGCATATGCACCAAGACAAATTCCTTGTGTGTCCAATCACACTTGGCCAATAAAAAAATTCTATTCTTGTATCCTTACGATTTATATTGATATTGATTGTTGCCTAATTGCTTATTTGTACTCTGTGACTATCATTAAGTGTTGTACCTTATGATTCTTGATGATCTTTTCTTTTATATACATTGAGAGCACCAAGACAGATTCCTTGTGTGTCCAATCACACTTGGCCAATAAAGAATTCTATTCTATTCTATTTGTTAACCATTGCAGCAATCTAGCATTGAACCTACAATTTCCATGGCTGCTGGATAGGAAATCTGTCTCATCTTCCATAAGAAATTCCTTGGATACCCAGTGTGACATTTTCAATAACCCTACCCAAAAAGCAACCTCAGTGCCCTCTAGCATGCTATGCAGAGCGCATCATTGGTTTTTTTCTAGCACTTGGATATTCCTTCTGGTTATCCTATCCCTCATCTTGGTCTACTCAGCTGAGAAGGGGAAGGAAGGGAGCATGAGGAGAAAAAAAATTGCAGGACCCTCCATATAGACTCAAGGTTGACTCAGCCTTCCATCCTTCTGAGGTCAATGAGGACCCAGACTGGGGGCCAAGAGACTGACTCTGTAAACCACTTAAAGAGGGCTGTGAAGGACTGTGAAGCAGTATATGTCTGATTGCTATTGCTATTCCTTCCTTCCTTCCTTCCTTCCTTCCTTCCAATGCCCATTGCCAGGAGTTCGATCCTGACCGGCTCAAGATTGACTCAGCCTTCCATCCTTCCGAGGTGGGTAAAATGAGGACCCAGACTGTTGGGGGCAAGAGGCTGATGCTATAAACCGCTTTGAGAAGGCTGGAAAGCCCGGTGAAGGGGTACATAAGTCTATTGTTACATAGACATCCTTCCCTGCTTACAATGTTTCTCTCCATTTCCCAGAAAGAAACTACAACACAGAGAATGGAGAAAGGAGAGATCCATCTCCTTTTACTTAGTAGGTGAATGCAGCCCCACCCTGGTCTCCACACATACAGTCACCTCTCTGAGAAAGCGGGTGCCTCCGACTCGGTGAACGCTCTGGGCTCTGCTTAATATTTAAGAGAGAAGGGGAAGAAGATACCGAGTCAGCTCAAACTGCATCACTAATCGGGGAGCTTTTATTTTTCCGTTCTCCTCTTTCCTTCAGCTGGGAGGGAAGGGAGGCACCACGCTAGACAGAGAGATAAAAGAGAGGGGCAGATAATGAGCGAAGGCAGCCATAGGTAGCGCTGGCAGCTGCCAGGGAAGCTGGAAGGGGAGCTGGCTGGTGGAGCTGACCTTTGGAAAATGTGGGAAGGGAGTCTTGGGGGAAAGGGGTGATGTTTAATTCAATGCTCTGCTTTTAAATACCAGCACACCCGCTGGGGAATGGCTGGTATTTTTATAACATTTTCCCATTCCCAATCCCACCTTTCATCCTGAAGGCTCTCCAAAGGCTTGTCAAAAGGGCTGCTTCTTGTTTCTTCTCCAGTATCTTCCAAGCCCCCTTGTCCTTGCGCCCGTGTCAGGTGGGAGGGCTCAAGTCAAAGAGGCACGGTGTGGGGCTAGGCATCCAACTCAGGCTGTGAGGCTGACCTACACCCACTGAGAAGGGTCATACAGAAGAGCAGCTGGCCAACCCTTGAGAGGACCTTCTGGACAGAGCAAAGAAGGTCTGGCTTTCCTGAGTTGACAGAGCAATTCCTCAAATCTGGTTGCCCTTCCTTAAGTTCCCACGAGCTCTGCTCCCTTAAGCCCTGGCTCCAAAGCTCAGTGCTGTTCTTATCACTCCGGCAGCTTAGCCGACCTTTTACAGTAGGCATATTAGTAGCAAACTCATCCCTGTAGGGATTTGAACATCAAGTGGACTCAGCTGCCTACAATCGAACGATGAGCAAGCTTGTGGATTAAGCCGCTGATCTTTTGGGAATCTGTTATCTTCCTCTCGCTTTCTTCTCTGGTACTTCCTCCTCGGCTCCATTTATCAGGTTCTCGTTTCCAAAAATAAAAAAATTAAACTCCCCCTAATGAACTCCATGCATATTAATCATCTCCAGCTGAAGGTTAGCCGAAGATGTGATTGTGGCCAATTCACCCTTTGATTAGACTGACTTTAAAAATAATAATACCAAACACCAAAGTACAAAGGGAGGGGCCCACTCAGGCTCGGAGGGAGCTACTGGGCACAATGTAATTCTTTGACCTCAGTGGGTCTTTCCTTGTAGCTTCAGCCTGCTGATTTCTGCATAGGCATTTTGCCCTGTCTTGCAAAAAAGCAAGACCAACGGTGAGATATTGGTCCTCATTTGTGGGTGTGAGAAAGACTGAGAAAGAAGGGAAGGCAACTCATCCCATCTCTCCCTTCCAGGCAATGGCTGTTTTTTTCTTGCATTGCTCCAGTGTAACAAATCCTGCCTTTTACCCAACCACCTAATAAGGCCGTCGTGGGGAAAATGAGAGGTATAATGAACCTCTCCTCCATTATAAGTCTCTCCTCCAGAAAACGTGAAGTTGTTAAAGAAAGGGAAGGCTCACAGCTGTCTTCTTGAACAAATCAGGAGATTCTTTATTTTTAACTCCCTGCCAGACCACAGCTGGTGAGTGAGAGATGGTATGTGGAGAGTCAAGAGTCCAATGAGGGTTCTACAAGGTTCCCGGTTTCTGTCCTGGATCATGTCAACCAAAGAGGGGTCTGGTGAACATCAGGTCTTGTTCAGCAATGAAGCCATCAAATTACACAGAAACAATTGCCTAAGTGTCCATGGAAATTTTCAATCACCCAGATCAGGGCTGTTACACAGGTGCCTTTTCTCTCCAAGTAGCAATTGGACTTCCTTGGATTTTTCTTGAAGACATTTCTCTTCTCATCCCAGAAGCTTCTTCAGTTATAACTAACTGAACCTTTAACCTTTCCATTCCCCCACTAATTAATTAGAACTGAAGAAGCTTCTGGGATGAGCAGTCTTCAAGAAAAATCGAGCGAGCCCAATTGCTGTTTGGAGAAAAAGCACCTGTGGGGCAATTACTTGAGTTTTTTTTCCAATTGATATGTCCTCCAGAGGCATTCTCTGGAGATTATGGATGCACCCAATGTAAGAAAGTCACATTCGTTTTCCGGAGAGGTCAAATAAATTGCAGCTTTTCTCCTTCGAAATCCCAATTGACTAGAATCATGCTTAGCATTTAGAAGAAGACTTAACTGTGCAATCTTCTCTTTCTGTCCCCTTCCCATCCTCCTCCTCCTCCACTGTATTGCAGCTTCTGAAGTTATCAAGATGTTTGTCAGCTCCCCTGGGAGCAGCTAAGAGCTCTGTTTTGAGACTAAAAAGGTGTGGAATCAACAGAAGCCAGCCACCCCCTTTGCTCACCCAGATGCAAAGGCTTCTCTTGGCATCCACAGCGCACCTGCAGGGAATTCTAACATCTGTTAACCATCTACACCCAAGCTCCACATTTGCAGAGCCTGGGAAATTTTCCTGTGTCCTGGGACAAAGGATAAGATGGGGCATCTGCCCCCTTTTCTCTTAAAGGTGATAGAGTGGCGCTGAATCTTTGCTCGATCCTTCCAATGAGGGAGCAGCGTCTCCCACGGTAGCAGGTCAGTTTAGGGCAGAAGTGCCCAACCTTGGCAACTTTAAGACCTGTGGACTTAAGGCTGGAGAATTCTGGGAGATGAAGTATTAAAGCTGCCAAAGTTGGACACCCCTGGGTTAGGCAGACTGAGACGGTCCACTCGGCACTGCCTAAGTTGTTCCTTTCTGCTCCCCCTGGAAGCCGCAGCGGCTCCTTAAGGACAAGGTGGTGCAGCTTTTGAAGATCTGAGCATCCAAACAGAAGTGCCACTTTCTTCCAGAGTCAAAACAAGTTGTGGGGGCCCGATAGCCCAGCCATGGGGGAAAGGTCAATAAATGGTGAATAAATCGCTAACAAAAGGCTTGTGGGGGGCAAGCAGAGAGCCCCACAGAGCAAACCCCAGCAGGCCTCCTGTTTGGCTTCTGTGCAAAAGAGCTGGTTGCTATGGAAACTCAGGTAGCATTTTTTTAAGTTGGCAGGTGGTTATTCTCTGCCTTCGTCCCATTTGGCAGTAATTAGCAGTTAAAACAATGCCGGCTCTCTTGGTCGTCCTGGCTTCTCCGAGCTCTTTGCTTGAGCTATACGCCACGGGCCCCTCCATGGCCTCCCCCGCTGAAGATGGCCTGTGGAAGGGCCAGCAGTGCCACCCGAGGCTGGCAAGGAAGCTGCCTGAAAGGTGAAAGGGCCTCAGCCAAGGGTGCAAGAAGCAAGGGTTCCTTGGAAGTGGTAGGGAGGGTTGGAAAAAGAGGAAAGAAACTCCCTATAGCACCACCACCCCAACAATGTTTAACTTGCCCCAGATGCTAAAGGTCAGGCAGAGCAAGAAGGGTGGAGCAGAAGAGACTACTTAGGGGAGGGAGAATCCCATTGAGTAGCCAGCCAGGTTCAGGACAGATTCAGGATCTGTTTTAAGGGTGATTGAGAAGAGGAGAAGGAAGGGAAAAAGAAAGAAAGAAAGGCATAGCGAAGGGAGTGAGGAAGAATGGAAGCCACCAGGGCCCAGCAGAGTGGTTGCTCTTCTCTTCTTGGCAGAAAACCATGAAGCACGAAGGGGCAAGAATTAGAGGAGAAAAAACATGGGGCAAAGGATTTGAGGCATCTCTCGGCACTCAGGAAATGTGGAGTCTGTGAAGCTGGACTTTCCTCCCACGAGTGAGTTGTCCAGTGGACCAGAAGTGAATGGAAAGCCAAGCAGATGGGATTCCAGGAGAGATGAAGATGCCAGCAGCATGAGAGGGACATCTGGAAGGGGGCAGGGGGAAATGCTGGTGAGCTCCAAGACCTTCTGGGCTTTAGAACCTTAAAAGTGGAGCACTCATCTTGCGTGTGAGTTAGCTCAGTTGGCTTAGCTAGGAAATCAGGCGTTATCCTTTTGCGTGGTTGGCACGTCCAGCTTCCTGGGGGCCTTTTCAACATACTCTATTTAAACAAACCAGAGTTTATTGGATGAACCTAGTCACAGCCTGGGTCTATTGGACTTCATTCAGAATTGACCAGTTAGTTCATGGTTGCAATATTTAACCATCCCTGGTTGGTAAAACAATCACAGCCCTGTGTAGTCCAAAGGGATGCTTCAGTCTTTCCCCCATAAAATGCCACAGTCATGAGAAGCATCAAATGGAAAGGTCAGAAGAGAACTGGTCATCCAGTCAGATCCCTGCCCACTGCAGGAGTTCCCTATCCAGCATTCCTGAATAATCTGACAGAAGAGCCTCAGAGGAAACAGAAAGAAAAGTTATGGGCAGCTTTGATGAAATTGACATGATACAATTGAAGTTGCAACTGACTAGACCAGTTTTCTCAACCTCACGCACCCAATCAAAGTAAAGCTTCTTGAAAGTCAAGCCGCTTGGTCAAGTTCTCTTGTCATTCCCAACAATGACCGAGAGACAAATTCCAGAGCTGTCTATACAACCTCCTGTGGTTGAACAACAAGGCTTTGTAACCATCATTCCACCAGCTTCTCTGTTCTGTAGAAGTTCCAGGAAGAACAACTCTCTGCCCAAAATGTGGAGTGGCAGGTTTGTACAGCTGGGAACCAGCTTCATTAAAAATAAGTACATCCTGTGGCCCTGGGAATACAGGAAATTAACTTCCATGGGAGAATAAAATTGGAGCTGAATCCAATTCAGACTGGGTGAGCTGGGATTTTGTTTCAAAAATGGAACATTTGGCCAAACCCAGCCTTTACTTCAGAGTTATTTTTCTTGTGACATTTCAGTCCCACAGTCGTCTCAACACCCGCAGGCTATTTTTAATGTTTTTATATCAATCGGCCATCACCAATACTTTCATCCAGGACTCTGCCAGAATCCTATCACCCCAAGTGGTCTCGTTTTAAAGGGCAAAGCTCTTAGTGCCCATCCGTTTATTTTTCTTTCATTCCGGATCCTGAAGATTAGAAACCAAACATTTATGCAAGAAAACTATGTACACAGAGACCTACACAAACACATAAACGCATAATGGCTGAAAGGCTGGAGATGTCTCCATTGGGACTCTTTGGAGAAGTTCTCAGCCAATAGCAGGCTCCATTGGAACACGGCAGAAGTAAGATTGAAGCTGTCTCCCAAAGGCATTTATTTTTTCCAAAAGCAAATGAACTCTCTTGGTTTTTCCTTTGAAAATGTTTTCCTTCTCATCTAAGAAGCTTCTACTCTGCTTCTGAAGAAGCTCCTTGGATGAGAAGCAAAGAAAAACCCAAGAAAGCCCAGTTTCCTTTTGGAAAAGCACTTTTGGGACAACCATGACCTGGATGGTTGAGAATTTCCATGAACGATTGAAGCTGTTTTGCGAAGTTTGGAAAATGAAAACCATGACACTATTTCTCCTTATTTATTTACTTGGCTCAGCTTCAGATGTTCTAGCATTTTTCTGAAATAAGAAAATGTGTAAAACTCAAGTAATGTTCCAGTCTGTGTTAGAATCCTGTCAAAAGCAGATCAGCTGCCGCAGGAAGGCATCCGTCTCTCTTTCTCTCTCTTCTCTCTCTTTCTAGTTCCTCTAGGATTCCATTGATGTCCCAACAGCTTTCCCCTTCATCCTAAAACTTGCTTATTTGTGAAGTTGCACATCAGTAACTCCCGTGGGAAACCCCCAGCATGGAAATGGGGACAATGCCCCACACAAGGTGATGGCAGCTTCCCAGATGCAGCTACCTTGGAAATGTCTCGTGTTTTTTGAGCTGAACTGATGATAGCAGCAAAGTTGTTGTGAAGCCAGTTGAAAATGTCAATGGATTAAGGACATTTGCCTGCAACCCGCAGCTCCCGAATGTTGATGATACATACTTGAGATAATAGTGCACCCTGGAGTATTATGTTCATCAGGTTCAATGATAAGTCAATTTAAAGGGGTGGGAGTGTGTGTGTGTGTGAGAGAGAGAGAGAGAGAAAAGATGAGAGATAAACCCAGAGCTCCAAGGAATCCTTCCTCCCCTACCACAGACCCTGGGCATTTGCTAGCGTTGGAATCTGATTACTTCCCTCAATGCAGTCCATGCCCCAGGACTTCCCTCCATCTGACTGACCCACAATCTGTTCCAGAGGGAAAGAAGGACATAGATGGAGGTGGTCGTATGTATATTAAGTGGGCACATGCTGGCAGTCCCAGTACTCAGGTAAGCAGCGTTATTGACCCTACGCATATTAGAGGCACTGGCCTACTCGGTTGCTTAGCAACCATTCATCTGGTTTTGTCAACTCAAGTATCATATTATTTGAAATCAAGTCAGCTGTGATTGTGTGTGAGATGATTGGGAGCCTCCTCTCCCGGAGAAAGGGCTGTGGGCAGTTGGTAGGGTGCATCTCTCATGTAGTGCAGAAGGGTCCCAAGTCTATCTGTGGCCTCATTTATCAAAATCTCATTCTGAAAATTCCCCAATTTGCTCTCAGTGTGGACAATTCTGAGCTAAGAGATCAAGGTTTCATTTCTTGTCTTTGTGTGAGTCTTCTTCGAATTTGATATCAACTTTGGAGCTTGCAAGACAATAGATGATGGTATAAAAATAATTCTTCGTATGTTGAGAATTTCTGAGGAAGCCTTAGAAAGAGCCTAAAAGAATTTATCAAGCAGGGGCTGATGATAAAACCATCTGTGGTCAACCATGTTTCTGGACAAACTGGCTTTGCTTTCATCCACTCTGTTGAATTAAGAAGCCGTTGCTTTGCTTTAACCAAGGCTGCTGAATTACAACAGCTGGGTACAAAAGTCTTGGCTTTCAAAATTAAAGTCCCAGGTTTTTTTGTAAGAAAATGGGACAACTATTCACGCCCAGGTGCATAGGAATACCTTTTTAATAGCTGAGATGGCTGCCTCGCTTCTAAGAGTCATAATTCCACTGCTAAACACTTCGTAAAAGTAACATACTAAAGGCAGAACTGACGTGTTCTGTAAAAACAGAGAACCAGGTTAGATTCCATCTGTCTAGAAATCCATGTATTCTATCAGGATGATTCAATGAATGATTCATTTTTTCATGATTCATATTTTCTAAGAGCAGGAGCATCTGCCCACGAGGTGGTTAATTTACAACAATACATGTGAAGATGGACCTCCGACAACCTTGGTCCAGCTCACACGCGGCAGAGATGGACAGTCTCCCAAGGTCACTCCTGTGAGATTACATAGCCATAGATTTCCCGTGAGAAGGATGGGCCAACATTAGATAGGAAGCTATGCCTTTCTCAGGGGAAGTAGGCAGCAGCCTAGAAATTCATATTTGCAGGTTCTTGCACGAGGTGCAATTTCCTGAAGCTCATCTGCAGCCCCTTCTCCCACCCACCGTCACCCCAATCAGGTGTCCTGCTGGCAATGCTTGCCCAAACTGGTTTGCAAGCCTTTTTAATATCAGGAAGGGACGGCCAGCTGTGGAGAGTGGAGGAAAATCAGACTTTGATCTGCCCGGTGCATTTTCACAGCTGAAATTAAAGGAGCTGCTTCTTGGAGAAGGAAAAGAAAACAGCAACATGGCAGAATCAATGTGGAAATTGTAAGCTCCCCAGGGAAGGCCTGGAGTCTTTTAGGGGGGTTGGGTGCTTCCGTCTTCTTCCTGGTACAGCCAGAGGTGTTTCATGCTCGCTCGGCTACAGCTGGACCTGTGGAATATATTGGCAACTCCCCTCAGCCCCAGCCAGCTACTTGTGGGTACTATGAGCCCCTTCCTCCAACCATGACTAGGTCTTGCAACAAACCCAAGATGCCCACTCTGATCTCATTCCTTTGTTGACTTATGAACTTGACCCAGAGGTTCCTGTCCCACCAGAACAAAAAGAAGCCCCTCTGGCTTCTCACAAGAGGTGGGGAGGGGGGGTGAAGGCCCCAAAGGTGGACGGCTTCTTTGGGATTTTGCTGAAACAAGACCAATTATTCTGGTTTGGATGACAGGATAAGCAGCCAGGCCTGGGACTGACTGGTCTGCAGGCCACTGGCATTCATGGGAAGAGCCAACCAGGGTGCTTGTCAAAAAACCATCTGGTGGCTTGTTGGATCACAGCAACCTGTTCAGGAGGCCTCAGAAATGTCACCCAGTCCATCTCCTTTTCCGAGGCAAGCTAGATGAGCTTCTTCCTGCCAGCAACACCTTCCACAGAGGACATCGTTTATCAGGCTTGCCAATGACACAACTTCTTTTGCACTACAATTAAGCTTCCATCATATTTTCTCCACCCCCTCCACCCCTCTCCAACCTACACAGTCACACCTACCCAAACCTACACCCCGATAAAAGCAAAAAAAAATCACCCCAGTTTCTGCTGCTGACTATTCTCCCCTCTGGCTTCGATAGATTTCTTTTCTTTCCCCAATAAGTTCAGCAACTCCTCCTTTCATTCACCGAAGTCGCACAAAAGCCCAGGTTTGGGTTTTTTAAAATATGGTTTTAAAAAGGAAGCACACTCCTATTTAATTAAAAGTATCTGCATCTGTGTAAAATTAATTAATTCTCCCCCCACCCCAGAGTCCTCTCTTTGTATTAGCTTAAATGAGGTTTCTAAATGTGGTCTTCACTTTGGGTCTCTCCAGACAACACTTGAGCTGGTTGGCAGGAAAGAAGATTTATTTCACTACAAAATGAAGCCCCTCCACTGGCCTTCTCACTGGGGGCGTGGGGGGAGGGGGGAAGAGGGGAGGTGCTGAGAAGGGGAAGGGATTGCAAAAGCCCTTTTAGCTGAAGAAATTCTGCAGGAAATGTTGGCGCCATCTCAGGGTTGTGGAGCCATGACTATAGAGGAGATAAGGCCAAGGTAGTAAATAAAATAGATGCACAATAACTAGTGGATTACAATTGTGGGACAAAGGAGGTGAGACAAAAAAGAGGGAAGAGGGCATTACAATGCTTTAAAAAAATTAATTGATTTTCAACTATTAAAAAGCAAAAAAAGACTTCTTGTGCATGACTGTGACCATTTACATAACATATCACTACCAAATACTTATACTCTATACAATTTACTTAAATCTAATTCTACTTTGTCTGAGACTACTTTATTTTTCTACTGTCCATCCATTTGTACCATTTCTCCCATGATAAATATTATTCCAAATCCATCAGTCCTTTCAATCCCAGTGTCAGCTTGTCCATTTCAGCGCAATTAAAGGCTTTTTTAATTATGAAATCTTCGGAGGGCATCTTTGTGCTTCTCCAATGTTGCGCAAAGGCTAAGAGGGTGTTACAACCCTAACCCGAATGCAAGAGGGGATGAAGAAGAGAACTTGAGTCTACTTAGTGTCCTGAAGTGTAGCTGGCAGACTGTGGAGTGAAGTTGGTGGGTTTTCAGAAATAGGTCCTTAGGTGTGCTTCTTCCCACTCACCTACAGCAACCAAGGGACAAAATCTAGCAGAAGACTTTGTTGGGTTAAAGGAGTTTGCTCTGTGTGTAAATGGGGGCGGGGGGGTATCTTTCTGATTTGGCCTCAGCCAGAAAAGAGATTGGATGGCCCTATTTCCATTTAAGGGCCATGAGCTCTGGGGTGGGGTGGAGGAGGGCCACTTCTTTGCCAAGATCCCAGAAAGAGGTGGACTCAGTGGGACGAGGACGAGGAGGAGGTAGAAGTTCAGAAGAGAGAGAAGCATTATGGTTTTGAGGGGGTTCTCCTGTCCTGCAGTTGGAACAAACACAATCCCTGTAAACTCGGGTACAACCCCACACCCACCACCCATCATCTGAGGTTGGCATTAAGAGAAGATGGAAATGTGGTTGCATTTCAGAGGAACCATAAAAACATATCAGGCTTACAGTAAACTCTGTTGCAGAAGATCCAAGCTGGAGAGCTCAGGCTTCATTTACTGAAAAGCCAGAGTGACTTCCCAGAACTAGGCAGTTTTGCCCCTGGGGTCTGCTGTGAGTGGAAATTTGCTGGAACCCCTCAAGAGCCAACTTTTCTGTCTGACTCAGAGCGACGTGGACTATCTGAGGACTGGATTCATGCCAGCAGAAGCATCAGAAGAAGAAGAATGCATAGCCATTTCTATTTGGCCCCGACGTCCTGATGAACATAGCCTCTTGGTTTGGCTTAGTGATGTTCTCCACTCAACCTCAACTTCTGACTTTTCTTGCTGGTCTTTGTGGTCCCTCCTTGGGCTGCCCATGGGACTCTCCGGGCTGATGTTTTCTCCTGGAACATCTCCATGGGGCTTCTCACCTTATTGGAGGCACCCTGCATTGACTTGGCTCACTCTGATTAGCCATGCAGACATTGACGATGATGATGATGATGACGAAGATGATATTATCCATTCAGTCAAGTCCAGCTCTTGGCGGTTCTATGGGCCAGGTCTCTCCATGTCTTCCAATCTTGCAGCGATTGGCTCTCAGTAATGCTTAGCCCAGCAATACAGATTTCTGATAAATGTTTTGACTGATTTTCCCAGTCAAGAGAGAAACTCCTCGACTTCCCAGCATTCTATTACATTGAAAAGCATAAAATATTCATCCCCCACCCAGCACTGCCTTCCAGAAATCCACCTTAGCTATCTCCCAGAGAGGCCAAAGCATTTTTTTATGACTAAAAAAACCCCAGCCCTGCATCTGAGCCTTTTGCTAATAGCGTGAGCTGTTGCATAGCCCTTACACACTTATTTGTGTCTTGTTTTTGAAAATTATTCTGAAAAGACCGTCATCACCAAGAGCTCTGCCCAGCAATACAGAATCACTAATTAAGAAAAGAAGGTGGGAAGAGACTCACCCAGCACAGCTCTCTGGGTGTTGCCAGCCGGCATGTCGGAGTAGCTGAGAGAGAAACTGACAGACGCTTCAGAGCTTTGAATGTGTAGGCAAGACAGACAAAGCTCTCTGCTCGAAGGAAACGTACACAAGCAGAAAGTGAATGTTGAAAATCAATAGGACAGTGGTGGAGTGTTTCCAGGAGGCATCTATATAGAGATATATTGACCTCACATACATTCAACAAATAAGTGCATAGGGACAGATTCCTGCTCTCCTTGGCTTCTTCCATCCAGAGGGACTTGGCTGCTTTATGAGCCACACAATTTTGGCCAGCGAGGGTGCTGCCCGCTTGGTAGCAAAGGGTCAGCTGGTGCTGTCCAGGGAACCAAAGTCTGGCCCTGCCCAAGAGCCACACCCTGATGATTTGAGTCCGCTGCCCAGGGTCTCTGGACTTGGAGCTTGGATGTTGGGGTCCTTCTTATCCATGTCCCAAGACCTCCCTTCTGGGTTCTCCTGTCTAAGCAGCAGTAAGACTTCCGTGCTGTGGTTGGCAGCCACAGGAGCTGCTTCTGCATCCCTCCTTCTTGCAACTCCCACGTTTCCCCCCCCCAAATGAAGCTTTGCTGAGCCCCTCCATTGTCTTTGGACAAGGCCCTTCCAGGCACTCCTTCTTTCCATCCTGCTGTTCCAAAACATCCGGATGGAGGTCTTCCACTCCTCTTCTTGTCACCTCACCCTCTTTCTGCCCGAGACAGGCAAAATTACACAGGCTGACCCTGGCTCTCTGTGACAAGGGATGACAATCTTCAAAAAGGATTTGCGATGCCCCTTCATAAGGTTGCCAGTTGAGTCCCTGATGGATTTATCTTCCCGTTATTAGCCTTCAGAGTGCGGATTTGCTTGGCTGTCATTTGGACAAAGTTGATGGGCAGAAACAAGCAGTTAGGGCTCCCCCTCCTCTTGGAACGCCCCATCTCAAGAGGACAGTGGATGTGTGTGTTTATATGTGTGTATTGGTATGGGTAGACAAACACTTGACCCAGAAACTGAAGACATGATTTCTGATCCGAGCTAAACATTGTAAGAATCCTTTCCAACAAGGCAAGAGCTGGGAGGGAAATGCTCCAGACCCCCAGCTAGAAGGAACAGAAGGGCAGCACGGCAAAGCAGATGGCTGCAAAGTTGGCCTTTGACGTTCAGAATATGCTCAGTTTGAAAGACGTTGGCCTCGGATGCTCAGTCCCAGGTGAGGTGAGAAAAAGCAAGAGAGCTGCAAAAGGGCTTCTTCCAGGATCCTGAAATTGTGGAGGCACCTCGAGTTTTCACCAAAATGACCCCTCCAATCACCTCTCTCCCCTCCCCCCCCCGTGAAGTTTGGGGCATGAGAGATAGCACTTTCCTGCCCTCCCTCTCAGATGCGGAACTGAATGGTAGTGCTAGGACAAGGTAGTACTGGCTGTGCTAGGACAAGGTAGATTCGGTGGGACTGGCTGTGAGAAGAGGGCAGATGGAGCTCTTGGTTTCCTGGGCCAAAGGAATATTCCATTTTTCCACTATTGTAAGGGAGTTCCCCGTTTCTTTAGCTCCACTGGTTATATAGGGCTTGGTCATGATATTTGGGTTTCTTCTCCCAGGAACTATTGTGGTCTGCCAGCAGCCTGTGGAGCTGGCAACAGAGTCAGACAGCAATGAGGCTGAGGAAGAACATGAGCCAATCCTGGAAGCTGGAGAAGGCCTGGATGAGGGCTCTACATCAGAGGCAGAGGTGGGGCCAGGGCCATCAGGGAGTGAGGTGCGGACTCCAGAGCCTATGAGGTGACAGTTGTAAGGCAGAGGAACAGGAGGAGCCTGTTCCTAATGCACATATGAGAAGAGCTGCCAGAAGGCAAGAGCAGCTCAAGCAAAGAGGATGACTCGGGAGTAGGGCCAAGAGGTTGGCCCTTCCCATAAGGCTTAAAAGACCAGCGATGGCATTTGGGCTCTTTGCCGGAAAACAACGCTGATAGCTTTGTCTTGTTGCATTTATTTTGTATCGGAGTCTTCTGAACTTTTGCCAAGAAAGGCTTTTGGCAGTTTGCCTAATTGGACCAAGGTTGGTGATAGGCCTGAGGAATTGTGTTGGGAGGAATTTGCTTTAGGTTAGTTGAACTACACTGAGAATGAGTTAATTTTCAGCTGTTCTAATAAAGTTTGTTTGTTTTTACACTGACTGAGCTTCCTATCACCTACTTGGGCCTGGGTCACAACAGGAACACACATCCCTAGCCCAACTTCAGTGCTTTGGGAAGCTCTCCTTCATTTTCACCAGGAAGCCATGGGCCTGGCCAGAGCCCCTTGGTCTTCTCTTCAGGACCAGCCAAGCGAGCCCAAGGTCTTTCTCTGAGAAAGGTGGCATTGTCTGGGCAAGCCTCGTGGTGCCAGCCCTGGATTATTTCTGAAGCAGTCTCTCTCCTCCCCACTCTGGGAAAGCTCTTATTTGCAAAAGAATAAGCATGTGCATTAGGGCCGTGCCATTCTTAAAAGGGTGCTTTGATCAAAGGCTCATCCAGGAACCTTTTGAAGCCACTCTGTGAAGTGTATTGGCACTCTGCCGCTAAGAGAAGGAGTGCAGCTGGATCTGCAGCGGCCCCCACCCACCCACCCCCTGCTTTGCAGAGATAGGATCCGCTTCTTCCAAAGAATCAAATCAAGAGCAATCAGCGCAGCCCGGAGATGGGGTACTGTGGTGATAGGGAAGAAGGGGAAGAAAGAGGGTGGGTCCCTTGGATCTGATACACCAAATCTGTCTCTGGTTCTAGTCCCTCCCCTCCCTTCCCTTTGTCCACTTCACAATGGGAAGAAGAGCCTCCAAAGAGTGAACTACAGGTGCTGCTGGTTCAAATGGTTTTCTAAGGTGCCATTAGCAACTGATTGGATTGGCTCAGCACACGGGGATTGTTTTAAGGCTTGAAATACATTCCAGATTCATTAAAAATATTTGCAGACCAGAGGTCCCTCAAGATTTTCTCCCGAGGCCTGGAGTGGGGTGGGTGGCTAACAGAATGGGACTTTTCACCTTGAACTCTGGGCAGTGCCTGTTTCTGCACCAGGGTTTTGCCTCCGTGTTATTATGCCTCAGCACTTTGGGCCACAGCCCCTCTGTCCCAGTCCCTTTGCTGTGGCCATTTGTCGCAGTGCAGTTCGTGTCGGGCCCTGCCCCAAAGTGCCGAGGCATAATAACACGGAGGCGAAACCCTGGTGGAGAAACAGGCAGCGCCAAAAGTTCGAGGTGAAAAGTCCTAGACGTGGTGGCCGGCCCCAAATGACTGGTCTGATTTGGAAGATGGGGGTTGCTCTGATCTGGATCTTCTTTGGTGCCATGAGAATGGCTCAAAGTTGTGTATATTGTTTGCCACCTGGAGTCACGATGGAGTTGGATTTACAAAATAATATAGGCCAACTAATGAACATCTGACATTCATCAGAACATCAATGGTGATCAGAAAGCAAGAGTCCAGAGCCTTCAGTCTGCTGCCAGAGGCCTTGTGACAGGTTGCAGGCCAATGGGGAGAAGCTTTTAGGTCTCTGGAAGAGTGGAGGGCCTATGTCAGGAGAGTGATGGGCTTCCTGGGGAAGGGGGGGGAGCTGGGAGAGGCAGGCCCAGGTGGAAGAAGGCAGGGGACGAGGAGGGGCAGCCTGATGGTGGAAGGAAGAGCCCTGTGTGGATGAGAGGCACGTGGCAGCCTTGTATCTGAGGAGGGGCTTCCCAGGGGATTCAGGGGGGAGCTGAACACAGAGGGACAGAGGGCTTGTGATCAAAAATTCCTTTTACAGCCAGCTGCTTCTCCATTTCCCTGTTTGTTTCATGTCTCCTAGAATGTGGTTTGCTCCAGCAGCAGCTCTGAAGACTTGGGGACCCCAGTGCCATCTGACAGCAAAGGGAGGGCGGGCAATGGGGCAAAGGAGTTGCAGAGGCTCGCTTTGCAACATGTAGGGGGTGCTGGGATCAAGGCCTCCTGGAAGGCGTTGCTGAGCCTTTCATTAACACTTGCTGAAAGGGAAGCATCCTGCTGTCTTCGGGGGTCTTCTGCCCTCCAGGTGCCCTCCAGATGGGCTAAAAACTTCCAGAAGTCTCATCTAGCGCAGCCAAAGAGAAACTGGGGTTCAAGTGACTCAGAAGGGCTCCACGTTGGAATGGTTTCCTTTTGCTGGCTGGGCTCATCTTGTCTGAGTTGAAAGCTTCACCAAGCAGATGCTGGCTATTATCCAGAAGTCACAAGTCAACTTAACCAATGGAGAGGCTCAGTCCTCCCCACTCCCCCACTCCTGACTCCCAGGCCCAATAACTTAGAGGCCGCCAAATGAGTCTGGATGGTTTATGTCAGTGGTTCTCAACCTTTATAGTGCTGCGACCCCTTTAATACAATTCCCCATGATGTGGCGACCCCTTTAATACAATTCCCCATGATGTGGCGACCCCCAACCATAAAATTATTTTCATTTTGATTTTATCGCGCCTGAAGCCATATTGGCTAGTGATCTGAACTGCTTGCGATTGCCTTGAGGACGGAGGCATTAAAGCGGAGACTCCTCCCCTATTAAGTTTATCGTGCCTGAAGCCAGATTAGGCTAGCGATTGGGAGTGATTGCAGCTGGCTTGAGAGGGAGACATCAAAGCAAAGATTTCTCTCTTTTTTAATTGATCGCGCCTGAAGCCGAATTCGGCTAGCGATTTGAAGAGCCTGCAGCTGGCTTGTGGAGTCAACCATTGGAGCGCGATTCTTCAACTCGCAAGTATACTTCCCATATTTCCAATGGTCTTAGGCGACCCCTGGCAAATCGTCATTCGACCCCCAAAGGGGTCCCAACCCACAGGTTGAGAACCGCTGGTTTATGTACTAAATCAGGAGTCTCCAACCTTGGTCCCTTTAAGACTTGTGGACTTCATCTCCCAGAGTTCCTCAGCCAGCTTTGCGTGGCTGCGTGTGCCCCCACGAGCAAACTGGTAGCGATGGGTTTTGAAACCCACCCCTGAACCCAATGCCACAAAATGACTGAGCTCAGCTGCCATTGCATCCCAGGCCTGGGAGTAAAGACAGGTTTGGAGATACTTATGGGTCACTCTTAGGGCGTGGTGGGTAGGTGGGAAGCATGGTGGGTGGGAGGGGGCTTCTATTTTTATGTAAGTGTACATGGTGCTGCCATGGCTTTAACCTAGCCTTTTAATCGATGATACTCTTAATCTGTCATTTATTAACTACGGGCACAGTTATATTAACTAGAGCATTTACAGGATGTCGGTCACTGCTGTAAACTGGTCTCCCAAATTAAAGTTTCACAGAACAGAGTAGGCGATGACAACATATGTAGGAGAAGGCGTTTGGTGGCCAATGGGGAGAAAATTGGAAGGAACGCCATCTGTCCTGGAACCCCCAAACGAACGCAACTCCTGTGGAGGGGTAGATCCATACTGTGGGCACAATCCGTTCCCTACCAGATGCTCCCAGGGCAGTTGCCAATGCAATGTTCTTGGGAGATCTGGAGTTGAGGAGATGGGTGGGGGGAGGGAGACAGAGGGAATAATAGTCACGCTTCCATGTTCAAGCCATGGTAGATAGAGATCGGAAAAGATAAGCCCTTGCACAAGAAGGAGTGTTAACATGATGTGAAACCACTTCCACATCTGGAAGGGATCCAGCCACTTTATAACTCTGGAGAATTTCAGCACATCCTTTCCTTGTTCAGACCAGTTTGGGAGCTGGGAGGGGTGCAAAGGCATCACCCCTCTCATCAGTGGTGGGATTCAAATAATTTAACAACCGTTTCTCTGCCCTAATGATTTTTTCCAACAACCAGTGTGCCAAACTGCTCAGAAAGTTAACAACTGGTTCTCCCAAAGTGGTGCGAACTGGTGGAGGGTTTGGAGATGTGAACCTGCATGTTGTTGCCTGTTCAAACTTGCCCACAAAGACCAAGGTTGTGGGTTTTTTTCTTCTTTGAGAGAGATGGCTGGTGGACAACCAGAGTGGCCAGTGGCTGATTTTTTCCTTCTGAAGGGTCAAAAGTCAGCGGTGGCCCTTTGTGTGGCTAGCAACCAGGCAATTTGTGTGGGTCTGGAGAAGAAATTGGAGGCTCTCTTTGGAGGCCTTGCACATTTCTCGATGGAGGAGTTCACCAAGTTCCAGGGAGCTTCTCTAAAGAAACAGAAGGAAGTGTGGAGTATCGCAGACCTGTCTTTATTTGGAGTTTGTTGGTTCTGCAAGGTTTTAAGGTGATGCTTTCATGTTAATAGAAAGTGGTGGGAGGGGGTGGGTGGGTATCAAGCCCAGACATCTTGAATGAATCAGTTTGTTTTCATTAATGCAGGAGGTATATGTTAACAGTAGGATCAAATATAACGTTTGGAAAGGAACTTGAGGGTTACTACCTGGGCTAGCTCCCTTCTCCATGCAGACCACCATAACAGCATCTCTGGCACATCCCCCTCCAGCCTCTGTTTAAATACTTCTCTTGAAGGATACTCATTGTCTCCCAAGGCAGAGCAACCCATTGTTGAACAGCGCTTTCCATGTTTTTCTGATGTCCAGCTGTTCTCTAAATCCTTTGTAATTTCAACGCTTTGTTTCTTGGCTTGTTTCTGGAACACTCTGAACAATTCTGCCCCATCATCTACATGACAGCCCTGCAGATCTTGGAGGACAGTTATTATGTCTTCTACAAGCCTGTCTTCTTCATACACAACACCTCCAATCCATCCCTCGTGGGGCTTTCCTCCCAGGCGCCCTGTCACCTTGGCTGCTCTTTTGGTGATTTTCTTCTCAATCTGTCAATCTCTTCCTTAAAACACAACGCCAGAGCTGGAAGTCACTTCTAGGAATAGTGATTCCTCTCAGGCATGTGTGTGTGCTATAAAATCATATATAGTTATCCTGAGAACTGCAGCGGATGCCGAGTAAATAGAAGCTCCCTAGCTATGTTCTCTAACTTATCTCATGAGTGTTCCATAAATAATATTTCAGCGTTATGTTTCTGTCCTGCCTTTTCATTCAGAATTCATGGTGGCTTCTGTAGGGAACTCCCTTTCCCATAGAAGCCTTTAGTTTTTCACCAGCTCAAGCAAATTTGTGTCCCTTCCTTCACGGTGAGTGACAGGAGTTCCACACTCACATAAGTGCAGAACTTTTCTGGGATCTGAAACTTTGGTGAGCTGGTGGGCTACGTAAATCTGGTAGATAGACAGACGGATGGATAGGTGGTGAGAGAGAGAGGGAGAGAGGGAGGGAGGGTGGGTGGGAGAGAGAGAGGGAGAGAGAGATGTCTATATAGAGATGATGCTTATCCCAATTCTCCGAACCTTTTAAGAGCTGCCTGTTTCTGACTCTTCTATTTTCCATTCATTACTAGTGGCTCAATGCATATTATGGGATTTGCTTGCTTTTTAAAAAAAAACAACCAAAAAACATTTCATCTGTTGCTTTGATGTTTTTTATGGATTTTCCTGTTTTGTATTTCCTTAGCTCATTATGCTTATGTTTTGAGGCTTTGGTATTAAGACCCTATGGAAAGACTATAAATAGAACCCTTCTTTTCTTTTTCACCTCCATATAAATGCTTGCTTTTGAATAACTCGCATCATACTGTCATAGAAGAAAAATGTAGGGTCAAGAAATGCTTCTGAATAGATCCATTTTGGCCTGGGCTGATTGCTATTTAGAAGAATAAGACAAATGAAAACCTGCATTTAGCCTATGAAGAGGCGGATGACCTAAACACTCTTTGTAATTGTCCCCTGCAAAAGAAGATTTGACTTAGGCAAAAACCTGCAAGATCCAACCTGGGTGGGTGGAAAACTCTTCTGAGCTTTCAGACTGCGGCTGGAGCCCATCTTCAGGGAACTTCTTCGTGACCAACCAAGATTGGATCTTGCAACATTATCCTGGGACAAGTACATTTGCCTTCATTCGTGAAAAGCCTAAGTACTCAATTTCTTGGAAAAGTGAGTTTTAAGAATTAAAAGGTAGATCTGCAACTAATTTGTGAAACTTGATGAGATGAAGAGAGTACACCTTATTTTTAAGGAGGACAAATTTTACGGATCTCCAATTTTCTTCTTTGGGCAGAATGATAGGGAAGGGAAGGACTGGGGTGGGGGTGGGGAAGGCCAGTGATGGCCAAAAGGGGATATAATGTGGAAGGTACGAAGGCTACTTGATCAGAGTTTCAAAGGAACATTGAAGAAAGATGCCAACTTCCCAGTGAGTTTGGGGGTGCTGGAACTCAAGACTCCCCCCACCCAGGAGCTACTGGGATAAACAGAGAGACCAGCCTCCATTTTTTGGAAAACGAGAGACTCAACAGTTGCGTCCATCCTTAAAGGTACCATGTGGTGGAAAACAGGGTGGAAGGCAGCGTGGCCCACCTCAGACCTACTCCTGTTTTCTGCTGTCTCTAAGACACCAACTGATACAAGCCACACCCTGCAAAGGTTTGCTCAACCCTCAAAAAAGGAGTTCCCCTTAAGGCAAATGGAAAGGAGAGGCTCCAGAGGGAAAGACTACGGATCCTGCAATGGTATAAATATCCGAAGGAGAAGAAATCCTCCTTTTGACTTCTCCTAGCCCAACTGTATTTTGCCTGAGTAAAGTCTACCCAGATGACAAATGGGAAGTTGGAGGCGCTGAACTCAGGGACTTTCAAATCAATACAGTAATGTTGGAGGCTAGGAGGGGATGAGGAGAACCGATGCGTTGTGCGGCATCACAAACCAATATCTAGGAGTTGTGACTGAAGCATCAGAAAACCTATTAGCTTGCTGTCAAGCCCTTTTCTCAATCAATGACGAGTTATCTCAGATCCGTGCTTCGAGGTGGCATCGGCTCCCAATTCCTCTCCGTGACATCTCTAACGTGCACGTTCAACATGACGGCCCTCCCTGCTTTTGTTCCTTAACATGCCACAAGTCAAAGCAACATTTATCACTAATTGCACAATTACTTTATGCAGCACTAGAGATGAAAGCCTTGACTTTTAGTAGCATTAAGTTTTCAGAAAAGTCAAGGCAGTAATTATCAGAAGCAAAACTATTTATTAATTAAAGTAATACCTCACTCGATGTAGCTGAAGTTCCACGCATCCGAAGACTACAAAATAAAATAATTGTGCAATTAGGGGGAAATTATTCATTCTTTTAGAAGTGCTTAACTTGCTACTGCAAACAATGTAGTTTAAATCAAAGTTCATGGGCTTCCAGGAGACTCGAGACCCGTTAGAATCCCTCCATGTTGTGGGCATGATGAAAAAAACAACGATCACGAAGCACCAGGAAAGAGCTTGGAGATCAACTCTGAAGGTGGGGGAGGGGCAGACGCCAAACGATGACCGTTTCCTCCCCTTAACATTCTTCCCTGCCCATCCCTCGTTTCCATGAACCGGATATTGCTCTTTTTGAAGGCTGTTATGGATGTGCAGTTCTTGGATTTAAAGACAAAAATGAGACTTCAGAACAAAGGCAGACACAGGAGGGAATCCTTGCCTGCTGCTCTTTTAAAGCCGCTGCATCCTTTCCTGACTCTGCAGTTGAGATCTGGCATGGGGCAAGAAGGAAGGGCGGAGAAGGGCTGTGTGTGTGTGTGTGTGTGTTTCCAGGGGCTGCAAAGCATCTTTTGCCCCTCACAGGTGAGAGCAGCACTGCAGGGTCTCAATTTGATGTTCTCCAGTGCCTCATTCTGGGCCATCCCAATGACAAACCCGCTCTTGTGCCCTTCAAAACCCAATCGCTCAATTATCAAGTTGGTTTGGCCTTTAACAAACCTGCCTCAATTCTACGGATTTTATGGAGTCCTCTGCTTAAGTAATCTGCAAAGAATTAGAATTTTTCTAATTCTCAGTTTTATTTTCTTCATCTCCAGCCATTTCTGCATCTCACCCTCTGATTAAAGGGTAGAAAGCAGCTCCAGACCGGCAACAGGGTACAATTTACAAACTGTTGCACTAGCACATGGGCAACACACACATGCATGTGTCCCAGCTAGCAAGCGCCTTGCGTAAGCACTCATCCAGCCCAAGAAAGTTTTCCTGTCTTGTGAGCTTCTCTCAAAACCAGCCCATTACACAGCGTTCCTCTTCCAAATTTGGGTTTCCATGGAGGCTCCCCAGAGCTCCACTTACTCAGGTGACCAGCGTGCCTTGTCACCACTCTCGCAAGTGCACTGAGTTCCTCCTCCAAATGGTGCAAAACAGATGGTGTGCTCAGGACAAAATTGCTCGGAGCAAGAGAGTTCACTTGGGGAGACTGATCAAAATGTTGGCCGAGACCCAGAGTTTTGCAATTCTGGCTCAATATGCAGACTCTAATTCATCCTTAGCAAGAACAATTGGCAAAGGGAAAAGAGCACCGTGGCCCAGAAATAGATTGAAAATCTCTATTATGCCCTTGTTTTCCCCACACGAGATACAAATAGCAGCGTTTTTTTTTTCTGTCTGATATTGGATACTTGCAAGAACGGTTAACTCACCGAAATTCAACTGCGGCCATGATTGGTGTGACATGGTTTAAGACATCCCTCATTTGACTAAACAAGCAAGCAAGCAAGCAGACAAAATGGTCTCCTGCACTTCTGCCACTCCAAACAAGGAGCATTTTTTACCATCTGAAAATCAGCAGGACAATTGTGCGGAAAGAGAAATGGGTCGCGCTAACTGAGGCTCAACGGCTGTCTAGATGACCCAGGCTGGGAGGACCTTAAATGGCATTTTTTACCCAGCACCTGTTTGTATCTCGGAGTCCCACGTATGGGTACACTGAAGTAGGAAGGGCCCTGAAGGTTCCTTGGAACCTGGAACACATTGCAGAGGCTTCCCTGGCAACAAGGAGGCTACAGTCGCTGAACCAACTTAGCTTCAGACTCATGACTTCAGTCCCAGACTTCTTGCCACAGACCAGGTAGGATGTATCTACTAGATAATGGCAAATCACACCTTTGGCCAAATTGCTTTGCCTATAGAAATTTTCAGATAATGGACATCTTGCATTTAATCTCCTCCTCCTCTCAGTCTGGGTGTAGAATATTTATGGTACATCCAGAAACACAGACATGGCACCCTAGTTGGTCCATGAGAGCAGAAGAGTGTGGCAGGGTGAATCTGAGGGTTTCAAGCTGTAGCTCTGCAGTGAAACACAAAGGAATGGTTTAACCTTGTTGTCTCTGGCAACAGTTCTCTCAATGCACACGGTTGTAATATCCCAAAAATGGAGCTGTGCTTTCTCTCTCCCTCTCTCCACCCCATGCAGTATGTGGGAAGCTGTAATGGAATTGTAGCCTCTCTTGGAAGTCGTCCAAAGATGCATTGCAGGCAGATTAGGTTACAAAAGATTTCGCTGGTTCTAACCGGGCAGCCACATAAACTTCAGGTATTTCTAAGAGGATGTGCGCAGAGTAAGAATAATGGCTCAGCTCAGCCAAAGAACAATACACCGCATCCAGAGCAGGTACACAGCTCTTGCAGTTTCTGGAAACCAAAGGTAGGCCATAAAATAGCTCTGGAAAACACCTGAAGACAGGAAGTTCTTATCCAGCTCAGTTTCTCCAAAGGGTTTGTGGTTACATGTTTAATGCTTATGCAGATTTGGACCAGATATTGTAAAAGTTCCAACCCTCCTCCTTTTCTTATAAGAAAACAGTCTTTTTGTGTAATGTAATGGACATTCTTGTAAACTGAAAGCATCTCAGAAAGAAATACGTCCAGGATTAGGTTTAGCTGAGGGTGTGTGTAAAGGAAGAGGAAAGCTGGAGGTGGGAGCAGTGGGGAACCTCAAACTACTTCGAGACGTTTTTACAAAGAGGGCTGTGAAGGTTCAACTAGGAATCTTATGAGCTAAAATACAATGAGTAAGAGAATGCTCTGATTACCCAAGAAGACTCACACGGAAAACCCAATGATTTCTGATTGGGCTACATCTAGGCAGGGGGAGTTGAACTCAC
The DNA here is from genome assembly GCF_028640845.1 of Ahaetulla prasina. Classification (NCBI taxonomy): domain Eukaryota; kingdom Metazoa; phylum Chordata; class Lepidosauria; order Squamata; family Colubridae; genus Ahaetulla; species Ahaetulla prasina. The sequence goes on along the minus strand of NC_080547.1, from coordinate 9,632,662 downwards.
ATGGAGCAAGTTTAGACCAGGTGGGTGGGTCGCTTAAGAAGCCAGCAAGCAGCCCTGTCAGGCACAGCAGCAATTCTGTGTGGAGCAGGCAGCCAAATCAGGACCAAGGAGAGCTCCAAGAAGCCCCGCAGGCTGAAACGCTGAAGAGACGCTCCAGTCTTCTCTGCAGTGGGCTAGAGCTTCTCAGGTGGGCACAGGGAATTGGAGCATCGGCTTAGAATGTGCTCAGGATCTCAGTGGAAATCCTCAGATCATCCAAGACAGTCCAACCTTTGCTAGAACCCCTCCAGCCCCCCCCCTCCGAGGCCATGCTGCCCAACAGCTTCATAGTTCTCATGCAGAGAAAGTTCCTCCTTATTTTAAATTTGGAATTCTATGAAGTGCCACCTGTTGGGTTTTGCCCAACCACAGAGACCATTCAGAATAAATGCCTTGCCCCCTCTTCAATGACGGTCTTTCAAGCAGGGGGAAACCGCTGCCAATCGCGCGCACAGTCTTCTCTGCTTCAGGCCACAGGCAACCCATTCCTCTTGCCGTTCTTCCTTGGATTGGGCTCCAAGACCTTCGTCAACATTGCTACTTTCTTCTGCAGCCTCCAATTTTTCAGGAGTCTTCTTGTATGCATCATGGCAACCAAAATTGGACATCACATTCCAGATGCAGCTTGACCAAGAAAGCAATGGGTAGAATCACAACTTTTGATTGTTGTTTTCCTGAGCAAAACTGCCATTTCCCCAACCTGTGACTTTTTGAGGGACAGAACATTCTTCACAAGGCAACTGTTCCTGAAGAGAGCGCTGCTGGGGGACCAAATAGCCAGTTCTGATGTTTTATCATGCAATATAGTAGAGGATCAAGGGGGAGGGAGGGAGAGAGGAGAAAACTTTGCATTGCTGCATCAAGAGGAGTCTTCAGTCAAAAAAGCACTTTATGCTCCTCGGGTTGCCAGTGGAAAGGCAGCACCCAGCACGCAGGGCAGTGGTGGATTTCAATTTTTTTTACTACTGGTTTTGTGGGTGTGGCTTGGTGGGCGTGGCATGGCTTGGTGGGTATGGCAGGGGAAGGATACTGTAAAATCTCCATTCCCACCCCACCCCAATGCAAAATCCCCATTTCCTCCCAATCAGCTGGGACTTGGGAGGCAGAGAATAGATGGGGGCGGGGCCAGACCGAATTTTTACTACAGGTTCTCCGAACTACTCAAAATTTCTGCTACTGGTTCTCCAGAACTGGTCAGAACCTACTAAAACCCACCTCTGAAGCAGGGCCTTTGCCTCCCGCAAGGATTCTGTCTCCAATCACGGAGACTTGGGGCTGTTGCCGCCTTCGCAATAATCCCTGACAGACTCCCCCCCCATCCTCCAAATTAAAGTTCTTTTAAAAAACAGCCAATTGTAATCCAACTTGTATTTTTGGCATTAATATGGGACAGGCAGAGCAGAAGAGAGATGGACATGCAAATTTTTCTGTGTTGCTAAAGTCTGCTTTTTTAGTCTCTCCCCACATCAGCTCTGGAAGATTGAAATATCAATTACAGATCAATTTTCTCCTTAAGTAAACACTAATGCAGGATAAACAGCATTAGGAGATGCAATCGTAGCATTGCTGACTTCAGGACCGACTGCCTGCTGCTCACAGCAAGTTTAAGCTTGGAGATTAATTAACCTGAGGAGATATCACTTAAGGAAGATTTAAGGCGATCAGGTTTGGGAAAATGAAGCAACCAGGCATATTAAGGAGAAGGCAGCCAGTTTCTAGAAAGGAGCAGCAAACTTTGATTTCTTCTCCTATAGTTGAGGCTCTTGTTTTCCCGGCTTTAAAGATCAGCTTCAGAAACAGGGGCATTCTCTTTTCATAGATAAGCCATGGTAAAGCCACAGGCTCTTCAAATAATTCTGGTCCACAATCCAAAGAATTAGGAAAGTGTTTGAAAAGCTCCACGTCATGACAACCTCTTCTAAAGGAGACATCCAAAGACTTTGTGGTTTGTTCCCCATTGAGGGCCCCAGTCAGTAAGTTTTGGGCAAATAGTTAAGTTTCCTTATAGATATGAACAAATATCAATCGGGGAAGAGAAACTAGCAGTTAGCTTTTGGAGAACCCTACCAGTTGCTATGTTCTAATAGGTTAGCATCAGCCTGGTGTTTGTTATTTTATTGTCCTATTTGCCATCTCGGGAATCCCTTCTTAACCCTTGGAGTTGCAGGAAAGCAGAGACTCGGATTTTGAGGAACAGACTGCTTGGACATCCACCACAGAGGAGGGCTGCCTCAGTTTGCCCAAACAAATGTTGACTTTCATTGTGGTCAAGTTGACAATGTCACGTCGGGGACCGGAGTCCACAGGAGTTGTACCACGGTTGATGTATGCACTCAGATATTGTGGGGACACAGAAGAGCAACTGAAACCCAAAGCTAAAGATGACTTCTCATCTCAAGAATGCTGGGAATGTTGGGATGACCTTTAACCAAAAGGCAACTCAATTCTTTAGGAATTGCTTGGGAAAACAGGCCGAGCAGTTAATTCTAGGTTTTGATCCAATTCAAGCCAGCATTTATTCAAGAAAAAAAACTCCTCTTCTGGAACAAATGAGCAAAGGAACAGGAATGGACACCTTGGAACAGGCCCACAAATTCAACTCACTCAAGGAGTTTAGCCTAAGTAGGAAAGAGAGTTAGCAACTACTTTTAGATTAGGTAGTCCAGCTGTTTCTGGCCAAATAAATATAGCTGGTTGCCTCTTCTTGCCACCTTTTCTATCACGGCTCAGCCAATGAGAAGAAAGGGACTTTGACAGTATTAAGTGTGCTCAAACCAGATAGTAGATCAAACCAGATAGCAGATCAAGGGAAAGAACCAAATCCTGAGAGGTAAGTCCAGATCCCCTTCCCCTTCAGCCTGACACTCAAAAAAAACATAATCAGATGAAGCTTCCTTTTGACAAAGGACAAGACGTTGAGAAAGGCAGGCTGTTTTTCCAGCAGAAAAGAGCAAGATTTCTCCAGAGGAAGAACTCTCTTCCATTGAGTGGAGTTTTCCTTTTATGGTTTTCATAGGACAATGAATGATGGGGCCGTTAGAGGAGCCATTTTGCCTTCTTGCCAACACCGATGTCCAGGGAAACGTCATCTGCCAACTCCAATGCCCGCCCTGAAGGAATCAGGTTCCCCTTGATCTTCTTTTGAAATTAGACAAGAAACCACCGAGACTTGTCAGTGAAAAAATCTCCCCTATAGCGCCACTGGAGAGCATTTCTTCACAAATAATTTAATGGCAAGCTTGAAAATACTACAGCACACCCTTGAGGGAGGAACAAGAAAGCCCAGAATTCAGAGGCATTTCACTACCTGTTGGCATCACTCGGCTTTCGTGAATGCCACTGTGGGAGCCCTGAACAGGCAGACCAGGGGTGAAATCCAGCAGGTTCTGCAGAACCGGTAGCGGAACTTCTGAGCAGTTAGGAGAACCGGCAAATGCCACCTCTGGCTGGCCCCTGGAGTGGGGTGGGAATGGAGATTTTGCAGTATCCTTCCCCTGCCACGCCCACCAAGCCACGCCCACAGAACCGGTAGTAAAAAAAATGGATTCCACCACTGAGGCAGACCCATTGGAGAAAAGGTCCCATTTGGGCCATTTCTGATCAAGATCCTAGAGAGATCAAGGAAGCAGAGGCAGAACTTTGGGTATTCATGAGGTTTTTCAGTGCTGCTGGATCAGGGGAGGCCCTCAGCCTGACCTGTTGGTTAACGGAAGGCCTCAAACAAGGTCCTGGTATCAGCAAGGCTACCAACGACCATTCAGAAGCAGTTCTGAACTGTGTGAGTTGAGGTCCACTCGTCTTAAACGTTGCCTTTGGAAGGGGCTCCGTGGGTAACACCCGCTCAGCTTCAGCAAGTGAGCCACGGAGGAGAGCCAGGAGGTTCAAGGAGACAGAAGTGAGAAATAAGCACCAGTCGGGCTCGTAACTAGTTTTGTAACATTAATTTGTTTTTATTAAGAAGACAGATACTTTATAGTACTTCTTTCTCTTTTGTAAAAATGGTATACATGAACCAATACAAAATGTGAATGGGAAGAGATGGTTATGCGTTTTCTTACACTGTAACATCGTCATCCATGGACACCTTAAACAGAATCGGCCTAAGGGGGCAAAACTAAAACAGGTCAAAGGGCGAGTCAAGAACAAGCTTATTTGGCATTAGCTTCCGCCCCCTTCGTTTTCCTCCTCAACTTTCCTTTTTGTTCTGTCTTAAGGAAAAGGGGGAAAAAAATAAAACCACATCCGAACGACCAAAGCCCAAAAAACAAGTTTGTTCTTTCTCAACTCCTAACTCTTGGAATCTAAGCCTGCACAAATCAATAGCTAACAATACATTTCAAACAGTGCACGGAACACTTGCAGGAACAACCACCGCCGCCCCCTCTTCAAAACAGCCTCCTTCCTGGGCGATGATGGAAGACCACCGCCCATCCTTTCCCTTATGTGTGTGTGTGGGGGGGGGAGTTGCTCCTTGCGGTCTCTTCCAAGGTGTGGGATCCAAACAGTTTGCAATCTACCTGAGACGGAAACACCAATCAAAACACGTGAACCTGAGACATCTCAACAGTATTAAGTCAAAGTTACATCGGGAACACGGCACTACTGTACACTTTCGAAAACAAAGATGAGCCGCTCAGCGCAGAGGATGTGCCAGTTCTGGGATCGGTGGTGGTTAAAAAAGCCCCCCTCCCTCTTGAAAATGGTTCAGAAGCTGTCCATGGCCTGCCTGCCAGTGTGCTCCCCCGACTGGGGTCTCCGGTGGTTCTGAAGGCTGAGAAACAAGATGGTGTGGTACAAAACGGGTTGGGGGGCAGCCAAAGGCCGGGTTTGGGTTCATGGCTTAAGGATGGTAAGGTGAGGGTGGGTGGGGGAGGTTGTCGGGGGAGGGAAGATGGGAAGGTTCTTTTAAAAAGGACGGGATTCGCGTGCCAAATTCTTCAGCAAAAGGTTGTCTAAATGTTTCTGCCAATAATTTAAAAATAAATATTTTCAAAAGCCTTTCTTTTCTTAAAAAAAAGATGTTGACGTAAAAGAGATGATAGTCTCTCTCTCCCTCCCACCCTCCCCGCGATAAATCTTTGCAAGTATATAACAGGACAGCCATACAAATCTATCAGTCAATATTCTTTAAGTGCTTCCCTGTTAGCCAACCCTGCTTCCAGCGCACATTCTTCCTGGAGAGACGCAGGTTCCCAAGGGCAGAGTTTCTCAACCTTAGCAACTTCTAAGACAAGTGGACTTCCACTCCCAGAATTCTAGCGTTGTGTTGCTACTGGGGAATTCTGGGAATGGAAGTCCACTTGTCTTAGAAGTTGCTAAGGTTGAGAAACTCTGCCTTAGAGGACTCTGGAGCAATGCTTTCTCCCTTCCTTCCCCCGGGCTTTCCGGGAAGGAGGGGCCCCCATTTCCAGCCTTGGGGAAGAGAAGAAATCTTCTCTCAGAACTTCAGGTTTCCAACACCCACCAGGAAAATGTAGTGTTGGTTATCTCTTCACTCCCACCGCCACCATGGAAAGGTTGATAAATTATTGGTAGGTGGCAATTAAGCCTGTGGAAGGGAGTCCATTTGGAAGCTGTTGTCAGGGAAAAGGAAAAAGAAAATAATATTCTCTCTTTCTCTCTCTCTCTGTCTTGCACACCCACTCAGCCTGAAAAAATTTGGATCAAGTAAAGGAAAAGTTTCTGTGCCAGCCGCTGCGCTGATTCCCTGGGGACAGAGGCGCCTGCAGGGGCTGTCCAGCCGGAGGGCAAGGCGCGCTTCTCTTCCATCCCCTCCCCGCCTTTTGTCCGACAATCACATCCGAAGGCGTGGCAGGCTTCACCCAGCCTCTGCCTTGGTGACTTCGGGGTGCCCAATATGGGTCATGCGCAGGGCTTGCAGGCCGAGATCACCCCGTGACCTCTGTCGCCAAGCACAAAAGGGAAGGAGGGATCAAACGAGGCCGAAAGAATACGCAGAACGAAAACAGGGAGGAAATTTAAAAAAAAAAAAAAAGCAAGAGGGGACAAGTTGGCCGATTCACAGAGTTTTCTGTCTCCAGCAAATTACAGCGATGCTGGGCCAAATTGGGAGCCACCGACGGGACCTTTGGGAACCAAAATAATTAGAGCCAAACTCAACCTTTCCTCCCCCTTGGCTTTGTCCCTGAAGGATCTGCGCGCCCCCCCCCGCCCATTCAGGGCAACCGTTTTGGGGAAGATCCTGAACAAGGTATCTGCAGGCTGATTGTGCCCGTCCAGACCCTGGGGGGGGGGAGGGGCGTGGAAAAGCACGGAAGGAAAGGAGGTTTGGCTCCTTAGGCACACACTTTGCTTGCAGGTGCTCAAGTCAGCACACTTCGGGCTCTCGGTGAGAAGCAGAACCAGCCCAGGTGCTCGTCTTTGCTGCACTGGAAACTGAGGCAGCGGCTGCCCCTTCTCCTACAAAGCCTATTGGTCCAAGCTCTCACAACAAGGGATTATGATGGATGATGGATACACTCAGTTTCAAACAATGAAATCTAAGGTGTGCTGGTTCTCCTTTGATGACACGGTTTCAAACAACAACAACGAAATAGAACCCAGAATCTCAAACAAAGCAAAACAAAAACTAAAAAAGGAGAAGAAGAAGAAGAAGAAGAAAGAAGAAAAGTAAAACTAACAAAACCAAACGAGAGATTTTTTAAAAAACAACAACACAACAATAACCAACCAGCCCAAATCTCTTCTCAAGGGATTCCAGCAGACAATTCCAAGAAAGGCTAGGAAGAAAAAAAAAAAAAGTAAGAACTGTATGAAACTGTAGGTTCTCTCCCCCTCCCTCCTCCCCTCCCTCCAATGAAATAAAAAATAAAACAAGGCACAGAATTTTCTGTAAATGATGGAACTAAACTAAATCCAAGCTGAACTTGGCCAGAGAATTAACAACCCAATGATACAGAAGTGTCACACAGCAGAGTGTACTTTACAAAGAACACTTTTTTTACGTTGGGACTCCTCAACTCCCACACATTTGCCAGCCATAATTTTAGAAAATAAAAAGGAAAGAAAAAGAAAGAAAGAAAGAAAGAAAGAAAAAAAGAAAGAAAGAAAGAAAGGAAGGAAAAAAAGACACACAAAGAGACAAATTAAAAAAGCTGTAAGCTGGTAGCAACTTCCAACATCATTGTCTTTATCTTCTTGGAAGGGCTGGGGCCTCCCTCAGCCCGGCCGTTGGACGCCTCCTGGAACAAGGGGGCTCTAAATGAAGTACTCCTTCTTCTCTTCAGAATTGTTCTGTCCCCCCTCGGCGTTGATGATGGCAGTGTCGGCATCCGCTGCGTCGTCAGCTCCTTTGGCTTCGTGAGTGAAGTATGTACCTGCACCAAGGAGAGAGACCTCAGGGACAAACTCCAGCTCAGCCCCCACCCACCACCCATGAACCTCTTCCCACCAGGCCTTCCCCTCCCTGTTTCCCATCTTACGATGCAAGCTTTTGGTTAGGACCTTTTCTGCTCCGCTCTGCCAGGCCCTCCTTTACCCTCCCCCACTGCCCTTGGGGAGGGAGGGAGGAAGGGAGGGAGAATGCCCTTCCTTAATTCTGGGTCTTCCTGATGTGATGGAGAACAAATTCCAAGATCCACAGCCAGGAAGCTGATCAAAATCAGCTCCAAGTCAAATCAGTCCTCCATGAAGTTCTCAAGAGTCATGTGAGGATTCATCTGGATTTAGACAAATTTGGACAGAATCGCACCAAGAGACGCATGGGCAGCTGGTCTCTGGGGGCCATTAGGCACCGGCCTTTCATCCCTCACCCTACTTTGAGGGGTATTCTAAGGAAAAATTGGCCTTGGAGGCCTTTATGCATCTTTTCTGGTAGGGTGCCATCCCAGAGGTTCGGCTGATAGTCCAGGTGTACCTGGCAGTTGCCCCTCACCACCACCCCCAACCAACAACAGCTCCCCAATCCCTGTCTATCAATGAGAGATGTTGGCAACCTTGTGCATGGGTCAAAAGGGGGCATCCATAGCAAGAATCCAAGCAACCCAGATGAAGGGAGCCCACCTGCGAAGCCACCTGCATCTTTCGAAGGGGTCTGCCCAATTTATGATGCAAGAGAGCTGACCTTCTGATGTTCTTGAAAAATGTCCTTTTCCTGTAGAGACGTGGCTCCAGGATGAGACTATGTAGGGCTGTGTATGAACTATGCGGAAGTCCCTCCATTTCTTTGTGTGTGGGGTGGGGGAGGGAAAGCATTTTGAAAAGCTCTTAGCCCTATGAAGCTTTCGCACCACCTTTAAGGAATATCTAACACGCAGGGTGACGTATGTCCATCTGATCAGAGTGAGAACTTCAAGCCAACTGGTTTTGTAGCCTTGATTCTTGATTAGTTGAAAGATCCCCACAAAAATTGGACTGGCCCTACCATTGGACCGGGGGTGAAATCCAGCAGATTCTGACAGGTTCTGGAGAACCGGTAGTGGAAATTTTGAGCAGTTCGGAGAACCGACAAATACCACCTCTGGCTGGCCTTAGTGGGGTGGGAATGGAGATTTTGCAGTATCCTTCCCCTGCCACACCCACCAAGCCACACTACCCCCACCAAGCCACGCCCACAGAACCGGTAGTAAAAAAAATTGGATTCCCCACTGCATTGGACCAATGGCACAGTTGCTTCAGGCATCCTTATCTTTCTACAAGACTTCTGGCTGCATGGACTTCTGTCCAGCCCTGAGAAGGGCTTTGTTTGATTGGGCAGGAAAGAAGGGAAGAAGCTGAAAGTATCAGACATCCCTGCCTCCAATCCCGCCGAACCCCATAGAACAGGCAGGGAGAGGAGAGGGGACGTCCGAGACCCCTTCTGCCCCGATTCCCACCTTTGTCGACAAGCGTTCCACTTGCACTGACCTTTGTGTCTTGCGAAGTACCGCCCCAAGATGATCAGGAGACACAGCATCGCGAAAACCACCACGGCCACCACTCCTCCGATCACCGCATGGTCCACCGCCGTGATGGCGCTCTCTTCTCCTGCTCGAGAATCTGCCACAATTAGGAGATGGTCAGGATGGTCCCTGGCAACCTCAATCACCCGCCCTCGCAGGGATGTGTCTTATTTTAGACCAGGGGTTGTCCATCCCTGGCAATCTTAGGACTTGTGGACTTCCACTCCCAGAGTTGGGAATCGAAGTCTGCAAGACTTAGATGTTGCCAAGGTCGGACCCCTCTGTTTTAGACCAAGAGGGTCTCAAATGGGACCCCGGGAGGTGGTTCAGGCTGCTGGGCACTACTGGAATGTATCTGGGCGGTGGGAATTCCTAGAGGCTAGCAAAAGGGGAAGCAACTGGAAGCATGGGGATGTTGTTGGGGGGACCTTGTAGCTGCAGCCCCATGAACAAATGTCCCCCCATCCTCAAGCAAAGACCAAATTTCTCTGAAGGAGCAACAGGGAGGCAGGAACTGCTTCCTTCCCCCTTGTCAAAGGAGGGGGGGCAGAATTGTGCTGGGTCAACCCTGAGCCTCTCTCTCTGCACCCCCTCCCCATTCTGGGAGATTTAAAAACGCACCATCAACCTCTTCTGAACCGAAGACAAAAAGCAATCATTGCCTATTGCTTTTATTTTATTTATTTAAACATCTTGCCTTGCGATTAATTTGCTTTTACGAGCCCCCCCCCCGCAATGCTTTCTGTCAGAGAAGGAATGACTCGCTCAGCTGGGGAGAAGCTGCAGTGAACCCCGAGTGAGGAATGGCCACGTAAAATTAATGTATAGCAATGTAAACAATTTTAATTTAGGGACACGGCTGCAGCAGCCCTCCCTGCAACTCTAATGGCAACCGAGATTTATAAGGGAGCAAAAGACAATTATTCTCCTGTTGATTAATACATTAACATTTTGGAACAGAAGCTCAGCCGTGGTCGCCTTTCCCCACCTCTCTCTCTCTCTCTCTCTCTCTCTCTTTTATTTTTTATTTTTTTTGATCGAGTTTAACCGTGACACCTCCATTAAAATGATTTACTGGCCGTCCCTTACAATTTAAGCACAGCAGCAACCGAAATGGTAAAATTCTTTTAACTTTACATGATTTGTGAAGTCCGATGTGAAGGATTTGCCATTTAAATCTTTCACTACAAGAAGCGCCTGGCCAATAAAGCCCCCCCGCCCGCCCGGGTGCCAGAGAGAAATGTGTTTCACCAGGAAGAGCCGGTTCTGCAAATTTCAGCCCATTTTTAAGAAAGATTGATCTCTCCCCCGAGTGGGTCCTCTCTTGGAGGCCCCCGCCCGCCTCTAATAATATTTGAAGTTTATCGATCAAGTATGCAGCTCCATGACAGCTGCAGGTAACGGGGCTTCTTGGAGGAGGAGGAGAGAGACCAGGTAGGAAGGAGACTTTCAGTCGGGGAAAAGGATTTACGATCCCCATGAATAGCATCAAATCTGCGCCATGATTAAACGCTCAGAGCTAAGTAAATAACTCCTGGCCAAAAATTGCTGCAAAATGAAGTTTAATTAAAACAAAAATATAGTTCCAATTAAGAGTCTTCCAGAGGCTCCCTTAGATGCTTGTCCAGGCAAACCTGGCATATGACAGGCAAAATCCTGGTTCCCACCTGAGAAGAGGAGGAGGAGACAGGGAAGGGCAACAGCCACCCTCACCTGGAGGGAACAAGGCTGCCACTGCTGTGGGTCAACCCCTCTTCCACGGGAAGAGGATCAGGCAGGGCGAGGAACATGGTCTTGAGCAGGGCACCTAAGAGGGCCAGCAAGTCGCCTTTTCACATGCCTTAATGAACCCTTGGCATGACTTGAGTCACATCTACCATGTTTGTATTTTTTTGAACCCCAAAATAAGCGCTGGGCCTTATTTTTGGGGAGGTCTTATTATTTTGGGGCGCATGGAGCAAGATGGGGCTCCTCTTGCTGTCTTACCTGATTTCTAGCTCTGCATTTAAATATTTTCGGGGAGGGCTTATTTCCAGGGGGAGTATTATTTCAGTGCATCTGCTCAAAAGCCCAGTTGGGCTTATTATCAGGGGATGTCTTATTTTTGGGGAAACAGGGTATGTACTTCGACACAATTTACAATGGTCCTTCTGCCTCCAGGGTGAGCAGGGGTGTGTCTAGACCAGCGTTTCTCAACCTTCAAAACTGTTGAATTGGGGGGGGGGACATCAACTCTCAGAATTCCCCAGCCAAAAGCATCGTCAATTCTACCTGTTAGCTTTGGCTCAGGTGGGAGTTGGGAGAACCTACTGGGACAGACCAATTGGGTCCCTCTTGGCTGCTTTGTGGGGGGCCTCTGGGCTTTGCTACCTCTGCTGAGTGCCCAGAAACAAGTGGTGGTTGGTCCCAAAGATGCTTTTTCCAAAAGGCAGCTGGGCTTTCTTGTTTTTTTTTTCCTTTCAGAATATTGCAGTTGATGTTAATGGGGATCTTAAAGGCTCCCAGCAGCTTTTCCCAATTCAATGTCTTAACCCTCATTTGTGACTGAGGGTCTACGGACGAGGACAGGCTTCAAGGAACTGTTCCTCATCGAGATCCTGACCAGTTTAAGGCCTCCAGGGCACATCTGAGGCTGGGCAACATCTCTCTAGGTCAGTGGTTCTCAACCTTTATAGTGCTGCAACCCCTTTAATACAATTCCCCACGATGTGGCGACCCCAACCGTAAAATTATTTTCGTTTTGAATTGATCGTGCCTGAAGCCGTCTTGGCTAGCGATCTGAACTGCTGGCGATTGCCTTGAGGACGGAGGCATTAAAGTGGAGACTCCTCCCCTATTAAGTTTATCGTGCCTGAAGCCAGATTAGGCTAGTGATTGGGAGTGATTGCAGCTGGCTTGAGAGGGAGAGCAAAGATTTCTCTCTTTTTTAATTCATCGCGCCTGAAGCCGAATTCGGCTAGCGATTTGAAGAGCCTGCAGCTGGCTTGTGGAGTCAACCACTGGAGCGCGATTCTTCGACTCGCAAGTATACTTCCCATATTTCCGATGGTCTTAGGCGACCCCTGGCAAATCGTCATTCGACCCCCAACGGGGTCACGACCCATAGTCACGAACCACTGCTCTAGGTGGACATCACCTCCAGAATTCACAGGCAGGCACAGCCAAGTGGGTGGGGAATTCTGGGAATTGAAGTCCAGCTTTTAAATGGGAAAATGCCAAGGGGATACTCAGATGATTTATGGACAGTTTAGGCTATTTCATTTTATATATCACTTTCTGTTGAGGGTATTCTGAGTGTCAAAGAAGATTTATCTGCTGATCAACCTGGCAATTTAGCAGTTGGGGTCTCTCCCCGGCTGTCCAGCTGCTTGTTGACATATCTAACAAAGCACAAAATGGAAACCATTTCATCTTAGCGGAGACCGTTGCCAGCTGATGAAATCAAAGCACCTCCACTGAACAACTGGGGGAAATCCCACAGCTAGCTGTGTGGAAAACTATTATTTGACCTTAAAAATAAGGGGTAGCTGAAAAGCGCCGTCCCAGTTCCCCTACTCTCTTTAAGAGGAAGACAGAAGCTCAAAGACGCCAGTTCAGAGCTGAGCGGGCAGACTTTCACTGGCAAATTCTGAGAAAATGCCACATTTTTTGCTAATCCTAATGTGTTATTCTTTCTTCCTTAAGGTTTGCTTTTCTCAGCACCAATTCAATTACAGATGCTACAAATCCTTCTGACATTTAATTCCTTCTTGTCAGACCGAGCAGTAAACGTAGATCCATGCACGGCGTTTTCATTAAGATGTTAATATACATCTTAGCCTGCTAGCGTTTCTTATCCAGGTGTCTCCCAGAAAGAGATACGGGGAACTGGGGCTAGGCCTGTGCCCAACGCCCTCTGAGCAGGGACAAAAGGGCAACCAACAGAGGGAAAGGAACCCCACACTCTGGGGGAAGGGGCCGCCTACTCTGTGGGGCAGCAGTCTATGCCATTCACCAACCCCAAATCACGCTACTTAAGCTCCTGCTGTGCAATGGGAAGGAAACAGACCGATCCTTGGCATCAAAGCCTTTACTTTGGGGGCAAACCCGGAGGGCCCCAGAGAATCCCACTGCAAGCTTACTCCACAACCTCTGATTTGGGGGCAGGACCATCGGTAGGGATGCCGAGCGATGGCTTGGCAGCAGGACCATCCCCACCTACGGTCCTGCTGCCTAGTCCTGAGCTGCGGCTCAGAAGCGCCTTGTGCAAAGCTAGGAGATGCTTCTCAGAAGTGGACAGCATCAACACAACCACTGCTTTGGGACTATGAGAACACTGAAAACTGTTCCCACATTTAACTGAGGATCATTTAAAATCTTGGCTTTGTTTAGTATTTCATTTGCTGTATTATTGGCATGTCTAGTGCAGAGGAAAAGCACATACAGGGAACCGTCTTCCGCCAATGCAACTGTCATTTTAATAGAAGACAATCCTCTGTCACTCCAGGTTGAATTGTGGGTCTTGTGTGCTCTCTGAGCGCATTCGTTCGCTTGCTGGCATCTCTTTACCTAACTAGGGAACGCCATCAGTGCAAAGGAGGGCGGTGGGTGTGAGGAACGTGAAGTGAAAACGCCCACACTCCCTGGCATGGAAGAGGATACCCTAGCTGGGTAATGAAATGGCTGCAAGGAAATAAATAAGCTCAGAGAGCCCGCACCAAAGATGCCACAATTGTGATCTGGCCCAGTTAGAAGGTTAGAAGGACAACATTTGAGGGGAAGGCTTTCCATTAGAAAATGAAATACCGTTTTTTAAAAAGAGAATATGTGTTGTTTTCACACGGACACTCACAAATCCCCCACCGCCTTTCAAAAACTGACTTAATTGTAATGACCCAGCTACAAATTTGTACCATCTTAACTACACACTGCCAAACTTCGGACATTTATCAGTAATAGGAGCCAGGAGTTATCTCATTTACACCCAGAATTTAAGCTGAGATCTCAGAAACACGTTAGCTCTTCTAAGATTTCAGCAACCATTCCACTTCCCTCACATTCTACTTCTGCAAATAAGGATGGGCGAGAGAGGCTTTCAAGGAGGCCCGTTCCCAGCTGCGAAATCGCCTCAAAAAATGTCAGCTTTTAAGAAATCAACGCTGTTTGCACAGCTGAATGACGGGTTGCAAAGAGTCACCAGCTTGCTTGGGAGTTGGATGGAGGAACTATTAGGCAGACCATTTGAGGGGGGGAAAAGCAACTTCGGTTGAATCAATGCTCTTTTTCCCCATTGTGATCGATCCCTCCTGCCTGCCCGACTGCCTACACCTCCTCTGCCATCCCCCAAAGCTTGAGACTATCGTCCTCCTCGGAACGAAGCTGGAGCTAGGCATGTTCTGAGCCCGAAGGAAATGGAGGAGGGCAGGATCGCCCGGCTTTAGGATCGCAGAGTCGGAGTAGATTCTCCTAATGGACAATATTCAGAACAGGCTTGGACCCTGGAAATCCAGGCTTCCCCTGACCCCACCGGCATCTCTAGCACCAGCTGAGTCACTTACTGGGAGTGCAATCTGGGTGCAACTTGCCTGGAGAGCTTCTTCTCCTCGCTCCCCATAAGCACCTGCTGCAACCAGCCTGGCCGTGGCTGTTGATATGCTGAACCCCCACCCAGGGCACAATAGAAGCCGAGCACTTAAGGAACCCAGGATGTTTTATGGCTGTGATTTACCTCTTGTGCTCCGCAGGGTCTCATTTGCTCCTGCTAAGTTATGTAGACCCAGGTATTAAAGGGTTCCCTTTAGGGAACGGGAGGGGCAGCGCCAGACCAACCGGCCCAAAGTTCCTCCCAACCGCATTTGTGCTGTAAAAGCAAAGGGCTGATGGATGGGTACTGAGTGGGCTCAGCATGGCTGTTAATTGTGGCAAATTTAGATTTAAGGCTTCCTCTTACAGAAGTTTTAACAGTGCCCGCCCGTTGTAAAGGAATGCTTCTATTGTACCTGGGCCCCCTCCCACCCCTCCAGGCTGCAGGACCATCCATCAGCATCGGAGCAAGGGCCCGGCCAGGAGTGATGATGCTCAGAGCATGGTGCAATGGGCTCCTTCACCCCTGCAGAAACACTGCGGTTTCCCCACCACCTTCGCCTCTGAACTACACTGTGGTCGCTGCCACCAGAAACGCCCAAAGGCAGATGAGGCCTCTCGGACTCTCTTTTGCCCACCCTCCCTCTCAGAGCAAAATGTGCCTCGCACAATGGAAGCTGGTGGCAAATCAAACTTTCCAGGAAAGGCTGCAGTTGAGACCGGAAGGTCTTGCCATTCTCAGAATCCGGAGAGAATGGAGGGGCCAAGACCCATCCCCAACTGCAGTCCTGGCGTTTTTCCTCCCAGTGCGACCCAAACCCAACCCGAACTGCGTCCCCTTTGCAACACTAACTCCACCCCAACTAAAGAAGGGGCGGCCTTGCTTCAGGCGAGGCCAAATCTATAGCCTTCCCTTCCTCTAAAGGGTGCAGATCCCGGCTTGTGCCCTGATGGCTCTTGGGAATCCCTGGGGAAACTGCGAGAGGGGCCCACTGCCACCTTCCTGCAGCAGATTAAAACTGGTATCCGATCAAGGTTCTCTGGGTTTCTTCTGCAGCCCGATTCAATCACCCTGGAATTCACTGAATTGGCTTCCAGAGATCAACTAGACGGCTTGGAGAAGAAATGCACACAGCTCAGGGCAGCTGAGGGGCTCTGGCCTCCGGAAGGAAGCCTCGCTTTCTAGAGTGGCTCAAAGCTTGACGGATGGCCCTCATTTACGGTGACATCTCAGGAATGTTTATTCCCATGATAGCAATCCGGAAAGGGGGATGTGGACCCTCCTGGCTGCCTGGTATTATTCATTAGCCCGGTTTATCCCCTCACCTCCTCTAATTTAGTGATGGGCTATTTAAACCCAGAGTTTGTCTTGTAATATAATTGAATTTGGTCTCTAATTTAAGCGAGTGAAATTCAAGGAGTTCATCCTTTCCCAATCAATACGTTCCCCTTCAGTGACCCATTTCAAGATAGCTTCATATAAAATAATGTATTTTGTTTTAATAAATTTAATCGCTATGACAGGTGCTCAATTTTTATTGGCTGCTTCTCCAGACATCTCTTTTCCAAAGCCATGCTTGCAATCAATAGTAATTGATTAATCAGCATCCCCTATGAACAAAGGTGCTAATCAGTTTTTGATTAGTTAATCAAACTACACAGGTCCCTTTTGATTGTGCCATGCTCCACAACCTGCAGGAAGGGAAGGAAGCTCTGGGGGCTGCATAAACAGGAGCCCGCTTAGTCTACGGAAACTGGAAAAGAACGGAAGGATAACCATCTACAAGGCAGGAGAGAAGGGAGGCCTTCTTAACCTGGATTTGCAGCTCCTGATTAGAGGATAAAGCACAAAGCAGAAGAGGCTGCCCTGGGAGGGCTCCCACCCTCTGCACTACAGGCTCAGGGCAGCGTCCTGTGCAAAGCAAAGGGCAGGCATTAAGGTGGGAGGGGCGTTCTTCTCGCCCACCCTCTGTCCTGGCAGACGGGCCAATGGCTGTAAAGGAATAAAGTCGGGGTGCAATTAATGTGAGGGCTGGGTGGGCAGGCGAGGAATCCACCTCCTCCTCTGCTCCACTGTCGGGACAGGTGTCCATGCCCAGCCCCTCCCCCCCCCAGCTGCAGTAATCTGGAGGCTTCCCTCCCTCCCTCCCTCCCTTACGCCTTTGACAAAATAATCCATATTTCAAGAGAAAAATGGGCTTTCCAATGGAGTCAGAATCCCACCCCCATCCCCAACAACAAAGCTACAAATCCCAATTTGTTAGGTTAATTTCTCCCCACCCCTTAAACCTTCTGCAACCGGGAAGAGGGGAGGGTCGGCTCTGGGTGGTGGGTGGGGGAAGACGGTTCCTCCTCCTCCTCCTCCTCCTCCTCCGAGTCCAAAGGGCCGGGATGCTGCGGAGGATCACAACTGCAGGGGGAGGGGTTGGCTGGGAGAAGCGGCCAAATGCAAACAAGGTGTGGAGCAGATGCAGACAACCACAGGAAGGAGGCCAGCCCTTACCTGAGAGATCCCCATAGTCCAGCTCTTCAGCAGTATTGGGCAACTGAGTAAAGCCTTACAAATAAAAACAAACTCATGTTTCTCTGGGTTCCACAGGGCAAGAAAAACAAAACACTTAAGAACAAGAGGAGGACGTTCTCCAAGAAGCAATTTGCCATCTGACTCGACTTGGCCTGCAAAGGAGGCTCCTTGGCCAATTTCTGTCAGAGATATGCATATGTGTGTACATACACATATATAAACACACATGCAGGCAGATCTCTCATGTCTTTTAAATCTACAAGAAGACCAATATAGTGTCAGGGAGGGGGAAAAAAATCTTGGTCTGCTCTATTTGAAAAGCACAAAAACACAAAGAGGGACATTCAAAGCCACTCACCCATAAGTACATGCAAAAAAAAAAAAAAGTATTTCCCCAACTTGGGTTGCTACAAAATTTCCCAGGATGAGAGGAGTTGGTTCTTCTAATGAACCGTCTAGATGTTTAATGTGCGGCATGATTTTTTTTCTTCCAGGTTTCTGTATACATGTCAGTCTTGTGGCCAGGCCAGTTAGAATATTCTCCTACCAATATAGAGAGCTCTGCTGAGCTGTATTTTCAAAACAACTGGTTTATAGTTGGGATAAGTTAGGCGTTTTTATGGGAAATGTTTTGGGAAAACCAATGAGGGTCTGTTGCTTAGAAAGTCATCTCAAAGCTGATAAAGTAAGTGTGGGGGGAGGTTCCTTGGGGAGGGGGAACAGAAACCTCCTCCAGCTTTCCTGAAACTACCTTGTTATCCAAACCTGAAGTGTGTGTGTGTGTTCAGACAGGTGTCCCTTCGCTAGTTTTGAAATGGCTGCTTGATGGGGATGCGTTTCAGCTCAAGGTTATGCAAGAGAGAAGAGCACCAAGGTCTGTCGCTGTCCCACAAAGACAATGTGTTTGTTTGGAGACAAGAGACAAGGCCAGGAGAAGAAAAACCCTGGGAGAAGAGAAGGTGGATGGTGGAGTTGGTCACCTCCACCTCTCTCGCTTCGGAAAAAGAGGAACATTTTAAGGGCATGTTTTGAGTTGACAAATGACAGGCGACTCTTTTCTGTTTCCTTCCACTTCCTAACTCTGCAGTGTTCAAGTTGGTCCTAGGAGACCTTCCCCTCTGAACTGAGGCTGGCGCTGACAAAGGTAGAGCCATCTCGGCTGCACAATGTGAGCTGTCAGCTGGTTAATTCGTTTTTTCTTTCGATGCTTGGCTGGCCCTTCAAGTTACAGTTGCTGAATTGCAGAGTTAACTTCAAGAAGGGGGCTACCTCCTGGCCACTGAACATGGGGAGAGTAAAGAAGGTTGGCTATCAATTATGCCACCGGCTTAGTTGCATCTACAGCCACGTTTACAGCCAAATGATCCTTCTTCTGGGCAAACAAGTTGTTCTTAGACTTCTTATGGCTTTGTGCACTGAGGCCAGGGAAAACGTTTACATCCAGGAACTCCTGTTGACTTTGACATTGCGCTGTCATCTTGGAGACCAGCTTCACAGACGGATATTCTAGTCTAAGCTGTGACTGTGAAGCGCTCTAGAAAGGTAACTCATCTCTATAAACCCCAAACTCTAAGGAGACGCATCAGCCCCAACCGGCAAGTGGCCCGCCACACCTATTTCTTTTACTAGTGAAATCAGGCCACCTTACAATTCTGGCGTTTGGAGAAAGATCTTTGTAACTTCAGCCTTTGGCACTCCGGTGACCGAGAAGGCCTCCCTCCCTGCTGAAGATCATTGTTAGCCCTTACAATGCTGAAGCTCCTGGAATGGTGGAGGAGCTACTTGGTTACTATAACTTAGCTGACATCTCCAAGTTCCAACATCAGAAACAGGCAGGCTTGCAATAACGTACAGGGTAGGCTTCAGTTCGTGTAGGGCTTGGGCAGACCTGGCTCTTAGATGGTCCATTATAATCAGTGGACCCAGTGCTGTCCATCCTACTGGTTCTCGCTTCTAACTAGCTTCTGGCAGGGAACCCAGCTTGGGTGAGCTAAGCATCTAGACTTGATCAATTGCCTGCTGAAGAGGAGAAAGCTTTGAGATTAATGAGCTATTTAAATCTATGGATTTGGAGCAAAGTGACTTAAGGTCACATTATTTTCAGGTTGTTTTCACTGTCAGAATTTTTTTTTTTCTGAGCCATAAAAAATAGGCAAAGGTGCATCTTTTACGAAGCAAAGGAAATGGAATAGTTCAACTTTTTTTTTTTTTTTTTGCATGAACGTCAACAAATGTTTGGAGAAATAGTTAAGAGGGATCTTAAAAACACGTCACACAAATGCCTTGGTTTCTTTTTTAAATTCACTTGGCTGTTTAAAGTCTCTGAGCTTCATTTTTATAAGAAAGCATTTGGCTATTCTTGCAATCTTTCTGGATAAATGAAAAATATGTTTCTCCTGCTTACAGTCCTCCCACCATATGGATTTAAAGAAATGAAAATCAGCCGAACAGGGAGGGGCCACGCTGGAGTCTTTGGGCTGAAACGAGAGGATGGTTCTCCCCTCTGCAGACATGTATTTGCCTAACATGATTCCTCTTTCTTCCAGAATTGATCTGAGAGCAGCGATCAATTTTCCTTCCTTTAAAAATTTAAAACAAAAATTAAGAAAATATTATCCTGAAATGTGTTTATGGCGTAAGTCTGCAGAGCTATGAAATAATGCAAATACACTTATTCAAGCTTCCAGACAGGATATAAAACAGCTGGGTAACATCTAAATAAGAAAGTGGTCTGGATGGGACGCCGCCAGCAGACAAGGCATCCGTCTGAGCATAAAGGTGCCCCTGCTTAGCTTGAATGGAAATGAGCAGAGGGGACGCTTTCGAAAGCTCCGATAGGAAAAATGAAAATTTTATCGGGCTGGAGGGGTTTGATTGGCAGAAGTCAGGTGATCGCTGAAAAATGATAAATAGAAAATCACTTCTGAGATTTAAAACCAGGACTTCGGGGCAGCTTATAATGGTATAAAATGCAATGCAAGTCAGTGTAATGATAATGAAGGAGTAATCTATGTCTTGATTTAAACAGGTACTAAAAGTGGTGAGTTAAATTTACTGAGCATGTACCTCTATTGCTACTTAATTCCCAAAGGCCAGTTGGAAGACCCAAATCTCCACCTGATTCCAGATGGCCAGATGAGGATGGGAGTTTGAAGTAGAGGAGCCGCTATGGAGAAGACCTGTTGGTGGTTCCCTCCTGCTCTACCACCTGGTAGGTGGGGGGATCCTAGCCGACATTCCTTCCCCAAGCCATACGGGGCTTTCTAGGTAGTGACTGGCACCTGGAATTGCACTCCAAAACTTTCAACAATGGAGGTGTAACCTGACCATAGTGGGACTGACCACTAAGAAGCATTTTGGACTAGTTGAAGGGTGTTTTTTTTTTTTAAATGCAGGAGGCCTTCAAGGGCAGCCTCATGTAGAGTAAGTTCCATCACCCTAATCTAGAGATAACAAGGCCATCTCCCTTTTCAGGTAAGGCCACGGTTGGTGAGCCAGCTAAAGCTCTACCAAAGCTCCTCATGCTCTTCAAACCAAGCCATGAAATTAAGAGGAAGACAGACCTGCCCAACACATCAAGAGTCAAAGATGGTCCAATCAGGCAGCCTCCATGTTGCAACAATGGCGCCCTCTTCTTTGGATTGCCCAATCAAAGTGGGTGCTTGGCATTATAGGTTTTAGCCACTGCAGAGCTGTAGCTCCACTTAATCTCCACCTGCAGGTGGCCCTAGACTGAGCAAGGCAAAATGTCGCCTTCATTTCTGCGTGAACCTGCCCAAGTGAAGTGCAGGAAACCAGGCCTAAGCCATCGCCTTCTAAGCTGCTCCGGAAGTTCTTGCATATAAACAAGGGCAGCACGTAGCCACCTCAACCCAGAATGAATGATGCTGGCAGAAGATCACTGTGAATTGTTTCAGCTTATACTCATTTCAATTTGCCAGTTTATCAGCTTGACTAAGTCTGGATTCAGCCTTCAGTCTAGCGAAGTGTTTCTCAACCTTTGTGAGCATAACCTTCTAGCACAGCTGGCTAGAACTCTGGGAGTTGCAGTCCACACAACTTAAAGTCACCAAGGTTGAGAAATACTGCTCTAAAGGATCTTCCTGTGTGATCAGTTGCTTGATCCTGCTGCAAAGTTACTATTTAATCATGTTTGATTGGATAGATAGAGCATTTTTTTTCACCTTTCCTCCCCCTCCCTGTTTTTGCATGGGCTTCTTTTAAAGGACGATCTATAACATTATTATGGCCTGTTTTAGCTGTTGAAATTTAATGGGCTGGGTTCAAGACCGTTTTCTGTAAATAGTTATTTTCGATTTTGTTTTTTTAACACACACAATCGCAATTCACAGCATGAACTTCCTTTCTCTTGTCTTCTGCTCTTGGTTGGCTTCATCAGCTTTGAGAATGACATGGAATTTCTTCACTTCCTTCGTGGAGATTTTGGGACTTCTGAACATGCTGGAGCACTAAATTGTAAATGGAGTGGATTTATAGGCCAGTGATGGCGAACCTGTTGGGCACCAAGTGCCAAAACCAGAATGCGTGTGTGTATGTATGTGTGTGTGTGTGTGTGTGTGTGCTGGAGCGCCGGAAACCCAAAGACCAGCTGGTTTTCGGGTTTCCGGTGCTCTGGTGTGCGCACACACACACAAGGATTCCGGTTTTGGCACCTGATGCCGAAAAGGTTTGCCATCCCTGACATAGGCTACATTGTGATATAGCTGGTCTTTGAGTTTCCAGCGCACGCACGTGTGCTGGCCAGCTGGTTTTCGGGTTTCTGGTGCTCTAGCATGCACAAAGTGCACTGGAAACCAGAAGAGCAGCTGGTGACGGCACACATGCCCACAGAAAGGGCCACAGATTTGCCATCACGGTTATAGGCTATGGAGTTTCTACTCTAGGACAATTAGGAGAGGAGGAGGAAGCTGCGGGCCTAAAGGCCGTAATTAATGGGGGTAATTGAGGGAAGAGGATCACATGGCCCTCCAGCACCCCTAAGAGGGGAGGGGGCTGCAGAGAGGCTGCCTGCCTGGGGAGGGGGGGGGGTTCACACCTGGCCTCACCACAGGGAGCTCCGGGTCTATTTCCTCTCTTTGTCAACATTGCTATTATTGCAAGGCAGATTGGGTTTTGAAAGGGCTCTCCAGTTCTCATGCAGGCACCGAGGGGTGAGCGCTGAGGATAGAGGGCACATGAGCACCGGGTGCAAAGAGAAGAAAAGCATTCCACTGGGTCTATCCAGGAATACTAAGTATGTTCTGGGAAGCGGCTGGAAAAAACAAGCCTTTCTCCTTGTTCCAACTGATCTGGGGGAGTGAATTGGTCCAAAAAGGCATCTGAAAAGAGGAGGGAGAGTTGAGTGGAGAGGAGAGGAGAGTTCGGAAGGGCAGCTGAGTCCAGAGCGTGTTTGGACCAGATTTTTGGGGCAAGGAAGGCAGCCGGGAAAAGGCAGAGACACATACAGAAATCTGGAAGCTTGGAATCCTTGGCATTAGGTTGAGGAAAGAATTAAAGTTTCCGTGCTTTAAACTTGCCATGCATTGCTGTGGGTCAGCCCCGTGTTGTGAGAGAAGGTCTGGGGGTGGGGGGGTGGGGGCTGCAGTCCTGCATGCACTCTACAAACTCTTCTCTTCTCTGCCACAGGTTCCCCAAAGAGGGAGGGAGGGAGGGACAGGGCCAAGCAGCTTGGAAACAGGTGCCTTCTGGGACTGTCCTCTAACCTGGGCTGCTTTGGCAGGAGCTCCTTGGGTTTCACAGGAGGGCCATGCCCATCATGCATTTCTCCCCATCCACAGACATGCGATGCTTATTTGGACACTGGTCAGAACAGAATGGCCAACACACACGAGAAACACCCGATCAACTTCAGACACACTCCGGCAATGCAAGCTTGGAAGGAGACCGCGAGGACTTGCAGGGTGGGGGAAGAGCCACCTTGCTAAAGAGGGTCTCGAGGAACACCCCCCCCTCCCCGTTTTTTAAGGCAGAAAGTGCAGGGTAAGTTAAGTTTGCAAATTGGAGGGCGATGGAACGTCAACCAATGATACTGGGAAACAACTGACTCTACCTCAAAACAAAGGCGCTCTTTCCTGCTCCTTTTCCTTGGATTTGGCCTGTTTTCTAGGGCAACGATTTGCTTCTCGGGATTGAAGTCTCCCAAAGAGGCTTTTGAAAAAGGTAAAATAACAGTGCTGAAGACATTTCTGCAGTCATGCTGGCCAACATGACATCACAGAGTGCTGCAACCTCCCCACCGAAGTGGTACCTATTTATCTACTCACATTTGCATGCTTTCAAACTGCTAGGTTGGCAGGATGGGGCAAGGATGGGATCTCATCCCGTTGTCTGGTGCTCGGGTCTCTAACTTGGACTGTGGCTTTCCAGCTGACAAACTCAGTTTATCTTAACCACTGAGCTACCACATCACCATTGGTTGTTATGGATCCATCTATTTATATGCCGCCTATCTTGCTATCCAGAATGATTCATGACACAGACTGAAAATCCCAATACTGAGATTGTTCAGGCCAGTGTTTCTCTAACTTGCTTTGTTTTATTCTCTTTTAACTTTATCTGAAATATTTCTTTGCCACTGCTGAAAAACCAAAGCTGGAAGTCTCCTCTTTTGACGATGGAAGCAAACTATCCAACTATTCTGGACCTCACTGTGGCTCACGTTATATGGCACCGTCAAATGAGAGGCAATCACATCGCACAATTTGTGCTGGCAACTGTTGTAATGGCAACTCTTCAAGAAATAATGGCTTCCTCTGGAAGAAGCAGCATTGGGCAAGTTAAAGTAACTCCAAAAAAGGAATGGGCAATGAAGCATCTCCCTAATTTCTCCATAATACTGGGATGGTCACAAGAGACAGTTGCAGACTCTTATGGGGTTTTGTTTTCTGTTGATAAACCTTGAAAAGCTTTGCTAGATAATTTGCTACTTTTCTGGATTTCCACTCAAAACTGTCCGATGCAAACAACCACTTGTGAACAAGGAAAATCAGTAACTTCATTGCCTAGCAACTACATTACAAGGATCCTACTAGGCCGCTTGTCTTCCCCTGGGAAGGGCGAGATAAGGCTTCATGAATCTTGGGGGAGGTCAAGCTTATGCTGCTTGGGCCTGTTGCAAGGACTCCAAGCTAGATCCTCGCTTGACCTCTCCTTCCAGCCTATCTGGCAGTTTCCCAACACAAAGCAAGGTCAGCTAATTGGAAAAGACTGCTTAAGGATGCTCCTGGCAATCTTCATGAATTTTCAATCTTTCAGTTGAAACATCAAGTTGCACGGAACATCCATCTTTCCTAGTAAAATAAAATTGGGGACGAGCCATCATTTAGAAGCAGAGCAGAGCTTTGCTACCGAACAAGGCTAAATTTCAAGATCTCTAATCTTGTACTGCTGTACAGCAAATGTACTACTTAGAGGAGTACAGCAGCCCTCCTCCGATGAGCCGCCTGTAGAAAGGCAGCTTCTGATGAAGTCAACAATGAAATTCTGCTGGACCAGCTGAGGCACAAACTCCACCGAGTCTGATCAGGATTCTTAACCTGTACATAAACAGCCAATGTTCTCTTTTATTCTTCCTGACATTTATTCTAATGAGCTGCCAAGCTAAGTGTCTCTTAAGACAGAAGGGGAACATTTTAAGCCATAAATATAGGGAGGCCTATTTTAACTGAAAGCACAGTCGGGTTAATGAATTAAAGTCGTTTCTCCAGTATTTTTTTTCACTCTGGCTAAGACCCCCGATGGCCATCCCACTTGGAACCTTGACATTTGGGTGAGGAAGCTGCCCAAGGATCAGTGTGGCAACTTTGGGAAGAGAAAGAGGCGTTAGAGAGCCTGCTTCACTCGTCAGTCCTGAACCAGGGATGGCAACACGTGTGAACCAGCCTCCTCTGCTGAAAGATTCAGGTTCTGTCTTTCTCTTGACAGAATTCACACTTCTCTGGCACACTTCAGGAAATCACCCAGACGTGTAGAGAGGATATTAAAAATAAAAGTGGGGCCCTGGTTCCTTTTCTGCTCTGATCTGTCCCTGATGCTTCTGCAGATGTGGGGAAGTGGTTGTGTGGAATGCAATTCAATGCACGCAGAAGAGGCCAAACTGGGGCCCCTTTCAGGCCTTAAAAACCAGGAGAGGTTCGGAGACCAGCCCTTTTCAAAAGGTGGTTTTCCCCTGCCCCAATTTCCTCTCGGCCTCGGCCCCTCCCCGCTCCTCGCCCTCCTTTTTCTCCCAGGCTTGCCTTGCCCCCTTAGCTCAGCCCAGCGAAAAAAGAGAAAACAGGAATGCAATACCAACCGTGAACTGCCGGTTCTGTCGCCGCCGTTGTATCTACACACGGGAACAGAGTTTGGAGGAAGGGAAGAAACAGGAGGTACAGCATGCAAAAAAGGGAAATGGAAAAAAAATGGAACAGATCATATATGAGAGCAAGCTTTCCAAGAACATTGCGTGACAAGCAATCATAAAATGAAAGGCCAAAGCATTTGAAGTGAGTTGCACTGTTTTAAGAGTCATGCCTTGAGCTTTTAAGCCGGGAACCTAGAGGGGGAGGGGGAGGGGGAGGGAAAGACCTCTGGGCTGCCTGGCATCCAGAGGTTGGCAACAGCACTGCTTTCTGGCAGGGCGCATGCAAAGCTGAAGAGACTCCTGCTCCCGCCCAGGGAAGCCGAAAGCAGTTCCAGATTGAGACAGGAGAGGCGGGGGGGTGGGGGGGGTGGGAGTCCTCCGAAGGCTTCGTACATTCAAACATTGCCTCTGCGGGTGGGGCCTCTCTCTGTGCTTGACTGCTGGAGGGTCCGGGTCCACGGCCTCCGTCCCCTTTTCCAGGTGCAGGAAGGGAAGGAAAGCACCCACCGCTGCCTTCTTGCCATTGGAAATCCAAGGCTGTGGCGGGAGAGAAGCTTTGCCTCCAGCAAACCATGCAGAGATGATGGAGGGAGACAGCAGAACGGGCAGGCGCCATCTTGGCAGAGGGAGAAGAGAGGGGTTCTGCAAAAACCACCCACTCCGCTCTCCAACGTTTCGCCGTTTCCCCATTGCTGTGGTTGGCAAAATGGAGCAGGGCCAGAATGCTATGTCTGCTTGTTAAAAATGACAAGTCCGTTTGGACACCAATATACACACAGAGACACTGTTTCCCCAGAGCGGGTGTGGGTGAGCGGAAGACATTTCCGAGAGCCAGGTGGGAGGGGATCAGATAATTGTGAGTGTCTCTTGGGGTGTCAAGATCACAATACAGTCCTTCACAGGGGGGTTTGTTCTCCAGGGACCACCACCACCACCCCGATACCCATCTTCCGGATAGGCCTGTATCTCTTTTGGGGCTCAGAGGAGCAAACTCAAAGATTGTCTGGAGTTTGCTCAACATCAAAGTTTTATGCCAGAGGTAGTGCTGGCTTGGCCTGCCTTGTTGACCGGTCAGCCCATCCTTCTGCTCTCTGAAACCCAGGTCCTAAAACGTCACAGCAGAAGCCGGACAGGCACGGGCTGTTTTGGCAGCAGAAACCACCACGGGGGTCTTCAACAGCATCTCTGCTCTCTAGATGCGACTCTTTTCGGTGACATTGTCATCTGACACCATCCTAATTCCCTTGTGCAGACCCAAAGACCCGCTGAGGGACACCCCCCCCCCAGAGGCTTTCTTGAGTCAGCAGAGGCAATGTTGAAATGGAAAAAGCATATAGCTTTGTGCAAAGCGCTGCAACACACAACTGAGCCTACTACAAACGACCTCCCACTTCAGAAAGCAAGGGTAGGGCGGTGTTTCTCCACAGTCGGCTTTCCAAGAGTGGGTCGACCTTCCCACTGGGCTGAAAGTCCGGTCTCCTTTCCTCTTGCAGCCAGGGTTGGGCTTCCCAGAGCAGGGGCCAGGACAAAATGAAGAAATACCTGCACTGCCCCAGTGGTGGTGGGGCAGGGCCAGGCGGCATCATACTTACAGATGGGACCTTCTAGTAGGTTTTATATTGACAGAAAACCACCTCTCCTGCACAACTGAAAGAGGCATCTGGCCC
Organism: Ahaetulla prasina; assembly: GCF_028640845.1. Lineage (NCBI taxonomy): Eukaryota > Metazoa > Chordata > Lepidosauria > Squamata > Colubridae > Ahaetulla > Ahaetulla prasina. The sequence goes on along the minus strand of NC_080547.1, from coordinate 9,605,608 downwards.
AAAGTGGCGTGACTGCAATTCACCTACAAATGGTCTGAGACTCCCTTCCATCATAGGCGCCTTTTGAAGGGTCCCAGGACATCAGGAGATGTTCTAGCCAAGTCAGAGCATCAAAAGCTACCCCTGGGCAGCGCAAGCAACACAGGAAGCTTGAGGAGGTTGGCCCTCTGTTACCACCATGGCCTGGCCAAGAAGGCCTTCCTAGGAAGGGCACCCTGAAGCTTGTGTGCCGTTGCAGGGTGGGGACAAGACAGAGGGGTTGGCCCAGCTGAGTCAGCCTGAGCTGGGCCTTCTGTTCTGCCGTTTGCTGGCGTCTCCGTAAGGAACCCCACGTGCCCTCTTGGGTGGCTGCAGGAGACGCCAAGCCCTGCAGGAATCAGGACCCCCGTCCGTGCGCTGGAAAAAGAGGATCGGTTAAGGAGCCTGGTTCCACGCCCACAGTGCAGCTCGCTTTTCCCGTCCAGGGACAGAGCAGGAGAAGACAAACGAACAAAAATGGAACACAAAAAGTTTCAAGCGGTTAAGGCGAACAAATATTCCAAGTCAAACAACATCATGTTGGCTGCAGCTGGAATGGCAAAGTTGCGATTAGATGGAGGGGGGGTGGGGGGTGGATGAGCCACAGCGAGCAGCGGAGTTGATAAAAGAGCCCCCCCCCACAGCCTCTCCGGGCCAGGCAGCTTCTCCTACAGCCTTCCTACTTCAATGCTGCCTTTCCCTGCTGAAAGAGGTAGAGGCGCTGAGGGAGAAACCCGCATAAGGCACTTTTCAGCAACGTAAAGGCAACACACCGCCCACCCACTCCTTCTGAAGTGCAAAACCCAGCACCCATTTCAGTCTTTGGAAAGAGCACCAAGAAACAGTTCAAGTAATCGCTGGGACTCCACCTAAGGGGGTGGGTGGGTTTCTACCTTCTCCATCCAACTATGCAACACTAAAGTGGGGAAAGGGTCCAGGCCTTTTGGATCACTTTTTGAACTAGGTTGTGGAAAGGAAATCACTAACAAGCCCCCCCCCCCTCCTGCCATCACTCCCCCCCCCCAACACCCTGAGACAGCTTAGCAATATTCATGGGAAACCGTGGAGCTGAACCTGCTTTGTGGCAGAGTTTGATCTATTCAGATGGCTTCTCTCCAACTTAAAATTGTTCACTGAATGTGACAGACTGAGGGGTTTAAAAACTAATCCATAAAATTAGTCCACAGTCTCTCGCAGAATGGATTTTTAAAATGAAAATGAAAACCCAAGGACACATTTTTTAATAAATGCCCTAAAAGTTTGCACAGGCAAAGCCTGGCAAGTCTAGAAATCGGATAAAAGGAGTCAAAACTGCCTGGCTTTGAGCTGCCCACCCGTGTTTTCACCCACCAGCCCCAGGACAAGGCATCCATTGGAGGTGGGGGCAGACTCCAGATACGGAGCCAAATTCCCTTCTCAAGATCTGGGACTCAATGCCATGGGAAGATCACCGTGACAGAACAAAATGACTTTCGGCAGAGATAACTCGGCTTAGATATGAACATTACTGAATAATTCACAATGTATTAGGTTTTATTTATCTTACTGGATTTCAGATCCAAGACTGCAATATACTGTAGTTTTGTTTCAAACCGGGCAGCACCAATTCTAGGCACCTCACCCAAGATGGAAAATCTGGAGCCCGCCCAAGTTTCTTAGAAGCAGAACAGGAGGGATGGAACCACGTTCCTGCGATTGTAAAGAGTGGTTGAAAACCTGCGTTCATATTTTGTTCTGTATTACATTTCAGGAAAACTCAAGATGTGGCTCAATTCACAGCAGAACGTGAAAAGAGAGAGCAGTGCAAGAGATGGAGAGAGGAGAAAGGAGAAGGAGGAGGAGAAGGAGGAGGAAGAAGAAGAAGAAGAAGGATGGAGACCAGCAGATCTGCAGTCCAAGTCACAAGAGCCCGTTGAGAGTGGTCGGTTTACACGAACCCCTTGAGGCCGGATGTTTTGTAAAAATAATCAGAATCTGTTTAGAAATTTTTGCGTAGCAAATGATTGTTGTTATTATTTGAAGCATGGCAGCGCACAGGGGGCTGTGATTTAATGCTTCACCCTTCTCTGCTCTCCTCCCAGGCTTCCTTCCCTAGCAAAATGGAAACTGTCTTGCATCAGCAAGAAACACACCTCCGAAGAGTTGTTTAATCAAAGGTCTCCTGCATAAGCACCCGTGCAATGAAGCTTTGCTCAGCTCTTTGTTTTCCCCCCTCAAGTCTTAATGTGGATGTCAGGGCAATTTGCATTTGCTGCGCTAAGCAGGGCTTCCCAAGGGGATCCAGGTGGGTTCCCTTTTGCTGACAAGAGCACTGGAGGCCCCTGAAGGTGGAGAGTCTTCTTAGGTTCACAGGAACAAAAGAAGGAGAGCAGTGCTCAGTTGCAGTCAGCACTGGGTTTGGGGTGGTCTGTGTAGGGGATGAAATGTGTGGTTTGGATGTGGGGTCCATCTACAGAAGGGGGACCAAGCTGGGCCCTTTTGGGCAGAAGGAGCTTGGGAGCAGCTCCCTGAGGCCCAGGGCTTCCTTGGAGAAGAACACGGGAGGCTGAGAGGGAAGGCAGAGAAGGGCTGGGAAGATCCAGAGGCCAGGAGAAGGAAGGGCCTGTTCCAGTTTTACCTAACTTCTCCCACCAAATCCCTCCAGATTTCATTTCAGCCAAAACCGGAAGGGCTGAAGCATTCTGAGTTTTGTTTCCGATGAACTATGGCTGACCCAAACTTTTGGCAGCACTTCTCAGATGCAGCAGTTGATTTCAGGTTAGAGGCAAAACCTGCACACGTTTCAACGCAAGAAGACAAGACGTCCTTCCTGGGCGCCAGCCAAGCTCAGCGGCAGAAACTTCGCTGCTTTGGGAGGGAGGAAGGGGCAGCTCCTCCTTTTAATGTGGTTGCAGAGAGGCTGGAAAGGTCAGGCAATCGCAGGGACCACGCTAAATTAACTTGACATTTTACCAGAGGCACAAGAAGCCAAAGAAGAGAATAAATAACTGGTGAGGACTAAATCTTTTCTCCTCAATCTGTGAAATGGCCCTGGCGACTTCGCTCCATTGTGCACTACGCGATAACAACACGCTCAGAGAAGAGGAGGTGATGCGCCTTATCCAAGGACCGTGGGGGTGGGGGTGGGGGTGGGTGGGGGAGGAGGGGAGGGAGGGGGGACTGTTTGACATTTGGTTGTTTCCAAAGTCCTAAAAAAGGGGTCGCTTCCTGAGAGAATCCAGGACGTTAAAAGGTAGTCCTTGGTTTACGACCGCAACTGGGACCGGAACTTTCACTGTGGTTGTTAAGTGACCTCTATCCAATGCTACGGTTGCATTTTGTCAGTTGTTAAGTGAATTCGCAGGGTTGTTTGCCCCTTTGGGATGATCACCTGGACAATTGGGAGCCTGTGGATTGAAAGGGAAATCCCTAAGATCCCTTCTGCAGCAGACCGGCCCATATGAAGTGCCTGAGAAAATCCAAGGTTCAACCTTACTGGAATGTATGCTTGCGAGCTCCTACTTCGGTCTTTAGACAATACGCCTTTTGCTTAAAGGGGAGGGGGCTGCACGGGAAAGAAAGAGCGGCAGCAGACCTCCAAGGCTTTTAGGCAAGCGTTCTTCCTAGCGAGTCCTGCATAAAATGTGGGTAATTATGCTAATTTCATTTGGAGAATAGTTTCCGTTATGCAAACCTTTAGCACAGGAGAAGAAAATAGACTCCCGGAGTTTTATGCGGGCACTTAATCACCGGTGTTTGCCTGTGGAGGCTTTTAAGGCTAATGGGTGGCTCAGAGTTGCACAGAAATTCATTTCTGTAGCCATTTGACAGGAGATAATACACCCAAGCAAATTTAAGCAGGCCACCCACTCCCTGGCAGAAAAAAGAGGAGGAAGTCAGCATTTGGTCCCCCCACCTTTCCTCTGTTTGAAGAGAGAGAGAGAGAGAGAGAGAGAGAGAGACAGAGAGAGAGGGAGAGAGAGGGAGAAAGAGGGAGGGAGGGAGGGAGACTAAGTTAAATTCCAGGCGGGCGATATCAAGACTTCCGGATAAGATAAATACATACACAGCTTGTCTACTAAGACACAGCAACGTGGCAAGATCCTATCCATCAAAAGAGGGGATTTGACGAAATTGCTCGAGTGGCAATCTCAGCTTAACTGCGCCTCGGCGCCAGATGGTGTGTTGCAACCAGAGCGTTTTGGGGCTGAAAGGGGGAAGGAAGAAGATGGACAATTCCGTGAGATGGGAGCCGCATGGGCTGAAGACTAAGGGGCCCTTTGGGAACGCTCAGGGGCCCAGATTTTTTTTGGGGGGGGGAGTGGGTGGGTGAGTGCTTAAAAGGGAATTCCATGACCAACTACCAATAGAAGACAGTATTTATAGCTCAGGGTTGAACTGTAGGGTCCTTGGTGCTCTTTGAGCTTGGTTGTTTTGGAGACATTTTATGAATCAGTTAGGTAACATCATCAGTTGTAAAAGAGGGATTTGGTTTCTTTTAATATATAAATAGCTTGCCCTGTCAGTTGGTGGGAGTGTCCTTGGTGGTCCCTTAACAGCCTAATCAAGGAACCTGCAAGAACAGCCCCACCAACACCGACAGGGCGAGCTATGATATATCAACCGAGAGCAAACCCCACTCCTTCTTGCACTGAGGCTGTTACCTAATTGGGTAATGAAACAACGGCAAGAAAACGAAGGTCAGAGAGCACTAAGGACTCCAAACAACGAGATCACCTGCAACCATAACTGGGAGGTGCAACTGGTCTCCTGCTCTTTTGTCCGTGTTGCCAGAAGAGCAGTATTCAATTATCAGTTCCAAAGCAACAAGATTGGTTTGCATTTCGCTGCCTTTCACACTGCAGGCTCTTCCAATGGGCCTACTCAGAAGGACGCAAAGGGAGGGGGGCACCCTCTGGCTACTTCCTCCAGACCCTCCCTGTGGCTGCTTGGGAGCCACGGTCCCTGTTCTTCTGGAGTCTTCCAAGCAGGGAAAGGAAACTTGAGCTGGCGAGCAGAACTGGAGCCAGGAGCAGATCTTGGGAAGGGCATTAATGGACTTTCTGCACAGCAGGAGTCTCCCACCTGGGCAACTTTGCTGGCTGAGGAATTCTGGGAGTTGAAGTCCACAAGCCTTAAGGTTGACAAGGTTGGAGATCCCTGCTGCAGAGGTCCATCCCTGTCTTCTAGAAAAGCATCTCATCCTACTTCCTACGGGAGGAAGGCCTCTTCCATGCTATCTAGAGGAAAACAGGCTTCTGGATTCAGGAATTACTGCTTTCCACCAAGGACAAATTTATGCCAATCAATTAGCTTAAACTCACTGAATTAATCCTTTCTTCCCCCTTGATAGCTAAACCCCTGGGCGCCCACACAAACACGCAACGCCCAGGGGAACCTGTAAGAGGAGACTGGATTCCACAAAGCTAAGAAAGATGCCCAGTTCAGGTGACACAAAAGGGCCTCTTCGCCTCATCTCTGTGGCTGCAGGTGACGCACAGCAGGAAGAGAAACAGGAAAACAGGGGGAAGGAAGACGCACAACCCTCTACAAAGAAGATTAGCGTCTGTCAGCAGCAATCTGGCAACAAAATTAAGCGACATACCAGCTCAGGAGGAATCGAGTTTAAGAGACGGGAGGGAAGGTGCATCTTTATCACACACAGAAAGTCAGAGGGGAAAACATAGTGAAACGAACATCTTGGCAGAGAGGAGGGCTCTCAGGTGAGGAGAAGCAAATTGAGCAGGTAAAAAAAGGGGGCTATCTCTCGTCTTAGAATTAGAGGAAGGTGCCCTACAGCCCACTTGGAAAAGAGTATTTTTGTTGGGGGTCTGTAAACTCTTCTACAATAGATCTTGAATCCCCCAAATGAGCCCTTCAGAACACAGGCTCCGGTGGAGGACACCATAGCTCCTCAGGGACTCCTCAGATTCTGGGAAAACCAGGTCAGGATTTTGCTCTGAGACTGTAGAGCTGTGACTGGGGGACGCCACAGGCTTCCAGGGGAGTACAGAATCCGGCCAAAAGTAGGTTCAAATAAAATATCAAGTAAGAGGAAAAGAGGCAGGGGCTGTCCAGTCCATGTTCTCCCCAACCCCACCTGGCCCAAGAGGCCAGAGCTGGTCTTGAGTCAAACCTCTTGCTCTGCTGAGGCTGGACTTCTTCTCTTGGTGAGCAGCTGAATCTTTCTCCACCAAGTTCAACTATCCCTAATCCCATCTTCCCTTTCTAAAGCCTCTGACTCGGAGATTAGCACCCCTGGTTTACTAGCCAACTCTAACCCACGTATATTATTTTCCTGAAACATCCAAGATTTTGCTTTCAGGAGTCAGTCCAAACGCCTGACGGTCTCACGGATGATCAACGGAGAATGAAAAAGGACCCGTCTCCTTCTGCCAACTCAGGGAGCAAAATGAAGAGCAATGAGCCGGGAAGGAGAGCGACCGGCACACGGTGGGAGGCTGTGACCCAACCTGAGGCAGTTTCCTTGGGTTGCTTTCCGGAAGAGCACATGGAGGCTGCAGGCATTCCCACACTTGCAAGTTCTCCCAGTCATCAAATTAGCACCCCAAGACACCAAAAGGCACACAGCATTAATTCAAATTAATGAATCTCTTTTGCATGGTCAGATGTGAGCATGACGAGAGGAATGCTGATTTTAAGCCCCGTCCCGTTCCCCCCCCCCCCCCGCTTGCCCTTGATCTGCTCCTTGGAGGGGGTGAAGGTCACCTGGAATCAACACCACTGAGCAACCCACAGAGTAGGGGAGACCCCATGACTACACAACTGTGGAAGTAAATAAACCACACAAACAAGGACTCAAGGTATCGGCTTCCTTAAAGAGTCTGGAAGGAGAAAATTGTAATGAGGCAAAATACGTGAAGGTCAACACAAGAAAAAAAGGATGGTTAAGGCACACGGAGAGAGGAAAGGTTTGGTTATTTCAGTAGACCCAACATTTCTGAGTGTTCTCAGTGAAAGCAGAGCATGTATGTTTTAGGAGAGGGATGGGAGCATCGTGACAGACGGACAGAAGGCCAAAGACTGTCAGGTGAAGCAAGGTGGAAGTCACGCGGGCTGCTTCTGAAGTGAGAAGAGCACAATCTCGCCTCCTGTGCTGGACTCGACCCACAAGTCCACTTCTGCCCAGGAGCCCAAGAGGGAAGAAGAAGAGAAAACCCCTGCAACAGAAGAGCCCTGGGGGGGGTTGGCACGAGAGAGGTGGGATATGGCTACTCTCAGGTGGTCAGCTGGAGCGGAGACAATTGCCCTGGGGAAGGCAGGTGCGTAGCAGCCAAAGGGTGGCTCAGAATGATGCCTGGGAAGGGCCAGGGTGGGGCTTCAAGGGGCTGAGCGTAAGGGTGACACAGCAGCCATCTTGGGTGCAATGGGGCTGGCCGCTGCAGGGGCTGAGGTAGTTGCATGGAAACCAAAAGTCAAATTAATTGTCTTTATGAAGAGTGATGCCTGCGGACCAGAGCTGAAAAGGAGAACCAGGTCTCTGTATTTTAAAGAAAAGAAAAGCAGAATTCAGGTTGAGCCAAAGCCGGTCACATCCACTTACAGACTACAGTACCCTAAAGATTCCAGCCACGTTGGCCTCTGTGGGTCACGGAGGGCAATTCAGACGTTAAAGAGCCCCTTGCCAGGCCAACTTCCCAAACCCTTTCGGGTCATATTACCCAGGCGAGGAGGAAAAAACAGACAACACCAAAATAACTCAGGAATAAACGGAATTGGAAAGAAGCCTTTTCCTCTCTCTTTTACAGCCCCTCCCCACCACACACCCCTCCCCCCCCCGTCCACCCTTGTTAAGGAAAGCACACAGCAACACCTTTAGGCTTCGACCCCGTAGGGCTGGGGGAGGTACTATACCTGCGGCGATGTTGGTGGTTGTGATGGTGATGATGGTGGAAAGTGTGGTGGTGGGAGGAGGGAGAGTTGTGGGAAGATCTAGATAAAAAAACACATAAACAAAGAAAAAGAAAACAGGAAAAAAAAAGCAAATTAAAAAGAAATGAGCAGAACACAAAAATGGTCAACAAATCAACAAAGAAGCTGAACAAAAGGATGGCGGTTAGCAGCTTGGCTTGGTCCTGCCGTCACTGATGGTGGCCAGAGGGTGACGGACGATGCAGCTCTTGATTGGCTGGGGTGGGTGAGATCCAGCAACCCTCCCCCCTCCCCCCCCCCCCCCGATAGGGAGATGGGGGTGGGGAAGATGGAGAGGAGATGGAACACAAAAATTAGTTACAGATGGAAGACCGCATGGAATGGCCTCCAGAACCCACCAGAGAGAGGCCCCACTGAGGTTGCATGCTCCCCACAGGAAGGAGGGTTGTTTGCACCATTTAGGAACCATATTAAAGCCTTGCTTGTTTTTGGTTTCTTTGGTTGGTGCTTTGATATCTGAAGAAAGAGGGGCCGGGCGTGTTGGGGTGGGCAGAGAACCCCTGCCCCACTCACCCGCTGTGTTTAGCAGACCAAGTATCAACACCAAATAAGTCTGTGCCCCTCTTCCTCTCTGCTTTCTCCAGAGCAGTTAACTTCATTATTCCACCGCCCCTCCCATCAACCCATCCCAGCAGGATATAAAACTACTTCTAAGCCAGTAATAAATACAAAAGGGAACGAGAATGTCACGACTAAATATCAAGTTGGATGCATGGAAGATTTTAGTGAGATTTCTTTTAACATAAAGTCAATGTCTTTGGGACTTATAAATATTCATACCCAGCCCAGGATTCGGGCATTTTTCTTCTGGTTAGTATATTTCACCCTCCAGTGGATGGAAATAAAGGGGGGCTCTCCCCTTTTTCTTTCGGACCACAAAAGGGAAGGGAAGGGAAGAAAAGGCCCTTTGGCCTGTAAATGCCAGCCTCAACCTCCCCTAAGGGCACCCAACCTTTGCAAGGAACTCTTGACTTCCTGCTGAGTTCCTCTGGATGGAGGACAGAAGGGAGGAGAGGGAGTGGAGACACTGGGGGTGGGGAGAGGAAGCGCCACATATCGCTGCCCAAATGATCAAACTGAATGTGTTAAGCACAACACCCGACTTTGAACTTGGGAACGAATCGTCAGTAATGGAGCTTGAAACGGTTCAGAGGCTTTTGATTTCAAGTTTTATCTTAAGCATGTCAAACTTCTCATCACTGACACATCTACTGCTCTTTTATCTTCAAGAGAGCTCTTGGATTTTCTAATTAATAAATCCAAACTTGAATTATGTGTTTCACCTTTATTGTGCGCTTGGCACAACTCCTTCAGGAGGGGCGTAGATGTAGCCGGGATGCAGGGCTGTTGAGGCAGCGGCGCTCGGCTGCCCAACCCTCTGGAGATCCCTTTGGAGGCCTTTTGGGCACCAAATTAAAGGACTGGACCATCTGGGAAGGCAGTGGCTTTGTTCCTGGAGTCCAGTTTCAGAGAGGCTGCCCTGCTTGATCTGACTCCAGCAATCAGCCTCCGAAGCCTCTAGGACACCCAGCAGCAAGGCACAACACAGGTGGTCCTCTTGTGTTTGATCTTGGATCAATACAGAGGCCCCATTTTCATCTATTTCTTCTACGTCCCTCAATCCAGCTCCCACACAAATGTGCCAAGACTCATTTTAATAAGGTGGCCACATTCATCTGCAGCAAGATGGCGGTCTCCAAAGCCATGCTGTTGCTCCAGGTCACAGCTGCTTTCCGTATAAACAGCAGCTGGATGGTTTATGGTTGAGGAGAGTTTAGAAACGGCAGTGCTGCTATTGATTTCACTGGGATATGTGCACCAGGACGAGATTCTCTGTCTCTTCCGTGATGAAGGAGGCCACAATTTTCCAGAATAGAAAAGAGGCCAGGAAAATTTACCCCCTGGGTGTGAGTCCAGGAGGTAAACACAACACTAGCTTATTACCTCTCTTAGGCAACTGGCAGGGATCATTCTTGTTTGGTAAACAAAGTTCTTTGCTGACTTTCTGTTTCTTGGGGCCATTATGATTCATGGTTTGATACAGGAGATCATCAAGGAAATAATATCCTCTTGCGAGATTATCTGCAAAGGAGGATCCTTTTATGATCTCCTCCAGGAAAAGGTGTTTTGAGAAACACCGTTTTCCTACTCAAAGGGTAGTGAAATATATTTATTCTAGACAGCTGGCCAAGCACAGAAGGAGATCAAACGGAAAAGGTACTGAGATGTCTTGAGGTCCAGGACCTGTCGTTTGGAGAGAGCAGGGATGTTGATCATCATTCAGATATGCCAGGCATGTCAGCTTCTGCCCAGCTGACCCTCAACCAGGAAGGGTTCTGCTAAAAACTAAGCCAAGCAAGAGAAGATTTGGGTTTGGAGTCCAAGCTTGACTTCTAGCTGAGAGAGCCCAGGGTTAGTCTACCATGTTTTAGGTGCAGGAGAGTAGGCCAGGAGACTGTTCTGGAAATTTAAGCAATTCCTCTGGGATTCAACAACTGCTCTACCATTAGGCTTGCTTGGTTTTTCCAGAGGAACTACAGGAAGGACAGTACCTGGTCAGCTCCTGTGAGAGGCATCAATTTGGTCAGGAATGATGATGATGCCATTTGGGTCTTAAAAGAAGAGGAGGCCCAACCCTGGTAAGGAGAGTCTCTCATCCAACCTGTGCTTTTTCTTGATCTTCCGAGCCCAACCAGCGTCTACTCCTGAACACTGACCCTGGATCATCCAATGCTCTTTGTTTCATTGGGAAAGTTAGAGAACACCTGGAAGCTCAATCATACAGGAAGAAGAGGTGTGTGTGTGGTGTTTTTTAAAATGTAAACGTTCCTCAGAGAAACCAGAGAGCTGACTACACCAAAATGCTCTCAAGCTTTCCAAAACTTGGCACCGCTAGCGAAGATGTCTACTTGTCAACAACTGCAATCAGATAACTTCTTTCTCTAAAGTGGTGAGTCTACATTTCTCACCCCTTTTCTATATATACACACACACTTATTCTGATTAAAGGCAATAATTAATGGTGGACCCTATTTAGTCTGGGAGGAAAAGGCCTTGCAATTGGTTGACTGATGGAAGCTTTCTACTGGCCTGTAAGAGGAACAACTTGGCTCCTTGGCTTGGAGCACAGAGGAAGCTTCTGTATGAATCATTACAAAGATGAATACTTGCAGGGGGTACCACTGGGGGCCAGGGCAGGTGTGGGGAGGGAAGAGTTCAAAGGGGGGGGGGGGAAGAGGAAGAACGCTTGTAATGCCTACACTCAATTACCTAAGCTTTCACATTTCCTGCTGAGCTGGCTCCGTCAACTAATTCCCTGAGTTTCCATTGTGATATTTCACTGAACAGGACTTCCAACAACAGCCGCTGCCATTCGGGGCTGCAGGGACTGCTTTCATTTGGGGGCTTCGGAGTCAATCTGCCCCCTCTGTCACTGAGCGGCTAGCTGTCGTGGCCTTCAACCCACCAGACTCTCAACAGGGCTGAACCCATTTACAAGCAGATCCAGGGTTCTGCTCAGGGCCCCGAATTTACTGCTGTTGATGCCCAATGTGAAGTTCTGGTCAAAGGAAAGGAAATAGTCTAGCAGCATAGAGCAGTTGGTAATGCAGTTTTCAGAGAGGTTTTGGTTGCGAAAGATTGACAGAATGGTGCTGTGTTCCCCTGAATTGTGCACCGGTGGCATTCTCAGCTGATGGCCTGAGGAGCAGTGGTTTGAACATTAAAACAAAAATCCCCCCCCCCCCCGGTTTTCTTCACAGTTTACACAACTTGAATAAAGTCTGTTTGGAGACATGACTGAACTTCTCCTGTCAGACGTGAGTGAGCGTTTACCACCTCCAGCCCAAGCATTTTCCCTCCTTGGTTTGGGACGGCTCCTTCCACAACAAAACCGTAAGGGCAGGACCGGTCTACTCGGTACAAGGAGAAGGTGACCCCGGAGTCAGGTGGAGGAAGGAAGGAAGGAAGAAGCTAACAGGCTTCATTTCAGTGACCCTTTCTTTACAGTATGCTCATGCTGGGCCTGGGTCCAAGGAAGGCAGCTGACCCCAGCCAAAGGTGGCTTATTTGCCGACACCATGCCCCCTCCCCAAAGATCTCGAGAGCAATTCGGGCATCTGGAAGAAAGACGTGCTGGTCTCACGTACCGTATACATAAAGCGTGTAATCAGAATAGGCCGTCCCCACTTGGTTGGAAGCCTCACAACGGTATGTGCCGTTATCGCTTTTGTTTAGGCTGTCAATGTGGAGGTTTGACCCTGACACCAAAACGTGCTGGGGCATCTCATCGTCGACTCTTAACCACGTCACATCAACAGGCCTGAGAAGAAGACCCAGAGAAGAACATCGTGAAAGAGCTTCCCGGGCCATGCGACTCCCCCATCCCTGCGAGCATAAACTCCAGCCCCAATGAGTCTGTCTGAGAAAGAAAGAAAGAAAGAAAGAAAGAAAGGAAGGAAGGAAGGAAGGAAGGAAGGAAGGAAGGAAGGAAGGAAGGAAGGAAGGAAGGAAGAAAGAAAGACAGAAAGAGGGAGGGAAGAGAGAAAATGAGAGAGAGAGAGAAGGAAGAGGAAAGGGAGGGAGGGAGGGAAGAGGGAGAGAGAAAGAAAGAGAGAGAGAGGAAAGAGAGGGAGGGAAGAGAGAAAAAGAAAGAGAGGGAAGGAGGGAGGGAGGGAAGAGGAAAGAGAGGGAGGGAGGGAGGAGAGAGAGAGAGAGAGAGAGAGAGAGAGAGAGAGAGAGAGAGAGAGAGAGAGAGAGAGAGAGCGCTGGGTGGTGAAAACTGTCTCCGGACAGAGGAATCAGCTAATCATAAACAGAAACGCATCCTTGGGTGAGGGGGGGGGCGTTGAAATGATTTCCCCATCCCTGATCTGTCCAAGCCAGAAGCTGAGCATTTTCTTTCCAGTCAGACATAACCCAACCACTACATAAATCAGTGGTAAATCTTATGGCTTTCTGAATTACTCTGGGCACCTGGAATGTAATTGCCAAGATAGCAATCTGTTTCTCTCTCATTCCTTCATAGGAAGAGTAAACATTAATGTTAAGCCACAATGTGTGATGGGTTCCACACAATGAATAAATTAGAATATATCACAGAGAACAGGAAAGACAACACCGCAAAATACAACACTCAAAAGCAAAGCCCAGAAACATGCAACCAAGCTGAGCCAACAGGCGGGGGAAATAAATATTTTTTTAAAAAAAAACAGAAATAAAGAAATAAAAAAGAAAGAGAGACAAAGCTGAAAGGCTTTACCTAGCGAAATGTGTCTCTTCTGTCCAATGCACCTTTCCTGAACAGAATAGCTGTGTGTCAGCTTTAGATTGGGAGGCGGGGGGGTGGGGGTGGGAAACAGTGGACTGACTGGTGCGTGTGTGTGTTCTAAGTGAATTGGCCCAACCAGGAACTTATCGATTAGAGCAGTGAGTTTCTTAACCTTGGCACCTTTGAGCTGTGCAGACTTCAAGTCCAGACATCTTAAAGGTGCAAAGGGTGAGAAACACTGGATTAAGAGTTATCTCTGGTTCTGGTTAATTCGTTTGAAAGACTGAAAAAGGAAGGCTCAGATGCAAACGCTGTGAGTTGTAAAGAATTAATATTAAGTAAAACCCAGCCTACAAAGAACCCTTTCCTTGCTCGAAATATTTGTCGTTTCTTCTGCATTAATGCTCTGCAAAAAGATTTCACCACACTCCTGCTCGGAAATGGCTCTTAAGAGCCTGGATATAAAAAGCTACCGAAAAAACTGCTATAATGCTTCAATTTTTGCAACAGCTTATTAGCACCTTCCATTTAGGGATTTGGGGGCTTAGGGAAATGAAAACCTGACAAATATGAAGTACTTAGCCTGGGTGAGAAGGGATCTTTTTCTCCTATAATTCCATCCCTACCATGCTCAACTAGGAGGAATCTCCCAGTCCTTCTACTTAGTTCACATCTGCAGCCCAACAAATGTCCAGGATCTTCTGGAGACACCTTCTCTTTCTAGAGACATAGATTCACCTTCTCTGCTCTAGAATGACTGAAGGCCACCATGTCGTCACCTTCTCTGCTCTAGAATGACTGAAGGCCACCATGTCGTCACCTTCTCTGCTCTAGAATGACTGAAAGCCACCATGTCGTCACCTTCTCTGCTCTAGAATGACTGAAGGCCACCAATTGCTTCAAGCAGGATGGTTGATGGCAGCTGCTTCCGCAGAGGCCATCTTGGTGCCTCCACTGCCTGATGGCCACAAAGACCAGGACGAGGAGCAGGATAGAGAAGATGCCGAGAGACGCAGGGGTTCAAGAAGGGGACAGCTGCCACAGGGTGGCAAGCCAGAAAGGCGGTTTTGCCACACAGCAACTCAAGAGAGGCCCTGCTCTCTCGCAGCAAGCCAACCCCCACGGGAGAGCCTCACTTACTCTGGTTTCCCTTTGACTTGGCAGAGGAGTTCGAGCAGGTCTCCTTCCCTTGTGAGCGGCTGCGGAGGAGAATTCTGCAAAACTTGTACTTCGGGCTTATCTGCACATCAAAGACACAACACAGACAATGAAAAAGAGAGGAAAAAAAATAAGAATGAATGAACGAATGAATGAATGAGTCACCCCATTACAAAAAGACACCAAGCAAATGGCTCATTTGGTTAATTCTTTAAAAAGACAGGTCCTGCAGAAGAAAACGGTCAAGGGCTTCCCCAGCGATTGGACATTTTGATCTGCAAATTATCCTGGCGTTTCCCCAAATTAAGTTGACTAATAAGCTCCAAACTTAACATGTTGATAAGAAACCTGCACGCCAAGGCAGCGGCTCCCCCTGGTTCTTGCAAAAAGAAATTTTGTTAAATTGAAGTTTATCTCTGAACTCATTCGAGCTAAAGGAAACTCATTTGCCTTCACGCTGTGGTGAAACGGCAGATTTGCGGTGTTCAGAATTGATACCTTTTATCATGCATCATATTTTATGGGCTGGCAATCCTTTGTGCGGTGGCAAATTAATAGGCTGGGCTCTTGTGGGAGCATTTGACGAGAAGGTGTAGGCTGAGCCACACACCGGTTTCTGCAAGAGCCAAGGAAATTCTCAAATGCCCCCAGAAGCCGCAAGGGGGTGAAAGCATCTCACACGCAGGGAGAGAATCTGGGACTCCTTTGAAAAGACCCTGCAGGAGAAGAGCAGTTACGGAGAAGGTGGCCCTAAACCACAACCACAGCACAGACACAATACCCAACATCACCAGGACACCTTCAGAGCGAGACCATCTCTTCCTTGCCATGGATATTTTGGGGGGAGACAGACGGGCCAAACAGGTCTGGAATCCTTGTGTAGGCACAAAAGGGCAACTGACGCCTCTTGAACGCCATTGAACCTTATCTAGTGTGGCCCAGGTGCAGTCTGGGAAGATTCCTGCATTATAGTCATGAGCAAGAAAGCAGCTAATTGAACTCTTCACATGTGGCTCTGGTTGTTCGCACCTGACACCTTGAATCGGCAGCGCCTGTGGTAATTTGAGGAATGACCAATAATGAAGAAACATGTTAGATTCTGGTTATTCTTTCCCCCCCCCCCACACACCTACGAATCCTGGGATAGAAGCCAGGTTAGGAATAGACATGGACGGATTAAGGGACAAACACAAGACATTCACAATTAAATGCAAAACACTTTTAGTACTTTCTGTCCTGGCGAGAGTGTCAATGAAGTTGGATCCCTTTGCAAAACCTAAAGGCAGAGAGTTGGGGCAGATCCTGGCCCTTAATTGATCAGATAAGGCAGTCTTCAACTCAATCCCCACAATGAGAGGACGATACAAAGGAACACTGTAAATAACAGTCAACACCATGACTGAGTTATAACCAAGTGTAAGGTTTCCAATTATCCTATAAGAAAATAGCTTAATAAGGTGTCTTAGGCATCACAGTTTGCAAATATGACACACACAAGATTGAAAAAAAGCTAGAGGAGAGGAGAACGTGCTACACCTTAAAAGAGTCACAAGTTTATTACCGCATCAACATCTCATGTCACAAAACTCATTTTCCCTGCAACAGATTCACACAGCCCTCCTCCCCCCACCCTCGGTCAGTGGTTATAATTTGAAAACGCTATTATGGAATTGACGGTATCGTTTAAGATAGATAAGTAAAAAAAACCACAACAGTAATGCAAAGGAGACTCTCAATGCACACGCACCAATGCAACACAACCCACAGCTTTTCCAGAAGCAAGGTGGGGGCTGTTCCTTGGACACTATTGGAGGGCAAGTGTTGCGACTCCACTGATGGAACTACACAAAGTTGAACAACAATCTCGAGGTCAGAATGAGAGATGAGGAAAGTATCTGGATCTCTCATCATAACATAACCCAAGTCTGAAATCCTGAATTTCCGAAATTCCCGTCAGTCCCCCCTCCCCTCCCCCTTTTCCCCTGGGACTCAAGAGTCTCCCACTGGCCACCATTGCAAGTCACACACACAAAAAAGTTCTTGGAAAGAAAGGGAACCCAGGATGGACTCTGAAATACCCCAGGATCTCCTCCTTCTGTTCTGCTCAAGGAAAGTAGGCTGTGATACGCTTGGATTGAGAAAGAAAGTCAATTTTTAAGAAAACCCCAAAACTGAAGGAGGAAGAAAGCAAACTGGAGTATAAGTGACTCTTTAGACATTTGTGGGGGAAACAATGAAGGGAATCAATTAAATAAAAATCAGCTAGGACAGAGTTTCACGGATAAGAAAAGAAAAGGGTGGGAGATCCACGCTGGTTTAATGAGCGATCAGTTCTCCCCCCCAAAACAAGAAAGACCGACAAGGAAACCAGAGAGAGAGAGAGAGAGCAGAAACGAAAGGCACCAGGAGGAGAGAAACAGGATCTTAAACCGTACACGAAAAGCAGAAAGAAAAAAATAAAATAAAACAGAGGCATGATTATCGTTGCACACTGAGTATCTAGAAACAAGGGTTTGAAAGTGGGGAAAGGAAACACTGGATGAAGCCATTTTAACAGACTCACAAGGATAAAATAAGGGGAGCGGGGCTACTGCAGACAGAATTAATGGGAACGGTATAGTTTGGCATAGCTTATTAACAGGAAAATGGGTCAAGTTGCAATTAATAATGAAAAATGAAGAGAAAAAAATATAATTTAAACAGTAATATTATTGTATTGTTGACTGACATTGGGCTATCATTAACCACTCGGCGTCTGCGGATAACAGCAAGTATGAATTTAGTAAACCTAATAAATCAATAGTTTTGATTTTGAGATTAAAACCACACACATTCTACATAATAGGAAGAGCAGGAAGGGAAACATCCTGTCCCTGAAAGGTTTTTCTTTTATATATAAAAATGTGGGATCAATAGCAACAAAATGAAAGTTTTTTTAAAAAAAAGACATGGACCAGAGGTAATAAAGTTTAAGCCAGCCTCCTCATCCTCCTGGAATAACAGAAGTCTTAGCAGGAAAAGAAATCAGAAACTGAAGAATCTCCCAGAATGAAAGCCTCTGAGGAAGGCAGAGCTGTAAAAAAAATAGGGGGGGGGGTTTCATGAAAAGCACCGAACGTGGAGGCCACGGCAAGCAAAACTGAGCATCAGAACCATCTTTTCGTAAGAGAAAATCTGTTTTAATAACACATATGACAGAACAAAAGAATTGCGGCGCTAGAACAGATTTCAAGGATCCTCTGGTCCAATCTCTGCAACATGTAAGGAGAGCAAGTCAACCATCCGGGACATCCAACCTCTCCTGAAAAGCCTCCAGAGATGGAGAACCCAAAACCTCCGCAGAGAGACAGCTCAGTTATTGCACAGATCTTACTGACAAGAATATTTTCATTTTAGTTAAATGAAACCCAGGCAGCTGTCATTTGCACTCATTATTTCTGGTCTTACTTTTGTAACAAAGAAAAATAATTCCTCCCTCTCTTCCCTTTGGCCTCCTGATCTGCGCCCTGAGGACACCCCCGAGACCTTCCCTCCTCCAGACTGAACATCTCAAGTGCCTTCAGCCTTCCTCGCAGGCCACGTCCTCCGGTTCTTGACTCCCTGTTTGCGTTTAGCCAGTCAGGCCGGGATCCGTATTACTGCTGTGCCATCCAAACCAGACTTTAACAGCTTGTCAATGAGAATGTCATGTGGAAACTTTGCTGATATTGAGGTAGATTATCCCACTGCCTTCCCCTTTTCCAATAAAGAAGCTCTCTTGTCAAAGGAGAAGACAAGATTTGTCTCACATGACCTGTTTCTCACAAAGCCTTGCTGACTCTCAGCAATAATGGCATTATCTTCAAGATGCTTACAAATGGGCTGCTTTATTATTTGCGCTAGCATCTTTCTAGGTATTGATGTTAAGTTCACTGGTTGATAATTACGGGGTTTTCTTCCTTTCTTTTGTGAAGAGGGGGTTGCACTGGCTCTTTTCCAGCTGCCTGGCGCATCCCAATTCTCCAGGTTTGCTCAAACCTGAACAGACAGAGGTCCTGAGAGCCTCTCAGTATTCTTGGGTATATTTCAACAGGGCTTGGAGGAATAAACATTGACCTACTCCAAAAGAGTATGATCCCATGTCTTTGGACCTCTAGTAGTTTCTCATCAAATGCACAATGCTGCTTCTTCCACGGGGACTGAGGTGCTCCCAGGGGACCTTTGCTCACGTGGGGTCCCTTGTAGTTGGGACACGGAACAAGTCCAATAACTACAAAATCTCTCCCCATCTAGAAAATCAGCTTCCCACGATGTAGAGAATGATTATATTCTGGAACAGCCAAGTGATCACTTGGCCTCACTTGGGCTTTCCAGCTAGTCTTCAATGAATTAACCGATTTCTCTTGTCAGGGTCTGAGAACAAGATGGCTGTTTTTTCAGGGGGATGGAAATGACACACCTAAGCACCTTCATCAGGAAACAGAACAACCCCAAATGAAATGCCCCCAACAACTGGAAACATTTGGGGGGCCAAGTACACTTTGATGAGCAGACGGCATGCCTTACAACTCATACTTGCAAGTGACACTCCACACAGAAGGTCCTCTGGAATCAGGAAGAAGACTGCATTTATGTCCCAGTGACCTCTGGAAATTCAACAAACCTACCTTTCTGGCCTCCATAGGCAGCTTTGTTTGCATCTGGACTCTGTGTCCAATATTTTCTTCTCTGCAACACTCAGAAGTTATGATACACGGTCACTCAGCAATGATAAGTCAGGTTGAAGAAGACATTTGGCTGTTCCCACTGCTTGTGGAACGGAAGCTTGACTAACTCTTCCCTCCTATCTTGACGGCAGAAGCTGCTGAACTCCTAGGCCACAACCCTTGCGTCAGGCCTGGCACTTCCGGCCCTCAAGGGTGGCATCCCCAGAGCTACAAATCATGGAAGAGATGAGGCAGGAAATAGTGGGCCAGAGAAGCGATCCAAGCAAGGCAGGAGAACAAGCTGAGCAGCTGGACCTCAACCAGACAAAATGGGTCAATGATGGGGAAGGGACATTAGAGCCACTTCAGGCACAGAAATGCTTTGGGGCAGACTTGAGCCCATCATCCCCTGAAGGATGCTGGGGAGCAATGAAGGTCAAGGAAGACAGAAAAACAAAGCAAATAGTTCGACATTATTCAGAGAGTTCAGATAAAAATTGAATCATCTTCACTCCCAGACACAAATCTGTCCCGATTCCCTTATTCCCTCACAAAGTAATAGATATTTCAGTCTGGAGATTAGGCCTGGATTTGCTAAATAACCTTCAAAATGCATTCGCTTCCTTGTTCTTGGGGGGAAAAAAAACCCTGCCGACTTCTTGTTAAATTAGCTGGTTAAAGACTGCAAACCCTTCGGCATTTGCCATCAATCGCAACTTGCACGCACAATTTGACTCTGTGCAAGGAGGAGAAAGCTCTGGAACCAGAGGATGAGACATCTCAAGGAACAAGGCCTGGTCCCTTCTGGTATCAGGGACAGTAGGGGAAACACCCACCCCCCCATTTTATTCCAATTAACATGGCTTTTTAGTCCCTCTAAGATCCCAAGCCTTTGGGCTCCGGATCGGGTGTCTCTCTCTCTCTCCCACCCCCACCCCCAATTGCCCCCTTGCCGGGCATGGGAGCCCTGTGCTGCTCCTGCCTTCGCTCTTCGCTTTCCACCAAATTCCTCTGAGAAAGGCTTATTAATGAGCTCGCAAACGAGCCCCCGACTGGGAAATGTCACAAACAAGAGAGGCTAATGCTCCAGAAAATCAAATAAGGGTACAGTCAGCTGATTGGGGGCCTTTCATATTTACAATAAGGCTACTCCTAATATAGGACCCCCTTTAAATCAGATATGCTGAAAGGGTCAATACCTCGCCGAACAAAACAGCTCATTTATTTATGTTCAGAAATCTCCAGATGATAAATTATATTGAAGTTAATCACTTCACTGCATACTGGTGCAATTAATATCTGCACTCACCAGAAGCAGGCAGATTAATAGAAACACGAGGTGCCTACATTGGTTGGCGTCTTCCTTTTTTTGTTAGACATAATTGGGCACCGGGTATTCTCTTGGTATAAACAACAAGTAGAGGTTACAGCGGTTTCCCTGGGTGTATGTTTTCATAAGCATACAAGCAGGCATTACAAATATCTGGATTCTATTAATTATGACTCTCTTCTGCGCTTCTCCTCCTGTGGCTTTAAGGCTCTGCTGCCTCCCCCTCAACATGGCTTCACCCAAGGAGGGGAAACAGAGGGGAGACCCCCTGGCACCTCAAGCACAGGCAAGAAGGCAGCCCCTCCCTCCTCTTCGCTTCTTTAACACAAGACTTTAACGATGTCTTCATCGGCTTCAAAGCTCCATTTCTGTTTTCAGAAGTGAATTTGCACATCGTCACCTCCTCAACTGTGGATGTATGCAGGTCAATCGATGCAGACAGACGCGCCTCAAAATGGCCTACGGCCAATGCCTTCCTATTCCGGCAGCTTAAAAACCCCAAGCAAGATTCTCAAATCTTCTTTATCCAGATTTATTGAAAGGGAGAAGGCATTGGTTTACAACATTTTTGGCAACTGGAAAGTTGTACTTCAAAAAAACTCAATTTATCTCTACATTTTTATTGCGGACACTTTTTGATTCTCTTATCAACTTCTCTTTGGGAATATAGCCTTCAAGAAGCTACCAGGTACAGCTACCTGCTCAAGAACCTGAAGCTCCCCTGAACTTAAAATCCTTTGCAACTCGCCATCCTCTTTCCCAACTTCTGAAAAGCCCTTTACCCGGGGTGGGATTCAACCAGTTCGCACCACTTCGGGAGAACCGGTTGTTAACTTTCTGAACAGATTGGCAAACTGGTTGTTGGAAGAAATCATTAGGGCAGAGAACCGGTTGTTAAATTACTTGAATCCCACCACTGCCTTTACCTCTACCTTAGATGAACTTCGCAGAACGATGGCTTGGCTGGTGAGACCTGTAGAGTCAGCCCTGCCACACGTAATTTTGCCCCTGAAATACCCTGATGAGTGTTAAAGCAAGAATAGAGATTGTGGTCCTCCACGTCTAAGTCAAGCAAGATAGCCAACGCTTTAGCCTAGTTGGTCCTCTGGATACTCCTGAAGGACAAGGGGAAAGCCAAAACTGTTCCCTCCCTTCTCCTTGTAGAAGAGGAAACCATGCTGAAGAGCTTCTGGGCTTAGGAGAGCAGATCTCAAAATGCCACAGAATCCAAACACTGATACTTGGTCTCTAGAGGAAAAACCTTTGGTTCAGGAACATCTGAAGCAGGCCAATTTCTGACCCTCATGGATGTCAACAACATGGAGAGGAGAGTTTGGGACACCTATTCGGTTTAGTTCTCCCACTCTAATCCTTTCAGTTCTTCCACCCTATTCCTTTTCTTTGACAGGCCAAATTTCTCATCCAAAGGTCCTATGTGAGGAATTTTTGAATTTGTAAAGCAGTAAGGTTACTTCCAATGAAGCCACTCATGGCTTAGACAAAACTTTTTGAAATGCCATCATATTAAAAAAGGCTCTGCAAAATGTAGCTTCCTGTCTGAAAGATCTCTGCACTAATTGAAAGCCTCCTATCTCTCCCCTTGTGTGTGTATGAGTCACAAATGCCTTTATTTGCTCCAACTTGCTCCAAACTTCAAAATATTAACAGAACAGAACAGAACAGAACATAAAATGGGATGGGATGGGATGGGATGGGATGGAATGGAATGGAATGGAATGGAATAGAATAGAATAGAATAGAATAGAATAGAATAGAATAGAATAGAATAACAGAGTTGGAAGGGACCTTGGAGGTCTTCTACTCTAACCCCCTGCTTAGACAGGAAACACTACACCCCTTCACGGTGTAGGGTTTCCTGCCTTCTTCAACTATGAGGAAGAGGAACCATAACCCTTGCTTATTGTCCAAAATACCTCACACTTTGCTGTCTGATTTGATTACTGTCCTCATCACCCCAATATTCCAGCAACTCTTAGCTAGAAGTGGCGGGAGAAGGCATCAGCCACCACTCCCTATTTATTCAAGCATCTTTATAGCTGTAGGACAGAAGAGAGACAAGGCATGCTCCAAGGAAGAATATCCTTTGGCCCAACAAGAGGCTTCCAACATGGATAGATACGAGCCCAAGACTAGCCCGATCACACTTCTTCTAGACATGAGCAGAGATTCCAGTTGTTATACGCTAACTTACTTGGAAGCTAACTTACTTGGAAGTGCGGCAATGGTGTTTGTGCAAATCACAGTTCACCACATTGAAGCTAATTGCTCAGGGAGCTTCCGGTGTTCTTCATTCATCCATGAAAAGTTGCCTTTTGCTCCTTCTCATATCAAACCTTCTTCTATGGCTCTATATGGATTTCAAGTTAATGTTCTCCTTTTAAGAACTTGTCCAGAATCTTTTGCTCAAGGTGAAGGGCTCCCAAACGCCAGCTTCACCTACCCTGCGGCCATCTCAAAGACTTCCTTTTCATTTTCACTCCTCCTTCCATTTCTGTGCTAATGCTAACATGCAGCTGTCTATTCAAGCCTTCAAGCAAACATGAATTAGCTCACAGCCCTGAAAAAAGCTCCATAGATAATTTGAATTTCACCTACTAATACCTTCCTTTTTATTACAAACTGCTACCTTCTGACTTCTATCCTCTATTAAATACGCCCAAGTGAAAAAAAAAAAGGGCTGTGACTGTGCATTCATTGGTTCAGGGAAAGAGGATGGCAGGATCAGCTCACACCTGGGCCAAGCAGGGAGAACTGAGATCCAGGACCTTCCGTGTCCTCTTCCACCAGGTCTCTCTCTCTCCAGCTGCCAATTGGGAAGCAGAAGTTTGGATGCAGCTCTGCAGTCCAATGTTAAGACCCTCCTGGCTTGGCGTTTTGGGCTCCCCATGCATGGCAACAACAGGATGGTCATCTAACAGGTATGAACAAACCCAGCTCTAGGCTCTGACTGCAAATCCCAGACCCCAACAAGCTTTTGAGAATGGGTTATCACTGGGCCTGGTGTTTACAAAGTGTTAATTTCCTGAGCAGCTGCCAGGGAATGTAGTAATCCGGACTTCAAGCAACAGAGAAGTGGGCTCTGCTTCTCTCTAAGCTGCTGTGGCATCAGGATGCCAAGAGAGAAGCAGGTAAGGTTTGGGTCAGCTAAGAGAGATACAATTAGAGAGAAGTCACTACGTTCTTCAAATTCCACACTTTCTCCACTAATGGAACTAATCTGAGACATCTTTGACCTCAGAAATGTTCTGATTATATCCCTGTAAATAAATAAATGCGTGGCCATGACACTTTTGCTCATTACTCTTTGAGAGGAAGCCCCTGGGGTTCTCCTGCAGGGTTCTCCCTAGTGCTGGAAGGACGGAGGTCCTGACCATTTTCCAAGGAAGCTCCACTCCGCGTACTGATAGGCGCATGTAAGTATCTGGGAAAAGCTCCTCCGAGCAGACCCAGCAAAGGTGCTAATATGTTATTAAAGCTAATGGGGCTGTACCAGAAATGCTAATGGACAGAACATTTGCATAAATGAATTACACATTAGCACAGTGACTAGGATCCCACAACCTGCCAATTGAGGTAATACCTGATGGTTTGGGTGTTGTTGTTGTCGGTTTTTTGTTTTCCCATTATAGGGATGTTCCTTCCCCAATACTTTGGGGTGATATGAAAATTGTAAGCAAAATCCTCATAATGGAACAACATAATGAAGCAGAAAAAATAAATTAACATGGCGGGGCGGAGGGTTCTTTGTGTAACATTATGGTTGAGTTGCAAACACAAAAGGCAGGCATCGCCCTGCTGTAGTTCTGGCTCCATGATGAAAGTGGGGAGGCTGCTTAAGCCATGAATCTTCCCATGCTTTGTATGGCACTGAATGGCATTCAGACGGGATGGGGTGCATGCCAACCCCTGGGATGCTGGTCACAGCTGCCATAGGTCCTGGCAATATTTCAAGGCGAGCAGCAAAAGGAACCATAGGCAGGGCCCAGATCTTTTCTGCCACCTTCTGGTCCTCTAACTGCCTGAAACAGGAAGCCACAGCTTAGTGCCAAGCCAGTAATTTTAACTTTGTGGATTTACAGAAAGTTATCCTCTAATGACAATATTTATAGGATACGTGGTTATGCAGCATTTCAGCATCAAGCAATATTGGCAGCAAAAGATTCGGTGGGAAAACAGCATAAATGGGAAAAGCAGTTGGTTGGAGAAGCGTGAACCACCAAGGAGCCCTGCCAATGTTGACAGGGTCTCTGGAAGGGCTGCTGCTACTATTTCAACATAATATGACGGTGAACCTAAACTCGCTGCTGCTTGATGTCTGAAGTGGCCCAGAATGGCCAGCTCAAAGGCTGCTGGCGACTGTTAAGAAGAGAACTGAACTTCTGGAGGAGTTCATTCAACACAGCTTTAACAGAGCCCAAGGCCAAAATCGTTGTCTTGAGATATAATGAGGAACTGAGAAGACTCAATGGCCAGAAGATACATGAATCATATTCCAACCCAACTGGAGGACCTCTATTGCAGGAAAAGTCCTCTTCAACACATACTCTACAGGTTTGTTCAGGATTTCGGGGCTTTGTGGAAATCCATAACTATACTAACCCTCCAGTTTTATTTACGCGGATATCCTCCAGATGTTGCTGGAGTGAACCTCTTATAGATGTGAACCTATGGCTGGGATTTATGGAAAGTGTAGTCCCAAATTATCTGGAAGGTACCAGCTCATGAAAGTCTAATGTCTGCATTAAAACAACAGGCAGATTTGTGTGATTCGCCCAAGAGTGAACAGCAGAACGTTTTCAAAAGAGACGTGAAAAAAACTGCAGGAAAAGCTTTAAGCCAACATTCAATACTCCAGATATCCAACTTCAGAAAGGCAGACATAAACAGCATAGGCATAGAGTGAAGAGCTTGTGATTTTGGTACTCACACATTACATCAAGGTAGTACTTGGTCTGCAAGTCTTTAACGGCAGGATGGTCTACCTGACAGACAACTGGGACCCCATCATCCTCCCGCTTGACCTTCAGTAAGAGCTGGCTGGTCACCGTGTACATGTCTGACCACTGCTCCACTTCTGTTTTGCCTGCAGGACAGGAGAGACCAGGGAGACAAGAGAGAAGGTCAGCCACGAAGGATCACACGTGGCCACCTCACTGCCTGCTGTGCTCCTCTACAACCTAGTTGGATCTCACAACTACCCCGGAGTTTCCCACAGATTTGTAATTTGGGGGGGAAAAATAATCCCACTGGGGCATGAGTTCCTTCTGTCTTTGGAGACCTCAAGACACACAACATCTCCTGATCCTTCCACATCTTGTGCTGACGTCCATTCTGGCACATCCCAAAGATGCAGACGGCCAAATCAGTTGCCCTGTTCCCATGGAAGCATTTTCCCCACCTGCCTGAGTGGAGACTTGAATGAAGGGGAGAGAAAAGACTGAATTCCGAGGTCATGAATCTCCCCTATCAGCAAAATGAAGCCGGCCAGCTTGCGCTCTTCCTGGCTCCCGATTCAAAGGGAAAGGAGACCCCACCTTCGCCTCGTGTTATTAAACATAAGATCTACAACCCTCAACCGCCAGGATTAGGATTCCAGGATGTCTTCCAAACGCTCAAGTCAACGGAGCCAAAAATCCTCTACCCTCTTCCTCTGATGCCACTGCCAAAAGCCATCATCAATAATTAAGAGGGAAAGTGACTCCATGGATTTACATAATTAAAAGTAGTAATTAAAATATTTAAGCACGGGTACTATTGAAGACCAGAAAAATGCGGTGGCAGCGGGTGGAAACGGAGACATCCCACAGGGCTCCCTGCCAAAAGGAAGGGGAAGGAGAAGGGCAGAACATGAGGAGGGCTGCGATGAAGGGAGGGAAGGGTGGGGGGCCCCCCACAGATGTGGGAAGTGCCACCGGCTGCCTTAGAGCTTCCTGGTCTGGAAGGGGCTGTCGCACCGTCTCGGCAGGCAAAATCAACAGAGAAGTCTAATTAGAAAATCTTCAACCCTTGCATCACAACCATAGGCTGCTACGCTCGCTTGGTAAAGGTTTTGGGGAGAGACCAGTGAAGGCCATGTTCAATAGATGTTATCCTAGAAGTCGGAGCGTGTTTTTCTTGATGGGCATGGGAGCATCTGCTTGGTCCTCGATGCCACTCTTGTGGTGAAGGTCTGTCTGTTTTCAGGGATGAAGTGGCTCTTCTCAACTATAATGCTGGCAAGGAGGGTGAGGTGCCGCACTGAGATAGCCAGGCCTTTGAAGCATGGCATGGTAACCTTGGCTCAGTTACACCGTTGAAACATGCGGGAAGTCTTCTCTCGAGTAAGAAGAGCGGGATGGAAGACAATGCAAATAAGTAAAATGTGGGGGGGCTCAAACCCTGAAGGACCAGGTGATGGCAAGGATTGGACTTCGCTTCCCAGTGCTGGCTTACCATCTATAAGCAACTACAAATGTGCCCCACAGCTTTAGAAGGAGATGGATTAGATAGCAAAGAATGGGGTATCCTCTGCCAGGGGTCAAGGGGTCTACAGTAAACAGGCAGACAAAGCACCCCATCTTTTTTCCTAGGAAGGCTTTCTGCTGGTTCTGGATAGGTTGTATTGGTGTTTCAAGAACAAGTTGGGTGAGCTGCCTAATTTCAGGTTCTGAGGTTGTCCTCAGATACTTTGATGGTTGGCCCTCAGGTAGGAAGCTCATAATAGGAGTCAGTCCTGCATTCCCTGGAGAATAAAACCAAGGTGATCAGCAGAAGCCACACCAGGCCTGTTCTCCACATCTGAGATCAGATCACCTCTCATCTTCCTCCTCCCAAGGTACCTCTAAATCTACACCATTAAGTTGGTGGGTTGGAGGAGGGGGTGGATCTACCAAAGAGCTCCTTGCTGCCTTTGAACCATTTGATCATCGTGGCTGGCCGGCTGGCCATGGACGTGCAATTCAGCTCTATCTCCTCTCCTTCCACTGCGGTGTCCTTCTGGGATTCAATCCTCAGGTTACGTGGCGGGACTGGAACGAAACAGGTCAAAAACACAAAAGGGGACAATCTCAGTGACTTGTAATCCAACAAGGCACCATCAAGAAACCTTATCAGGATTTTAACACCAAAGCAGCTCTTACCTGCGTTTTCAGAGCTCCTTCCTGTTCTTTGTCATCTCTGGAGCACCAGTTATCTGTTTTTACTACCCCAAATAATGAACAACATTACATATTCTAATGAGATGACTAAAGCTGACTTAGCAGATTAAGAGAGTTGGAAGGGACCTTGCAGGTCATCTAGTCCAACCCCCTTGCCCAAGCAGGAGACCCTACAGCTGCCTCTACCTAGGAACAAACTCACAACCTCCTGATTGTGAGGCAAGAGCTCTACCTCTAGGCCACAGCAGCTGTATTAAGAGAAGACTATTAAGACTAAGAGAAGAAGCATGATTTCTCTCCTAAAAACCCCCGAACCAGAATGAACCCAGGAGTTAATTTTGATTTTGTGTCTGCCTCTATGGATGCAATGATGTAATGTCATAATAATTAAAAGGGAGACAAAAAACAAACCACAAGACTGACCTGGATAACTTTCCTATATTGGATTTACAAAAGCGACTTGTTAAAGCTTTGAAGAATTTTGCGAGAAGGGACAAAGAAGAAATGAAAAGAAATCAAATTCTAGGACGTTATTTGAAGGGACTAAAGATCAAGATTGTTAAAAGTAAAAAGAAGGACTTTAAAGTTGGGTTTTTTGATCAAAGTTAAAATAGGTATGTTGTTATCTCTGGTAACCTTAATGGGCTTTGCTGATCAGGACTGCAGCTGAGGCTTTAAGGATTTGTTTACAGATAAGAGGTGAGATTTGGGAGGAAGAGATCATGTGTTTTTTACAGAAGGTGGTAAGTTTTTATACTTGTGATGAAGGGGAAAGTCATTTCGCTATATATTTCTTTTATTTTTCTTTACTATATTCTCATTTCTTCTTCTCTGTTTTTTTTCTCTTCCTTTTTGGCACTTCCTAGTTTTTGTTCCTTTAAATTCTTTTATATTAGTTTTATCTCTTTAATAGTAAATCTTAATAAAATGGCTATTAAAAAAACCCCCCAGAACTTCAGAAATGACCCCCACCTTGTAAATCGCAAAGAGGCAGCATCCATATGCCCAGAGGAGCTATTGGGGCAGCAGAAAACCAATTTTTAGAGGGTTTCTCCTTCCCCTTCAAGCTCGATTCTGTGCAGGCTTCTCATATTAGTGACTCTCAAAGCTGAAGGGATGAAACAAATCGAGCTGCATCTTGAACTGAGGATAATCTGAGGCATAACTAGAGAACCATGAACCAACGAAAACATCTGCAAAAGGCCTCCCAATCCTTTAGAGGGGAGAGAGAGAGAGAAAGAGGGGGGGAGGGGAGGGATGGAAGAGCTGTGCGGCTTCTACTTTTTAATCAGCGATCCCGGCATTAGGGGATGATTGCTGGCATTTAACAAAGCTCTGAAACAAAGATTTAAATTCAAGTTGTTGCGAATAAGTGGCCTTTTTGGTTCTGATTTGTTCCGATGATGCAGCTGAGTGATTCAGCTACGAAAAACAGGGCGGGGTTGTTGTTTCTCAGCTGAGGAGCAAAGATATTCCAAAAATCATCTGGGGGTTCAAAAAAGCAAACAAAGAAAAAAAGTTGTCCCCCCCCCCCACCCGACACCTTCCAGATTGGGCAAGGATGCATCTCACACCAGTCGCTTCTCCCCAATACGTCCAAGAAATGCCAGTGCTATTCACAGGGTGTGTCTCTCTGTGTGTGTTCAGCATGGAGGGTATCCCAGTGTTGTGGTCTGCCAGCAGCATGCGGAGCTGGTAGCGGAGTCAGACAGTGAGGAGGCTGGGGAGGACAATGGGCCAGCCCTGGAGTCGGGAAGGCCCAGACGAGGGCTCTGCATCAGAGGCAGAGATGGGGCCAGGGCCATCTGGGAGTGATGCGCAGACTCTGAAGCCTCCAGAGGTGGACAGCAGAGAGGAACAGGAGGAGCCTGTTCCTAGTGCACGCATGTGAAGAGCTGCCAGAAGGCAAGAGCAGCTAAAGCAAAAAGGACGACTCAGGAGTAAGACCAAGAGATGATTGGCCCCTCCCATAAGGCTTAAAAGAGCAGCAGTTCTTTGTTGGAAAGCAACATTGCTACAATTGTTTCTTGTCTCCTGTTTCTGAACTTCATGGGGTTTTTGCCAAGAAAGCCTTTGGCAGGGTGCCAAAGAAGAGAAAGGTTTGTGATAAGGCTGAAGGACTGTTTATGAAGGACTTAGTTTTGGACTTAGTTTGGACTAAGCTGAGAATGAAGTAATTCTCAGCTGTTCTAATAAAATATGTTTGTTTAGGACTGATTGTGTCTGGTAATAACTACTTGGGCCTAGGTCACAACACCCAGGAGATGCCCTGCCCCATGGCAGAAAGCAATCTTGTTGGGTCCAGGAAGGGAAGGGAGCCCCAGAGGAAAAGTACAGCCCTTCCCAGGGCTCCAGTCTGAGCCAGGCAGGAAAAGAGATGGCCATGAAGCCACACCAGGAAGCAATTCTCAAAGCTGAAGGTAGTCCAATTTGAAATTCACACTGCAGTCTAATTTTAAACTCTCATAATATATTATCAAACTAAGATCTGAACCTCATGAAATGCAGAAGGAGAGGAGAACCCCTGTAACTAATCAAGGAGAGCAATCTCACTTGGAGATTTCTTCCTGCAATTCAAGCTCCCTCATTACCAAGAGCGTCAGAGGCTGCCATAATCAGAAGCCGGGGCTCCTGCGGAATTCGTTAACCAGTATTGATGGATCTGCTCAGCCCACTGTTACTTTTGGGAATGACGAGGAACCGGAGGACAGACTGGGAGGACCAAGTTCCCCAGCTGGCTTGGTGGCCAAAGTAGGGCTAGACTTCCTTAGCCCAACAGAAAAGGAGGTGGGGAGGCGTTGGGAGATGGCATAGGATGGGCTAAAGCCTGAAGATGAAAGAGCATGGAAGATCTACTCCTTCAGAGGAGACCTGGTGAAATGCCAAAATTGACTACTCTGCTCAAAGAAAAGAACATAAATACTTTTCTTTCCACATGGAAACCGCTTCTGAACTTTGTGCTTGATGTGGAAAAGAAAGAATGAAACTTTGATTTTGGGTTTCCCAGATTGACTGGTAAGATTTTTGTAGAAATGACTGGTTCATACTATGGTGGTAAAACCAGAAGTTGTGATTGAATAAGGCATTGAAGTTGTCAATGCCTTATTCTACTGCAACAGATAAGAGTCAGAAGTCAAGATTTCTTTTTCTTTTTCTTTCTCTATCCTTCCTTACTTTTCTTCCCCACTTTTCCCTTCCCCTTCACTGTCCTCTTATTTGCTTTTGCATTTTATAATACCTTATAACCTAATAAAAATATTAGAGACAAGAGAAAACTGGGTGTACACCATTAAATGGCCCAGGCTTCCGGGCTGAAGGAGGACACGTTTTGTCTTCATTTTCTCTACATCTTGGCCCTAAATTATACTTGAGTTGCTTCTTCCAGTTTCCGCTTTTGTCACATCTGTCCTAACCCCTACAGATAATGGGGACATGGACTTCAGAGTGCGACGTAAACTATGAGGATTTCTTTCAAAGTCGTGGAATGGATGGCAAGAAGGCCCTGGACCTACCCTGCTTTCTCCAACCTGCCTCCTGATGCCTCCGAAGGAGCTGAAGGTGGAGAAGGGAATCCTTACCCAGCACCGTAATGGTCATGTAGTACTCTTGTGGGGGGTCCGTGTACAGCTGGCAGAAGTATCTTCCCTCATCCGAAATGGAGACGTTGGTCAGTGACACTCGGAGCTCGCTGCTAGAGAAATTCACTAACTGGAACCTGCTGTCCTTCAAGGCTGCGGAAGGAAGAGACAATGGGAATCAGGCTGAGGGAGACAAAAGAACTCCAGAGCTCAAAGGGTTTCGACTGGCAAAAGCAACCGTTCCCTCTTCCCCACATCCTCTCATTTCCTATTGTTCCGCTGCAATTTGGATTTAACCAGCAGGCTTCCTTGCCAATCAAGATAAATAAACAAATGCCCCTTAACGAGTACTTGTAATTACTTCCTCCAGCTTATCCCCCCCTCACTCTGCTTGTTTAGCACACAAATAGGTTAGTAAATTGGCTGCCCAAGATGGGGAGGGGGAGGGTGTCCTTTGCTGGCTGGGCCACCTAGAGACTGCAAGCGAGGCACAATAGCACTTAGACTTACATACTGCTCCCTAGTGCTTTGTGGCACTCTCTGAGCAGTTTACCGAGTCAGCATATTGCCCCCAACAATCTGGGTCCTTATTTTACCAACCTCAGAAGGATGGGAGGCTGATTCAACCATCCAAATCAGAATCAAAATAGATCTGGAAGAACCTCAGAGGTCTTCTAGTCCAACCCCTGCTCAAGCAGGAAACCCTATCCCATTTCAGACAGGTGGCTGTCCAGTCTCTTCCTAAAAACTTCTAGTGATGGAGCACCCACAACTTTTGAAGATAAGCTCTTCCACTGGTTAACTGTCCTCACTGTTAGGAAGTTTCTCCTCAATTCTCTCCTTGATTAGTTTCCATCCATTGTATCTTGTCCTGCCTTCTGTTGCCCTTAGTCCTTCTTTTCTGTAGACTAGCCATACCTTGAGCTGGTCAGGATTGAACTCCAGGCTGTGGGCAGAATTAGCTTGCCATACTGTATTCTAACCACTGTGCCAACCAACCCATAAGAAGATGATAAAACACGTGGCGTGTAAACCATCAAACCCAGCAAAAGAACAAGGGTGCCAATTGCCCTAGAAGGCTGGTCCTGGCAGCCAAAGGGGGAGAGAAACATCCTGGGCCTCCCAAATCCTTCCCCCAAATATTGAGATCAAAAAGGTTGGCCTTGAACTCACGTCTGAAGTCTCTGAAATAAATAGTTTGCCTGTTGGGATTCAAGAGCTGAATTACGGAGTCGTCACTGTTTTTGACTCTGCAGCTGATGGTGGCCACCTCTCCCTCTACCACGGTTACGTCCTCAGTCACCAAGTTCTGTCCATCCCCTGAAGAGGTGGAAGAGAAAGAAAAGCAGAGGTCAACCTTGGTAGGTTTGGCTTTCTTGCCCAGCCCTTTCACAGAGAGCAGGGCTGGCTGAGGGTCTTGGCTGAGCCAGCCGTTCCAGCCGTGGGTGTCCCAAGACTGAGGTTCAGCGCACTGTACACACTCAGCCAATGGTGTGCAAAAGTCAGAAGACCGTCACAGAATTCCCAGGAAAGTGGCACGTTAATTGTGAATTGAAGGTTGGTGCATGAAGTCCCGCGGCTGACTTAATTGACGGCCTTGCTCAGAATATTTTATCTTAAGGAAGATTTTCCCCTGATCTGCTGGTTCAGACGGACAGCACCTGTCTTACCTCTCTGCTGCTAATCCCTGCTGCCCGTCTACCAAGAGTCCTCCTCAAACAAAACCCGGAGAATTAGTGCAGCAAATGAGGCTCTTCGGTTAAGATTTGTCCAAGCTCACGCTGAAAATGGCTGGCAGTACAGGCATAATTATGTAATTATATTCTTAAAAATTTATATTTCACATCACTCTCTGTGCAAACCCATTTCAAACAAACACCAGCGCGCAAGCAATAAAAAACACACAGATTAAGTCCATGTTCATTAAAAAGAGTGGGGGGGGAGGGCAAGGGAGGAAAACAAGAAGAAAACCATTTAATGCAGATTTGGGGTGGGTGGTGGGTGGGGGAGGGTTGGGTTAAAAGAGAAATCGAAAACACATCACTGTAAGGGCTGCACGGAGTATGTATATGTGTGTATGTGTGTGCCTGTGTGTGCCTGTGTGTGTGTGTGCCTGTGTGTGTGTGTGTGTGTGTGTGTGTGTGTGTGTGTGTGTTGTTGGGTGCCAGAGCAGAGCATCTGACTGTCCTGGATTTTCACAATTAAGCAGCGAGATGGGCTGTTGCTTAAAAACAACAATTCCAGCTGCAGAAACCGAACCCCTTTCAACCCCAATGCAGGAAGGCAGAGAGGGAGGAGAAACGAAGCCCTTCTGCAGAAGCCCTCGACTCCCCTCCCAGTTTGGTCCTCAAGGGGGTTTGCAGGATGAGAAACACGTTCCCTGCGTTTAGGGAAGGGCCCATGATGTCCCTCTGACCACTCGCTCCCTCCCTGGCCCTTCCCTTCCTCCTGCAAAGCCCCCCCCCCGCTTTGCCAAGAAATGCAGCAAATCCACGCTTGCTCCCGAGTGGAAGGGCCTGGGGGAAATCCCCCCCTCTTCAGGATAGCATCACTGCCCCCACCCCCACTGGCAGGAGGGGGTGGCAAGGGGGCTGCAGGGAGCCACAACAACTAGGCAAGACAACTTTCTTTTTTCACAGCAGAAAGTTGGGAGAACCATTGCACAATTTCAGCCGGGTTCTCAAAAGCTGGCAAGGGGCTGCCCCCAGGCTCCCTCTGTGTCAAAGCCTCCTTCCCCCCACCTCATCCCCCCAATAAACCCACCTTCCAACCATGTGCCATTCCTGGCCTTTTACCCATCTAGGAAGTTTTCTTAGCATCCTACAGATGCCACCTATGGTCTTTTTCTGAGACAAGACAATGATTGATGGACGGGAGACCACCCAGTCCATCTGCAGCTCAGAAACACACAGGTGGTCCCCTTCCAGCTTAGCTGATCTCAGATCAGAAACGGTCCAGGGAGTCTCCACCCCCCCCCCCAGTTGAGTCTGTGCCAAACCCACCCAATGCACAAATCCGAATTAATGTTGTCCTTTGATAGCGGCCGGCAGCTGCAGAGCAGCCGAGGGAGAAATTTGCACAAGAGATTTGCCTAAAAAGCCACAAAGAAGAGGGGCTTCATTGGATGGCATTTGTTTCCAGGCCTGGCTTTCCCTTATTACATTTAAAAGAGGAGGGGGTGCTGCTGAAACCCAAAGGCCCGGAACAAAGAAAACCAGCATTCCTGGCCTCTTCCATGCGCCGACTGGCTGGGCAACATTTCGCCTTTTCTTTTCCTTCTTAGAAATAAAACACCCGTAGAATTTCAGGCAGGTTTCACTGAGTCAGTCAAGGGGACTAGGAACATCTGCATGCTTGTACTTGACCCCAGGAATTCAAAGTTCATTTTGCCACAGCAAACACAGGAGTGAGCTAAAAATGTAGGAAACTCAACAGCAAACTCCAAAATGATTATCAGGTTCACTCCAGAATTATTGATTGAGACCCATTGCTTGTTTTAACTGCTAGCGATGCTTCTGACCTTTGTTTGCAAAGCGCCTGGAGTCTGCGCTGATTTAGCGGTATATAAATAGAACTAACCATAACAATATCCATTTAATCCCCAGGTTTATGTCACAGATCGACTGTGGACAGATCCAGAGTGCAGTGCAGCTTAAAGGCCGAGAATGGGCAGCCGTTCGTCTAGAGGAGAAATCCAGGTTGAGCTTGCTAAATGCATGAAGAGATGTCCCTCCGTTCTTTCTCATAGGACTTTGGCATCGCTCAATAATAACAACACAATACAACAACACATATGTTAAAACAGACATTCGCCCCACCCCCAAACATTACAAAGATGTAAGGCATAAGACTTTGGATACCTGTTAACCAGGATGGTTCAGAATCCAGAAATCCCCATCAAATTAGATGCTTGCAAAAACTCCACCTCTCCAAAAACAGTGGACCTCAAGAACCTGTTATGGATAGGCATCAACTTATGACTATAATTAAGCCTGGCAATTATGGTTGTAAGTCGTGATGGTCCTAAAGCAAGTCATTCATGCGACTGATCCAATTTTACGACCTCTGTTCAGAGCCATCGATAAGCCAAGCCCTTGTAGCAAATACTGTTTTTTTTTTATCAGTCAGATGACTGTAGGACACTACAAAGGGTCTTAAATATGGGCTGGTTGCCGAGTGCAAAATCTGGTTAGGTGGCCATGAACTTGGTGGCTGTCAGAACTTCGGAACTGGGTCTTTAGTACCTTTTGAGGAGTCTGTCCTAACTTTGAATGGTCAGTGAGTGAACATCCGTACGTCAAGGACTATCTGTAGGGAAATGAGGAGATATCTTGGGCAGAACTTGCTGGCCCATGTTAGCCTGCTGGACTGCAGTTTCGGTCCCAATCTATTGCAAGTTTTGTGTTGCTAATTTGTGTTGCTAACTGCTCACAAACAAAGAGAAAATAATTTCTCCAGTGGAAGCCTGCAGAGCCAATAGTCGAATCTTTCACAATGCTATCAAACCAAAACTAATGAGTACTGCAGGGAGGGGGAAAAATTCTGCAGGAAACTTCCTATTTTTTTCATAAACCCAGAGCTCACAGCAAATTAAAGTCATTAAGATTTGATTTCCATCTCAGCCATTATCAGCATATTCTTTTAAACATTTACTTGAAGACAATCCTATCTTTCAATTAATTAATCTCATCCCCCCATTTACCCAGTTTTATATCAAATCAAAATCCTATACGAATTAATAAAGATTTATGGGGGAAACTAATTTGGGAATAGATAATCTGAGGTACAGGACAGTGAAGTTGTTGATTTAAGAAATACCATTCTCTATGTTGGAAATGGTCAAAGGATTTCTAGGGCAGTAGAAGAGGAGAAGGAAGCACTTTCAGGTGGCCATTCTTGTATGTTCAAAAGTTCTTCTCAAATATAAATCCAACCGCCAAATACTCACTGAGGATTAGAATTTGGATTGTTCCCATGATATCTGTTGCCCTCAAACTTCACAGGAAGCTTCCTATTGGGATCTTGGGAGGCTGTTTCCTGCCAGGATCCCATGAGATGGAACTGCCCTCCTTTAGACTATTGGGAGAGGCATCTATGCAGAACACAGAAGAACAGAACTGGAAGGAACCTTGGAGGGTTCTAGTCCAACCCCCTGCTCAAACAGGAGACCCTGACCCTAGGTCAGCAACCTGCGGCTCTGGAACCGCATGTGGCTCTTTCACCCATCACTCAAAATATGCGTTATAACCACCAATGTGCAACACCCGCTGGCAATCGATTTATTGAGCTTTTCAACCCTCGGTAGGCCAACCATGGATAAATCCAAAAAAAGAAAAGTTTCGGAAGAAAACAGAACGTTTAATTCAACTACATATGCTAGTTTTGTGGCCGCTCAAGAAATAGGCACGGGAAGGGTTTTGTGGCTCCCGGTGTTTTTTTTTTCTGTGGGAAACAGGTCCAAATGGCTCTTTGAGTGTTTAAGGTTGCTGACTCCTGCCCCAGACCATTTCAAACAGGTGGCTGTCCAGTCTCTACTTAAAAGCACCCACAACTATGGAAGGCAAGCAGTTCCACTGGTTAATTGTTCTCACCGTTGGGACCGTTCTTCTTTGTTCTAGGTTGCTTCTCTCCTGGATTAGTTTCCATCGGTTGCTTCTTGTCTGGCCTTCAGGTGCTTTGGAGATTAGGCTGACTCCCCCTTCTTTGTGGCAGCCCCTCAGATATTGGAACACTGCTATCATGTCGCCCCTGGTCCTTCTTTTCATTAAACTAGACATTCCTGCAACTGTTCTTCGTATGTTTTAGCCTCCAGCCCTCTAATCATCTTTGTTGCTCTTCTCTGAGTTCAACAACATTTTTATACTGTGGTTAACTAAAACATAGGAGGCCTTTGAACTCTGGTGCTGGAGAAGACTCCCGTGAGTCCTTTGGACTGCAAGGCGATCAAACCGGTCAGTCCTAGAGGAGATCAACCCTGGCTGCTCTTTAGAAGGCCAGATCCTGAAGATGAAACTAAGATACTTTGGCCACCTAATGAGAAGGAAGGACTCCCTGGAGAAGAGCCTAATGCTGGGAACGATGGAGGGCAAAAGAAGAAGGGGACGGCAGAGAACGAGGTGGCTGGATGGAGTCACCGAAGCAGTCGGCCTGAGCTTAAATGGACTCCGGGGGATGGTAGAGGACAGGAAGGCCTGGAGGAATGTGGTCCATGGGGTTGCAATGGGTCGGCCACGACATCGCAACTAACAACAACAAACCAAAACATTGCAGATCTCCCCATATTGGCTTATTTGCTGAAGGCTTCCTCCTCTTCAGTCACTTAGGACAGGCAGATGATGCAGGCAGATGGTACTCCAAGCATCCCCTGCAGACCCACTTGGAAACTGACTTCCTTGAGGCCTTCTAGTTCAAAAGGGGTGGTTGAACTAAGATATGGGCTGCAGGCCCCGATGGTTTAAACTCCCCCTACAGTCCTGCCTGCCTCTTTCTCTCTTTGACAAGTTTTTTTTATATATAAAAAAAATGAAATCAGCAATGCAAAAGAAAATTCTTTGGTAAACCATATCTGACAAAAAAAAAAAAAAAACCTCACACAAGCAGTACAGTTTGGACTAAGGATGGGGGTAGAGAAGTAGAATATTTCTGGCAGATATTCACAATGCACATTTTTCCCCCAATTAAAGTTAATTATGCCCAAATGGAACACATGGTAATCTGTATGCTTTCTTTTTCACTCTTTCTTTCGTTTAATTAATCTGCTATTGTAATTTTTAATGTTAAGTTAGAATCCTATCTTCCCAGCTCGGATATTCGCCATAGAAGCTTCTTGATGAGTTTTAAATTCTGAAAGGTTTTTAACTACGCCGTTTAAAGATGTAAGTCACATAACAGTCCATAATAGCTCCTTTGGAATCATTAGAACTCAGAGTAAATACGAGACACCCGGGCAATGATGGGAAATGCGCGCTGGAGTACGACTCTGTCACACAAGTGGGGCGCCCTTCTGTATCCAGCTCCATGGGCGTCTCCTATACTTCCTCATAGTATCTTCCTGACGACGATTAAAGGCAATTGTCTCGACTGATTATCTCAGAGATCTTCCTGCTTGATTTGGTGCGGCAATAAAATAAACCCATTAATGCGAAAGCAAAAAGGTTCAAACAAATCCAGGAAAACAGCCAAATTCGGGGAAAGTCAATTGCCAAGAGCGGGAAAATCAGGACGTCCAGGCCTTTGAAATGAATAAAGAGGTTTACTACAAGTTTATGCTCCCTACAAGAATCAAAACTACAAATGGTCAAAACAAATAGGCGGCAGATAAGAGTCAATGGGATTTAAGGTGGGCTGGACTTGGATCTCTTGTGGGCACGAAGTGATTCAAGACTGATGGTGCACTTGACGTCTCTCTCTCTCGTTCAGCCTGATCATCTTCTAGAGCAGCCCCGATGTGTGGAAGGCTCTGCCTACTCTGCTTCCACACTTGGTTGGGCTTAAAAAGCAAAAGAAGTTCAGAAGAGATACGACTAACTCAATCGGTGACTGAGGGGATTGAATGTGTGGTCCAACAGACCAGCTTTGAAAATGGCTTCCCACCACTCGGTGGTAGTATCTAGTCCAGGGATGGCTAACCTCTTTGCCATCATGTTTCAAAAGAGGGGGAGCGCGGAGGGGTCGCATGCACGCATGCCCACATCCATAATTCTATGCACCTTGCGCCCCCCCCCCCATGCATGCGCATGTGACACCCCCCAGCGCTCCCCCCACTTTTGGCACACAATGGCACAGTGGGCCTAGTAGGCCTCTTTTTTGCTCTTCCCAGTTGGAGAGGTGAGGAAGGCTGTTTTCACCCTTCCCGGGCTCCTAGAAAGGCTCTGGAGCCTGGGGAGAGCGAAAAATGGGCCTTCCTCACCACCACCCGGAGGCCAGAAACAACATGTTTCCTGACTTCCGGTGGGCCCAGAAGGCCCGAAAATCAGCTGGCCGGTGCGTGCACGCATGCACGCCGGAGCTGAGCTCATGTACCCTCTGATATGGCTCTGCGTGCCACCTGTGATATACGTGCCATAGGATCGTCATCAGTCTATCCTGGCTGGTTCTTATGTTCTGGTGGGGAGGGAGAGAATAATCTGAAGGCCATTTTTTCTCCTCCATGACCCCGCCCAAATATCAAGGGGATTCCAGAAGAGCCTCTTGGGTGGTACAGACCCACCCTGGGGAGGGCCTCTTTCTCTCTCCCTGCTCCAAAGAATAGCAGTGAGACATCTCGGGAGCCTAGATGAAGAACGTCCCTGGCTCATTGGCTGCTCACTCTGGTCTTTAAAATCTTCTGCTTCTTAATGTGTGTGTTTCAATTCTGATATGGTGCTCATTAGATTTTAATGTCACTTTATGCTGTTTTGATGCTTTGGGGAGTATAGTTTTATTGTTGCTTCATGAAAGTTAGCTGATGGGATTGCACTTTGGCCAAACGAAAAAGCAACGTGTATCATCCAGTATTATCAAAAACAGAACGTCTTAGGCAGATGGTTCAAGTATGATTTTTTTTTAATGATTTAGATTTTGGCATAAATAAAATACTGAAAGCATTTTAGAACTCACCCATTCCCCGAAAGGGATATACTTGGGATTTTAATTGTTCTACCAAATGCTGAATTGGGTGCAACTGTAACAAGCTTTCTGTTGTGAC
Source organism: Ahaetulla prasina (assembly GCF_028640845.1). NCBI lineage: Eukaryota > Metazoa > Chordata > Lepidosauria > Squamata > Colubridae > Ahaetulla > Ahaetulla prasina. The sequence continues at coordinate 9,565,795 of NC_080547.1, read as the reverse complement.
CCAGGCCCAAGTAGGTAGTAGTAGACGTAATCAGTTAAAAAAAAAGACTTTCTTAGAACAGCTGAGAATTAACTCATTCTCCGCGTAGTCCAAACTAAATCAAAGCAAATTCTTCCTAACACAATTCTTCAGTCTTATCACCAACCTTGGTCTAATTAGGCAAACTTCCAAAGGCTTTTCTTGGCAAAAGTTCAGAAGCAGAAGACGCTGACAAGAACTAAATGCAGCAAAACAAGGAGCAAGGCTATCAACGTTGTTTTCCGACAAAAAGCCCAAACGCCGTTGCTGGTCTTTTAAGCCTTACGGGAGGGGCCAATCATCTCTTGGCCCTATTCTCGAGTTGTCCTCTTTGCTTTAGCTGCTCTTGCCTTCTGGCAGCTGTTCTCATGCGTGCATTAGGAACAGGCTCCTCCTGTTCTCTGCCTTGCTACTGTCAGCCTTTGGAGGCTCCGGAATCTGCACATCACTCCCCGATGGCCCTGGCCTCACCTGTGCCTCTGACGCAGAGCCCTCATCCGGGCCTTCCCCAGCCTCCAGGACTGGCCCATGTTCTTCCTCAGCCTCATTGCTGTCCGACTCCATTACCAGCTCCGCAGGCTGCTGGCGGACCACAACTCCTTCCTTCAGCCACAAGAATGCCCTTTTAATCTAATCTTAATCTTATCTCCTGGGCTTTTCAAAGGAAGGGATCCATTTCCCAGTGTCCGCTCTCTTTGACTTACATTCCAGAAAACGCTAATCAGTAAATGAAATCCACAATTGTAAATGGCTGTCAAACATAATATAGTTGCTATGCTTTAAAAGACCCCACACTTATCATGCCTGAAATATTATGACTGAGATGCGCTGGTGAGTTTAACAAATTGGAGAAATGCAAGGCTTGGTTGATGTAGCAACAGGGGAGAGAGAGAGAGAGAGAAAGAGACGGATTCCGTTTGCACCTTCTCTTCATTGGCTCTGCGAGGGAAGGAAAACGGGAGGAGGCTTCTCAGCTGTGATAGAGATTTTTTTAAAAAAATCTGAGCAGCAGCTTGAAGACTCGACGGACATCTCACAACGGCCGGTTGCAAGTTGCCTGTCTTTGCAACGAGTGGAATGGGGACATGGCTTTTCCTAATGTTGGTCTCTTTCCTAACTGTATTTCTTCCGGTCTAATGATAAACTAACACTTCTTCTCCAAGGTTGCTTGACTGATGCTCCAGCCAAATACAGATAGGCTATGCAGGGAGAGCGAAGGTAAATCAACAAACAGGAAATTACTTCTGGAATTTCTTGAATCCCAGCTCATAAATGAGGATGGGTCTTTTTCTTCCAAAATGAGATCAATGGGGGCTTTGCGACAGGTAGGCCTGCAGAATAACACAATTTGTTTGGGTCTATCTATGGAACTAAATTGTGCAGCAATTCAGCTGGCAGTGAGACAATACTTCTAGCGTGTTCAAAAACACCCCAGTCCCTTTTGTCTCAATGGGCTCAATCCGCCTGCTTGAAGGGGGCTGGTATTTGCTCTTCAGCTCCCCACATCTCTTTGTGATTTGACAGATGTCACTTGACTGGGATTGGCTGTCAGCAGCTGCTCCCAGGAGTTCTTGTGAGCTCCTACTTGTGTCGTTGTTGGTGGTATATTCTCTTCTGGTGGCATTCAGTTTTTCCTAGTATTAGAATTAGCTCTTATGACTCTTACTTTCATGCTATCTGTCCAAAATATTTAACCTCAACTTCCTTATTAGTAGCACGCTGGCCTTACTTCTGGTAGCACTGAAGAATCTGTTCCTTTTTGCAGTCCAAGGGGGCCTCAAGACATTTCTCCCACACCAAAATCCAAAAAGTCATTTTTTCTTCTTCATTCGCCCTTTCTGATGACTCGATTTCACAACCCTATCACTGTGATCCCAGCAACACGCGGAAGGCTTCAGGAAAGCTAAGTGGGATCAAACCCCTTCAGAATTTAGATGGAAGATTCCCCATAAAATCTTAGGGATCTCCCACCCCAGTTAGGACTGGGAAGCTAAAAGAAATGTCCCCTAACAAGGGAGCAGTGAATGGCTTCCAAGGTGCTGTCAAAAAAGTTACATGAGGTCATCAGGCATGGAGTCTCAAGTGAGTTTTCATAGGCTTACTTATAGGTGGCAAAAAACCTTAGCAAAGCGGTTTCCATTCCTTTCTCAAGATCAAGTAAGGAAGCCCCTCGGCCTTTCGCATAACTGACAACAACCTTGGTCTCCCCCCTGCCTTAGATCACACCCAGCTTTAACTTGGGTCATACTCAGGTTCTCCTGGAAAGCCTAGTAGTGTTACTTGTACTATGTCCCACCTCTGTCCCACACAGGGACAGATGTTTCTTTCAGAGGAAGCAATGAGGGGCACTGCCAAGAAGTGAAGCATCTTCCAGCTGCCTTCCAGTTCGACACCTGGTCCAAAGACCATCCTGGGAAACCAAGAAGGCAACTGGCAGAGGATTCTCGCTTGTGAACCCCCTCAGAAAGGATTCAGTTGGACAATAAAGTGAATAAATTAAAAGGTACGTCCATGATCCTGGTAAGAAAACCAAGCAGGTTTTCTGAGCAGGTCCCATCTGGGTTTTTGCCTGAGGCATGCACAACATCTGTGTCTCCGTCTCTTAACGGCTTCTTTGGTGAGAGGCATATTCAGGAATCAAACCCAACTTCTCCAACCTCCTCTGATCTACAGTGGGACGCAGAGGGCTGAAATAGGAAGCTGGCTGTGAAAAGTTGGGGAAGGAAACGCTGCCTCTGAGCCGGCCCTTGTGGGCTTTGTTAGACTATCACCACAAGTTGCTACATCTGGGTGGGAAATCGTCAGGCTATTTTAAAAAATGATGCTCAATTACAAAAACTGAAAGTTTTGAGAAGAATGGACAATGTATGTTAATTATGCTGACAATATAAAACATTCTCTTTCAATGGAGTTAATTTAGTGACATCTGTTCAAGTCCAAGAAAATACAAGGGGCGATATAAGACGAAGCTGTCGGGAAGAAAACATCAACATTATGTGCCTCCCTTTCTTTTTTTCCGGCCAGAATTATTGCAAGAAAATAGGGAGTGACAAACCCGCCTGATGCATTTTAGCCTTTTCAAATATGCAGCAGCCGGAGGAGGCTTAACAAGGCCACGTGGGTTTCGTGAAGGAAAAATGCAGCCGCTGCTCTCTAGATGTGGCCCACATCATCTACATGGATCGTCTTCAAGTAAGATAGGGCTTTTTGGCAGAAGAATGAGGGCAGAGCAGGAAAAAGGGGGGCTTTGGGGATTTGGGGTGGGAGGAGACTGACTGTCCCAGAGCTCCTCTCCTGGCCGTTCATTCCTATGCTTTTCAGAAGCTTCTGGTTGGCTTCCCAAGAACAAAATCCTGAACAAGAGGTAGAGAGATGGTATGTTCTTGAGAACTTCCCTCAATGTGATATCTTCTGGATATGCTGGGATTCTCCTGCCCAGAATTTCTAATCATGGTCCTTGTAGTTAATGTCATTTTGGAATTTTATCGATCGTGATTCCAAAACATGTCAGGAAAAATGTTGTTGAGTATAACTTCTGACTCTGTGCACCCCAAACACTGACCTATTCACAGGATGAATTCCACAGCAGGTACCAGAAATGAGTCCTTCACAAAATGTCCGCTTCATGATGTCCAATTGTTCTCCATAAAGAAGCACTCATCTCTTTCACAAAATACGTTTTGCTTCTTAAACACCCTGATGAGGACACTTAAAGCATAAGATGCGTTTGATGGCCCGGCGCATTTTATGAAATCTCTTTTACCTTCATTATCTGAACAAGGCCTTCTCTTTCCTGAACTCAAAGCTCCAAGTTCAAAACACTTAAGAGGGTCACAAAAGATAAGCTACAATTCTCTTCTGCAGTGGACCTGTCATGTTTATTTTGCTTACAGAACACATGGAAATTAAGAGCTCCTTTTCATGCCACCCTAAAGCTGGTGTATCTTTCAATTAAAAATGCTCGTCTTCTGAAACGATATTATGTGGAATGTCATTTAGCCGAACCACCTGAAGATCTGAGATAACATTTTCTGTTGATTTGACATCTACTCAATTTCATTCACTGAAGAACTACCTTATTGACAAATAAAGAGGAGACGTTGCTCGTCTCTCTTCAAATGTCACACTGAAACTTGGGGCGGGGGAATCATTCTGGTGAAAGGTTACAAAGAATACAAGCGTTTAAGTGAAAAGGCACTGAAGATTTTATTGGCTTTTCCATATCTGTATCTATATCTATTTGTAAAGGTGGATTTTCAACATTCACAACTACCTCGGCCAAACACCAAATTAGGCAAACTATCAGACAAATTTATGATTTGAGTACATCCCATTGACGAAATTTGCATCCCTAGGCATGTTCACACAACCTATTGACAATCCTCTGTATGTTAAAGATAAAAAATGAGCATTGTTCAAAGTATATTTTATTGTTCTTTTTATCCCTTTTTAAAAATGGTCCTTTTTAAGAAAAAAATTGGCATTGCATAGTCATCCCAATGATTCCTCAGCCCAAAATTATCTCTTCCAGCCATTTCATGCAGAAGTTGAGCGAAATGAGAAGAGACAGAAGCCATGTAATATTTCGGATGGGAGCAACTATGGGCTGGACATTCTTCCTCACAAATTACTAATTGGAGTTTAAGAAAACGGAAACATAAAAATCAAGGAACTCTAAGCAAGGAATCCACCCCATACAGTATCTATCAGCCCATATATTATGACCATCTAGTCCCGTGATGGCAAACCTATGGCACAGGTGGCACAGGTGCCCACATCTGTGGGCACACAAGCATTGCCTTAGCACAGCTCCAGCACACATGTGCTGATTTTTGGGCCTTCCGGGCCCAACGGAAGTCAGGAAATGGGCCGTTTCCAGCCCCTGGAGGGTGGGGAAGGCCATTTTTGCCCTCCCTAGGCTCCTAGAAGGTCTCTGGAGCCTGGGGAGGATGAAAAATGGCCCTTCCGGTCCCACCAGAAGTTGGGAAACGGGCTGTTTCTGGCCACCAGAAAGCCTCCAGGAGGGTGGGGAAGGCCGTTTTCGCCCTCCCTAGGCTCCTAGAAAGCTTCTGGAGTCTGGGGAGGGCGAAAAACAGGCCTATTCGGCCTGCCGTGACATAAGCAGGGGGAGCACGGGGGAGTGTTGCACGTGCATGTGCAGGGGGTGGGGCGCATTGAATTATGGGCGTGGCCAGACACACCCGTGACCCCCCCCCCATGGTCCCCCTGCTTTTGGCACACAATGGCAAAAAGGTTAGCCATCACTGATCTAGTCTTTTTTGAGATGACCCGGGGCTAGTCCCCAGCTGGAGAACCCCCTTGGTGAAAACCTCATTGGAGACTGCAGTTGATTCTCCCAGATGTCCCTTTGAGCTACCAGATGACCCAATGAAGACAGAGCTAAGAAGCCCCTCATGGAATTAAATGCTGGATGCCAAGACCTCATCAAAACTCATGAAGCTTTCACATGACATGGAAGCCCAGGCTGAGCAGAGACCTTGCAATGGCTCCACTGAACAGTCTCTGAAGAAGTCTGGAAGATGGCAGATGGCGTGACGGTATCCAATGTTTCCCTAAGCAGGAATCAACTGACAGAGACAGGAGCATTTATGGAAGACGCGGCCACTATTTTTGACTTCAAACTCTACAGTACTGAAATATAAGAAGATGAGGGTCCTGAGACCCCAACAAAGTATCTAGGAACTCCAATGGAAAGTGCCAACAGTTTTTGCAGGCAGAGCTTATGGCATCTGCAGTCACCTGGGTAGTTTTGCTCTTCTTAGAAAGCAGTAAAACTCTGGACTCAGCTGTTTAGCATACCTGCTTCAAGAGCATTTTTAAGGCTGAGAATCAGCTTGTCCGAAAACTGACCGAGAGGAAAATCTGTCTGCGTCTCCCGAGTCACTTCTTCTGCCAACCGGATGCCCTGAAGAAGGCCAACCCCAAGCTCACATTGAACACGGAGAGCAGGAAGGATTTGCGTGGAACGCTACCAAAGTAGGGGGTCACCATCCACGGACGCCACCCCAAAACTGCATGAAATGTGGGTGGGGCGGGGAGCAAAGGGGAAGGGAGAGAAAGTGGGGCTGCCGCGAGCAGACGGAAAACAGGACATTTTGTCCACGAGACAGGTGTAAACAGATGATAATGATCAGGCTGAACAATACCGCAAGGTGAAAATTGCGTTTCACACAAAAGGAGCCAAATGGGTCTGGATTATTATGTGAAAGGGACAATTTCTTAGTGGAAAATTAGGTTTTGGTGACTCATGCCTGCAAGCTTATTGTGATGGGTTCTCATCCGCATCGGGGGCCATTCAAACACGGAGAAGCTGCCAGAGAGAAGACGCTGTTCCCACAAACTTCGTCTTTTCAGCTCTGACCTGAAACCAGAGGCAATTAAACCAATAACTGTGAGGTTCACAGAAACACTTGAATCTCCGTATCACGAGAACCTGACGGCTCACCTGGGTCCACAACTTGCACACAACAAGCTTTGGCATCACCAAAGCGGATGAGTGGGGAGAGTTGAACCAAGTTCCCTGGCAGCGTTTGGCCCACCGGCTCAAGGGACACCGAAGACAGCACAGACATACAACTCTGACTTCTGTGAAACCCCCTATAATCACTGCACTCATAACTGCCCCAGGAAATGGCCACTCAGGATGATCAGTAAGAAAAAGTCCCCTTGATCGTTTCTGAAAGTCTTGAACCAAAATCTGGTTTATGAGCAAGTGCCTGGTTGAAGAGCGAGGCAGCGGCTGACGGTGGTGACGATTCAGACATTATCCTGGCAGCGACTCATGGATATGCCAGGACCTGCCACATACACGGCCATCTCCCACACTTGACACAAAGTGTATCGTGTTAGAATGAAAATAATTAATCAAAGGGGTTCACTTTTTTGAGAGAAAGAGAGAGAGAGAGAGAGACATTTCACTTCCTAAAGCAGTTTCCCTTTAAGACACATGGACTTCAGCTCCCAGAATTCCCCTAGCTGCCTGGGAATTCTGGGAGATGAAGTCCACGGGTCTTCAAGTGGCCAAGGTTGGGAAACCTTGTCCTTAAGGCATAAAAATACATCCAAGCTTTGGGGGGGGGGGCGGGTTGTGTGTGAAAAAAATCCACCTGCATGTTTCAAGACTTCCTTTTTAGTGGATCCACTTCCCAGCAGATGATTCTCCAGGCTAACTGCTGGAAGTAACCAGCGTGGCTCTCTCTCTCTCTCTCGTTTCGGGACCACCCTCTCGGTTCCCCTCCAGTTCATGTGATTGCAGCATTTCCCACCTTCCTGGCCACAGCTCTCCATTACCTGAATCCAGCCACATCAAGTTTAGATTTATGACTTGCCAACTATGTTGTGATTAGGTGTCATCCCTGTCTCTCTGCTCCCCCTGATATTGATAGATAATATTCTATGGCAGTGCATTGTCTGACCTTTGAAAGGTTACTGCCAGTAGATACTCTAAAATCAATATGGATCTTATCTGTCACAACCCTCAAGAAAAACATTACCAATGAGATGGGCCACTATGGATTCAGACAGAATGAAGAAAACACTTGGTGTGGAACCGTTTCTCCACCCCCCCACCCCCCGCATCCCCACCCTAATTCTGCTCTGAAGACCCAGTTTTTCATTTTTATTCCTCGCTGGAAGAAGAGAAATACATTTCATAGTGAAGAGAAAATTTGTCTTTTATACTAGCTGACAAGCTCATGTTCCTGGATAACATTAAAAAATATGAACTGTGAGCTTCAACCGAGTATACATAACTATCATGGTAATGTCAAGGAGGTTAAGAAAGGAAGAAACGCTGGGTACAGAAGTACATACATTCCTACTGGGTCAAGGGGGGAAAAACCCTGACCCTCAGACTTCTCCAAAATAGGTATTTCAGCCTTTTCAGGTGACTAAAGAGGAAGGAAGAAGACAAAAGAAGAAAACTGTCCCTTCTTCAGCTGAAGGACCACCAACCAGTTGTCCCCTCTCTCCTGCAAGGGCCTTGCTTACACATTTGCACGCCCATGCTTGTGCCTAATAGTTGACCAAGGCAGGAACAATCTACCGCTTGCCATGAATAGAAAAAGACGGGCTGTAGCTTCCTCGGTCCCTGAAATAGGCCATGATCCTACCGGGAGAAGAGATGAACCAGAAACCAAAGTACCTTTAGCCACGAGAGACTAAGGGGAGAAAAGGAATGGCAGCCATTGGGGATGCTTTGCTTCTATGCATCAGAAAGAGCAACTGATTAAAAATCATGCCGCTCCCAAGCAGAATTTGCTCCAATGCTTCTCTGTTTCTGAGGGGAAAGGAGCCACTGGCAGAAAAGACAAGATTAAATATCCACTTATATTTTTACAGAGGCAAGTATGCTTGCCTGCAAGACTTCCCACCGGCAGACATAATTGCAAGTCACAGGAGGACCCCCACGTGGTAGTCTTATGCCTGCAAATAAGTTTTTGAAAATTCAGTGGAGAAACAAGATTGCCAGCCAGGCCTGAGGAGCGCAGAGGAACATCTGAGCACCCAACGGGCCACTGAAATCTTCCAATAAGCCATTCAACAAGGCCCGCTAAGGTCAGCTAAGATCCAAAGTCAGGTGCAGTCAGAAAAGATTAACAGTCGTTTTCATTTAAGGTTCTCATTTCCCTCTTTTCTCACCCAAAAGGCACCAAGATGAAGGGGCGAGGCGGAGATTACAATTCCTAGTCCCAAGAGCTCCATCCTCAGAAGGCTACGGCTGCCTACCACACAGAGCAGATTATGACATTTTTGTCTCGTCTATGACCAAAGGCGCTTTTTCTGGAGGCAACTGGACTTCCTTGTTTTTTTCTTTGAAGACGTTTCGCTTTTCATCCAAGAAGCTTCTTCAGCTCTGACTGGATGGTGGGGAAGGAATGAAGGAAGCAAGAAAGAGAAGGAGGGAGGGAGAGAGGGAGGGAGGGGAGGGAAGGGGAGGGGAGGGAAGGGAAGGAAGGAAGGAAGGAAGGAAGGAAGGAAGGAAGGAAGGAAGGAGAGAGGGAGGAGAGAGGGAGGAAAGAAGGAAGAAACGGAATTCTATGGAGATTCTCAGTCCTCCATGTCATGGCTGTCCCAAAGGTGCTTTTTTAAGAGGCAATTGAACTTTCTGGTTTTTCTTCGAAGACGTTTCTCTTATCAACCAAGAAGCTTCTTCAGCTCTGATTAGATGGTGGGGAATGGAAGGATCCTGTCAGAAGGATCCTATAAACTGAAGAAGCTTCTTGGATGAGAAGTGAAATGTCTTCAAAGAAAAAACAAGGAAGTCCAGTTGCCTCCAGAAAAAGCACTTTTGGGACAACCAGGACCTGGAGGACTGAGAGTCTCATCTATGACTTTGCAATATTGGTACATTTTATTCCCCTGCAATATACAATTGGGTTGGAAATACCAGCTGGATTATATTTCAAATTCAACTAAGAAACCTGAACAAAGAATCAATCAACATCAAATCTGGCCAGAAATGGCTGTTTGTTGCCTCCAAAGGATAAACAAACTCCCAAACTCCAAGCAACCCCAAAGGGCTGTTCTTCAGTGGACCCAGCTAGTTCAGGAGACAGGAAATGGGTGAGAAGAGAGTACCCTAAACTTGGCTGATTAGCATCCTGAACACCCCAGCATTTTACCATAGACTCCATTGGTGCTCATGTCTATAGGAAGGAAGAAGGACTGTGTGGGCCCCTCCAGAACAACACCGAAGTGGCTCTTTCTGTGGTTCATGCTCCAGAAATTATCTGAGGTGGCCTGGGGAGCGTTGTCTTTAAAGCACCACCAGAAATAGGCAACTCAAAAGAGAGGATCTACCAAAAGGGCGAGAGAGGACGGGAGGTCGCCCCAAGAAAGCAGCAAATGTGGAGAAGAACAGCTGCCCTCTTTAGCCTATCACCACCAAGATATGTTCTTAATCTTCATTAATATCTATCTTTTACCCACCTGAACTAATTCAGATTTTTTATCTTGGAGTAAAAAGTAAAATACAGAGCCCATCCGTCCTGCCCCACACTGCATCTTCCACGTGTTTTGAACCAGCACTCGGAGAATCCCTTAGGGCAGGGGTGTCCAAACTTGGCCCCTTGAAGAGTGGTGGACTTCAACTCCCAGAATTCCCCAGCCAGCATGAGCTATAAATATGAGCAAGTTGCTGGCTGGGGAATTCTGGGAGTTGAAGTCCACCACTCTTCAAAGGGCCAAGTTTGGACATCCCTGCCTTAGGGGTTGGGGGTTACAGCACAGGAATGGTGATCTAACACCCCAGAGGGCAAATAAAGGAGAAAAAGAATTCAAGACAAACGCCTAGCCTCCACACCGTGGCCCCTGCAGATAAGGGTTTACATCGGTAGCACAAAGCAGTGTGACCCCACATCTCAAGGACTCTGCGCAGTCCCTTATTTATCCCAGCATGTATGTTTCTGTGGTTTCTTCCAATGCTTGGTTAACATAGGACAGGAAGCATGGGGGGGAGAGAGAGAGAGAAGGGCAGGAGGCCTTGATGCGAAGGCTGGCATCTCTGCAATGTCCAAGTTTTGTTTTATTTTTTTCTCTCTCTCCAGAATTTAAAGCTCTGTCAGCCTCCCCCTTGCAGGGATACAACTTAATGAGCAATCCTGTCAGGCCGGCTCCTTTGTCAGCCAGGATGAATCCCTAAGTTGGCTTTGTCAAGGAAGTCGCCAGAACTACAAAACACTGTCGGATCGCTGGATGTGTCTCTTCCAAAGGTCAGAATGAATATTGATGCTGCACAGTCAGAAGAAAAGGGAGGCTATCTGACTGTTCTTCCTTTCCCTTTGGAGAAATGGATGGGGAGGGGGCAGGGCCCTTCAAAGGACCCCCCCTCCTCCTCCTCCTCCTCCTGGAAGCTCAATTGGGCTTTTAAGATAAAAGACCCTCTATCAGCCACAGGTACCAATCAATCAATCAACTTTATTACAGTCATTGATCAATTCTAAAGAGAAGACCAATTCCGAGACAGCAGATAAAAATCAAAATAAAACCAAATAATAGAAAATTGATGTGGTCCAAGGGTTGCGTATTTTACAAAAATAGTCAGAGCAAAATTTGGATGCCTTCTACGAAATGAAATCCCAAGTCAAGGCTACACTCAGAAAGGCCAGCCTTTTAACATGGTTACGGCTGATGAATGTTGCTGGCATAACATATTCTGCTCCTTCCCATCTTTCAAAGCCAAAACATCTTTATTTCAGGCGGCAGCACAAGCGGGAACGTTGGTAAAAATGCAGTTTTTCTTTAGGAAACCTTCCGTTCTGTCAATCCTTTATCATATCTGCTTTAAAAATGATGAAGCCGTGCCATTCAAAGCACTGGGGGAAAATACAATTAAGGTGCAGCATGGCCTGTCAAAGTAATGCAGGAGTCTCATCATAGGAAATTAATGGGAGAAGATTCCCACATGAAGGGCTGCCTCGTTATCTTTCTCCTGTGTTTTTTTTTAATTGATTCGCTTATTGTGATTTTTTGATTTTTTTTTTGTATCTTTTTCTGCCACCTCCGGCATCCCTGAAGTGGAATGGCAGGATGTAAATTCCATAAAACCAACATAGCATTCCGCCTCTTTCACCACCAAGAAGGGTGCACACAGCCGAGTTTGGCACCTCTTTCCTCCTCTGTTCAAAATTGTTCAGCTTCAGAAAATGACCAGCTCTGCCTAAGAACGATTCAGAAACAGAACGGGGACACAGTCCTGTCGGATTGATGGGGAAGAGACTGATTATTATTTGGGGAGGTGATTAAATGGATGGGCCAAGTGAATTAAATTCAATCTAGGCAGCTGAACTCCCAATGGCTGTGGCTTCTCCAGCTGATGGGAGAGATGCCCGGATGCAAAAGCAGCCCTCGGCTACCAGAAGATGGACAAGCCACAAACACCTTCTCCTGGGGGGATCCTCCCACTCCAAGTAAGACACTAACTCCCACCTATTTGGTGGCTGCTCCTCTCCCAAAATCACGTGAGCAAATGAACTTGTTAAGATTCTGCAGTTCTGCACGAGGGGCTTCTGCTGAAGAGTGGAGGGGGAGGGGGGAGAGACACTCTGCCAATCAAACAGCCATGATTAAAACCTACTAATTTAAATTTTTAATGAACCAAACACCAAAAGCGCAGGAGAACATCTTATACTAGATTAACTGAAATTCATTAGCATTCCACTGGCTTGCGAGACCCTCCGAGTTTTCTTAGAATACAGATGGGTACGACGACGGCTTCCAAGGCGCCAGATAGAGGCAGCTTTTGCTCACCACATTTCTTCTGCAAGTAAACACTCTGTGGGACGCACCCGCACCCACACGCGCACACACACTAACGAGATCTGAGCCAGACACAACTGGGAAAGGTGTCACCTCTTCTGGTTTTCAAAGGGAAAACCGATCAATGGCCTCCGAATGGAAAGAGTTGGCAAGAAGAAGTGGTGACAGAACGCTCCTTGCTCTTCGCTAGCAGAACAAAGGAAGGCAACGTTGGACTTTTTCCACCACCAATGAAAAGACAGAGGCGGGAAGAGAAGGGATGGGGCTTTCCTGCCTCTTCTAAAAGCAGCCACGGAGAAGTCAACTGGGTTGAGAAGGTTGATCTGGAAGATTCAGGGTGAAGACCTCTAAGGCTTTCAATGGTTCAGGGGAAGGCAAGCAGGAACCCTCCCAGTACCCTTTGGATCATGAGTCATCAACCTTTCGGACCTCAGGGACCACTGAATTCATAATTCTAAATCCCGTGGACCACTAAGATGATCCACCTAATGAGTGGCTGGGTGGGTGTGGCTAGGTGGTCATATGAGTGGGTGGGCATGGCCAACTTGATGTCACTCACGTCAAGGGGTGCCTCGCCAGCCTCTACTCGCCCCTCCCCTCCCAGCCTCTCCTACCCACCCGGGATCCTTAGGGCCCCAACAGGAAGCAGTTGCTGGAGCTAAGCAGCCCCAGGAGAAGGGCCTTCTCTGTGGGGGCTTCTACCCTATGGAACGAACTTCCCCCTGGACTTCGACAACTTCCTGACCTTCGGACCTTTCGCCGCGAGCTTAAGACGTACCTGTTTTTCCACACAGGACTGGCATAGAATTTTTAGATGTTTTATGGGTTTTTTAATTTTTAATTAGTTTTTTAGGATTTTAAATGTATTTTAAATTTGGGCCAAATTTGAATAAGTTTTTTAGCTACTGTTTTATCTGTATTGTGTGTATTTGATTGTCGTTTTTATTTGACTGTTCACCGCCCTGAGTCCTTCGGGAGAAGGGCGGTATACAAATTAAAATATTATTATTATTATTATTATTATTATTATTATTATTATTATTATTATTATTATTATTATTATTATTATTATTATCACCATGAGACAGAGTTGGCAAAACAGTCCAGTTCAAATTGGATCTGACTGAAAAGGAGGCTCAGTAGAAGCACCTCACTGAGGACTAGGAGCATAGGCATTCCAAGCAGAGGGAAGACGTGAGTGCAAGGCCAGGTACCGGTGCCTGGAGGCTCAGCGGGCTGAGATGGTTAGTCAGTTCCAGGCCATGAGGCAGTCCCACTGGAATGAGGCCCTCCAGCCTTCGCCCAAAGCCCTGCACCAGGAGGCTAAAGCAGACCCCAAGTCGGAATTTCTGCCCCCCTCCAACCCACACAAGAAGACCCCGAAGGGGGAGACTCTCTGCAGCAACACAAACATTCATTGCATGTATCCAGCCCAGGGGCTGTAGTTTGAGGATCCCTGATTTAGTGCAATATTAAAAATGCAAAGAATTTTCGTGGACCACCAAATTTTCTCACGGACCACCGGTTGGTGACCGCTGCTGTAGATCATACCCTCCACTTCCATATTACAGATCCACGGATTTACCTCAAACCACTAATTTTTAGTGCAGAACAGAATCAACCAGCCAAGCGTCATTCTCTGTGTCCTTAAGCCAAGAAAAATTTGCAACCTGTATACTCAAGAGGCCAATCAGTTTCTTCTCATGCCTGTTGTAGATGCCTCCCAATGTTCCAAAGCACTTGCATGCCCTGGGTTGCAATGCCCCTGAAAAGTGCCACAAAAGGGGTCGTACAACCTGTGTGACTTTGCTCGGCTTAGAAATGCCGAGTTCTGCTTGGCCAGGAATAAAGAAGGGCAAAGAAACAAGAGCCCTTTAAATATCAAATCAGGCTTGGCGGGTGATGAACGGAAGCTCCAAAGTCCATCCATTCATAAGTTTTAAGCTCCGGTTGTGATTTGATTTATTCTTATGATAAAGGCTACATAAAGCTACTTTGCTGTATTTATTATTTGAGAGAGGATGGGAGAATGTTGATTTAGTCCTCCACCTGCCAGTGCCGAAGTTATAAATGTAGGGGGGAGAGTGATGCAGGGGTCTCGCATATTAATCTACTCACAACACAATTTGGGTTTTTCCACTACACAGAGGACACAAAAAGAGCTGTTCTCTGCTGGGAGGGAGGAGGGAGATGGGAGGGAGGGAGGGAGGGAGGAAAATGGGAGGGAGGGGAAGGAAAGAAGGAAGGAAGATGGGAGGGAGGAAGGGGAAGGGAGGGAGGAAGGGAGGGGAAGGAAAGAAGGAAGGAAGATGGGAGGGAGGGAGGGGAAGGGAGGGAGGGGGATGGAGCTCAGATGCAACAGATGTCAACTCTTACAATCCCAAAATATCACAGTGCAGTTAACTGGGGATAGCAGTTCATGGATCAGAAGAACAGAATTCTAGTCAACCAAACAAAAAAAAGCCACAATCATTATTGAACCTTTAAGAGAAACCTGTCATTTCATGGGGCCCAATCTGGATGTGTCCAGAGCAGTGGCACCCAACAAGAGACCAGTTCGGTGGAGAGAGGTTTTTCCATGGACCGAAGGAGGCATCTGTTTGCATGCTGCCTGCATCCCGTGGATGGGACTTCGCTTGTTGGCATGGCCTGGTGCCGATTCGTGGACCAGGGGTTGGGGACCTCTGGTCTAAGAGTTACACTCGGCCAAGGGCAGAGAACTACCTCCAAAGAGGGGTTTTAGACACTGCCATGTGGCTCATGTCTCTATGCTCATGAACAGCAGCGTGACCCTGGCAAGCCAGCTTTGTCCTGTAGTGTTAAACCTCACAACTAGAAAGGGGACCCGGACCAAATAGCCGGCTTTGGTCTTCTCAGCACAGGAGCCACGAGGAGAAGCTAGAAGGTGAAAGCTTCATCAAGCTTTCTATCTTACCAGGAATGGCCATCTAGGGTGTCCAACTATGGACCAGCTGGGGAATCTTGGGACCTGAAGCCCACAGGTCTTAAAGTTGCCGAGATTTGGAGACCCCTGATCTAGACGGTCATTCCTGGGAGTTAGACAAGCACCAGTTCATAGTCCAGCACCATGGAGCAGAACCTGGCAGACTTCGCACAACCCTTCAGATACCGAAATTCCGCTTGGAAGAGATGCAAACACCACTGGAAGATGTGCATATCATGGTCAAACAGCTGCCAGAAGGTTGTTAAATGAATCTGGCTTCCCCGGGGACTTTGCTCACGTGCCCCCTCCCCCCCAGGACACTCTGACCGTCATAGATACGAGACATAGATACGGCCACATTTTGATCGCCTGGCAACGGGGATGGCACATGTGTTTTCACCCTGGGTGCGAAAAACGTCACAAGTCACATTTTTCAGTGCCGTTGTAACTTCAAACGGTCACTAAGCGAACTATTATAAGTGGAGGACTATCTGTATTCCGAAGAAGATCAAAGGGAAGACCCCAATTATTTTGGAGCTCATCCTGCACAAAAATAAGAGGCTCCCACTTGGAGCTGGAACTCCAGGGATGCCGATGCATTTTCTGGGTTGAGCTGGACAGACCCTGGCATTTGTCCTTCTTTTATTTTATTTTTTTATTTTAGCCGCACTGCAAAACCAAGCAGCTCTTCCCTTTGGTAAACCTGATACGCTAAACTGTGTTTAGTTTTTAATTAAGCCTTTTTGCTCGTATTGGAAGAAATGTGGAGGCCTTGGGGTTTAAATGGCGGTTTTAAGCCAAGTATATGGTAAATGCCTTTTGCATGCACCACCATTAAATATAATTACGCAGTGGGTAAAACACACGTGCCACTCTAGAAATGTCATTTGGTTTTACAGTTATAAACTCATCAACATTTATCAAAACAGCGCCCGGAGACAAGAAGAAGAAGAAGAAGGGAAAAAAGAACTGACTACAGCAAGAGACTTACATTCTCCTCCGTCTTTGAAAAAGCAGGCTTTAAGGCAAAACAAGACAGCAAAGGGGCGGTGGGAGGGGGGAAGGCTTCGCGTTTCATATTCTCTTCTCCTTGACTGAAATGTTAATTTCCTCTTACAGGTCTGAATGCAGCAAAGGAAAGGAATATTAAGAGGAGGGCATCTGGGAAAGAGGGTGGCCCACTCCTTGAAGAAGAGGAACCTGCCCAGCCCACCCAACACACCGAAAGAGGTAGAGCCGGTTCCAAAAGGAACCTGGGCGCAACCGGTTTCCACGGCCAGAAATCCCACCGTGTGGATCTCTGCCGCTGGAACACGGGTGCAGAATCGCTTTGGGCCTCGAGCAACTAAAAGGGACAAAGGAACACGGTTTGCTCTTAGACTGAGAGACACATGGAATGGACCAGCCACAGCACACGCCATCCTTGTCCATTCAGAACTACAGAATAACAGAAAGGGGGGGGGAGGGACCTTGGAGGTCTTCTAGTCCAACCCCCTGCTCAAGCAGGAAAACCTATATCCATTTTAGACAGATTAGGTAGTCCAATCTCTTTTTTAGAAACTCTCATGATGGAGCACCCACAGCTCCTGGAGGCAAACTGCTCCTCTGATCAATTGTTCTCATTGCCAGGAAATTTCTCCTTCGTTGCTTCTCTCCTTGATTAGTTTCCATCCATTGCTTCTTGTCTTGCCTCTGGTGCTTTGGAGGAGAGGTTGATCCCCCCCCCCTTCCTCCCTGTGGCAGCCCCTCAAACTTTGCAAGACTGCTATCATCTCATCCCGAATCTTTCTTTTCATTAAACTAGACATATCCAATTCCTACAACTGCTCTTCGTATGTTTCAGCCTCCAGTCCCTAGTCTAACAGCAAAGTCAGAAGCAAGGGCATACATGTCAGTATGGAACTTTGGGGTATCCCTGTCCCCCAAACACAACCAGGACTGGCAACTCAGTCACTAAGCTAAATGGTTGCTAAGTGAACCCACAACTGTGCTTACAATCTTCAGCTTTCCTTTGCTTTACTGACCTACAAAAGTTGTAGACGCCAGGAAGTTGCTTCTTCAGCATTAACATAACTGTGAATGGCCGCTAAATGAGGCAGCTGCTAAAAGAGGACAACCTGTCAAATTAGGGCCTTGTGAGCTAGAAGTCATGGAATATATTTAGAGCTCCTTCCAGAGGAACATGGAAAACCAGGGGCCCAAGGAGGCAACCCCTGAAGCGTGTCTCACTCTTTTCACACACAAATGTTAGTCTAGTGAAGAGAAGGACCAGGGGAGACATGAGAGCAGTCTTCCAATATTTGAGGGGCTGCCACAGAGAGGAGGAAGGGGGTCAAGCTATTTTCCAAAGCACCTGAAGGCCAGACAAGGAATAATGGATGGAAACTGAACAAGGAGAGATTCAACCTAGAAATAAGAAAAAAATTTTTGACAATGAGAACAATCAACCAGTGGAACAGAAGTTGCCTTTGGAAGTTGTGGGAGCTTCATCACTGGAGCTTTTTAAGAAGAGATTGGAAATGAATAATAATAAATAATTGAATGAATAAAAAATGAATAGCGATGAAAGGGGAGAAACAATAAGTGCAAGATGTATGTAAGATAGTGTATAAAATGTACAAATTAAATATTATAAATGATAGGAATTACTTTTACTGATAGGAATTATAGAGTAATAAGGGATAATGGGACAAGAAGGATATAAATATTATAAAGGGAATTGGGAGAAAAGGTAAATATTAGGAAATCACCACTACAAAACAGTTGTAGAAAAGGGAATGTACGTTATGTGTTTTGTGTTTGTTATGTTATGTTATAAATAAAAACTTATTAAAAAAAAGAGAAGGAGGAAAGAAGAGATTGGATTGCCATTTGTCAGAAATGTGGTAGGGTCTCCTGCTTGGGTGGGGGGTTGGACTAGATGAACTACAAGGTCCCTTCCAGCTCTTTAATCTGTTAAGACCCCATCCTCACGAGCAAGAGCTATTAAGCTATTTTTAAATACCCAGAGAAGGACACCACGTGGTCGGGGGCCATAGGTTTCCTCCGTGGACATCTGTGCAAAGCATCTGAAGGGATATTTTGCAAAGCAGGTTGGCACGAGCCAAGAAGGGATGTGCAGCTTGTGCCCATCTGCTCGGCATCCCTTTGGATCGTTTGCAGAGCCCCGGGGCTTAAGAACTGTCTGGTTCCCTTGTTTACTGGCTAAGATGCCTCCTCAAGACTGTGGCAGTGAGTCCCAAAGCAGGAGTTTTAAAGGGAGCCTTTCCCTTTTTAGAGTCTCCTTGGTCACCCAAGGGAGATACGTTGCCCAGAGGAAGAAAACAGCTGGTGGAGAGAAGCAAGATTTCCTTCTTGGCTGGGAACTCTTTGTGAAGGTTTTTGGATTGATACAGAAATAAAAATAATAGTGGTTCACATCCCATCTCCAGAACATCTGGCAATGGAAATCTGCTGCTGGAGGGAAAAGGTCCAGACAGAAACAGCCTCTTTGATGGACTCTGAAAGGGTTCAAGGTGGGATCAGTGGAAATCCAGCAATTACCTTCATTCATCCCCGTTTCACTCTTTTGGCTGCCAAGCATTTTCTTCCTTAGAAGAAGCATCTACCCAGGGGCACCCAGCCCACAAAGAAAGCTAGGAGATATCACGAAGCCAGGAGTTTTATCTCCCTCAGCCTGTTTTCCACCTCCCTCCACAAACTAATAAAATAAAAAAAAAATGGAAGAGAAAGGAAAACACAAGTTCACATTTGTATATCC
This sequence comes from Ahaetulla prasina, assembly GCF_028640845.1. Taxonomy (NCBI): domain Eukaryota; kingdom Metazoa; phylum Chordata; class Lepidosauria; order Squamata; family Colubridae; genus Ahaetulla; species Ahaetulla prasina. The sequence goes on along the minus strand of NC_080547.1, from coordinate 9,546,794 downwards.
AGACTTCATGGCCCGTCGTGACTATGCAGTTCTACGAACGGCCTCGCCTGTCTAGAAATGCCGCTCAATTCACAGGATCAGAGGTAAACCAAGACTTGGAAGCCTCCTAGAAGCACTTCTAAAGCAATTTCCTTCTGGATACAAGAAATACAGAAGAGAGAGTGAACCGCCCCCCCACTCCCAAGAGACAGACTATCCCATCTCTTCTTGAAGATTAACTCCTACAGATGGGGATTACAGTCCAGCCTAGAAACTGGGGAGGGAAACTGTCCTGGAAAATTGGATCTATTGTCCCAAATTTTTTTTTAAAAAAAATACTAGTTCCAAACATGGTCATTGATCCATTTGCTAACTCTGGGCCACTGACACGCTATGATATTGTTGTTAATTAAACTTGTATGCTGCCCAACTCGCAAAGGTTCTGGGGTGCCTTCTGATTTCTCTCTCATTTGCTTTCAGGCTTCTTTGGTTTTTCTGGAACTGCAGCTACCCTGGTCTTCCCTCAACTTCCCTTCCTCTGGAGAGCTCCCAGTATTTTCTCAGTAGCATCTAAGCCTTTTGGAGAAGCCGTCCATTCTTGGGAGAAGGAGACACACCCTAGACGCTTTGAAGCATTTTCTCCTCCTGCAGAAACTGTTCAGTGGGACCCTCTAGACCAGGGGTCTCCAACCTTGGTCCCTTTAAGACTTGTGGACTTCAACTCCCAGCTTTGCTGGCTGAGGGACTCTGGGAGTTGAAGTCCACAAGTCTTAAAGGGACCAAGGTTGGAGACCCCTGCTCTAGACCTCTTCAAGCGTCTCTTGAAATTTTCATTGTGCTTGGGGTGCATTCACTTCTGACCTATAACTGGGCCTCCAAAATGTAACATCCATCATGGCTTGTTCAATAAATGAGGTGTCAAGGTTACCCTTCACTTTATTTGTGGGTGACAGTTCTTTATTTTATTTATTGGGAGTTTATTTTAGAGAGGGTCTCTTTGCAAAGAGCCAAACAGAAGACAATGGAGACACCCTTATTTAAAGTTCAACATTCCTTGTTTTTATCCAGCTGAAAGCCATACTTAGGGGGGGGAAAGCCCTCACTGAGCTTATTAGAGGCAATTTTCAATTTATTCTACCTTCTTGGAGCTATGTAGCATTTTAAACACAGGCAGTTATCCATTTCATGAACAAAAGTCAGAGAAGATTACTTATCTGCATTAACTGTATTTAATTTCAGGGCTTTCTGACTCATAACTTTAAAATGAAGAAAAGGAGAAAAGAAACATATAACTGCTCTTTCTTTTTTTTAAAAAAAAAGCTTCTCTGCAGCGATTATATAATGTGTCAAAGTGTGCTTCAATTCTCGCTCTTAGAGGTTAAGGAACAGCTATGGTGGAGCGGCAAAGACATTCTCGCTCAATCCATTTGACATTTCAGGTGTAGTGTGTGCTTGCTTAAAATATCTTCAATACTTATTAAACAAGAGATTGGCAAAGCAGCGGGAATTAGGGGATCAACTGGCCGGCAGTCCCTCGGCAAGGTTGTTTGGCAGCAACGGAGTGACGGGGGCAGAGAAATCAGCTCCACAACCAGAGTCACACCACTGCATGCATTTCAAGTTGCTATACCTTCACAAGGGCATCGCAGAACGGAAAACCTCAGAAAAGGAGACACCCAAGCAACGTCCCCAAGCTCCAGGCGATGACACGCTGACAGGCGTATCTAAACTCATGCATGATTCAAAGAAACGGAGGGGGAAGGATTTGGTTCCTTGGCTGATCGTGCCAGAACCCAGCGGAAGTCAAATGGGAAGGACTTCTTCCCACAGCACCAGTCTCATGATGTCACTGGTTTCTAGTCTGCCACAATCACCGCCAGTGGTGGGTTTCAAATTTTTTTACTACCGGTTCTGTGGGTGTGGCTTGGTGGGTGTGGCATGGCTTGGTGGGCGTGGCAGGGGAAGGATACTGCAAAATCCCCATTTCCTCCCAATCAGCTTGGACTTGGGAGGCAGAGAATAGATGCGGGCGGGGCCAACCAGAGGTAGTATTTGTCGGTTCTCCAAACTACTCAAAATTTCCGCTACCGGTTCTCCAGAACTGGTCAGAACCTGCTGAAACCCACCTCTGATCACCGCTCACCTGGACAGCTTGAAAAGGGGGCCGGACTCACAAATGGAGGAAGAGAGCCAAGGCTATTTTCTTTTGTGTTGCTATGTTGTGTCAATAGGCCTCAACCCACCAGCCCTAAGAAAGCTGCATCTGTCTCATATTCTACTTGTGAGATTCTCCAGACATTGTTTGGTCTCCAAAAACAGGAATCTGGGCCAGCCAGGACTCAAATGTGTCAAACACTCCAAAAAAGATCATCATGTAGAGTATCAACATCTCATAGAAGACCAGCAAGGAGAAGTCAATATGCCCTCAATGGCATGTCTTTGTCTTCCAGTAATTCAGTCGTGAAGGAGGTCTTATTTTAGGGTGCATTATTACAACAGACTTGTGAATTTTGAAGTTTTCTGGGCCTGCTGCTTTTTATGGACTGTGGTGTACCCCTGGAAAGGCCAGCTGCAGACTCAGAGCAACTTCAGGAACAGCTGCACATCTGGACACAGCACCCAGCAAGAGGAAAGGGTTACTGCAGATGAGGAGACCAGCCAAAACAAAGGCCAGACCTCGGAAACAAGAAGAAGATTCTGCGCAATGTACAGAATTAAAGTGGCCACTCGTGACATCTGCAAGCTGCCAGCAGCCACTTAATATAATCAACTTTCAGATGGAACGATGAATCAGGACAAGCTCACTTTCAATAAAATGCCAGGAAATGCCAGCTGCTTTTTGCTGTATTACAGTCGCAGAAACGGCGTCTGGCAGTTCAGTCGAAGGGCAGCGTGGAACAGGAGCTTCCAATTACAAAGCCCTTTGCGGCTCCAACAGGATGCTCTGCCCAGCTTCTTCAGGAGCAAAAATTGGAACTTGGAAGAAGCCTGAGGAAGGAAGGAAGGAAGGAAGGAAGGAAGGAAGGAAGGAAGGAAGGAAGGAAGGAAGGAAGGAAGGAAGGAAGGAAGGAAGGAAGGTTGCACACACACTTTTTAAAAATAATGCTACTGCAAGTTATTTTTAAAAGAAGATAAAAATGATGTAAAAAAAGGAAAAAGAGGGGAAAAAAGAAATTGAAGCTAAAAATGGAAGAAGAATGGGGGAAGAAGCAAGGCTGGCTGGGGAATTCTGGGAGTTGACGTCTACACATCTTAAAGTTGTCCCTGGTCTAGACAATTTCTCTAGTAGCAAATGCCAACCATACATCATTTTCACACTCTTTATAATGTTACACTTTCCAAGCAAATTCTCCCCAGTCTCCCCGAGCCTCCTCAGGGCTACTCATTCCAGAATTCCCCTTCCTCCGATGGCTACTGGGAATTGTGGAGCTAATCCCGACATCCCCTGTAGGCCTGGAGGTGATCAAAGCCTCTTCCTCCTCAGAGGCCTCCAACTCATCATCCATAGTTTTTCTGAGCTCCACAACAGTAACTTGTAGGGCTGAAAACACAGACCAGAAAGTCACACTCCTGAGTGTTATGTCAACCCGCAGGCTGGAAGGGTCAGCCTGCCCAGTGAGCCCCCAGCAAGAGGGGCGGCAGCTCTTGTGCCAAGCACCCCCTTTCCATCCCTCACATGGGCAGTGCTTCTGAGGCAGCATCGCACCCTCTAGGCATGGGAGAGGGGCAGGAGAGCGATGGCCAGGGAAGACGGACCAGCACCGCAAGACAGGTTGCTCACACTGACAAAGATTTAGACCGGTAGAGTTTGCGCTACTTCACGGGAAAGGGGCCTCCTCCCCTTGGCATTAAACATGGGGGAGAAAATGGTCCGGGCAGTGACTCCTTACTTTTAGTTTCTCAACTAAACTTAGAGGGCCTGATGGCCTCTGAGCTTGGTTGTTTTCTTGCAGACATTTTATTACCCAATTAGGTAACCTCATTCAGTGCTAGCCAGGATCTGGGGGGAAGCTTCTGGCTTAACCTTAACTGTAACCTTAATGACCAAAGGCTCTGAGAGGCTTGCTTGGTGGATTATCAATGGCTACAGATGGCTAAGGAAACCTACAGAAGGCTGAGGCTGGCCAAGAAGGAGGAGATGTGGACCTCCAGGCCAGACCCCTGCACCCACCCTGCTAGGCAAGGAGCAAGGAAGAGAACCAGGAAGAGTCAGAGTCGAGCAAGAAGGAAGGAAGAACAAGAGCAGCAGCTCTTAATGGGATGCTTTTCCTAGATTAAATCCTCCTACACATGATCTTGGAACAAATGTTACACAACAACCCAGGAACAAAGCCAAAGATTGGTGTTCTGCCTAATGAAAAAACACCACCACTGAAGCGGCCAAAGTGAAATGGCTGCTCAGCATCTCGGCTTCCCAATAAAGATAATAAATGCACGTTTGTTGACAGAGCCTGATTTTTCCTCAGCTTCATCATTTTTCACTCATTAAGAGATTTTCCTGTCAGTATTGTGGTTTTCGGGCTAATTCTTGGGCAGCCCTCTTGACAACTGGCGTTTCAGACGCTCTCCTGATCTGTGGATCGGAGCATGAAGCCCAGGAAAAGCAGCCGCGAGAGAAACAGGGGCCACTGGCCTTTTTCGGACCCCTGGACAGGAATCGCCCAAAGACAGGGCCTCACATCATGGGTGGTCATTCGTTCAATGACTCAATGGGAAAGACACATTTGGGACACGTCTAGGTGGCCTCGCTGTACTGGTGCATCTCACTCTCAAAAGCCAAGCTGTGGCCGGCCCATCATTTTACATGTGGCCATATTTCTACTCCATCGATCCATCCTGCAGGGATATTATTAAGCATTTATTTTTATTTTTTCCTCACTCCTGATGCAGGAGCTCATAATTCCTTTGCAGAATTTCACGCCAATGAAAAATCCCTGCCAACTTCTCATTGCCTGAACTCACAGGAAGGATCACAGGAGGAAAAACACCAGAGTGGAATCCCTGATCCCAGCAAGAGATCACCCCAGAATCCCACATCCCTGTTCAGACAACCCAACGGGAAAGGAAGCAAGCCACCTCTGGAGCCAGTTGGTTCCGCATTGTCCACCTCTTTCTGGAAGAGACAATTTCCCGTAATGTTAGGCCAAAATCTACTCCTGACATTTTCTTCCGTGAGCTTTTGTTCTGCCTACTGTGGCCCAGGGAACATGGGCCCAGCTACAAAAAACCCCCTTTGAAGGTAGGATCTTGACTACTCTTTGTCTTTTTTTCTCCAGGGGCAACCCAGCTGGGTCTCTTTCCTACCAGGATGTCGTTTCCTGTCACTTCACCACCTGCTTATCTTTTAAATCCTTCTCTGGATTTGGTTCATGCTATCGTACTTCCATTTTGAAACAGCAGTTCTTGATGCTGAGGACTGTAGATTAGAAGTGGCACAAAGAGGAAGCTGGAATCCAAATTGTTCGCCACACAATTTGGTGGTCCGTTCTGTGCGCCAGTCTTCCCGCAAGGGCCCAAACCACGGGTCTTTATAGTAAGTGGGGACCAGACCGGCTGTTGTGTCTTGCTCGCTCCCCCGCCGCAGCCGGGCCCCTCTTATCTCCTGCCAGACGCTGATAGTGCTGAAGAATGTCCTGGCATGCCTCCAGCCCCCAGCCCTGGCACCATGCCCGGACAGGCCAGCCACGAGCTGAGATTACCAACAGCTGGAGACGAAACGATGCAATGGATAGACCCACGCTTCCAGAGAATGGAGAGGCGACATCACCAAAAGGAAGGGAGGGGCGGGCCTGGATAAGTGCTGAGTCATGGAGCCACACCCCATGGCCTATATAAGGGATCTGCTTTCTGGCATTCTCTGAGTCAGGCAAAGTCTAACTTGTATTGCTGAAGTCACTTCCTGGTCTCCTGCCTGCCTTGAGAACTCTGATAGGACTTTGGCAGAGCTGCAGAGGCACGCTTGATACGGACTTCCCTGACCCGGCCGTCAGCGGAGGAGTGGGACATGACACCGGCTCTATTCACAGTTGTCACTTTCCCATCTCCAGGCTGGAGGGACGAAAGAAGCCGGAAGCCAGGAAGGTGTCTGCACCATCAACAGAAAGCTCTCAGATGATGAAGAGGGGGCTAAATAGATGGAGAAAAATCAAACCTGCTCTTTCAGGAAGAGCCACCAATTCCATGCAAAAACTAATTCTAACTGGACTGCTTTTGCCAACGCCAAACAATTGTTCTACCATCTCCATCACAGAATCAGTAAGGAAAGGCCCAGCTACGAGGCCTCTCCAGTTCCAATTGGTCAAGATGAAGTAGTCTTCAAGCAACAGGTTTAGACCAGTGGTCACCAACTGGTGGTCCGTGGACCACTGGTGGTCTGTGAGAAAATTTTGGTGGTCCGCAGAAAAATTATTTGCATTTTTTATATTGCACTAAATACTATTTATCTTTTTAAAAATTCGTATTAGTGGTCCGCGGGATTTACAATTATGAATTTAGTGGTCCCTGAGGTCCGAAAGGTTGGTGACCCCTGGTTTAGACCCTTGGTCTGATTTTGGACGTGCAGCTAGCTCAGGGGTCGGCAACCTTAAACCCTCAAAGAGCCACAAAGGTCCTAACCGTAAGCCCCCCGTTCAATTCCGGAGCCGACCAGAAGTCCAGTTCCCCCACCGTAGAGTCTCCTCCTAGTGTGGTGCCCTTTGTCCTCTAATTGTCCTAACCAAAAGCCCTATCAATGGTGGAGCCAACCAGAAAACCCGCCCCTTGCCATAGAGTCTTGTCCTGGGACGCCATGCTCTCCTTCCCCACCCCTTTAACCGGAAGCTCCTTTCCAAATTGTGGTGTCGACCAGCAACAGGGAGCCATAGCAGAGGGATGAAAGAGCCACATGAGGCTCCAGAGCCAGAGGCTGCTGACCCCTGAGCTAGCTGATGGAAGAGCGGGCTGGGCTACCGGTGAGGAAGGCCTTTCTTCATTATGGAACAAGCACCTGAGGTTCTAAGATAGCTGAGTTTTCTGAAAAAATGTAAGAGCCTGCTTGGCTCTGGAGAACCTCACCTGGTCCTCTTTGTTTCCTCTCCTTATATTGACCCAGGGCAATGTTCTCTGCTGTGCCACCTGCCAGTTCTGGTCCACTGATAAAATAAATGGGGAAATAACAATTTTGTTGTGCAGATTGAAGTGGGGGGAGGGGGGAACCAGACCTGAATGCAAATACCTGAAGAGCTGTTCCGAGTACTGTAATTGCTCTAAAGGGAAGATTAGCACCAGGAACACTTTTTTTTCCACCCATAATTTAACTTACAGTAGGCTCCGATATTTCCTCCTCCTCCTCCTCCTTTTCTCCTGCAACAGATAAGCTAATCATTGTATTCTTTCCTCCAGAGTTTTGCCAAAAGAGAAATCTTTTTCCGTAAGCAATATCAGCTTGCCTTTGAAAAGATACAAAAAAAAAGACTAATGCATGAAATAAAATTTGGATTCAGTTACTAAAAGCACCAACCTGCTTATCAATCTAAAAGCAGCATCTTTAAAGGTCAGGAGAGAAAGAAAATCAGATACTCATTCTCATTCCCAGCAAACAGGGGCTCCCTGCTCAGAAAGCCTCACTAATGTGACCTTTCCCTTACAAAGAGAGCAGGTCTCTCTCTCTCTCTCTCTCACACACACACACACACACACATACACCCCTTTCGCAAAGTAAATGCACCCAAATAGCACTATTGCACACACACACACACACATAAAAGCACCTTGTGTACATTTTCCACAGCACAGGTTGTTTTGGGGTAGCAAACACAGCTCTGTCTGGAGCATTCCGAATATTAACATTGACCTCTGGGGGACATGCTGGCTGCAATTCATTTCTTCCTTAGGGATTAGCCAGAACGCTCTTCTCCGCTTCTTCCCAAAATGTAGGACCCACCAGGAAAGGGGCCGATAATGAATTGAACCCAGACCCCAAACCAAGAAGGACACATGGCGATTCTTCCGAGCCCAGTTCTCTATTGTCTCACAGCAGTTTGCCTTCAGCAGTTGTGGGAGCTTCATCACTTGAGACTTTCAAGGAAAGACTGGACTGCCATTTGTCAGAAATGGTGTAGGGTCTCCTGCTTGAGCAGGGGGTTGGACTAGATGACCTATTGGCTCCCTTCCAACTCTGTTAATCTGTTAACCTGTAGACAAGATCTTGCCAGACTCCACTATTTGCATCTACGACATACTCTGAGAATTATTGGGAAGGGGCTGTCTCCACCCTCTTTCTCTCACATGCAACTTCCTGACTGAGTTGCCTCTTACTGCTAATGGACTGCACCCCTCACCCCTGGGAATCGCCCATCCTGTCCGAGAACATTCACCACTGGAGCACCAACTGGACCCCCCAGAAGTTGCCTGTCCCCTACTCCACTTCCCATCCTGATCACCATGGAGCAGGGGTGAAATCCAGCAGGTTCTGGAGAATCGATAGCGGAATTTTTGATTAGTTCGGAGAACCGGTAGCAGAAATTTTGCGTAGTTTGGAGAACTGGCAAATACCACCTCTGACTGGCCCCAGGAGTGGGGAATGAATGGGGATTTTGCAGTATCCTTCCCCTGCCACGCCCACCAAGCCACACCCACAGAACTGGTAGTAAAAAATAATTGGATTTCATCACTGCTATGGAGGCTTGGATGGCCTCCATAGATGTGTGCACCATCCTCTTCTGCCTGCTCCCAGCCCACACAGCAGAAGGAAAAGTAGGACGGACGGAAGGAAGGAAGGAAGGAAGGAAGGAAGGAAGGAAGGAAGGAAGGTGTTGGCTGCCTCCTCCTGAACTCTGGAATCAGGGACTTGCAAAGGAGAAGTAGCAGAGCGACTTCCCAAGGCAACTCCCGAACCTCTTTGCTTACCAAACCTGCCCAAGAAGCGATCCCACCCAGGAGCAGGAAATGCAGAGCTAGCTGCAAACCAGGAGGAATCTGTTAGTTCATGTGGTGGTGCCCGGGTGTGCCTCGCCCCAGCACGGACTCTTCCGGAAGGAGGGCAGCAGGGCAGCAGCCGGGCTCCACCTAGAAAAATCTCCCCACTTTTTTTGGAGAAGAGATGACTGTCTGGCTTAATTACCGTTTCCGAGACAGATGGCTACTCTTGCTTAGAAAACTTTCCTTCTGGAGTCAACAAGTCGTCTCATCTTGTGTGCAAATTGAGCTCCATATGTTCGTGAATAATTGACTGCAAGATCAGTCGTCCCAACCGACTGGATACATTCACACATCGGGGCGAAAAAAGGCCTGGCAAGAAATGGAAATTTTGCAAAAAAAAAAAAAAAAAAGCCCCAGAGCTTTCTTATGTTGTGGCTTCGCTTCTCTCAGAACCAGCTGCATTGTTATTCACTTCTGCCAAGGCTCGGTGGCTGCATTTGGGTTGTTCAATCCCATCTTGGCAGCCCCTTGCAAGTCAGGTTGGCCGGCTCTCCTGGCCTCGGCTTGCGGGCAGCTCTTCCTGGAGGAAGCCCCTGGGGTAGAGACAGTAGTGAAATCTACATTTCTCTCCTACAGGTTCTGTGGACGTGGCTGGGGGTGTGGCTGGGGGATCATGTGACTGGGTGGGCGTGGCTATGTGATTAGGGTATCAAAAGACAGAAACTCACTAACAATGTCCTGCTGGAGCAGGGTTGGACTAGATGACCTCCAGGTCCCTTCCAGCCCTGGATTATCCTCTGAAGCTGCGTTTAGTGCCAGGTTTGTAGTCCTTCCTCCCTCCCTCTTTTCTTTTTCTTTCTTTCTTTTTCTTTTTTTTCTTTTCTCTCTCTCTCTCTCTCTCTCTCTCTCAAACGAACCCCCACCCCCACCCCATTTTTTGCCTAGCAAGCTTCAACTTTTTTACCTTTTACAAAATGCTTTTAAAAGTAAAAAAAAAGGCTCTGATGATCACATGGCTCAGCTGGGCATGGGCGGGGCGAGGACAGGGATTGTTGCTATTCATTCTCCGAATCACCAACTGCCATCGCTACCGGATCGGGCAATCCGGTCCAAACCGGGAGCGTTTCACCCCTGGGGTAGAGACCTTCTCTCGTTCAGTGATGGAGGCTGTTCCTGGCACTGGGTCTGCAGGGCCATGTCACACTTGAAACCCTTTGTGAAGGTTGGGGTGGGCCGCTTCCATCTCAAGGGAGAAGACTCAAGACCTCACGGACTTCTCTGTCACCAGGTTGGGGGGGGGCATTTTCTTCAGAAAAGCAAGCAAATTAGGATGCTTGAGGGAAGAACTGCTGCGAACCCAGAAACATGACCCCAAACTGCTCAAGGGCTGCCTCTCCCCAGGTGTCTGGAGAGATGCTTTTGAAAGGTCTATCCCAAATGCTGAATTGTGTTAGATATTTTGAAAGGAGGACAACAGTGTCCCAGAGGCAAAGACAAAACTGGGAGATGTGATATCTCTGAACTACGAAACCTCCATAACTCAGGAACGGAATGGGACTTTTCGGCTCGAACCCTTCACCTTGCCTGTTTCGCTTTAAGGTTTTCGCCTCTGCGTTATTAGCCACAAACTTTTCTCCTCGGCTGGCCCTCCCCGTCAGTCTTGGGCCCCAGCACATCAGCCACAGTCCCAGTCCCTTTGCTGTGGCCCATTCATCGAAGTACAGTTTGCTTTGGGCTTTTGGCCACCCCAGCCAATCGGTGCAGGGACTGGGGGGCTTTGGGAATGGAAGAGCGGGGGGGGGGGGCTGAAGTTCCCCCCTTTGTGTCCAAAGTGCCTGAGACAAGGGCTGGTTTGCATCTCTTTGCCACAAAGGATGTGGGGGAGGGGGCTGCAGAGGGAGAGGGATCCATCAGATGTTCAGGAGGGTACTACATTATCATAAAACAGTAAGAGGTTTGGAGGCGTCATGTTTGGTCACCTCCATGTTTCTGTTTAAGGCAAAGATCACAGAGACTTCAAAGCATCTTTTTGTGATTCCTGCTTTAGCATAATTTTCAATTCTGCATGAAAAATTTGGCCTGGTTTTTGCTGGAGTCAGTGTGTCTCATGGAGCAACAGAAGAACAAGATACCTTCAAAAAAAAACCATCAACTTTCTCATCAGTCCCACTGGTGGACCTGAGACAGACGATGGAGAAGTGTCTACGGAGATTCTCCATCATCCAGGTCATGGTTGTCCCAAAGGTGTTTTCTTTAAGAGGCAACTGGACTTTCTGGTTTTTCTTTGAAGACGTTTCGCTTCTCATCCAGGAAGCTTCTCCAGCTCTGACTCTTCTGACACACCATCCAGTCAGAGCTGAAGAAGCTTCCTGGATGAGAAGCGAAACGACTTCAAAGAAAAACCAGAAAGTCCAGTTGCCTCTTGAAAAAAAAGCACCTTTGGGACAACCATGGAGAGATGGGACTCTTCTGCTCGAGTTGTTGGAAGTGAGAGGACACAACAAATCGCAGCAACCCCTACAACTCTTCAGTTGTACAGAAATGGAAGCTTCCTTGCTTGGGTTATGAAATGTTATACCAACCCTGGAATGAAATAACATTCGGCTTAATATTTAAACACTTAACAGGCAAAAAAAGAGACACGTTTAGGAATAATCTGTTGCATAAAACCCCTCATAATTCTCTTCTGATTGAAAATGAGAAATTCACATTAGCTACTTTAACGGCACTTCTTTTGGCAAATGTAGCCATTTTTCATTTCACCCAAGTTAAAATTAAGCTATAAATAGGGAAGGAAAAACATGCCAGATGATTTAAATGGGCAAAAATAACTGGCTGTTCATATTGTGTGAATACTTTTAGAGTGAATTACTGCTGGCTTCAATCTCTCTTTTGCAGGATCTTAAAAATAAATCGGTGCATGGCCCACGTTGGCACACCTTTTCCCTGGAGGGGAGGTGGAAAGCGACTGGACACCACTTCAACTGATGACCAAGGATGGGTTACTCAGCTGAACTTTCTCAAGTGCTGGATCCCAGGAAGAGACAATGCGGGGGTCCCGATGCTTCAGCCATTCCCACCCAAGGCTTCCCCGTGGAAGCTGCCCAAGCAGCCCCTCTGCCTTTCCAAAGATGAAAAGCCTTTTCAAGAGTTGTAAGGTGGCCAATTAACTCTCTTTTCAAAAGGGTGCAGGAAATGGCACCCACCCTTTCCTTCTGCTCCAGGTAAACTAGAGCAAAGTAGCCTTAACCACAAGAATCAGTCCTTGCCTTGAGAACTCTTCCTGGGGAAAGAATCAAGGCTGGTTGTGAGGAAGGTCACCCTGGCACACCAAGCTTGGGCACTGCCAACCCAATCCCACTGGGTTCAAAGGCTGCCTTTTTTTGAAGGAACTCAATGGTCACATTGGGTTGCTGGAACCAATAAAGGAGAGTATTTATAGTATTTGTAGGGGTTGAATTGAGGGGTCCTTGGTGCCCTTTGAGCTCGATTGTTTTTCTTGCAGCCACTTCATTACCCAAACTAGGTAGCATCATCAGCGCTAGTGTTGATGTTATTGTACTGAAGCTGTTGCACATCAGTTGCACTGATGATGTTACCTAGTTTGGGTAATGAAGTGGCTGCAAGGAAACCACCAACCTCAGAGAACACCCAGGAGCCCTCTGAGCTGCTGTAGGCCAGGCCAGGTGAGAACCAGGAAACATCTCTTCTAAACTCCACAGAGGTTCAAGGGCTCCAGTCAGCAGCCACCACACGTAGCAAGTGTGCACTGCCGCCAATACAATGTCGGATCAAGCTACACACTGTCAGCGTTCATGGGACGGGACCTGCCAAGGAGAGGATCAAAACCTCCTGTGTTACAAACCACATAAATATGACTGCTGCTGAAACCTAACATGGGCTCCAGGTGTTCCCTCCAAGACCCAGGGAGTTGCCCCGAGCTATGCTCGGCTGCCCATCCAGCCCACCCTGTGATCTGAGGGACCTGAACCCCTGCCAATTTCCTCTCCTGGCACCTGAGGAGAAGAAATCCTGCACTGCTGCGTGAGTGCCCTCCTCTAGGCTGGCTTGGTGGCGAAGGGCAGCGCCAGGCAGCAGAGGGAGGGAGGGGTCACAAAAGCTTTTCCCAGTTGGATTTGCAAGAGAAGGCTGTTGGGTTTCTTAGTAGGTGTCGCTGCTTAGAAGAATATTATGTACAAATTGCCTGGTTAGAGTAATAAATGCAGGGTTCACATCATATCAAACATGCCCAATCCAGGGATCTGCACCTCAGCTCGAAGGATCTTTTCCTGCCAGGAGATAAACTTAAGTAAATAATGTTTGCCATCAACTCCAAATGAAGAATGACAGTTAAATTTTATAATCATCTTCACCACTTCCGGCCTCACTTTATTTTCTCGGGCTCATGACCCAGGGGTTACTATAGCAACTAGGAAATCCTACCTTCTCAGACTCTTGCATTTACATTCCATGTGGTTGATTTCTTTGAGGAATTAAACCAATCACGGTCCTCTATTCTCCAACTAAGAATTTAGGATTATCTTACAGAAACAAGGATCAAAAGGCTTTATCTGAAACACGCAATACAAACCTAATTTGACAGTGCATTTTAAAAAAACAACAGACTCACCATGGAGCAAATAAGCTGCACTTCCTGTCCAGCTCTACAACGGTGGCACTTTGGCCAAAGGGCCTCACTCTGCAGAGCTAAACCCGGACAGTTTCTCCCTTAATTGATGGTTTTCTAAGGCTGATGGTTGAGCGAGGAGAAGGGGAGCAACAGTTCCAGAAATTTGGCAGAACTGGGAGAACTCTGTGGAACTCAGTGGCTGCCCCTAAGACGTGCTGGGGCATTTCTCTTACACAGGGAGCCGTAACTTTACAAGTAACTTTACAGAGGAAGCCATAAGCTACCAAGTGAGAACCTGATGATAGAGAACATCAAAAGACATCCCAAGTTCCTGTGCAATTTGAAACACTGATTGGTTCTAGAGATGCCAAGGAGTTCTGGACTGCTTAACCTGCCTAAGTTCCCTCCAAAGTTGGTTCCCTCCCCTACAGATTCCTTTCGTCCCTTGAGGCAGGCAGATGTATAAACCAAGCATCCATCAACAGGCCTGACTTCATGAAAAACCAACGCTCTCCTTCCTGAAGGATTCGTCTGCTTCGCTTCTGTCCACCAGAGAACCGGCCTGCAAGAGTGACTCCATTTCTTCTGGGCACAAAGTAATAAGGGTTCTCTCTCTCTCTCACACACACACACACACACCCTTCAAACATGTAACCTCACTGAACTAGCGACTGGAGACCCTCAGGAAATCACATTCTCTTCTTGCTACTTTTCTGACTCTTCACCAACTTGAAGTGCAGAACGTCTTGAGCTACTTGCTTGGTTCAGTCGGTTGTGTACAAAGCAACAGGGCCTTGGCTGAATTATTTTCAGGAGCTGGGCTCTTGATCCACCTACTACCCATCAGCCTTAGAGGTTCCAAAGCCAGAAACGCTGCAAAAGCAGGATTCTTCAGGGCTTTGAGGATGCCCCAGTTTTGGACTCTTGTGATTGTTGATCTTCTGGAGAGGTTGTATCCTTCACCTGCGCTCTTGAGGGGTTTTTTTCCCCTTGTTTAAAAAAAGGGACCAGACACCAAATGAGGCACTTCTCTATCAGCTGCCATGATATTTATATCCTCCCAAAGGCCAGCCATCAACCAGAGGAGCATCTTCAATCCACGGACATTTCCTGTTGCAGCCTTTGATGAACAGAGCCTGCTCTCTAGTAATGAAATTCATAAAAGCTAAACCCATCATTACTGAGCTAGAGGCATGCAAGAGTTTAATTTGGTTAATGCACTTTTTATTCATTATGGGCTCTTTATGAAAGACGCCCAGCCTCACTTGCAGAATGCATTGCTTAATTACCCATGCTTCTCTTAAAAAGGGAGAGGGGGAAGGGAGGGAGGGAGGGAGGGAGAGAGAGAGGAGAGAGAGCATTTAAGTTGTCCATCAATACTCCATGCAGGGCAGAACTATGATCGATTGATGTAGTGAGTAAGGCACAGTTAGAATGTCAAAGGAAGTTAGCATCATGCTGTTGCATTAGAAAGACTTAAAGAGTATATATTAAGCAAGACAATCAAACTCATTTCAACACTCTCTACATTCTCTCTCTCTTCCTATTGATTTGTGCTGGGTTCTTTACAAGGGGATAGGGCTAAGGCAGCCCTGTAAATCTATTGGCTGAGTGCATTTCCCAGGCTCTGGGACTCAACTCGCTGCTGGGCACAAGAGAGAGAGAGAAGATAAACAAACAGGCAAATAGTGATGCAGACAATCTGTGCTCCACCTACTCCAGGTAGACAGTTCTGTTCTTGAATTCAAATCAAAAAGCACCCGTGCCCTGGACTTCTGGATGTAGTATGGAAGAGATCAGCAGAAAGGGTCTTGCCATTTAAATGAAGAAGAAAACATATTCAAGGGACGTAACAACTGCAAAACCACACTCATAAAATGAACAAAAAAAGAGAAGATGTTTAAGTCTAATCTTAATATGCCCAATCCTCAGCCGGGAGCCTTGATGAATGAAGGTGAATATACGTGTCCCAGGATAGGATTGCAGGATCCAATCTGGGTTGGTCACCAGGACCAGAGGTTTATTCTTCCAAGCTTTCGGTCTCATGCTGGAGCCCGTCCTCATGATCGGTCAACCTCTGGTCCCAGTGACTGACTCACATTGGATCCTGTAAGAGCTTTGCATTGAAACATTTCAAAAGGACAAATTGAATAAGTAAACCAACTTCAGCACAGAGGTTGGCATTAGTAGAACATGCCCAATGGAGGACCAAGCAATGAATAAAAGAGCTGGAGCACATCAAAGAGACAGAGAGAAGAAAAAAAGAATTCCTTCCTTCCTTCCTCCCTCCCTCCCTCCCTCCCTCCCTCCCTCTCTTCTTTTGGCTGCCTCTGGATGTCTGCACACCCACAAAGCTGACCTTGGACACCTGAAATGTAAAGGGGGCTTTTGATTTCCAACAAGAGCTGCACTGAAGTTGGAAGCACCGAGGGAGCTGAAGGGTTCCCACCTTCTACCCCAAGCTCACCCAACTTTTCCTGGCAAGTATCAAATTGTCTTGAAAGCCTGGAAGTAAAAAACCCCAGGCAGCATAAGTGGGATTCAGAAGACCTTCTCCTTAAGTTTCTTTGCTTTCATGTATTTTGTAAACAGGACGAATTTTTGTGGCTGATCAACAAGCTCTCCGAATTGAACCAACTGCCTGGCTTTGCCTCGCCCAGGAAAAGGAAGCAGCCACACCCCGCCAGTCAGGCAGGGACGGACTGCTTCTTGAAGAAGATGGACCACTGGCCTCCTGAGGATGGAGATGATGATGGTTGCCGTGGTCCTCCTAGACAGACTTGATTTCAGGGGCTTCATGAATGACTCCCCCGTTTTAGCCAGGCCCTGATTGAGGGAACTTAAAAAGCTGCCCCCATGTTATGCTACGGTAGCAATGCAGAAATTGGGAACAACTGTGAGATCTTGTACTTCCAATCTGGCCCTCCGGATATTCTACCTGCAAAGCTCACACAGATCAAGACTGAACCAGGTGAGAGGACACCAGGCAGTCCAAAGACGGGAGAGGAAGAGGAAGGAAGGGATTCATTTTGTAGACAAACACCAAGCCTGTTTCGACAGGGAACTCGAGAGACGTGATCGGAATTCTTGGGCAGATTCCAGCAAAATGGTTGCTAGGGGGAGGACAGGGGACAGTCAATTAAGAAAAGTGTCAATCACAACAAGTAAATAAATAAATAAATATTCAACCTAGCAAGTAATCTGTAAATCTTCCTCCAACTTAAGACATCACTCATGGAGAAGGTGAAGGATAAGACGGGGCCCTTCTCACCACTCCTTTCTAATGCTGACAGCGACTTGCTATCTCTTCGCTAATCTCCCCAATAAAGAGAGAAAATTAAATCAATAGCTCTCCTCCCATTTGGGGGCCTGAATTTTTGTAAGCTCCTCTGTCCCTGTGGGTGCATTTGCGTATGCATATGTATCTATGCGGGCCCATTTAGATCTAAATCGGGGGGGGGAGGTCAAACTCAAGGCCTGCGGGCCATATCTGGGCCATGGGGTGCTTGAATCTGGCCCGCAGGGCCACCCTGGAAACATTGAAGGACTGACCTGCGGTGCAGAGCTAGGGGTGGGGGTGGGGGGGCTGCTGGCCAAGGGTTGCAAGAGGCCGTCACTGGCAGAGGCACCGTAGACTACTACAGGCGCCCCCCAACTTGAGTGATGTCAAACTGGCCACGCCCACCCGGCCCCCAAGGTCAAACACAACTGTGATGCAGCCCTCGATGAAATAAGAGTTTGACGCCCCTGATCTAAATTGATGGAAGGGGAAAAGGTTCCACGTGCATACTCTTTATTTTTCATTCCAAAATCGGAAGAGAAAGAAACAAATGAAAAAAAAAACCTGTTTTGACAATATTACCTGGAGAGACTGACTTGTTCTGCTGCCCCTATAATCCTCTCCACAACCTCCAGGCGCCCCCCCCCTCCTTTGTCTGAAGGGTCTTCTGCTGTCCTACTTAAGCCACATGTCTAAACCCACCAAACAGAAGCGGTGAGAAAGGTCACTCAAGCTCCCCACCGTCTCCTGAACAAACCCAAAACCCACCAGGGACTCGAATCATTTGAGTTTATTTAAGCAGCTCCAGTAAATCGCAGCCTTTCCATTTGTTTCACCGTCCAATAAAAGGAAAAAAGAAACCCAGCGTATTAGGTAGGGCAGCTGTAAGAAAAATAGTTAACCTATATGAAACAAATACTCAGCTTCCACTTTCTGGACCAAAAATAAGAGAGCTGAGTGATGCTACAAGGTTTACAACAGATTCTTCGGGGTTTCTACTATGGAATCTGACAAAAACAAAAAGACAAAAATAGCCACTTAGCTATTTATGTATCAAGGAATCTCTAAGAATAATTTCGATAGATAAAAACCACCGTTCAGCAACTTAAAGAAAACAACATGTTTTCTTTAAGTTGCAAAGGGGAAGATAGAAAAGGAAACCGCGTCAGTCAAAATGGAAGCCAGGGCGTCTTCCAAAAATCTTGAATGAACTATGTAACTAGGTAATCAAGAAGATGTTGTCCAAAGGTTTTCCCCAAATTATGGGGGGACTTTTCAAAAAAGCAATCACCTCTCTGTCCAGGAATTTACCACTGTTTTCAAATCAAGAGCCACACTTAATCCCTCAGTGAAATCTCTGAGACAAAACAAAAAAACAGGTGGAGAAGATAAAAACCAAATTGGGGTGAAATCCAGCAGGTTCTGACAGGTTCTGAAGAACCGGTAGCAGAAATTTTGAGCAGTTCAGAGAACCAGCAAATACCACCTCTGGCTGGCCCCAAAGTGGGGTGGGAATGGAGTTTTTTCAATATCCTTCCCCCAGGAGTGGGGAGGGAATGGGGATTTTGCAGTATCCTTCCCCTGGAGTTGGATGGAAATGGAGATTTTGCAGTATCCTTCCCCTGCCATGCCCACCAACCACACCACGCCCACCAAGCTATGCCTACAGAACTGGTAGTAAAAAAATTTGGATTTCACCACTGAATCAAACTCATGGATATTGACATCATATTTAAGCAAATATTTCGGATTCTTCACTTCCTGTGTTCACTTTTTCCCTTCCGTCGCAGTAAAGCCACCAATTTAGGAGAGGCTCTTCCCCAGCTCCTGTTCAAAAGCATGCAAATGTGAGTAGATCAATAGGTACCACTTCAGTAGGAAGGTAAGAGTGTTCCATGTGCCTTTGATGTATAGCCATGCGGGGCACATGACTACAGATATGTCTTCGGACAACGCTGGCTCTCTTGGCCAAGAAACGGATATGAGCACCCTGCCCTAGAGTCAGACACAACCGGACAAGGAAACCTTTACCTTTTACCTTCCCAAATCTTTCAGGTTACCCTTGAGATTGGGCTGTATATCTTCAGAGAGGAGAGAGAGAGAGGTGGCCAAAGAGGTGGCAAAACCTTCTGCTCATGCGCAGAAAGTAAAATACACATTACTTCCTGGTTAGAACCAGGAAGTAATGACACCCGGGCGGGTGGGCGGAACTTTGCTCCACCATCGCTACTGGATCGTCGAACCACCGGCCATGATCGCTACCGGATCGCGCGATTGGTCCGATCCCGGAGCATTTCACCCCTGGGTTAAGATTCCCCGTGGTTTGTTTAGAGCAGGGGTGTCAAACTCAGGGCCCAGAGGCCGGATCTGGCCCGCAGGGCCACCCTGGAAACAGTGAGGGACTGGCCCATAGTGCCTCTGCCAATGAAAACAGGCTCCCAAGCTCCGTTTCCAGCTGCGATGGCCTCCTGCAACCCTCTAACAGTGAAAACGGAGCTCGGGAGGGCAGCCCGCCTGAGCTCCATTTTCACTGGCAGAGGGTTGCAGGAGGCTTCTGCAGCCAGAAATGGAGCTCGGGAGCCTCTTTTTGCTGGCAAAGCCCTCAGGCTGCCAGAAGCGCCCCCGACATGAGTGACATCAAGCAGTCCATGCCCACTCTGGCCACACCCACTCTCCCCCCACCCCAAGGTCAAAAACAACCCTGATGCGGCCATCCATGAAATCGAGTTCGACACCCCTGGCTTAGAGGCAGTAACAGCCATTCTTCCTTTGGCCCTTCAGCAGAACCCACAGCTGGGGGTCTCCATCTCCGCCCTTTCTGTGCTAAAAGAAAAACTGACTGACCCCAACAGAACTGGCAGAGGGGGGCAGAGGATGGGGGGGCAGAGAAGAACTCGTGGGCAGGAAGCCTCGATTCCTGGCTCAGCTTCGCTGCCTACCTTCCTAACAGTCATATTTGGTGTTAGGATTTTCCTCTTGGTTACCTAACCCACAAATCAAAGCTGCCAAAAGCAAAGAGCAGAAGGAGAAACACCCACGGATCAGCGCTGTGACATCCCCGCCACGCAAGGATTGTCACAACATTTGCCCATCCAGATGTGATGAGCAACAACGCTGGGCTGGGAGGCCCAGAGCAACAATTATCCATGGTGGGGGTTTTTTTTTCCCCAGTTCTGCAGTTTCTGCCCATTAATGAAGCATTGCTGGGCGTGGAGCCTCAGGAGACCCCCGGGAGGGAAACCTTAACTCTCTCAAGGAGGAGGACGGGGGGAGGGGGAGAGCATGCAGAGGGAACATCAAAAGTCCCGGCAAATAATGGCCGAACAGGGCTTCGTATGAACGCTTGGGTCAATAAAACAGAATTTATATAAATGTTTCATTGTCTCTGGGCGGAATTCAAAAAAAAAAAAGAAAAATCACAAGGCCTCTCAAATGTGCTTTTCAAAGCCCAGCAGGTTTTTATGTCTCCTGTTCAAGACTGGAACTGTGGTTTAATGCCAATATATAATAATTGTAAAGAATTATTAAGACATTTACCCCTCCACTGTGTACCTCCGGGCTAGATCAAAGCCCACAACACCACAATATAAAATTGCTTCTTGACATCCGTGAGGCCAGAAGGATTCAAGCAGAGGAGGTAAAATATGAGACCGTAAGATGGGAGTTGAGCAGTCTATAAAGGCCCCGGCATAGCAAACTTTCATGAACAGACACTTCCAAAGTTTGAGCCTCTATACTTTATGCATTCATGTTTGAAGTTTTAAAAAAGCCGTAATCTTAAAGAGAGGTTCTTACTGCCAGAAGGAAACATTAGGGATGCCTGGAGTCACCAGCCATTTATGTCAGCTTTAAACTTCAGCAGAGGTTAACAAAGCTCATCGGCAGCTTGTCAAATCTGATCTATCGCAGAATTCTCACTGTCTACAACCAGCCAATGGGTGAGAAGATGGAGGTGATAAGGATCCGCATTTCTTACCTGCAAATTAAAAGAAAAAGGAAAACCGGTGAGCCTTAAGGTTTCTCCAAAGATCTGGGCTGTTATTCTGCCAAAGCATCAACAAACAAAACTATAAAAAACATTGCAGGCATTATCAGAAGGCAGCCAGACTGTCATAAAATGGAAGGGGGAAAATTGGACACTCATTAGCACTCTCTCTCTCTCTCTCTCTCTCTCTCTCTCTCTCATGGGAAGCGACCAGGATTTGGGCATGACTTTCAACCAGCCAATTTTATAATTAGGTTCTCTCAGCAGTCCTCGAATCGAGATGCCTGTCGCCATGGCTTTTCGGTAGCGTTACCTCCTGTGGCCAAATGCCAACAGTAACAGTAGTAATAATACCACAAGAACATTGCAAATTCTCTTTGGTTAATGTTTTATGTGCCGTAATTTGTGCTTCTCCTTTCTGGACTGGTGACGTTGTGGAGACGCCAAGCCCTTCTTCCTTCTCTTTTGCCCATGGATGTGCACCTGGGCACCGAGGTTTTATTAGTTGAGAGTCTCCAACTCATCCCCCATTTTTCCCCTCCGATTCTGCACACAAAGCTTCCTTGGAAACACAGCCCAACAACCCACAACAATGAGAAGCTCCTGAAGTCAAATCACCCACGTAGATCTTGGCCTGACACGGGCAATGGAAGTCGGGGGGGGGGGAGTTTGACATGACTGGACGCACCCAGTGTTTCCATCCGAAGCTCCCGCGTCCTCGGCCAGGCTTTGTCCTGCTCACAGGGTGGGAAGCTAACGGTGGGCCTAAGAGCCCACTATTGCTGCAGCCGTTGTGTTACCATAACAGCTGTGTTGCTAATTCCCCACCCGCTTCCATCACGCCAACCCCGGGCTCTGCGTGGAGCTGCCCTGCAGTCATTATTCACCAAGCACTCCCATTAACAAACTGCCCTTAATTACAGAGCTAATTGCAAAATTATTTCATAGTAGCAATTATTCCTCTCGGCTCATCCCCAGCTACTTGAAGTAGGAGAGCACCTACAAAGGTGGCACTGAGCCAAGTCATCAATGACCAGAGACTACTTTTAAAGTGGGTCTTCCAGAAAAATATACCAATGACCCCCCCCCACTTTCCTTGAGTCAAATTCTTTCCTTCCTTCCTTCCTTCCTTCCTTCCTTCCTTCCTTCCTTCCTTCCTTCCTTTCCCCCTCCTTCTCCTCTTCTCCTTTCTTTCCTTCCTTCCTTCCTTTCTTTTTTCTCTTTCTTTTCCTTTCCTTTTTTTCCCCTTCCATTTCTTTCTTTCTTTTTTCTTTTTCTTTCTTTCCTCTTTCTTTTCTTTTTCTCTCTCTCTCTGTTTCTTTCTTTCTTTCTTTTCTTTTTTTCCCCATCTCTTCCAGCTAAGAGTCTCAGTTAAAGAGGCACATTTGCAACTGGTTTTTTTCCCTACTGCTAGCAAGTGGCTCCATACTTAACATCACTATTTACCTTGAATCTGTCCAGGCAGCTCTGCAGCTGAACCGATTCGTTTTGTTTCTCTCAAGGGTGGAATGGCTGCTCCCTCTTCCTTTGGGAGGAATCCTTCACAGTGAGAACTAAGGCCAAGCACGTGAAGGGGGAAGCCTTGGTAGCCCCTTGGTTCCTGTCCAGAAGTTGTGGGAACCCACTCCTGTTTCCAGACAATCACACTTCCTCCCTCAACCATCGTAAGATATATCAGAACCAACCAAATCAGAGAAGACCAATCACAACCTTCACTTCCTGTACAAAACTGCATCAGTTCTGGTGTGCCCTAAAAATCTTGGTGGGGAGATCTGTTGTTGTTTTTTATAAAAAGTTTTTTATTTTTTTCTTTCTTATACACATGTTGTAAATGTATTCTCTTGTCCATAAATAATCATACATATTTTTTCTGAAGAAAGCACGAAGATAAGACATTTTAATTACATTTGGGGTTGCTCTTCTACCCTTTCTTTCCCTTCCTTTCACAACAAACCTTCTTCTCCTCTTTCCCCTCCCTTCCTCCCTCCTCGCCTCTCCTACTTTCTTCCTCCTCCTCACTTTCCTCCTTCCTCCTTCCTCTCCCTCACTCCTCTCCTCTTTTCTCTCCTACTCTTGTCCCCATCCTATCTTCCTCTCTTTCCCCTTTCTTCCATTCCTCCCTCTGGTGGGGAGATCTGTTGAGGGGAGAAGGGACACCAAATGGTCATAATTCACCAGCTTAGGTTCCATCCTAAGCAGGTGCGGATCAGGCCACCTGCTTCTATTTTTCTCCATACTTTTCCATTTACCTACTGCAATCCCTTCAACTTATTTTATTTATTTATTTATTTTGTCACAACAGTATATGTAAGTATCATACAAAAAGATTATATAGTATATAAACATATATATGAGTAAATATTAGGAGGTATAAGCATATATATATATATATAGGAAGAAGAAAAGAAAAACAATAGGACAGGAATGGTAGGCACATTTGTGCACTTATGCACGCCCCTTCTGCCATGCCCCAATTTCTACCCCTCCCCCGCCCTGCGTTATTTGAAAGATGTACCCCATGAAGTAGGGCCCTTAGTGCTCAGTTTTAGTGCTGAATCAGACCCACAACCACGTTTGCTACTTGTATCCTGCCATGCGCACAATCCCTTTTTCCTCTAAGGAAGAGGCAGATCTTCCTAAAGAAAAGCATTTTAGCTGGGCCGCTCCTCAATCCGCCAACCTGACATGCCAGGAGAGCATTTCAACTGCCAAAAAGGACAATCCCCAAGTGGGAGCCAGGTGCAAATTCAGCCAGGCTACTTTCAAGGAGGAAGACATAGGAATAACGCAGGAATAACCACGATGGTAGAACACGTGTCAGGAAAGGAGAAAAAAAATAAGTTATACCCTACAAGCAATCTGAAGTTCGCAAAGTTCCTAGAAAAAAATAAGATGCCATGGAAATTTCCATAAGAGATTGGACAAGACCTTGAGCAGTTTTTCTCCTTCCTTCATTGGTCCAGCAAAAAAGAAGTTTGAGGGCTGCCACTGATTCCCAGAATGAAGTTTACACTAAATGCTTTTGTTCCAGCGTTTCTTCCCGGGCTCAGATTTAATATCAAACTCCCACAAAGAAAGCCACCCCCACCCCCAAGACAAATGAGGCTCACGTGTGCAAGACAACCACAGTTAGATTAAAAACTCCTCATAGATCAACATGAAGAGCCAGTAAGTGAGTGTATTTCATTTTGATCATTGCGCATATGGCACTGATGAGAAAAACCGAGGCAGATTAATCTGCGCGCTCATGTGGGGAGAGGCGTATTAGGGGGTCTTTCTTGGAAAAAACAGAAATGCGAGATTCTTGGACCATCTGAGCAAGGATTGTGATTTGGGCTGAGGATGCCAACTTATTCCTTAAGGAAGTCCATCTGGTGAGGCCGTCTTGATGGATTCCTTACAATTTCTCTGCCCGAATGTTTTCATCATTCTCTCTCTTGCAAAGAGCAGTTCTTTGAAAAAGGTGTATTCGGAAACTCAAGGGCTTTCCACAGTCAGAGAAAGCCAATATCATAAGCCATAAATTGATATTTCTCCGTTATTGTCATTTTTGCTCTTAAAACAGCCATCATAGTCTAAAGCACCTTGAATATCAAGCTATGAGATCAAAAAGGAAATGCACACTAGAGTAAAGATTTTTTAAATCAACCAGTGAACGGAAAGGCGCAGATATGAAAACAGAATTATCCCTGCAATGTTTGATAAATTTAGTTAGCCTTGAGAAGGAGAGAATGAGGCTGGATATGATATACCTCTTCACCTGGGAGTGGATGCTTCACAGAAGGTTGAGCACTGCTTTCCATCACAATGTCTTTGAAATACAGGTGGGAAACCCCAACTGAGCCTTAAGGAAAAGCTTGCTAACAAGGGGAACCATCCAAGCATGGAACCAGGGAAGTGGTGGACTGTTCTTCACTAGCAGTCTTCAAACAGAGGCTGGGCAGCCATCTGTCCAGGAAGCCTTCACTGAATTCTTGCACAGTTCAGAGGGTTGGATTCAAAAAGTTAGGTGGCCCCCTTCTCCACGATGCCAGGGCAAGGAAGAAAAGCCCAGACCACAAGCAATGGCACAGGGCATGCTCTAAATCCCTTCTGTTAAACAATGCCATCCTGAAACAGCCTCCCCCCAGAGATTCAGAGGGACCCAACCCTATGAAGCCTTTGACAAGGCACTGAAGGCCTGCCTGATCCCTCGGGGATCTGGGTCAGGGTGGAGATGAGCTCTGGGTGGCTAAGAGCTGATCATCCTCAGGTACCAAGAGGGGATGTTTAATCTTATAATCCACCTGGTGTCCCTCGTGTGAGAACTTATGTAAATGATACGAATACGATAAAAAAAATAAATACTGGTATATGTTCCTGGGGAAAAGGGTATATTTGTTTTTATGAATTACTGTGAGCCAACAAGAACGAGCGAGATGGCCGTATAAGTCCTGTAAGCAAACAAATGCATTTTGTCTCAGAACGAGACAGGGCTGGAGGAGGGTGGTGGCTTTTAAGGATGAGTGTTAACCGGCCCCACCCATTCGCTATTTTTCCAAAATGTTCACTGGTTTCTCTTTTCAAAGCCATGCATTGATTCCAAGGGAAGGAAGCTGTGGGCCAAGCAAATTGCAGGCCATGTCAATATGCTGCTGACCTGGGACCTGCCTGCTTTCCTCCCTCAATGAAGGATGACGGGGGGGGGGGGTAGGGGGTTATCAACGAGCAGCCCATCCCAGGATATGCTGGAAGTACAAGGACGTCTGATGGTCCTGAAAGGCCCGTTTTGCCTCCTGCTTCCTGTAGGTGGAAGCAAACGCCTTGCAGAAAAGATGAGGCTATTAAATGTTCTGGCCTGGAGCGTTTACATGGATGCGCTCCTTCCTTTCCCTGCGTTGGCTGACTGAGCCATACCAGAGCGCTTCACATGGGCCAGCAAGCCACGGGAAAGCCACCTGGAGCCACTGAAAGAGGTCAGACTTCCAGACTGCACCCTGGCAAGTCAAAAGACAGCTGGGTCTTCAAGATGGACACAGCTGTTTTCCCTCTAAAAGTCCACCTTGTACCTCAGAGTGAGCAATCCCCAGGTATGTTTCCTCCTATTGGACACACGCAGAGTTTCTAAAGGCTTCAGGGGTCATTCTGGGATTCTCTAATCCAGGGGTCTCCAATCTTGGCAACTTTAAGCCTGGCGGACTTCAACTCCCAAAATTTCCCAGCCAGCTTTGCTGGGAGTTGAAGTCCGCCAGGCTTAAAGTTGCCAAGATTGGAGACCCCGGCTCTAATCAGCCCGTTTCCAAAACCTCAGGCCTCAACAACTTGGGGACAACTGGGGGGAAGAGGATCAGAGGTGGGTTCTACTTACCTTTACTACCGGTTCGTAACGGGAGCGCACGCGCGCTTCTACGCATGCACAGATCATCAATTACGATGTCCGGGTGGGTGGTGGAGCCTCCCATCGCTTTTACTGCCGGTTCTAAAGAACCGGGCAGAACCGGGAGCAACCCACCACTGCAGAGGATACCTCGACATGCTGAAGATAAAGGTTCAATTTCAGAGAGAAGCTGGCAGGGAGGTGCCAAAGAAGCTTTCTTAACAGGGCAGGGACCACCAGGAGAAGCAAGCTGTTCCACTCCTGAAGCCAACAATTCCCGATTCCACTGGCTAATCTAGTGGAATTTTATCAGAGAAAGGAGAAGAAACTCCACGTAGATGAATGGGATAAAAATGCTTTAACTAGCTATGATGGAGTCAAACCCTAGGACTGTTACCACGTCACACGTCCACTGTGTGCCACTGAAATGCAGGTGAACAGCTGAATGTGGGACTGATCTGGCTTTGCCCCGGCAAGCCACTCTTCCCTTCTCACCAGCAGAAGGGTTCCTGTAACACGATGCATTTCCTTAGTCCTCACTCTGGTAAAAAGAGACGCAACCATCATGCCAGGAGCATAGATTGGTTTCCCCATCAGAGCATCCCCACCACCAACCAATCCTTATTTATTTCCGTTGATGATCATAACTAGGAATCAACACCAACAAGACGTTGGAGAAACCCAACTGGGATGGATTACACCCCCCCCCCGTGCCTTTTCTCCCCCCCCCCCAAAAAACATACTTCCTTCTGCTCATTTGAGCAATGTGGTCAAGAGGCATCTTTCAGATGGTAGATATTCCTAAATCATGTCGGGTTTTCTCACCAGCCATAAGCCCCGTAAGCAGATATTTGGATCCTACATTCTTTGGGTTGAAAAATGTAATTATCCTACTTTTTAGGACATGCTGCCAGGGTAAGATGCTTAAAGGCAGTGATGGGTTTCAAAAAAGTTTACTACCGGTTCTGTGGGTGTGGCTTGGTGGGCGTGGCAGAGGAAGGATACTGTAAAATCTCCATTCCCACCCCAATCCAGGGGAAGGTTACTGCAAAATCCCCATTTCCTCCTAATCAGCTGGGATTCAGGAGGCAGAGAATAGATGGGGGAGGGGCCAGTCAGAGGTGGTATTTACTGGTTCTCTGAACTACTCAAAACTTCCGCTACCAGTTCTCCAGAACTGGTCAGAACCTGCTGAAACCCACCTTTGCTTAAAGGACTAACAAGTGTGAAAATGTGAGCACCCCAAGATATTAATATGAGTTGTTTACTTTTTCCTAAGTGAAAAAGACATCAATTTGCCTGAAAACTACCATTTTCCCAGCAATATGTTCTGCATTTTTGTTCTCTCCTCTAGCAAACTAATAACCTAAAATTATTTTCGAAAATAAGTTGAGAAAAAAATGGGGAAGAGGAAAAGATGCACAAAATACTCATTTTTTAAATTAGCCCAATTTTCTGAAACCGAAGAACATTTTCTTGCAGCATTTTCTACTCAGATTATTTAATTTTACATCATCTTCATCAGATCTAAAAACGGAAGGTTTCCTGGCATTGAAGAGAAGCATTTCTATTCTTTCACACATCTATTTCTTGATTTGGCATATTTCTAAACACATCTGAATGTCTGTAACATTTTAGGTACCAATTTAAAAACCAGGAAATATTCCAGAAACATTTTATAGGAAGAAGAAGCTGGACAAAAATAAAAGCAGCATCTTGAACGACGTCACCCACTTCTCCCCATCCAGGGACATCACCTGTTTTTCCAAAG
Source organism: Ahaetulla prasina (assembly GCF_028640845.1). NCBI lineage: Eukaryota > Metazoa > Chordata > Lepidosauria > Squamata > Colubridae > Ahaetulla > Ahaetulla prasina. The sequence continues at coordinate 9,518,895 of NC_080547.1, read as the reverse complement.
TTGAGTTGCTCCCAAGGCAGTATATTATTTATTACTTTATTTCTTTGTAATTAAATGCTGCTGGAAGAACTCCAAAGAGCTTACATTCAATCAATAAAAGTGACATCGTTTTCTGGTTGCAGACTTGAGGTCTACAAAGCACAACACAAAGACAGAAAAGGATGGGAAGGGAGGGGGGGGGGAATGCCAAGTCAGATGCTAATTCTTTAAATTAAATCATCCTTCCCTTGAGGAATGATGGCGGAGGGAGGGCAGGCTCTGTTGGAGATGTCTATCTTAGCCAAGCTGAAGGAGCTTGGCTCTCCTCTCCCATCTCTCGCTGATGAAATTGGTGGGTGGATTCTGAAAACGAAAATGCTGATCTCAAGACCCTTCTTTTTTTTTCTGAAATGTTTCACGGGGCCCAGGAAAACTGAATCCAGAAGAAGGGGGCTTCAACAGAAGACCTGCAAGCTGGAAGTGGGGTGGGGTGAGGCTGGGACCAGGGGAGACGCAGGAGCTGCCTGGCTCAAGCCCTGCAGAGAGACAGCTTTTCTCCCAGCTCATCTCAGAACAAGGAATCTGCACCGAATCCAGCAAAACAATAAAATATAATAAAATAATCAAGATTAATTGATTCATCCATGCATGTAAAACAATACCCATGCAAGAGTAAACCAGACAACTCCTCTCTCTCTCTCTCTGACTTCTCAGCTCCATCACCAAGCTTGATTATGAACAAAATTGAATTACACAAATATTTCACTAAATAACTTTTTAAGCCTCATTAATATTAATATCAAATCTCTCTCCTTGGTGCTTGGCATTTAAAACCCCATTAAAAAAAAAAGATCTCTAATTTAAGGCAGACTTCCAGCATGAGAATGAGAAAAGGCGCTTGCCAGGGCCGACTCCCTCGGCTCCCGGAGAGGCCCACCTTCTGCCTGGGCTCCTCCTGAACATCACTCCAGAAGGAAGAAGCTCAGAAACCAACCTTGGGCTCCTCATATTTGCAGACCCCTCACATCCAGGACATAAACTGTTTCACCTCCTACCCTCAAAACGACGCTATAGAGCAGAACACCAGAACAATTAGACACAAGAACAGTTTTTCCCGAAGGCCATCACTCTGCTAAGCAAACAATTCTCTCAACAATGTCAAACTATTTACTGAATCTGCACTACTATTACTCTTCTCATCGTTCCCATCACCCGTCTCCTTCCACTTATAACTGTAACTTTGTTGCTTGTATCCTTACGATTTATATTGATATTGTTTCCTGATTGCTTATTTGTACCCTATGATTATCATTAAGTGTTGTACCTTAGAATCTTTGATGAACGTATCTTTTCTTTTATGTACACCGAGAGCATATGCACAAAGAAAAAAATCCTTGTGTGTCCAATCACACTTGGCCAATAAAAAATTCTATTCTATTCCATTCCATTCCATTCCATTCTCACTTGTCCCAGTTCTGAGCTGTGAAGGCCATTCCAGGGGCTCTGAAGAAGACCTGAGCACCTTCCCAACATTGTGACTCTCAATGGAGCTACAGCGAAGATGGGATACTGGAAATGGAGCAGCCAAGGAAGAGAGGTGGGTCCCAAGTGCAGGGAGCCCAGGCTAGGCTGCCCCCATCTCTCCTCTCTCAATTCAGCACAAGTTACTTTAATCTAGTTGTTACCATCTCTCGTGAATTATTTCTTGTTCTGGTGATGATGGTGTCTATTCTTTGTTGTGGCCGTCTTGAGTAAGGACTTGCCTTTGCAACTAACCTTCCCAACCAGAACCTCAATAGTCAACCAGCAACTCAAAGATAAACAAGTTGGGGGAATGAGGAGTGGCCTGACCAACAGGGCATTCAACCACCACCACAAGATCACTTTCCCTCAAAGGCAACATGCAACAAACAACTGGAAAGTCGCCCTTTTCTTTTAGAGAAGACAAAAAGGCCACAATTTTGTCCAAGAACTCTTGACTGCGCAAACTAGCTAGAGAATCTGGGTCAACTCTTAAAAGCTCCAGAGACATGAAGAGTCGTTGCAGGTTCCGAATTCCTTGGAGAATCCAGGCCAGGAAAAGCAACAGGTCTCCCAACTCAGCTCTCTCTGGCTTTCTAGAGGTATCACCAATTGGGAGTAACAAAAATCTCATTGTCAGGTTGCTCCTAGGAATACAATTCAATGGGATCAAGAGAATTAAAACCCAGAAGAAAAGAGGGATACTGAATTAGAGCAGGGGGTGTTGTGGTCTGCCAGCTGCCTGCGGAGCTGGCAACGGAATAGGACAGCGATGAGGCTGAGGTGGGGTCAGAGCCATCTGGGAGTGATGTGTGGACTCCAGAGCCCCCAGAGGCTGACAGTGGTGGGGCAGAGGAACAGGAGGAGCCTGTTCCTAATGCATGCATGAGAAGAGCTGCCAGAAGCCAAGAGCAGCTCAAGCAAAGAAGACGACTCAGAAGTAGGGCCAAGAGATGATTGGCTCCTCCCATAAGGCTTAAAAGACCAGCAATGGCATTTGGACTCTTTGCCGGAAAACAACTTTGATAGCTTCGTCTTCTTGCATTTATTTTTGTATCGGTGTCTTCTGAACTTTTGCCAAGAAAGGCCTTTGGCAGTTTGCCTAATTGGACCAAGGTTGGTGATAGGCCTGAGGAATTTGTGTTGGGAGGAATTTGCTTTAATTTAGTTGAACTACGCTGGGAATGAAGTAATTCTCAGCTGTTTGAATAAAATTTGTTTGTTTTTTCACTGACTTGAGTTTCCCACTACATACTTGGGCCTGAGTCACACCAGAGGACAGGTTAGGGTTAGGGTCAGCTGGGTGGGGAAGTCTGGGAGTTGAAGTCCACAAGTTTTAATGTTACCAAGGTTGGACACCCCCAAGTTAGAGAAGAACAAGGCAGGCAAGCAGCTTGGTCTCTTTCCCACCATGCCACCCATCCCAGAAGCTCTGCTAGCTCCCTCCTCCTGGATCTTCATGTGCTTTCAGAGAGTCTTTGAAGAATGATCCCCCCTCCCCTGGTCAACTGGTAACTGTTTTTGCTAGGTATTATGTTATTTATTGAACTGCTGTTTCTGTTTATTAGGTAATGGGATTGGAGGTTCATTTTCTAACCCGAACATTTTATCCCACGTATTGCTATTGTAAGCTGTGGTGAGTCCAGAAGGAGTTCTGGCACAAAGATTTCAATAATGTAATATAATTGCAGTCCTGCTACTAAATACCTAAGGACTTCCAGCTGTTTCAAGTAGCCAGCGCTCCTTTTTTGATTAACCGGGGCCCCTCCCAATAAAATCTTGGGTTTGAAGGATATTCGCAAGATAAAATTCTTGATATTCCCGGGATTTGTTTGCGTGAGCGTTCTCGTCATCCTAATAGGACCTCAGCTCCCTGGCGCTCTTTCATATGCTCCCCCCTCCATACACACATGCCTACAACTCCAAGACTTTTAGCCTCGCATGAGATTAATTAGCACACCAGTTGCCTCCCTTTTCGATGCACAGTGAAGGTCTGTTAATGAGCGAGCCTCAGCACTTTGGTGGCCCTTTCTCAAAGAAGGACCAATTACTAACTGTCTTTAGTCTCTTCTCCCTGGTTAGTTTTTGTTCCCCCTGAGATGGCCTCTCATAGCCAACATCTGCTCCATGCCAGGCACTTGAATGAACATCCAGAGGGTTCCCTCTCCAGATGGGGTCTGCTGCCTGCAATTCTCTGTCCCCCTGCATCATCTGATGCAAGAGTCTTCCCTGTTTCACGGGCAGGCCTTCAGGCAGGGGGAAACATCGATGGCCAAGAGAAGGAACGAGGAGCCATTATATATTGCAGATGCAGAGGGTCGTGGCTGCCATTCTTGGATCCCACTGGATGTAACAGACAAGCCCGAGCACACATTAAAGCACACCAAAGTGAGAAGGAGGTGGAAGGAGAGAGAAGACGAGGACAGCCAGCAGCAAGATGGATGGACCCAAGTTACAGGGACAATGGGACACCCTGGAAGACCAGGGAAAGAATGGCTACATGGACACTAGGAGCTGAAAACAGTTTGAAGGCACACTGATTATGTGGCATTCTCCATCATGGGAAGATCTATCAAATTTCCATTCAGGATGTAGAGCTGCTTCTTGTTCTGTTTGAACTATCTGTTTGAAGGTGTCAGCTGCCATCTCACTCTTGTTTGTGCTTGGATACATGTGGTGACTATCTGCCTTGGACTATGGGGAGGATGGATGGGATGGGGGGGCTGCTTGGGGAAAGCGAGAGGAGCTGTATCCACCCACTCACCCCACAGCTTGCTGTATCTCCCCACAACGCTGTTTCAAGGTCACCTGTTTCAAGGTCAGAAGAAGATAGCTGCATACCAACCTCCTCTTGAAGTGACCATTCTCAAAACATCTTGCTTGAACCTGATTGGTTGGGGAGGAGGCAGTGATGGGAGGCAGCTGAGGGAGTGGAAATTTGAACTTAGTATATTGTGGCGCAATTCTCAGTTCTGGCTACGCGCCATTGCAACGCCCTTGACTTCTAATAACACTATATACCTTTCTCAACAAATGGAGCCAAGGATGGTTTCTATTTAGAGGTTTAAGCTGCAGCAGGTGTGACAGCAGGAGACGCTGAGCCTCAAAACAAAGGCTCAAGTTTGTAATCATGTGAGCCCACACTTGAATCTTGATAGACTGAAAGGCAACCTGGAGATGGAACCACAAGAAAGTTCATTCCAGCACCCAGAAACAAGCCTTTGACAGCTGGTCCACATTCCTTTGACCTGCTGTTTCTTTTTTTCTTTCCTTTTTCAGACCAGGCTCCTTGTCCAGATCCAGGGCTCAATGGGTCCAGATGGGTCAGGAAGCAAGGAGTTCAATGTAGTGAATAATGCCACATATTGCACACTCTTCCGCTTGATAATGGCTCAAAAATGGATGCCGAGGTCCAGCAACTGGGCTGATTTCCATAACTGCAACCTTCTTGTTGTTTCCCAAAATGATCTGTCCTTGAAGAGAGAATCATTGCTGGATTAAAAGAGAAGACCCTGCAATAATGATTCCTGGGGAGTTTATGGCCCAACGAGACATTAAATAACCGTCCTGACCTCCATGCACATTAACTAATCTGGCAACGGAAAGTTACCACGATGGCATTTCAAAAATTGAATTTTGCGTTACTATAACAAGCTAGAGCTGCAATCAGTGCAATTTACATTTGGCTTGTCAGCTTTAAACACTCCGGTACCTAATTCAATGTTCCTCAACAAAAATTTGATGAATTTCAGGAAGAGTTTCGTTTCATACTGATCAGCCAACTCAAAGGAATTATGCCAGTTATTTGTCACGTTTGTCATTCCTAAGATAAATAAAAACTGAAATAACTTTAACTTGCCTTGAGAACTATGGTGACAATGCAACATCTCTGTGAGCAAATTCTATCCTACTCTGGTAAGAGATTACTTTAATCTGATTCCTTAGAAGTCAGTTATTAGATATCCCGAAAAGTCTCTCTAGATGAAGAGATGCATAACATGGTTTTAAGCATGACAACATGATCAAAGCGCACATTATTTCGAAACTACAGAATTAAAAAAAATAAATAACTCTTGCGTGGAAACTAAGGCTGGAAAACTCAAGAGTCTGTTAACTAGATGGAGGACAGGAGGAGAATAGCTGAACCCAAGGGACTTCATTTATTAAAGACAATGGACTAAGGGGAGAAATGACGGGTCTGTTGTAACAAACATGGCCTCTGAGCAGAGATTAACAACGGGGAGATCTGACGCACAAAGAATAGCTCTACCGGATAAACAGATTCAAGTCCGCCCGCCCATTCTGACGTCTTTTCGATCCAGCACACCCCATGTCGGCTTTCTTCAGCTTTCCTCTAAAGCTGTCTGACCAGGTGTCCTCCACCAAGTCTCACCCACTTGGCTGGCCAGAGGGAAGACAACTGTTGTCCAGCATCTACAGAAGTTCCTCACTAGGCAATTAATTGCATTCATTCATTGGCATCCTCCAGTCTCAAAAGACTCTGGTATTGTGCTCTGGAAAGCGATCCTAAAACAGCATCTAGTGTGGCTAAAAAGGCCACTTTGAGAATGGTAATCCCTTCCACACTGAGGGCAGATACATTCTGTCCCCTGCCCAGCCCCCAGATTTCGCTGGTTCCGGAACTGCCTCTTTGCCTCAGCCTGCCGAACAAATGTCTCTTCGAATTGGAGGAGGCCATGCTGCGTCTTTAGCCTCCAAGCTGAACGATTGGAGGTCAAGGTTTCCCAGTTGTTGATGTCCATTCCCAGGGCCTTTAGGTCCCTCTTGCAGCTTATATCCTTATATCGCAGCTGTGGTCTCCCTCTGAGGCGCTTTCCCTGCACTTATTCTCCATACAGGAGAATTAGTGCAAGGAATCCGACCATTAGTCTTTCGCAATCCGACCATCAGCCATTCTCACGACATGCCCATGCCAGCGTAGACGTCGCTGTTTCAGTAGTGTATAAATGCTAGAATTACCACCTATCTTTCCTGCAAGGGAGACTGACAGGTCCTGCCTGTGGTCTCAGAAGAGCCCTGGGTGGGAGTGATGATCGTGGGAATCTGTACAGTAGAACAGCTACTAAATTTCATAGCAGAAGCTTTTCTTTGGACAAAATGGAGCTCCCTGGCAGAAGAAATGGAATGGTACAAGGAGGCAAGGATAGCAGAGACTACTGCTTTTCCCTGTCTGACCTCTCCGTAGGACAGCTGTAGGCTTGGCTGGAAAACGGTGAACCGGTCCCATTGCCCTGGGGCGCTGGAGTAGTATCCAGCACGAAGGTGAGGAGGAGAGAAAAAGGAAGGGGAACATAGCTCGTCTGAAAGCCTTCCTAAAAGTTAAGAACTTGGGACGCATTCCAGTAATAACCACGGCAAACCATCATTTAGGCAGCGCCACTTAGATCAAAGAGTCCCACAAAAGACACTGGGAGAGTCTAGGATTGTAGGGGGTGGGGGGGGGAAGGCTTGTGGTGTGCTTGAATACCAGGCGTGTTCTGAGGGAGCCTTTCTACACTTTCCAGCTGGCACTCCTCTGCGCAAATTCACTTTAAGACTCTACTATCTCAGCCGCTGAGTAAGAGAGAGCAGGGAGCCTTTTTTTTTTTTTTTTTTTGTAGCTTTAGTCCCCAAAAAGGGACCTCCTCCATATCTCCTCCGAGCGTACGAGGCTCCCTACTTCGGGTAAAATAATTCCAAATACTGAACTGCAATCCCATTAAAAAGCCATTGCCCATTTTTTTCCTGCTCGCCTGAGATTCGAGCCGCTTTGCTTACGATGAAAGAAAGCGCTGAGCATTTTTAGAAGAAAGAAAAGAAAAAAACCACAACCCAGCCTAACAACAACAGTATGCATTGGCTGAGTTCCGAAGATAGAATCTTATTTATTAAACTAGGTGGGTTGAAAAGAAAACAAGGGAGGGGAGCCAGAAGACTCCGATGAAGTCTAAAGAACCCCAGTGGGAAGTTTTGTGACGTGTCCACAAAAGGAAGCCGAGAGGGAGGCGAGTCCACCCAGATTCCTCGGATGGCATTTGTCCTACCAAAACCCCCCCAAGCTGCAGAGGCTCCCCATCCATCCAGCCTTCCGGAGGCCTTTGCTCAAGACAGCTTAAAATGAGGTCCTTTCTCTTCTATTCCCTGCGCTTGCCCTTCTGCAGGGAAAACCTCGTTGATGCAGTTTCCCCACAAACAGACCGCAAAACACAAAGATACAACCATGTTGTTTTTCCTGTTTTTGGAAAACTCACCAATCTATTAATTCAGCTAAGAAATAAAGTAGGTTTTTTCCCATTTTTCTTTGAGGCAGGGGAATCTGTCTGAAATGCATCATTTCCCATTCTTCATAAGGATGGAAAACATTAACCAACTTTGTTGAACATAGGATCAGGCTGATAGCCCAAGTGAAATCTGGAGATATGTGAATCACTCCATAATATTATCTGAAATCAAATGCCTACTGGACCTTGAAGGCTGTGAAAATCCCTATTAACAAACCCCTGCTGCAAATATTAAAGCTACTGTTGTCAAATAGGGAAAGGAACGGGAAGGGAGGGAGGGAGGGAGGGAGGGAGGGAGGGAGGAAGGAAGGAAGGAAGGAAGGAAGGAAGGAAGGAAGGAAGGAAGGAAGGAAGGAAGGAAAACAGAAGAGGAAAGATGATTAACTTTTTAAATGGGACCAACAGAGCAGCACTGATGTCTTTTTGTGAACCAACTGAGAGTCAATTGGACGGTGGCTGCAGTGACCCGTTTGGTCTCTTAAGGCCCACAGTGTAACCTGTTGGTAAGTACAAGTTCTGTCTGTGATGGGAAGACAAAGTCAACAGAAGATAGAGTTGATCTCTGCTGCAGACTCAACACAAGCATGTGTTTTCTCTGGAACTCTATTATATTAAAAAGAGAGATGCTAATGTGACATTTTAGCAGCACAAAAGGAGATTCTGTTCTAAAATTAGGGCATAAATCAAACACAGATATTCTCTCAGACACACAATCAACCCCAATTTTACTCCTCCTCTTTCTACATTGAGGGTTGTATTAAATTCCAACTAGCATGTTTCAACAGGAAATGCTACACTTTGAAGTTCACAAGGGGGCCAAGAAGAGAAGCAGTCAATGTGAGCTTCACTTAAACACCAAACTAACTGGAGAAGAAAGAAAGCAAGAAAAAGAAATGGAAAGAGAGACCAGGGGAGGGGCAGGTATTCGAGACTGTTGAGTATCCCTTACACCAGGAATTGGGAAGGGTCCCACGTGTCCTTCCGAGACCCCCAGGGTCATTTTGCTTGGTTACCTATGGCAAACCCAACAGTTGTGCTTCCAGGTCAACGGTATCAGCGGAGGATTGCACACTACAACGTTGCGGGTGGATGGTTCCAAGACAAGCACTAGATTTGATTTCATTTACCTCTCAATGCGATTAAAATTAAATTAATCAAAATTAATATGATCACTCCCCAGTTAAATATTTTCCCCTTCCGTCTGATTAACTACAATCTGGGAGCAACTTCTGGGGATCTCTGGGGACAGCCAAATGTTTTCAGAGGTTGCTCCAGAGTTTCAGGTTGCACCGTTCTGGTGATGGCTTAAGTGTGCAAACCCAGCCAATGATGGCTTATTTCCATGAACCACGGCCCAGCGTGGTCTCTTCAGAGAGATCAGAAACAGTGGAAGAAGAGGTTGCCTTGCAGCCCAAGGCTTCCCTGTAGCCCAGCGGTTCTCAACCTGTGGGTCGCGACCCTGTTGGGGGTCGAATGACGATTTGCCAGGGGTCGCCTAAGACCATCGGAAATATGGGAAGTATACTTGCGAGTCGAAGAATCGTGAATCCGGCTTCAGGCGCGATGAATTAAAAAAGAGAGAAATCTTTGCTCTGATGTCTCTCTCTCTCAAGCCAGCTGCAATCACTCCCAATCGCTAGCCTAATCTGGCTTCAGGCGCGATAAACTTAATAGGGGAGGAGTCTCCGCTTTAATGCCTCTGTCCTCAAGGCAATCGCAAGCAGTTCAGATCGCTAGCCAATATGGCTTCAAGCGCGATAAATTCAAAAAAACAGTTAGCCGCTTTTTTCCCCCTTCTGCGGCTGCTGAGGCACGCTGAGATCGCTGCCTAAAAAAAATAATTTTACGGTTGGGGTCGCCACATCGTGGGGAATTGTATTAAAGGGGTCGCAGCACTATAAAGGTTGAGAACCACTGGTGTAGCCCCTGCTGAGCCCCTTGGGAAGGCCACAGTCGCCAGTCATGTCCCCCTGCAGGAAGTCCTGTGGAAGGGAGCCCACCGCCTTCCCTTCCCCCGCCTCCTGAATCCACAGGCAGACAAAGACGTTGGCTTCTACCAGTGGGCTCATTTTTGCTCTGGGATTTTTCTTCCATTGTTGGGGGAAGAAAGGCGGCTTTTTCCTTTTATTTGCCTCACTTAGGCCTATTTAAATAACTTGTCTATAATTTGCCATTCTGTTAATATGCAAATGTTAATGGCTATTTTCTCCCCTTCTTTGTACATGTTTCCTCCACTCAATTTCTTTCAGTACATAAAGTTTGGGGGGAGGAGGAAGGAGGAAGGAGGAAGAGAACCAGTAGCAAAAATCCCTGCCCCCCCCCATGCCCAGCTGAGCCGCGCGATCATCAGAGGCTTTTTACTTTTAAAAGCATTTTTCTTCAGCTGAAAAATTGCTTTTAAAAGAAAACAAAAGCCTGTGATGATCAGGCAACTCAGCTGGGATCGTCAGAGCCTTTTAAAAGCATTTTTTTACAATCTCTTCAGCCAAAGAGGTTGTAGAAAAAATGCTTTTAAAAGTAAAAAAAAAGTTGGCCACGCTCACCCAGTCACATTACTCCCCAAGCCATGCCTACAGAACTGGTAGTAACAAATTTTACATTTCACCCCTGGGAAGAAGCCTTAAGAGAAAAGGGCCCAGCCTCTCACCCATTGTTCAGAATCCTAAAGGCAAAAGGAGAAATTAATTGATATTGTAAACAAGTGTGAATAAAATATGGAGTGGTTAAAGAAAGGGGGGGAGGGAGGGGGGAGAAAGAGAGAAGTGAAGTGTTTTACTGAGCTTAATGCATTAGAAAAACATCTCCCAACCATCCAGAAATGCAATAACTAGACTTAAATAGGCCACAGGGGTTTTTTTTTCCCAAAGAGGAAAAAAATATCGGAGGCTTTATAGTACGGGGGGGGGGGAGGGGACCCACAGTGCATAAATTAGCATCCCCTTTGTTTTGAACTCAATGAATTTATATCATCCTTCAACACTGTTTAGGCAAAGCAAATACAAACAAGGAAATCACATTATTCTTTCCAATCCACACACACAAAAATGATCTGGATATTCACATTTAAAATTGCTATCATGGATTAGCTTAAGGCAATTATTTCTCCTGCTGCATTCTTTTTTACAATAATTTTAAAAAGAATTCATGTCTCTCGCCTAACAAGAAAAATGAAATCCCATTAGTTGAGTCTCCAGTGGATATTAACGTTCCTTTTGTTTACAAAGGTTAATATCTCCCAAATAAAGGAACACACACTGCCTGTTAAAATAATTACATCATGACATTTCAGAAAGGTTGGCAGATAGACATGGTTTGAAGGAAAGAAACAAACAAAGTAAGTAGGGATACGGTGTTTTTTTTTAAAAAAAAAACAAATCCCTGTAATTTAAACAAAAAGAAGCCATTGGTTATTCTGTCCCCAGTGCTACTAGGCCGCTTGTCTTAATATTTCCCCCATCCCACTTGTCAGAGTTAGTATTCAGAAGGCCACACCTTCTGAATCCAACAGGCTGTTGACTTACAAGGGGTCAGAACTTCCTTCATCACGAAGGTATGGACTGCCCGCCCCCCACATCCCACATCAGAGGGTCTTCCAGTTATTTGTGATGACAGCTGGAGCAGCTCCAGGGCTGGACCAAAAGACCCTCTGTGGTTCTTGGTAGCCTTTCCAGCCTTGTTGTTGGTTTATATCAAGTCCAACTATAAGGATACTGACATGTGTGTGTAGAGGAGTTTTGCTGGAAAAGGATGTTGGGTCATTTGAGGCTGACAACCACAGGAGAAAGCTGTAATGGTGACCTCTACTTCGTAGATTGCATTGTTATTTCCTTCCTTCCTTCCTTCCTTCCTTCCTTCCTTCCTTCCTTCCTTCCTTTCTTCCTGTGCCACAATGCAGCTCAACATGAGAAGCAAAATGGCCAGGAGGACCAATGACTCCTGTAAGCCATGACTCTACATCTTCCAGGGGCAACTAGAGGGGCCATCTCACAGTCACATCTCATTGGCAACTGTTGAGCATTCCAGAATGAAATTAGAAAGTGCTCCGAGCCCTGACCCTTGACCCCACATCCCCTGAAGCCAAGGCTGGCTATGACTTTCCAAAATAGGACAAAGAGATCCAAGCAGAGACGGGACTCTGGGCTGCAGCGTCTCCTGAATGAAGGCAATGTTGCACTTTCAGTACCTCCGAAGTAATGAAGCACTGCAGTCAACTCCTCAGAACCTTAATGTAACATTAGCATATTAGCAGAAAGGCAAATTATAGTCAAAGCTATTTAAACAGGCCTAAGTGCACCCAGCCAAATAAAAGGGAGCCCACCTCTTCTTTGCCCAACAATGGAGCAAACCTCCGGAGCTTGTCAGGGCCTTGTCCAATTCTGCAGCCCCTCACCTGCACATTGCCTCAGCAACGAAGTGGCGCCCACGCCAGCAGCATTATGCACCGGTGGGGTGCTCCCCGGCTCTGTAGGGCGCGAGGAATTAGGGACTTGCAAGAAGCTCAGCAGGACACCAAACAACTTGCCCTTTGCCTTTTGTAAGCATGTTAACACAACGCGTCAAAGTAAATATTCTGAGACAAAAGCCCACCAGCCCTGCTTTGGGGGTGGGGGGGAGTAAAGGCCTGCTATGCAGCGCTTGCGTGACTAATGGGGAAGTGCTCAGGCACTTCTTTTCATGCACATCTTGAGAATGAATTTAGAGCAGAATAGAGCTGGAAGGGACTTTGGAGGTCTTCTAGTCCAGCCCTCTGCCATCTCGCACAAGCGACTGTCCAGTCTCTTCTTAAAAGCCTCCAGTGATGGAGCGCCCACATCTTCCATCTTCCCTGGAAACAGGTGCTTCACTCAGAAGGGGGAATACCCAAGCGACGCCAATGCGCTTAGGTGGGGCCTGCCCATTGCGCCATCCAACGACCAGCCAGGAGGCTTCCCCACAACTGGCCACCTGTGCAAATTGTGATGCCCCTCAACCCAGAGGGCCATTCCAATGGCCCAACAGCGTTCCGGGGGTTAAGTGGGAGAGACCCCTCGTGTTTTCGTCAGCCCAATCTCATCTCAACGGCCTCCCCTTCGCATTCGATCCAGCATAAAAGACCCACCGCCTCTGAGTTGGAGTGCAATTACAACCAGGAGATCCTCAGGACTGTAACCCAGAGCACCTGCTGCACCTGAGAAAAATGGCATGAATCAAGGTGAGTCTCTCGGCCAGAGCAAGGGAGGAAGAGGAGGTCAACATGAAGGTGTAGCAGCCCGGCAACCACCATGATGAACTGATCATAGTCTGTCATCTCTGGGGTCCAATTTAACAGGGAGATGGGCAGTTCCTTCCACCCAGGCTTAACAATTGCTGCTAATAAGCTCCTCTTGTGCTTTATGCTGGGATCTCATCCATGCATCGCATCTCCTCTGGAAAGGTCACTGGTCTCCTCATTTTTCAAGCAGGAGAGAAGTTTCTCCAGGAAATTCCCTTATTTGTTCTAACGAAAGATCGCCACCATTGTTGTTGGGTTTTTTTTTTAATCATTATTATTTCGTACATATTGCAAGAATAGTGTCACATCTGCCTTACCCATCAAATGACAGCAAATTTTGAGGAGAGCAGTGTTCTACAGATGTTCCTCTCAACTAAAATATAATTTCCACGTCAGGCTGACAATTTTCCAGCTGACTGGTTGAACATGCAGCTCGGAGGCTCTGCCCTGCCGACCGAGATTGGATGCAGATGGCAAGGTTAGCAATCCCTTTCTTCTCCTATTAAAACTTCTCTTTGCCACCATAATATTTTGTAAACGTACACCACAAATGGCATCCCGTAGCAGTGGAGAGAGGAGAAAAAGCTAGCTATCTGCTGCAATAATCTATTTTTAATGCCCTTGTTATAGAGAGCTACCTTCCAGACAGATGCGGCTTCTTTCCCAGATGAGCTATCGGTCACATCTGCCTAGTAAAGAACTGCAAAGGGTCACTGGGTCTTTAAACAACTGACGTCCGGAAGTTTGTTCCTGTATGACCTGGCCTACAATATTTATTTTTTATATTACAAAAAAAAAGTCCATCTAGAAACACGAGCCTTACAATTAACTGCAGTTTTTGCCCGGGCCCAAAGCTCAGCCTCTTTGGCTCAGGAGATGTTCAAGAGATTATAATATTGAGGCCAAGTGGCATTAGAATCAAAGCAGCTCTTAGCCAATCTTGGCTGATCTTGAATAAGGAAAGGTCAGGCTTCATTAGTGCCTGCAGGAGAAATCCCAAAGCTGAAGAAGCAAAACAAAATCCCCAAACTTGAAAAAACAAACAAACATCCTAGCAGCAAACCGTGGCAAAGCTAGGGCAACGCCTGTAAGACCAACCCAAGGATAGCTTCTCTTCTACAGCAAAGTCACTATGGAATAACCTCACTGGTTCCAAGAAGAGCCTGGACAGCCACTTGTCTGAAATGGGCAAGGGTCTCCTGCTTGAGCAGGGGGCTGGACTAGAAGACCTCCAAGGTCCCTGCCAGCTCTGTGGATTCTGTTAACATAAAAGACAATTGCGTCTATATTAATGGGCAGAAGGCTGACGCCTCAGATACAGCAGATAAAGACGTCTTGGCAACTGCATTGCTGGACTGCTGGCAGACTCAGCAGAGGACATTTGAAGGATCAGAAATGGGTATTAGAAGGTACTCTGGCTCACATTTATACCCTGCTTTCTATGGCATGGCTGTATTATATGGTTATATAATCTCAGTGGACACCAAGAATGGATCCCTCAAATTCTTTTCACCTTTCGTAGCCCCCTCTGATTTCTCCGCCATGCTAAAGCAACTCATGTGTCCTTCTCTAGGGGGTGAAGTGCAGCGTGCTCTGTTTCCTCGCTTTACTCTGAATCATGGTTAGAACATCCACATCATCACTCTTCCATCCCAGATTTAAAACTGCCAAAAGAGGCTGTGTCAAAATATGGATCTGGAAAGTTATTACAAATATATATTTTGGGAAGGAGGTTGTTAGAAGCATCTAGAGAGATTTTACATTGGATGGATGGATGGATGGATGGATGGATGGATGGATGGATGGATGGATGGATGGATGGAGACAGACTGAGAACAAAGCACCATGCAAATTACATCCTCTATTAAATTATGGGAATTAACAAGGTCACCAGAAGAGTATGGAAGATAAAAGATTGCAAAAGACAGAAGTCCTTCAAAATTTCATGTTCCGCTTGTTGCGAATGTTGGCACATTCGCTGATTAAATCATTGATGAGATGCAATGGCAGCAATTCTACCTCTACTTCTGCTGATACTCACAAGTGGACGATGAGCCTTGGATGGCCGATGCTGTCAGGAAAGCCCCAAAGCAGCCTCCCTTTTGTGGCAGCCCCCATGGTGCCTGGAAAACAACCAGCCAGGCCTTGGAGAAGCAACACTGGTGAGCTCCATTCCTTGAGAAAAGGCTTTTCTGCTCCAGAACCTTCAGAAGAAACGAGGGGCAGTGGAAGGGGAAGGACTCCGTGCCCAGCTATCCTTTATCCATCCAAACAGCTCTGCTTTGATGCTCTTGCCACGTTTCAGTCTAAAAATATCCATGCACCGAAAGATCCTTCCCATCCAACAAGCAACCCCGTCTTTCAACTTCCCAGCCCGTTTTTTTAAAGCTCAGCCAGACTCTTCCAGGAGCCAAGTCTCAGTATTGAATAGGAACATGGTCTCCTTCCGACAGATGGAAGAAAAACCACTTTAAGCCCATCCAAGATTTGAGTGAGGCTCTCTGAGCATCCAAAACACAAGATTAGACCTCTCAAGCACCTCTGAATGGAGACACGAGAGGTCCATCAAGGTCCAAGGTCTACTGGAAAGCCCACGTTTATGGGCTGCTTCTGCCAGCTGATCTTCAGCAAGTGGAGACACGGCCCGAGTTGGTAATTCTGGGGCTCGGTCTGACCCCGGTCATCTGTGCAAGCCTCGGACTGTCCAAGCGGCTTTCAGGAACAAGGAAGCCTCTCCGCGGCACATGCCAAAGAGCTGCACAAAATTCACTACTGCAGAGACAGCCATAAATAAATATTTGACCGAAGAGGAGGAGGATTTTTTTTTTTTTTGCAAAATTGCAATACACATGTTGCATCTAAATCCTTGAATAGACAGATGGTTCAGACTTCTATTAGCAATGAATAATGAGATGTGTCGTGAAAGGTGTGAGCTTTCTATTTAACCTTGTTTTGCTTGCTATTTTCCCCTATAAGTGTCGGATGCGCAGCAGCTTCCAATTTTTGCAACGGTGGGGTGGAGTGGGGGGGGGGGAATTCCAGTTCCTACAATAATCCAATAGAGCAGCCCGGGATGGCACCTTCTCCCTCCGAGAAACTGGGTGGCACTGGGTAAAAACCGAACGGGCCCTTTCTAGCTGCCCCTGTTCCTCAGGAGAGTGCATCCCTCCCCTCTCCCCCAATGCCAGTTGGGCATCAGCTTCTCTGGCATGGAGGAAAGTCACTAAGCTGCTTCAGAAAGCTTTTGGGAGCCCTAATGGGGTTGAGTTTCCATTCCGCAGGAGTTAGTTGTTACGGAGAATGAGTTTCCTCGGTGCGATGATGGATAGAAAAAGATTTATTGTGGTGGCTGTTATTGGTTTTCTATTTTGTGATATAATTTTTATGTTATCTTTTTTTTATTGTGTTCTTTCTGCATTTGCTTTTAGGAGAGAGACTGAGTGGCATATAAACACAGTAAATAAATAGCGAGATTGTAAGCGAGCTAGCTGGTACCAGCCCATTTCTGGCTTCTTATCCACTATTATAGTCCCTGAAAGTGGTACGTTTCTGCATCACGTAACAACTCAGAGGCTGCTGCCTGAAAACGGGTGGAATTTAAAATGTAAATGCAAAACCTCGTGGGGGACTGGCAGACGGCATCACCGAACACTGAAAGAGGTGGTAGACCTCTCCTGCTTACATCACTTCCCCAGATGGTTACACATATTTAGAAAGGCACTAAAACAAACCAGCATTTCAAAACTTATTAGGAAACAAGCAACTTGGTACCCTTCAAATGTTTTGGGTTCCAATTCCCATCAGCCACAGATAACATACCCGCCTAGAGTGTGAGCAGTGGTTGCTATGCAACGGGAAAGCTTAAAAGAAAGAAAGAAAGGGAGGTTGAGTAAATCTGTATGGATCTTCAATAAAAACACCCTGGAAATCAGTGACCAAATCATTCTTGATACCCCAACCGTTACATGGTTCCTGATGTAACCTGAGTGGTTATTTTAAAACCCACAATCACTGGCTTCTCCACCACAGAAGTATTTCAGGTTCCTTCTTGCTAATGCAGGTAATCTTAAGTCAGATGAGGAGCTGCTGACAAACTTGAGTTCTGGCTGTACATACGACATACCCCATCTTCCCCTTGTTCTTCTGTGGCAAAGCACTTGTGGTCCTTTCCTCAGACTGGCTGGTCAACGGAAAGTTACTAAAAGGGACCTCGGTCCTCTCTGCTTCTACCCTTTCCATTCCCAAACTTCGTTTCCCACCTTGGCAGCTCCAGCCCCCCACATTGTGAAGCCAAAGAAGTGAACAATACGGGTACTTGCTGCGGTGACACCCTTGATGAAAAATGCAAGAAGAGAGAAGGAGAGGGCATTCCGTGCAGTCAATGCAACAGAAATTCACCCTCAAAGCCTTCAAGCCAAGATTGTGATGAGATCAAACTGACAGAAGAGCAGGTGCAGGTGGACCATCACCCCATCCCCGGCCTTCACCGACAGTCAGTGGGCAGCCTTGAGAAGGACGAATATGGAGAATACCACAAAGTGGAGAATATCGTGCATGGTATTTATTTTCATGAAAGGAAACACCTTTTTTTTTTCCAAATAAGTTGCCAAATAAGTGGCAGGAGCATTTTGGGTTCATGAAGAAAGTAAGGGTGGGAGCAATGTAGGGCTTTCCTTGAAGGGTCCAGAGGAGGTCTTTGTTTCGTTGCAATGTCACCCCACTCATCCTAGCCACTGTGTATCCGCTGCAGGCCCCTTCCGCATGTTTCCAACCCATACACTCCTGAGCTTTCTTTTGCCAGTTGGACCCGCCATATTTGCTGGTGTTGTCCATCCCTCGTTTCAGGTCTCTTTCATGGACACTTTTCATCAAGTTGCAATGGACTGTGTGGAGGTCTAGCAGCATGGAATCTCTCGTTGAATCTTGAAGCAAAGACTCCAAGCCAAAAAGAAGCAGACCTTCCTCAGATGTTCAGGACAATGAACTTACATGAAAGCAAGTGATGGAGTTGAAAAGTAGCCTTTCAACAAATGTATGTACCGTATTTTTCGGAGTATAAGACGCACCTTAGTTTTTGGGGAGGAAAATAAGAAAAAAATTGATTGACAGGTAGATTGGCCTCCCGGAATAGCCCCAACCAGCTGTTCTAAGAGGTGAATTTTAGCAACAGGTTCCTTGGTTGTGAGCTCTGTGCCCTGCTTTTTTTTCTGCCTCTGAAACTCTGTTTCAGAAAAAATGTTTTTCTGCCTTTGAAAGCCTCTGAAACAGAGCTTCAGGAAAAACGCCTCTGAAGCTCTGTTTGGGGCTTTTTTTTTTTTTAGCTCCGTTTGGGGCTTTTTTTCTGAAGCTCAGTTTCTAATGCTTTTTTCAGCTGTTTGAGAAACTGGGCGGGACTATATTTGGAGTATAAAATGCACCCAGATTTCACCCTTTTTTGGGGGTAAATTTTACTCCGAAAAATACGGTTTTAAGCATACCATGTTTTCAGGATAGGCAGCTAAGCACAACCCTGGCCACGTACGGGGGCATCACATCTAAAAAGATGTCGGGCCTCAAGGTCTGTGGGTGGCAGGCAGGTTGAATTGGGCCGAACCCCAGTCAGCTGGAAGGGGCGATGAGCTGCTGGTCTGGTTGGCAGGTGGGAACCAGCACAAAGGAAGCTACGGCTGAGGAATCACATGGGAGTCTCCAAATTCTCCCCAAAGAATGGGGAGAAATTGAGCATTTCGGCTCGTGAATCAGATCTGTACCATTTACAGGTAGAGGCTTTCCTCTACTCCCAGGACGCTGACGGAAACTATAGATGCATAAAGCAAGTATTTTCAGCTAAATGAGTCCCGAAATGTAGACTCATATAGAGCCTCAGCTATGTTCATTAGAGTAAAAATGAGTCACCAGACTGAGGGAAGGTGAGCAGATTCTCTGAAGCCAGAGTTTAGTTACAAATGTTCTGTTAATGCCCTTTGAGAAAGGGCCATCTTAGCGCAACACCCCAATTACAATGAAAAATTGCAGGAAAAAAACAAACCTACAGTAGACAACAGAAGAGTGTGTGTGTGGGGGGGACACAGCTGGTGTTGCTGCAGCTTCTGCTCCAGTTGCCTCCATCTAGCTGGAAAGTTACAATCCGTCAGAGAAAATCAACCATCTACAATGGGGGTCTCCAACCTTGGCAACTTTAAGCCTGGAGGACTTCAACTCCCAGAATTCTGTTGAAATCCGCCAGGCTTAAAGTTGCCAAAGTTGGAGACCCTTGATCTACAACGTCTCCAGGAGCATCTTAACCAACATCACCATCAGGAAGGAGGGGGGAGGAGTTTGTTTGTTTGTTTGTCTGTTTTGTTTACGTAGCACAAATGACCTCCATGTACTTACCTGGAGCCGAGGCTGCCTTGCCCAGGGGAAAGCATGCCTTCCTGCTCACAATGGAGCCTCTCAATCCATACCCTCAAATCCTATCGGTGACAAGGCAGAGAAGGGGACAAAGCCTTTTCAGCTCCTTCCCAAGGATTCATTCATTCTCCCCGTTAAAAATAAATGAGGATCTCAGCCAGCTACATTCCGGCATATTCACACATAGACTGAGAAGGCTGGAAAGGAGCCGGTGCTTCTACTTCTTTCCTTTCTTACTTCCTTTTTGTCATTTCTCTCTATTTTTATACGACGAAATGCAATCACAAATATTCCATTTTTCTGAGCACTACCGGAGATATACGGTGAGCAGTGAGAAAGAAGCTTCGTGCCAGAACAAAGCGAAACAAGTTTGGGATAAGCATTTTAGTTTCGTTAGCCTGCCCCCAAAACAGCCCTCGTCTGGGACTTCTCTTAGCTGGCAAACAGGAGGAGGAGGAGGAGGAGGAGGAGGAGGAGGAGGAGGAGGAGGAGGAGGAGGAGGAGGAGGAGGAGGAGGAGGAACCTGTTCCATTGTCCAACTGCAAGGGACATCCCACACTAAGTCGTTACTATCAGAAACATCTCTTTTAATGTTGCTCTTAAAAAAGGCATTTTCTTTTGGCAGGGAATTCACTGCTGCCAGTTTCTTTCTCTAAGATAATTTTTACTCTCTAATCCCAGCTTCAGTGGAAAAGCAAATTAACTTCTCACTGCAGGCAGGACTGAATCCCACAAGTTTTAAGTTCCATCAGGTTTTCGGCAGGTGACGGCAAGAGGCAACCAGCAAACCCTGAGTGGTGGAAAAGAAAAGGATGCGATCAGCCCCAATTTGCCAGAAATTTCTATCTGTTCTCTTGCTTCTCTCTCTCTCTCTCTCACACACACACACACACACCTGCTGTTTTGTCTCTAGGCAAAAACTGTTCGAATTGAGGGCGAAGGACTGAAGCTGGAATGAAATGGCTTTTGGAAGGATTCTCTTGATGGGCCCAAACTCATGGCCAAAAAGATGTTCTTTGGGCAGGATGATCTCTTCAGATTTAGGGCCCTCACTTTACACCCCGAAAACCTGGGGGTGGGAAACGGCTCTGGAGAAGGCAGGGGAGGGCAGACGAAAAGGCCCCCCAAGGCCAAGGCGCGGCCCACGGCAGAGGCATCATGGTTTGTGCAGCCCGTGTGTGTCACTGCTTGCTAATTAAAACTATTCATGCACATTTGTCAGGGGAAGGAATAAGTCTCCATCTCCTTGTATGAAGTCCCCCTTTTCAATTTAATCCGGCATGTTTTGACAAAAGCACTTTGGAGAGGCATTTGTCACTAGCCAACTTTAGACAAGGTTAATGAAAGTTCTGTCACGAGAAGGCCCAGCCTGCTTTAAATTACAGATGTCACCCGCCATGACGAAAGAAAGGGCACGCTGTTACAGTCCCATAAACTATCCTCTCCAGGGACACACAGGTAATTGCATAGCTCATTAAAAACTGTTTTAATTATTAATTGACCGTGTCAGAGTTGTCCTTTAAAGTCAATTTTAATTCTTCTCTCTTTTTCGTAAGCAGAATGGCAGCTGACCTACAGAACCTGGTGTAGCAGCGCAAAGGACCAGCAGGAAAGGTGTGGAAGGCAGAAGATGCCATGATGACCAGTCACCTGGCAACCTGGCCAGGGGAGGGTCTCTTTTCAACACTCAAAGGGTAGGAGGGGATACTTCTGTAGGGGCAGGAGGGTCCATTTTGTGTGTCAGGAGAACTCCGTGTGTGGAAGTTCTGAATTGGAGATGCCAAGTGGGAAGGAACAGATTGACAGAAGACAATGGATTGATTTTTTTTCTGTTTTAGCTTATCATCTTTGGGGGCATTTTCATTCTCTCACCTCTGTTAGCAACTGCCTCAACTGTGGCAAGCCAGAGTCCACCCCACTGCGGCTCGGAAGCTAAGAAGGACCAGGGTGGCTAGTTCTGAGTTGGGAGGCCATAAGAACCCCAGGCTAGTGCCAACTCAAAAACATTTCTGAAAAGTCTAGGAGAAGGTTGCATTTATGAGCCTGGTAATTCCTGGGCATTTTGTCTTCTGGACATCCTAAGGCACAAACACAAAAAACACCATGAACCGATGGGGCCTGCAGATCTCCTAGGACCACCTAACTGAAGCAGGGAGAACCCTGGATTTATTAACTAGCTACACAGGTGGCTCTTCAAGAAAGTGGGGGAGAAAGGAGCTGCAGAAATAGGAGGAGGCCCTTCTGCTGGAGACAACGGT
This sequence comes from Ahaetulla prasina, assembly GCF_028640845.1. Taxonomy (NCBI): domain Eukaryota; kingdom Metazoa; phylum Chordata; class Lepidosauria; order Squamata; family Colubridae; genus Ahaetulla; species Ahaetulla prasina. Next base: position 9,497,212 of record NC_080547.1, on the reverse strand, counting down.
GATGAGCTTCAAGGAGCACTTTCATATTTATAAGGGATACATATCAGATGAAAAAGTGCCAGAGGGTTTATGAGCAAGCTGAGCCTTGGAGGGAAGGGAAGGAGCACTCCCAGCTCACCGCCTCGGGAATTAATGGGGAGGGTCGCACCACAAACATCTGCCCACCATTAATCTCCAAGCCTCAGAAGAACACTTTGCCCCTCACCCCAGGCCACAGGGGCACCTTCCACCTTGTGCTTTGTGCCAATCCAGGTTGGGAAAGGCAGGTGGCCAAAGTCAACAGAAAAGGGAGCATTTTTATCCTAGGCACTGAAGTTGGGTTTGGCATTTGTAGACAAAACCATAGGATGCTTTTCCAGGATGTGGCCCTGGGACCAGAACCTCAGCAAGGGAGGCTGACTGGAAAAGCTCCAAGGCCAGTGAGATCAGTGATGTGCCTTGTTATTTATGACTGCTGATGGGTTGGGGGGGGACATAATGATGTCTTTTGAGGGAATCACTAAAGTAGGTCTTCCTTAAAGGCTCCTTGCTCCCACTGTGGAGGGAGGCAGCTTCCCCAGACACCCATCCCCATCCTAAGATGGTAATTCATGGTTGACAGCTAAATATTCCTTGTCATGCCCATGGGTGAAGCATGAAGACCGCACGCTGGGCCACCCGAGAACCAGATTTGCCCTTCCTCTTGGGTTCTGGAGCTTCGCTCACGCTTGGAGAATTTCTACTAGGCATTATCCAGCAATGGAGCCCAGAGGACACATTAGAAGCAGGGATGTTGGGGCCCAAGGCTTCCGTCACACATCTCAGCTGCACAGCAGGCACCTGGATAATTCAACTCCAACAAGCAACTGATTACTCCAATTTGAGTAATACCCAAATTACTTTAATTGGAAAGAACCTACAATTTCAGCTTTTGCTGAAATGAAGCCCGCAAGATCAGATGAAAATGATGGAAGCAAACAAGGACCTAACTGAGGTCACTCTGGGCAGATGGAGATGTCCAGCACAGCTCTTTCTCTGGGTCTTTAGCAACAAAGGGATGGTTTATTATGCCGAAATTGGAAAAGAACTCAAGCCATGCAATTGAAAAGGAGCAGGGTAACTGAAAAACCATTTGAAAAGGAGTGACTAATGCATTAGTCATGTGCCCATAAATACGCACCTCTCAAGAAAAGAAGTTTACTATAGCCCACCATCCTAAGGGGGAGAGAAGAATAGACGAGGAATCTAAGGCTCAATTATTCTAACTGGAAAGTTGAGCAGGCAATGACTTCATCCCCCTGAAATAGACAAATGGTGAAACTTGATTTCTGAGCCATTTGTGGGATCGGGTACTCAGTGCACTTGGGGGACGGAGAACGGAGGGAAGCGTATCGAGTTATCAGCAGGGCCGGGAGCTCCATTTACGGGAAGCATCTTTTTCAGGCTGGGCAAAGCTTCCCAAAGGTGTGGAAAACCAGAGCCGAGATGCAGGGGTTGCCCTTCATCGAGCCTGGGAAGAACAAACAGACATTTAGCCCAGCGGAGCTGGAAGATAAGGAAAGGCAAAGCCAAACAAAGAATGGGTTTTTCGCGAAAAAACAGAATGTAACACATTCACAAAGAGCGGCGTGCAAAGTATAATTAAAATATTATCTGCCCGATAGAAGTGCAATATTCTATATTCATCTTCACTCAAGCCAAGATTAGCTCCCATTCAATTCAGAGACACTCAAAAGAACAAATTGTTCCTTAGAAATGGATAACGTAGATCAGGTACTACACAGATCTGTGGCTGCGCAGACACCTGAGAACAAAGGATGCAGGTAGAGATAAGCGGGAAGATGAGTTGCCCCTGATAGAACCTGCATCCGGCTCCAAGTGTTCTGGAATCTCTCTGAGGAATAGAGGCAGCCACAAAAACAGGCTCCGTGGCAGATGCTTCGACCAAAAAATATGACACCGACTCGTAAAGCAATCTGGGTTTTGGCCAAGGAAGATATCAAGCTTTTATTAGTGGATAATTTCTACTGAGGAACGAATGGAGAGAATGCAAACATCTTATTTCCCTAGACAGATGGACTGATTAGATGTATAAGGCTGCCCAGCTCAAACAGTCTGAGTAGCCTCAGGGATGGACAACACCACTGATGGTCAACCAACAACCACCTGAGGCTCTTGGATTCTTCTTAATGGAAGTAACTGGACGCTCCGCGTTGCTGTTTACCTGAGGCTGTCCTAAAGGGTGGTCCAAAGATTTCAAATCAGAGAGAAATGGGATTGTCCTCCTTGCCTTGCACAGTGGCTGTTTTGCTTATTCCTTTCTAATCCTAATAGGAAGATGAACCCTGAAATGTGTGAGATGCTTGGTGCTCTCTGGCCTTAGTTGCTTTCTTGCAGATGTTTCATGACCCAGAAGAGAGGAGCACTGATGATGTTCCCTAGTTGGGTCATGAAACATCTGCAAGAAAGCAACTAAGGCCAGAGGGCATCAAGGAGCCCTCAATTGAACCCTGGGCTAAAAATCTTCTCTTGTCTAGGAATCAAAAATGCTTTGCAGCTACTCACATCTACTTCCCCAAGCCTTTAACGTCATCAGAAGAGGTTCTTCTTAGCTCTCTAGAGACAGAGGTACTGAGACGATGAAGCCCCGGTTGCTGTGATCACACATAAATGGAGTACTTTTCCACTGTAACAAGCTTCGCCATGATATTAATTGTGCATAATTCATAACAGTGCTAGTTTGCTGATATGTTTTTCTTAAATGGTTTAATTTTTGAAGGCGACCTTTGGAAAGTGGGTATCCCCAGAAGGCAGCAGAGAAAGGAATCCCAAATTGGCCATTTTGCTTTTTATAAAAAAAAAACCCGATTTAATTAATAGCTTTTGATCACGGCTGGAGACTGATGGATCATGAAGTGCTCCTCTTGTTCAGGTAAATGAAGAGTTGGGGGAAAATACTTTTTATGCTGAAGATCACCTCTATAAGAAATATGATCACAATGACAGCAGAAGATGACAAGTATTAAAGATACTCAATTAGTTTTATTAGGCCACCAGTGAGCACCAATTAGGTTGATACAACCAAGCTTTGTGTCACTGACTCTGGTCCTCCATAGCTTCTGGAAACTAAAACACACACACACACACACACACACAACTTTCTCCCCACATCTGATGCTTTAGTCTTTGTCTAAATGTGTGCCAGACTCCTGGGTGCCAAATAAGAATCTTATTTTCCTGATATACACTGGTAATTGTTGCTCTATTTTAACCCATTGTGGCTTTGCGCTCAAGATATTTAGTTATCAGATCTCCACAACAGCTGATGGATCTAGAACCTCAATACAGGTGCAGCTGCCTCTTGCTCTGTTATCCTCTGATTTAAGAAGAAGGAAGAGCTTCAGACTTGACCTCCTTCAGTTTATTCAAGCCACAACTGGATCCTCAAATGTATTAATCAACCTTCAAGGACCTTAGAAACCACTAAAAACTGAAGATGGAATGATAGCCACCAAAAAATGGCAGGAGTACAACCAACCAAAGGAAGAGGTGCATTTTTAATCATTTTTTTTAAAAAAGGTGTCATGAATATGAAATACTTGCCCCTGGGAGGAAGGTGAGGGCTTGTCCATTCCCACATGAGGGATCTCAGAAGCACTCCAGATGCTTCCTGAGTTACCCGGAACATCACCAGAGGAGGGACACCTACAAACCCTACCTAGCTGCCTGTATCAGCCAACATTTCGTCCTAATGAGTCCATCCCTCTGTGTGTCTCTCTTCCCCATCCCACCCCACCCAATATGTGAAAGAGAAAAATGAAATAGGTTTAATGATCCCCAAGTAGTAGAGCTGCGTTGAGAAGCACTCGGTGAGCAGGCAAATCCGAGCCCACAAATTCACTGAAAAGTAAAAGTAGTGCAAAGGTGAGCTACAAGGGCCTTGTTTGGCACAGGAGGCAACTGTGCCTGTGTGGCTGGGAGAGTGCAAAGGGAAAAGCATCTTAATGGCTAATTAGGCTCTTCTATTAGCTAAGCGGCAAAAAAGCAGAGAGATTTGGAGTATTATTGAATCACTGTCATATTGATGTTAATTCCGGCGGCTGGTACACCATTGATTTTTTTTTTTAAAGAACCCTTGCAAATGAATAGTTCTTGCAACTCATTTCAAAGCACCCACCTTAGCATTAGTGGCTAATTAACATGCATATTCAGTAATGAAAGAAAGCAAGACACAACCCTTTTTTACACACACACACACACACACACTGACAACTTGCCTGAAGGCAACCAAGTATAACAGACTGAATTACATCATTCAAGCCAAAGCAGAGTTTGGGACTGACATCCTTCCCCTAAACTAACAAACTACTTTTAGAAGATCAAACCTTCCCTCATTAACTTGTACAACCAGTTGTCTGATCATCAGCTGTATTTCTGCACCGACCCTGACCAGCATCTCCAACCAATTATATTGATATTGTTTCCTGATTGCTTATTTGTACCCTAGGACTATCATTAAGTGCTGTACCTTAGAATTCTTGATGAAGGTATCTTTTCTTTTATGTACACTGAGAGCATATGCACCAAGATAAATTCCTTGTGTCTCCAATCACACTTGGCCAATAAAGAATTCTATTCTATTCTATTCTATTCTATTCTATTCTATTCTATTCTATTCCTGATTGCTTATTTGTACCCTATGACTATCATTAAGTGTTGTACCTTCTATTCTATTCTACATCTGACCAACATCTCTGGGTCTTGGCAATCTGAAGAGGGCTGGACTTCAGCTTGACCAAGTGAATGATAACATGCATTTATCGTCTCTGCCTACCACTGCTTAGAAACACGCACCCATCCCTTTTTCATTCGTGGCGCCCCCTTCATAAGTGCCCTCCTTCCCAGGTGACGGTGTTGGTGTCATCGGAGAACTTGAAGATGCACCCGCAACACCCTTGGACCCTGCTTGGGTTTTTAGAGCACATCATCCCAGCAAAGGGAAGGGAAGAGCTACGTGAAGAAAACCCGAATCCCAGGCCGTATAAGGCCAGCCAGCCAGCCAGCCTAGGAAAGATCAACAGACCCCTAACAACAGCAGCTTGAAAAGTGGGTGGAGACCAGCTAATCAAAATAATGTTTTCATTTTAACCTGTAGAAATCAGCCATTGATATCCTGGTGTCCCACCCCACCCCTCCTTTCTCCAGCTCTGATCAAGCTATTTGCCAACATAATTGAAGCTTTCTGCGAGAGTCTTTAGATTTCATTTCGTGTTTGGGGTACAAGGCGCCAGGAAGAAGCCTCCCATCCATCTTTCTTTGTGTGCCGTAATCCGAGCCGAAGACGCAAAGGCTCGTGCTGGTGATGGATGGCCCTCCTCCTTGCTACGGTGGGGTTTAAATCAGGCTCTCCAGACCCCTTATTAAAAGAAGCGGCATTCAGACTTATTGTAGCCTTCTCAACACTCCTGGATATCATATATACTTATTATAGTTCTGGGTAACGAAAATGGATTTTGCAAGTGGTTAAAGTGGGGAGGGTAGAGAATGGATCGAGGGCAGAAGAAAAGACATCTCTTTAATATAGATCCGTGCTTGGCAAAGGGAGGGGGCTTCCAGGCTATCCCCCCCACCCCCAAATAAACAAGAATGTAAGCCAGAACATGTCCAAGAGCGGTGAAAATTCCACATTTGAATCCTGTAAATGTTAAAAGATTCAAAGCCGCCAAGGGGGAAACACCCCCCGGCCTCCCACAGACTGCAGGTTTAATCTAAATCAATCCTGTCAAAAGCAAAAACAAAAAACAAAACAGCAGCCAGGAAACAGTAAACAAAAGTTGTTGTTTTCACAGCTAACATTGTTTTCACATGTCTCCAAAGGACACCCTTGTCCAACATGGAACAGAGCTCTTTTAGCAGAAGCACTGCAAAAACTTGGGCTCCGTTGAGTGAATCCAAGCTATGAAACGAGTTGGATGGCCAGACAAGACAGAAGCTCTGGCACACACACACACACACACACACACACACACACACACACACACACACACACACTTAAAGATAGCTAAGAATCAGGGACTCAAGAGAAGATGCCTCCCCTCGGGTCTCTCAGGCCACAGCAGATGAATGAGCAGCTCGTGAAGGAACCTCATGTAATGTGGCTACTCCTGGTCTGGTGCTTTTCAAGAATGGGGGTCTCTCCCTCTCTCCCGCCCTCTCCTTCCCTCCCTTCCTGTGCCTCAACCAAAGTCAAGTGGACCTGCTCGGTGGAACTTATTCCGGCCCTTGCAAGCAAACATGATGTCTACAAGAAAATCCATCCCCTCGATCTTCCAAGGAAATGTGCCAGTAAATAGACTCTGTTTCCACTGAAGACAGTTGAAAGTGTCTGAATTAGCCAAATTTATTTCTCCAGATCAACCCAAAATTCGGCAGTGTTTTTTTTTATATGCACACACATACACACGCACACATATATTATACTGTGTGCATATTGAGTGTTGGGAGTCATTACAATGAGAATTGCTTTACCAATAGAACTTGCAATGCATTTTTCCTGCTGCTCAAAAAAACAAAACAAAACAACCAACCAGCAAACAATTTGCTTTTATAATCAAATGTTGGCTGGGATTTTATACAGCAGAATCTATGGATAATGACAGAAGTACTACATTACTGCAGCATGAATCTATGTGCACATAACCGCCCATCATGGGCTTTCCAGTGACTCTTTTAGAGACCTTCCCCATCAGACAAGCTGGAATAGGGGCAACTGAGCTTTGGGCCACACAATTGCTCATACTGGGTCATGCGGTTGTCTGAATGCTACGTGGCCCGGAAGATACGCATTTCTGTTACGTGATCCTCAGCTTCAACCACATCTGTCTCCTTCTGAAGCGTGGGGAAACTGGCATTCTCCCCCCATACACACACACACACTCTTCTGTTCTGGGAAATGCAGCGTGGCTTGTCCCCTTTTTCATTCTAGACAACCCACTGATATACAGGCCTAGAAGGGGAGCTTACAAGGCTGCTGTTTTTATTAGAAGTTTCACAGATTAATATTTAATCCAGATAACCACTCAGTTAAATCCACGGAAGAGCCAGGGAATGGATAATCAGTAATTTGTATCCAAATCTTGGCAGTTGAAATCTGAGAATAAACAGTCTGCATTAAGAGTTAGCTTCAAAGTTCTGCCCTTGAACCCCCAAACCTTGTGAATCCAACATATTTGCAAAAAAAGTCCCACTTGCCTGCCCCCCTTCTATTCAATGAAGTAGCCGAGGTGATCAAAACAACACCTTAACAATTCAGGTAACTCAGAGTCACATCAGATATTCTAGGCCAAGAATGGAGACCCTCCACCCTGGAGAGCCTACTAGAAGCCATAGAATTCCTCTCTGTTGGCCCTACTGGTTGGGGGCCACAGCCTCAACAACTTCCAGAAGAGCCACCGGTGGCCCTCTGCTGCTTAGAAGACAGTCGTTTGGTGTCAGATACGTTTGCCAGCAATCAATTAAACTCAGCTTCCAAGGAGAACCATCCCAGTCTTATTCACATCCATCTGGCATTTGCCCAGAGCAGACTTGAATCAATGGGTCATTCATGAGGAAAAGAATCCACGTATGTTGTACCTTGCAACTATTAACCTATTTGCAACAGACTGTAAGATTTGGGCACAACTAGATATACTGTATGATTTAGATCAGGGGTCTCCAAACTTGGCAACCTTAAGACTTGTGGAGTTGAAGCCTACAAGTCTTAAAGTTGCCAAGTTTGGAGACCTCTGGTTTAGATCATTCATCAAGTGAACAAAATAAAAGACTTCGCCCTTAGAATATCCTTGTTTTCTAAAAGGATGGGGCTTTTACTATAACCCGAACCCTCATGATGGTGGGGAGGGCGATGAAACGTTTATCCCTAAATCGATTGCAAAGAAGGCTCCAAATTAAGCAACCCACGGTGGAGTTCCCATCTTAGGACACGTCCTTGTCACCAGTCACACCAAGGCTAAGCCAGAGATTCTTGGCTGAGGCCAACAATGGGCTGTGAACGTGTCAAATAGAGGAAGAATCAAATGTGGCTGCAGCCTTTGCATATGTGCACAATTGTGATCATGCCTCAATGAATAACTCAGAATAGTTTGTAGAGCTTCCGATGGGAGTCACACAAAGCCATCAGACGGAACCCGAAATTCTACCTTAAAGAGTATTAAAGAAATCTCAGTCAACCAGAAAACCTGGATTGATCAGCTCCTGATTTAAACCAAGTGGCAAGATTGATCGGTTCTGCAAGACCTTTCCTGGCCGTTTTTTTCTGGTCCACCCTGATGACTGCCAAAAATGGTGTGTGTGGTTGTTGAAGGAAAACAAAAAAGAGAGGTTGCCTAGAATTGGGGTGCCTGGAAACACAGCACTCAACACACACACTCAACACACACACATACACACACACACACACACACACACACACACACTCCTCATAGAAACATCTGATGTCCAAACCTTCAGGGCTGAAGGATCTGCTGCTGGTCAGGGCCCAGAGGGTTATACAATCTCCCCTCTCCATCCAGGGAAAACCGATTCCTGGCCACCAGTTCCAAGGAGCCATTGGGTCCCTTGGTCGATCACTTGGAGGCAGACCGTGGGCCCCTTGAGATGAATACATCACAGCAAGGTTATGGGGTACCAACTGGATGGAGATGTTGAGGTTAAACCACACAAGTAGAGCGAGTGTCTTTTTCAAACTTGGCCCACGCTGGGGAAATTCTGGGAGTTAACGACCACATACCAAGTTAGAAAAACCCTAAAGGCCTGTCCAAAGGAAAGCAGACCATCAGAAAACTCATTAATTACTAAGGCAGATACTTGATGTTCCCTGGAAGTTAGTTCAGGAAGCTAACCCTAAGCCTTAGACAGCACCTACGGGCGGGACATAGCCAGGATGTCTCTTGTATCCTGGTCTGTACAAAGGAGCCCTCTAGATCTCCGATGCTCTGATTATTGTTATTAACCCTAAATAATAGGAATGCTAATACTTGCTCTTGGAATTACCAGTGTTTTCACTTCCAGCAGCTTCTAGTTCCCTCTCCCAAACGGACCAAGGGTCTTCAGGGAGTGTGACCAAGAATCTCAAAATGGCGTGCACGATGGTAGAACAAAGATAAAGAATGGACAGCGATTCAAGGCTCTGTGGTGGCTGCCATCTTGACTGCTTTGACCATATTTGCCAAGCTCCGATGGATGGGATTAGGGCTATTAGGGCTAAAAAGCCCCCGACTTTCAGTGACGGCCACCTTGGGGCCTACTTATGGAACGGTTTTCCTTTAAGGAAAGGATACCGTCATCTTTTTTTTAAAAGCTACGTCTGAACAAGTAGAGAAATGAAATGAAAGTTAAAGTCACCATAAAAATATTCATTGCTTCCATGTTCACATTTCATTTTCTCTGGCTTCCATCATAAAAAGCTTAGTGTGTGCTCATTGTTAATCTTCTCCGAGACAAGGATTTTTTTAAAGAGTTTAACAGCAATCCCAGGGCATTTGCGTTATTTTTCCTTAAGGATGTGACAGGAGTTAAATTCACTATTTCAAATCCTAACCTCCCTGAACACCAACAATGCTGCTGCTCAAACAGGAACAGATTACCAACAAACCTGTAATAGGAGCAGGGAGAACATCTGAAGCGAGTCCGCCCTTTGCTCCAGATGCTCCCTTCTCCTAATAGAATGCAAAATCTAAATGGACCTTGCAATATATCACCAAATGCTGCATTCTAGAGCTCCAGCTATAACTGTAAATTAGGGAAATGGCTTCCCACCTTCAGCAAGAAACCGCCCAGCCCACATTAGGCGAAGGTAGCTTTCTGATAGGGGCCGGGAAGAAACTCTTGATGAGCACGGACTCTTGATTGGAGGTCTGGAGATAGAAGATTTCTGCCCCCAATTCCTGCCAGCCGGCTGCCCAACATCTGAAAACCCCAGGCTCCTCTCCAGACAAAAGCATGCCTCCCAATGAGAGCCAAGAAGCCACCAAAGCTTGCTGGTGGCACAAGGTGCCCATCCAGCCCTGCCCTTCCCTGGCATCAAACGCTTCCCAGATGCCACCAAGGTCTGCTCCACAAAGCCTCTCTTCTACATTTCTGATCCACAGACCCTAGCAACCCCTCTAAAGGCCTTCTTTCTCCCCCACTGGACACGCAGACTCCGGTCCTCTTTGGGATGCGGCTGTTTCCATGGCAACAAACTGGCCGTTTGAAGCCCCGCCACAAGTCTTCTCCCCAACCAGCAGCCAGTCGCTCCGGCTCTGGCTCGGCTGGGGAGGGGAGGGGAAGGGAGGGGAGGGGAGGTGCTGAGCTGCTGCTGCAGCTTCTGTAGGAGTCGTGGCAGCTTGAAAAAGAAAATGGTTTGTAGACATTGTGCGGAAGCCTGCCTGAACGTGAACCTCTGAACGCCAGGCCTGTAACATTATATTTTAATGCACTCTTGCCATTTAATCATCCTCGGCTGCAGGCACCGGTCGGTTACCATGGGAATGATCGCAGCGCTTATACATGCAATGAGCTACCGGAAAGCAGGCGAGGCATCATGGCTAACTCACTCTCGGTATAATTAGGAGCGACATCAGAGAGGAGCTCCAGGCAAACTCACATCCCCCTCCTGATCCCGTCCCCTTCATGGATTCCCACGAAGGCCTGTTGGACGGAGAGCCCTGCTCCAAAGCCCACTCACGCACTCACATCCACACAAAGGAGCTTTTGTGGTCTGTGTCCCTGCGCGGCTACACAGAATGGCTTAACAGACGTGCCCCACGGAAGAGGTCCACACTGGGAGACAGACGGCTGTTTCCTCTGCAGAAGCTGATTTCTCTGAAGCCCCTTTTGGTCCTTCTTACCCCACAAAGAAAGCCTCTCTCAGAAGGGTGTGCCGTGCACGTAAAGTCTTTGTGCCAAACTCTCAGCACGCTGCTATTTGTACGGCAGTCCCACTGCACCAAACGGCAGGCAGAAAGAACTTGCCACGGAATTGTCTCTCGTTTTGTTTGTTTTTTTCCTTGGGCGGCCTGGCCAAGGCTTCCCAAATTGGGCTCCTCTCAAGACGAACCTTTCCATGCTTCATTCAACCTGAACCTCCAGAGCTGCCCTTGATGGCCCTCTGCAAAATCCTGCTGAGAAAGGGGCGGCAGTTGTGGGAAAGCCTTTGGCAACCATGCTCCATTCCATGCAAGGAGAATTATAGAGTCGGTGAAATGTTAATACGGCAACTGCAAACTTGGAAGGAGGGAACAGTGAACTTCCCTGGATGAGTGGATCCCATCTTCAGGATCCAGGGACTATTTCACATAGGACAACCAAGGGGAGGGGGGATCTGCCACATCTCGCACCTCAACTGGTAGAATTCAGACAAGGGCTTCTCTGCAGCAGCCCCTTGCCTGGGGGCTCCCTGTCCCCAAAGAACTGGCAGCTCCCCTCCCCAGCTTTGAAGGTCTTCTGTTGCTGCCAGGAGAAAATGAGATCCATCTAGTCTTCCTTTTTAATTCCTGCTGTACATCTTAGTTCCGCTCTTTGCTTTGTGGTACAGTCTGAAGGTACTTTGGACTTTTAGGGGACTCCAGTCTGCCTTGAGTGGAAAACTATTCTTTAACCAGGTCAATAAATGAAGGAAAACCTCCATCCTTACGAATAACAAACAGGAAGCAGCAGGTGAAGCTAAGCAAGATCACATCAAATACCTGTACAATTAGCACAGGGGGCCCCCAAGGCTGTGTGCTCTCCCCACTTCTCTTCTCTCTGTATACCAATGACTGCATCTCCAATGATCCATCTGTTAAGCTACTGAAGTTCGCAGATGACACAACAGTGACTGGTCTCATTCAAGACAATGACGAATCCGCATATAGACGAGAGGTCGAACGACTAGCCTTGTGGTGCAACCAAAATAATCTGGAACTGAACACACTCAAAACCGTAGAAATGGTGGTAGACTTTAGGAGAAACCCTTCCATACTTCCACCTCTCACAATACTAGACAACACAGTATCAACAGTAGAAACCTTCAAATTTCTAGGTTCTATCATATCGCAAGATCTCAAATGGACAGCTAACATCAAAAACATCATTAAAAAAGGACAACAAAGAATGTTCTTTCTGCGCCAACTCAGTAAGCTCAAACTGCCCAAGGAGCTGCTGATTCAGTTCTACAGAGGAATTATTGAGTCTGTCATTTGCACCTCTATAACTGTCTGGTTCGGTTCTGCAACCCAACAAGAAAAACACAGACTTCAGAGGATAATTAGAACTGCAGAAAAAATAATTGCTACCAACCTGCCTTCCATTGAGGACCTGTATACTGCACGAATCAAGAAGAGGGCCGTGAAAATATTTGCAGATCACTCGCATCCTGGACATAAACTGTTTCAACTCCTACCCTCAAAACGACGCTATAGAGCACTGCACACCAGAACAACTAGACACAAGAACAGTTTTTCCCGAAGGCCATCACTCTGCTAAACAAATAATTCCATCAACACTGTCAGACTATTTACTGAATCTGCACTACTATTAATCTTCTCATAGTTCCCATCACCAATCTCTTTCCACTTATGACTGTATGACTATAACTTGTTGCTGGCAATCCTTATGATTTATATTGATATATTGACCATCAATTGTGTTGTAAATGTTGTACCTTGATGAACGTATCTTTTCTTTTATGTACACTGAGAGCATATGCACCAAGACAAATTCCTTGTGTGTCCAATCACACTTGGCCAATAAAAAATTCTATTCTATTCTATTCTATTCTAATTGTGTTCTGCAAAAGCCAACAGAGATACTATCAGGCCATTGCCAATACAGGAGAAGAAAGGAAGGCCCATCTCAAAGTGGTTGCGTTTAAAATGCTAACATCACATGAAATCTTCTCCGGAATGCATAAAGAATCTATGAAACAATGCACACCTTGTGCGCACAGAGACACACCTTTATCCCTTTTTAGCTTTCCTGGTGCAGGATCTTTCTATTACTTCTTTCCATCCACTTCTACATGGCTACACACGGCAGAACAGGGCCAGAACAATTGGCACACCCACAAATTATTCACTTATCTAAGGGAGGGATGGGGGAGGGAAATGAACTATTAGTCCAAAATATGTGTCTGATTGCAAAAGCTTGCAGCAGGACCGAACATTTTCAGCTCTGGATAATAAGTAGGGAGCATTAAGAGGCCTTAATGGGTCCCTGGGCAGAGTTCACACCACTTTCCTTCTGGGCTCTCTCAGGTGGTAATGGATGGGGCTCATTAAATTCCCAGCAAACCTGCAAAGAGCTACAGCCACACAGATGCTGCACGGCTGTCTCTGGGTCCTGCTGAAACGGGGGACACTCCCAAAGGTGGGGGACTGCCCCTCGTAGGCCATCGAGCGAGGAGGGGGATTCATGTCCTTTGGATTGGAAAAAAATATATATTTGGCTTCCTTTACTAAATTTAACAGGGTTTCGCCTCCATGGAGTTCACAGCTGTAGGAAACACATTTGCCTGGGGAGAAAAATGTTTATTGCAAGTGAGAGCGAGCGAGAGGGGGGGGGAAAATATCCTGAACCCTCTGGAAAAGGTGGGATTTCAAAATGCTTCACATATTGCTATTTTCAAATCTAGGTTGGCCATAATCCGGCAGAAAAAACATGTGGGAAGCTTCATCTGAAGAAGTCTTGCAGGTTGCAAAGACGAGGCCAAGGCTGATGGGTCTTTGGGTTAAATCCCAGGACAAGGTCTCCTAACAAAGCCTTGCTTTCTTTGTTCAAGTTTTTGGCGGGGTGTCTATCCAGGTGGAAGCTCTCCTACATCCATCTGGCGGGGTTTGGGAGAGGGACCCTGCAGGATGACCCCTCATCAACAGCTGCTTCTCTGTGGAACACCATGCCCCCCTTTCATCACTTCAAAGGGCAGGGAAGAAAGTGGATAGATCTGAAGAGGCGAGAGGAAATTTGAATGTTGACTTCTACACTGGAGTTCTCTTAATGATCAATATTTCAATTTGCCAAGAGTCTGGCGAACTGCATTATACTCACCCTGAGAGGCCCTAGCAGCAGAATTTACACTTCCTGCTAAACCAACAGTGTTCCAATATCTCAGGGGCTGCCACAGAGAAGAGGGAGTCAAGCTATTCTCCAAAGCACTAGAAAGTAGGACAAGATGCAACGGTGGAAACTAATCAAGGAGAGAAGCAACTTAAAACTAAGGAGAAATTTCCTGACAGTGAGAACAATTAATCAGTGGAAAAACTTGCCTCCAGAAGTTATGAATGCTCCAACACTGGACGTTTTTAAGATGTTGGATATCCATTTGTCTGAAGTGGTCTAGGGTTTCCTGCCAAAGCAGGGAGTTGGACCAGGGGTGAAATCCAGCAGGTTCTTGCAGGTTCTGGAGAACCGGTAGTGGAAATTTTGAATAGTTCAGAGAACCGGCAAATGCCACCTCTGGCTGGGCCCAAAGTGGGGTGGGAATGGAGATTTTGCAGTATCCCTCCCCCAGGAGTGGGGAGGAAATGGGGATTTTACAGTATCCTTCCCCTGGGGAGTGGGGAGGGAATGCAGATTTTGCAATATCCTTCCCCTGCCACACCCACCAAGCCACGGCCACAGAACCGGTAGGGAAAAATTTTGAATTTCAACCATGGGTTGGACTAGAAGACCTGCAAGATCCCTTCCAAGTCTGTTATTCTTCTCTGTTTTAACCCCAAGGCCCAATTTCAGCTGGGCAGAAGGTGTGCACACCTCTCCCACCTCACCCTCAAACACAACAGGCCTTGTGTTGGTTTGCCAAAAGAGACGCCAAGCGCCTTTACTGCAGCAGAGAACGGAGAACAAATAGAGATGGAAAAGCAACATGGTCCAATTTTAATATGGATCAAAACTCATCTACACCTCTCAAAGCAACTGGCAAATTGGAATATAATTATCCTTTGGCTATTACATTTATCTAAGTTTGGTGGTGTGGTTTCCAATCGGAAAGTGGGCATCAGTGGAAAGATGTATTAGAGAAACCTGCTTGCTTGCAAAAAAAAACTGTGTAAGAAAATCAGCATGAAAATGAAAACAAATGTTCAACGAGTACAGATTTTCAGGGGGACCCCAAAATGGAAAGAATTTGAGGCACGGGATGACCTTGGAAAGGATCGCAGCTCATACAGCAAGCAAAGCCAAGTTTTTCCTCCCCTCATCTGCTAATCTTGACTGTTCAGACCTCTGGAACAGAACATTTCTGTTGCTCACATGCCTATCGAAGATTTATTGGAGGCAAAAACATACCAAACATGAAATCAGAATAATTTCTTGTAAGGGCAAAACGGGGCCATCAATCAAGAAGGATGACAGGAACTCTAATATCCCCCTTTTAAGGCCCTGGTTACACTTATTAATTGCTCATCTAATTGCCACTCATTAATATCAAATGCCACTTTCTCATACGTGTCTCTGACTCACTGATTAGGTTTACATGAGTAAGCAAATATCCCTGATGAAACCCGGTACAATTTTTCCAATAAAATACAGAAAAGAATCTGTATCTGACATGACTCCATTGTTCTAATACACACACATTGGCTTTTAGCACAATCTGCAGCAGCGGAAGTGCAGAACAGCTCCATCCATTGAGTCACGCATGCCGTAGACATTGGAATCCAGATCAAATATCCCTGTCAGGTTCATTCTGAAATGCAAACCTGACTCAACTCTTCCCCCACCCCCACCCCCAACCCGAAAACCGAATGACCTATCAGGTGGCCGTAGATAAAGCGGTTCTTTTCTGCATGCTGGAAACAAAAGGAGGCCCCCTTTCCACCATGCAAGGCATTCAGAACTAGCATTGCTACCAACCATGGTTGCTCTGGGAAATTAAGGCCAAGGCTGCTTAATCGTGAACTCAAAGGGTTGGAAGAAGCATTGCAGACCCTCCAAGCCACAGTAGCGTCTCTGTAGCATCAATGCTCCTGAGCCGTCCTGACCAGTGGCTGCCCATTGTCTACTTCAGGCCTTTGGTGGAAGAAGCTTGTTCTTCCTTGAAGACCTTTGTTCTACTTGCCAAACACCTTTTCTTTACCGGAAGAAAAATAAAACACACACACACACACACACACACACACACACACACACACACACACACACACACATACACACACACACACACACACACACCCCTTGTCTTGCCCTCCAAAGCCGCCAGAGATCACGTCAGCAGAACACTTTTTCAAATATTTTGAGGGCTGTCTTTATGCCCTGCATTAATTTTCTCTTCCACCATCTGCCATGGGATTTGGCTTCCAATCCCCTGAGCTTCCTGACTTCTCATTTCTGGACAGAGCCAGGGAGGCTACAGCCGAGGCCTTGGGCTTTGCGGTTCAGGTGAGCCGGCTTGATCTGCTGGATTATCAGTTTGTTATCCTGTAGAAACGCCCAGATCCTTGCGGCATCCTAAGCCAAGCCTTTTCTCATCCTCTCCCTCATCGATTTCGCCTTGTTCCTTCCAGCCTAATCCATCAAAAGCTTCTGTATCTTGATTAAGTCTTACCATGAAGGCAAAACCTTCCTAGCGTTATCTCATCGTTCCCTTCCAGAACACACTACTGGACAACATGGAAGGTCTACATCTAGTTCAGCATCCAGAAGGGAACAGAAGGGAATAACAGAGCTGGTTAGGGACCTTGGAGGTCTTCTAGTCCAACCCCCTGCTCAAGCAGGAAAGCCTATTCCAGACAAGTAGCTCTCCAGTCTCTTCTTAAAATCCAGCTTCCAATTAGGACAAGGCAGGTTTTTTCAGGAAATCCACAGGAAAGACCTGAAAATTGTGCACACGCCAACACACACACATCCCTTGTTGACTATGGCAACCAGGATTTTAACTCTAGCAACCGAGTTTCATTGCAACACATATTGTTAGCAAAAACACATCTATCTCCCCTCCTAACCTCTGTCAAATCTCTCCATAAAGACACCTAGGTTAATAACCACAGTCCCATGTGGCAACCATTTCACTGGGCTGCAGAGCGCCTAAAGGGCAGGTTTTCCTTCAATCTAATTAGATGAACTTGAATTAGGCTGAGCAGTTGTGGACTGATCTCTCCATGCTGAACAGACTAATCATGTTTCCACCACAAATCAAATCAGCAGATAAAACAGGCCACGGGGTTGTGAAGCCCTGGCGAGCCCACGTTAATCATTCACGGGGCAATGTGGGCCCGATCCACCCTCAACGTTGTGCCCTGGGTAGCCCGTTTTTTCATGGATTTTTTCTGAAATGAAAATGAAAGCATTCAACATTAATATTCCAACCATTTTCTCACCACATGTTGTATCATTTTTAGGACTGTTGATTGGTTCCTATATAAAGGAAGTTTTTTGAACCCAAGGAAGGCAAAGTCGGTACAGGCGTTGGCGGCTGAGAAGCGGGAGAAGCCACACACAAACACACATTTCCTTGCCATCTTGCAGCTTGAAGCAGGAGAAACGAGGGATCCTGTCAAGCATCATTTTATGTAGCAAGAAATAGATCATTCCCGAGTCCTTCCTTTGCCTCTTTGATCCAGCCAGGCAGATTGGGTAGGGGGAGGGCTGGGGGGGCGAATCCTACAATCCACAAGAAGACGAGGCAAAGGCCACTGCAGGCAGAAGAGAAATTATTATTTCATGCTTTCTTCTGCAGCCACAATTAGCTTTTAGAGAGATATGCTTTCTAAATGCACTGAGCCAGTTTCAAGTTGATCTCTAATTCATTGCTGGATTTATACATATTAATGTCAAAAAGATTGCGTGGACCAAATGCCAAAGTTTATCAGCTACCCCAAAATTAATTAGGAGCTCCAGAGTTAAGCATCCCGTTGAGCATTACATGCCTTAAATCCAAGTCAAGGAGACCCTGACAACACATCTTGGAAGATTAGACTTCGGCTGGAACAAAGACAGTGGCAGGATGGGCTCAAACGTGGCGTTTTCTGGAAAGCAAGACCCGAAGCGGAATCTCTGCAAATTCAAACAATGGAAATTACCAAGGAGTTCTAAAACTGATCCCCGAGAGTCAGAGAGATGGCTAGACAGAAGCCTATAATGCCACAACTCCTTGAACGGGATTATTGTTTCAGGAGTTCAGAAATATTTACAGACCATTTGGGTAGCATGCTCTGGTTTATCATGGCCCCGGTGAGTTTGTGGAGGAATTTGCATGCATTCTTCAGATTCTCCATCATGTTTTCACCGAGCCCTGGGCTGCCCTCCAAATAGCTAGCAGTTTTCCAGGATTTCAGACAAGCATTTTTTCCAGAAGTGTAGACCTGAACTGGGAAGCTTCCCATTAACACATGTCCCAACAGGAATATACGACTCATTCTTCTCCTTAAATACTAAATATTCAGAAACCAAAATAAACTGGGCCCAATAAATATTTCATCTCATTCCTAATTTAGAACAATTAATAAGTGGAACGACTTGCCTTCAGAAGTTGTGAATGCTCCAACACTGGAAATTTTTAAGAAAATGTTGGATAACCATCTGACTGAGATGGTGTAGGGTTTCCTGCCTGGGCAGGGGGTTGGACTAGAAGGCCTCCAAGGTCCCTTCCAACTCTGATGTTATGTTATATTATGTTAATTACCCAAAAATATTAAATTTGTTTTTTAAAAAGCAGGGTGGTTTTTTGTTGTTGTTTTTTTGGGTTGTTGTTTTTTAGCATAATCTCTAAAAAAAGCTGCCCAAATGCCTGGTTACAAAATTATAACCAATTCAGGTAGTGGGTGTTCTATAAACTCCCAGGGCTAATATAAAACTCCATTAATGATATGCTCTAAATGTTATGAGGAGATAACAGAGATCAATCTTTTCATGTCTTTTCATGTCGTTAACATCAAACCGTCAGATTCCACAATTAAAACATAGCTTGAATTCTGTATTTAGTATTATTAAGGGCTGCCTCTCCGTGTGAACGTCTATCACTCTTTCATTCGGAGTGATGAGAGGAAGTGTGGCATCTCTAACAGCTTGTTACACTACAATTCCCATCAACCTCGGCACAAACGCAGCCAACAATGACCAAGTTATTCTTCGGCAACATTGGTTCCCAATTTCGACCGACGGAATGCAAAGCCGTGTTTGAAAAGAGAAAAACAACACATGACTACGTTCTCTCTGGTGGCCTGCAAGGTTTAGGAAGAGCTGTGGAAGTTGAGAGAAGACAACTGTTTCCAAGGAAGAGGCTCAAACCCACCTGCCTATCGTCTCTTCCAAAGCCACATTCATTCATAGCTTGCAAGCTTTAAACCAGCAGATCCTTAACTCCCACTGAACCTCAAGTGATAGACATTTAGGGGCTCCATCAGCCCAACCCTTTTCCCTGGAATTTATCTTCAACCTTCAAGGCTCCCTTCCTGGAAGGCCTGGAAGCCAGGCCCAGGCACCCACCACATGGAGCCAAAGCCAGCAATGCCCACGGAGACCCAGAGCGCCCCATTCTCTTAAGCCGTTTCCTTGTGAGGCAGAGGGAAACGGTTGGGTCTCGCCCCTTGTTCAACTGGCACAGGGGTTTTTTTTTCCCCTGTGGTTACAAAGGCCGAGAGATCAGGCGCGGTGCATTTTCAAACAATAATAAAAGTTTCAAGGCTTGTCAAACTGGTTAAACAACCGATCGTCAAATAAGATGTGTGTGTGTTGGCTGAAAGATCAGAAGACGTGTGAGCCCCAATGGCAGATGCGGCCCAGTTCTAACAGGCAAAAGCCAGACGGGGAAAGGAAGCTGCATTTGAATTTAAAGGCTGGAGAAGATGGCAAGAACGGAGCACAAGACAAGGAAGGGTTGGTGGGCTCAAACTTTTCTTCAGAAGCAGCTCAAGTACAACTTTTGCAAAGCGTGTTTCGGCCTGAGCTCATGGGGACCATCTCCTCTCCTTCATGTCTTTCCCAGTTCTGCTCCCCAACATTAGGGAAGAATGACGGAAAAACAGAGCTGCTAAGAGGGAAGCAGAGGGGAGAAGTTGGAGGCAGCCCACCGGAAGCCCCTCACTCCATGCCTCCTGTATCTGCCTCCACCTCTCTGCTTTTCCTTTCAGCTTCTCTACATTTTGCTGTTCCAAACCCTCCTTTCCACTCTTGTCCACACCTTCTGTTTGCACCCCCAACTGACCTACGAGCAGATAACAC
Source organism: Ahaetulla prasina (assembly GCF_028640845.1). Taxonomy (NCBI): domain Eukaryota; kingdom Metazoa; phylum Chordata; class Lepidosauria; order Squamata; family Colubridae; genus Ahaetulla; species Ahaetulla prasina. The sequence continues at coordinate 9,477,058 of NC_080547.1, read as the reverse complement.
GTGGGGGAAAAGAGACAGAAAGTGCTCTTAAAGGTTTTCTCTAGAGAAACAGACAATCCAATATCTGGGCTACTGTTGTCTTGAACACCAAGATGGCACTGTGCCACTGCCTTATCCCCAAGTCCACCTTCCAGGACCATCCCTGCATTTCAAAGTATCTGTGTCTACAGTTACAAAAGAAAGAGTGCAGAGAAGAGCAACAAAGATGATTAGGGGACTGGAGGCTAAAACATATGAAGAACCGTTGCAGGAACTCGGTATGTCTAGTTTAATGAAAAGAAGGACTAGGGGAGACATGATAGCAGTATTCCAGTATCTCAGGGGTTGCCACAAAGAAGAGGGAGTCTATTCTCTAAAGCACCTGAGGGTAGAACAAGAAGCAATAGGTGGAAACTAATCAAGGAGAGAAGCAACTTAGAACTAAGGAGAAATTTCCTGACAGTCAAAACAATTAATCAGTGGAACAACTTGCCTCCAGAAGTTGTGAATGCTCCAACACTGGAAGTTTTTAAGAAGATGTTGGATAATCCTTTGTCTGAAGTGGTGTAAGGTTTCCTGCCTGTGCAGGGGGTTGGACTAGAAGACCTCCAAGGTCCCTTCCAACTCTGTTATTATTATTAAAAGGCAGAATGGAACTTGGATCACCAATCTCTGTTCCAACTTGGACCAATTGACTTTCAGTCATTACATTTGAAGTCTTAACACGGTGAGGAAAAAAAATAAGCTCTTTTCTCTATTTCATCCTTTATGCCATTAGCTTTCCCCAAAACTTTACGCTGATTTGGGTCCCAATTTTTAGAGTTGTGGCTCCTGGTGTGATTTTTCTAGATCGATGTGGTCCTTGAACTGACCCCATCACCCTCCTGGAATATGATAAGAACAGTTCTGGATCAAAGGCCTTATTCCAGTGATGGCAAACCTTTTCAGCACCGAGTGCCCAAACCAGGACACGGGTGCATCCACGTGCATGTGTCTGCGCCGGAGCACCGGAAAGCTGAAGACCAGCTGGCCGGCTTGTGCATGCCTGTTTTTTGGCCATTTTTCGGGCTGTTTTTGGCCCAAAAAACAGCCTGAAAATGGCCCGAAAAATGGCCTGGTTTTGGGGCTGTTTTCAGGCTGTTTTTCCATCGCTCTGGTGCCCACAAAGACCAGCTGGCCGGCGCAACCAGAAGAGCAGCTGGCAACAGCGCACATGCCCACAGAGAGGGCTCTGCATGCCACCTATGGCACACGTGCCATAGGTTCGCCATCATGGCCCTGTTCCATTCAGCCTCCTGCTCTTGGTGGCCACAAAACACCTTAGGTGAAGAAACATACCCCATTATTTGTCCAAATCACTTCCAGGGTTCAGAGTCTAATACCCAGCATCCATAATTTTGTTCACCTGGACCATAAGGTGATTTTTCCAGGGCAACCCCTGCCCTCTGGAACATCCTTTTCCTTGAAATCCAGCCAGCCCCCACCTCTTCCCCTTCTGTAAAGCCCTCCCAAGGAAGTTGAGCTGGAGGATCAGTTGTAGGTTGGTTGCATGCCTCAAGGGAGATTGATGATGGCATCAGGATTCTTTGTTTCTGCTTTATCTTTTTATGGTATTTGGCTCTCTAGAACTCTTGTGAGCCACCCAGAGTTGTGGTTTTAAAAGAGGTACCCATAAAAGTTTTTGAAATAAATGAAATCTCAAACACCAGCGCTGGTTGGTTCTTCTCCCATGGCTAGTGAATTCTTTCAGCTCATCTTTGCTCTTGGCAACCCTGCTTTGCATTTTTCCACCCCATTTGCCATAGCCTGGGGTCCACCAGCGACAGTCCACCAAAAGGTGTTGCCTCTGCCAGTGGAAGATGGTTGTGCCAACTGGAGAAGCGCTGGGGAAAAGGGGAGGCCGTCAAATCTCTTCTTGTGGTAATTTTTTTTTCTTTTTTTACTTCATTTCTGAACTGCAGGGAATACAAACATGGGGGGCTTCTGATCTTTTCTTTCTTTTTATGTTCACATCTTTTTCAGCTACTCCTTACAAGTTAACCATTCGGTCTGGCCAGGTCCGAGCCAGAATTCAAAAGATGTCTCAAGTCAAAGTCAAGGATGTGCCCACTGGCATTTAAATTGCTTCTTTTGATCTCTTCTTTCTACCAGTTGCTTATTTTCTTTGTTTGCTTACTCTGATATCAAGGACAATGGAGTTCCTTATCTTAATGAAGAATGCAGTGTTCTTTTTATGGCTCTCTCATGCTGGCAGATTGTAAGTTTCCCAGCTTCTTGTTACACTACTATCCTTAGAAGAAAGCCAACAGAAACAGAAGGAAGGTCACAAAAGCAAAACAAAATTGGGAATTTGTAACAAGATCCAGGTTTTTAGAGCAAAGCAAGAATCCTCAGGAAGGGAGATTGGCCTCTGACACCCCTTCCTATAAACCAGGGGTCTCCAACCTTGGCAACTTTAAGCCTGGTGGAATTCAACTCCCAGAATTCCCCAGCCAGAAAAGCTGGCTGGGGTATTCTGGGAGTTGAAGTCCTCCAGGCTTAAAGTTGCCAAGGTTGGAGACTCCCTGCTATAAATAATACAGCAGGGGTCCCCAAACCCCGGTCCGTGGCTCCGTTCAGAACCAGGCTGTGCAAGCGGTGGGCAAACACACGTGGGCAGCTCCATTGGCACGAGCTGCGGGCACACCACCACTAGCACCTATGGAGCGTCACACGCATGCAAGAGTGCTCTCTGCTCGCGCCAATGGAGCTGCGTGCACAAGCCTGCTGCTCACACGCAACCATTTCCCTCCCTCCCCCGCAAAGCCACAAAGCTCGGGGACCACTGAATTATAGAAAGCAGCGGAAGATAAGGATGGACCCAAGATTAGTGCAAAGTTCACAGATACCAGCATGAATAACAGTATTTTCAAGAAGCTTTTTTTATCTATGAGTTTGGAAGAAGCACCTAATCTGATGGTCCCACAATGCCCCCAGGCTCACTTAAATCACATACATTTATTATTTGTTTATTTACAGCAGTTTTGGGCATGTCTACTGAGCTGGACATGCGGCGTTTCCAAAAAAAGAGACCGTTTTTAATCCTGAGAGATACAGACAGGCTCATTGAGTCTATTCCATCAAGATTGTAAATTACATACACGAAGAGCCATTGAAGGCATAAAAACCCTTTTTGGGGGGAACATAATGGTGTGAAAATCTGATTAGGCGTCCTTTCAATTAGCAGCTGCAGGCAGTTCCGAGTCTTGCTGGAGCCTCTTTTTCCCCAGAGTCTTAAGAGGTGACCATGCTCACCTCTTTCACGGCCGCCTCCAATTTCAAATGATAAATCAAGTCAACTCCAGAAGGAGGAGGGGCAAACCTGCAAAATAAAGCCTTCGAGTGAGGCTGAAGCTTCAGGGCATTAAAGAGCCTCCAGGAAAGCAAGAAGCAGCAGAGATTGAGAAGGCAATTCCACCCCGGCAGGCAGGGAATAGAGGCAGGAAGGTCATTTTGGGGCTGTTGCCACCTATTTCCATCATCAAGAGGATTATTGCTGGAAAATGTATTTGATAACTTCAGAGAACATTGAATGGGATGACGGGCTTCAGAAACTCCAATAACCACAAAAAAAAATGTCTTCTGATTCAAAATGATCAAACATCACTTAAACATTTCTATACAAAATATTTGATGTCAGAGGTTCAGAATTAATGCATTTATACATGTCTGCTCGTAGGCAAATGCCCGGAGGTTATTCTCTCAATCCATTCATCTACAGCTGTCTTCTTGTAATGCTTCATCTTGCTTGCCATCTACATCTGGGCAATTAAACTTCAAAATCTTGCTACAGGCATTCGTTACTTCCCAAATAAAAACAAATGATGTGAGTTTTGAGGAAATCTCCCTATTTCGCTTAGTGTGTCTCAGCCGCATTAACACAACGTCACGGAATACACATCTTTCCAAGGTTAAGCCATCACTACACATTATGGATTCCGTCTTTATTCTTGGACAGATCACCGGGAATTCGGGAGATGAAAAGTCAGCTTGGCCTTAATAGCTACACAGCCAAAGGGCTGATCTTCTGCTGGGCAGCCAAAGTATCCAGGCCCTGGAATAACATGGGCAGCTCCAAGAAAACCCCTCTCGGCTTCCAGCCCAGACGAAGAAAAGAGAGACGGTGGATCTTCTCAAAGAGAAGGAGGTGAAGAGTTGTAACCATCACAACTTTCCTAACACGCATTCATTCCTTTGCTTTGCTCGCAGGTTCCTTCAGCTCTACCTGGAGCACTTGGCTGCCTTCAGAGCAAAATCCCCTCTTGCACATTTAATAGTTTTATTATTGTTTTATTGCTTAGCTGTAAAGCCAACTGGTGGGTCTATTGTGATGCAAAGGCAAGGCATAAATATTTTAACTGCTGCCCTTTCATTTAGTGCTGGCTTCTTGTGGGTTGCAACCCCTTCTTGCATGAAAGAAAGCACCTTAAAACAGAGGTCGTAAGCCATATTCCTGCCGAAACAGACTAGCTATTCCACCTTCTCCAGCCTCTCAGTGCTGAGAGGCAGGTGCCATTCACCTGTTCAAGGGCCAAACAGCCCAACAGTCTGGAGCCCTGGCCCTACATAGTTACCGCTCAGGAAATATCCCTGCCTTAAATGATCTATTACACCAACTAAGAACCATTTTATGAAGGACTAGTCATGGGTGGGGAACTATGGCCCTTTTATGACCTGTGGGTTTCAACTCCCAGAATTCCTGAGCCGGCATGGAATTCTGGGAGGTCATAAAGGGGCCATAGTTCTCCATCCATGGACTACTTGGATGTGCCCACAAAACAGCACAATGTTGTACTACAAACACCCACCCATTTGCACACACCTCTTTTGAAATGGAAAGTAACAAGAATCAAGAAAACTGGATTTTCGAGTTCACTGCTTGGAAAACATGCTGTGGCCCCCTCCCACCTAAAACCGGTCTCCAGTATGGTTCCATGAGCAGAGAAGAATTCCATGTGGCAGATCTTGGCTCATGAGATGGAATAAGCAGAAATAGGAACGTCTGAGAAGGTCATTAAGCCCCACAAGAGCACCTGTGAAAGAGCCCCCCTCCCCCTCCCCCCGCAAAAGACCCAGCAGATAGAACCGTGTCCTGGCGCATGACTTCGGTTTGGCCCTCTTCCACAGCTGGCACAAGTTGGCATCTCTGTACCTCACTGCAGCAAATCTTTTCTGGCTTCTTTATTACTTTTTTTCATTTGCCCTACACTCTACATCACCTGAGTTGCTTGGGTGATTGAGGTGGCTTATAAATTGAACAAATAAATAAATACATTTTTTAAAAAGCAAAATAAATCTCATTGCAGGCACTTCTCTGCAATTCAGCTAAAAACTGCCTTTGGTCTGCTTTACAAGACTGTACATGTTCCTCCTCCTGCTGAAGCAGAGGCCGTAAATTGAGACACAAATTGAATCCAGCTTTTGCGAGACCAAATAAATGAATATATAAAATTCCCGAGCGTCAACTATCTTTATTAAGAGAGGCGCCAATGTTTGATATGTCAAAAGCTACAGTGAAAAAGAGTTTTCTGTTTGAGCAAAACTGGTGGAAGTGATATTATTGGTATTGCTATTGTTATTTCAGTTTTTATCCTGCCACTTTTCTATCCCACAGACACTCAATTAAAGAGGGAGAAAAGATTTCCTTGCTCATTTATGATTGACATGCAGGGTCTCCTGTGTGGAGCCCCTGAACCAGCTATAATGGCAGCCAGGATGGCACCCAACTCATAAAGCTCAGCACTGGCTACTCAGATCTAACAACGAAGCCCAGATCCTGCTCTTGAATGTCTAAGCGGCAGGGGTGAAACTCAGCAAGTTCTGACAGGTTCTGGAGAACCGGTAGCGGAAATTTTGAGTAATTTGGAGAACTGGCAAATACCACCTCTGGCTGGTCCCAGAGTGGAGTGGGAACTGAGATTTTGCAGTATCCTTCCCCTGGAGTGGGGTGGGAATGGAGATTTTGCAGTATCCTTCCCCTGCCATGCCCACCAAGCCATACCACATCCACCAAGCCACGCCCACAGAACCGGTAGTAAAAAAAATTGAAATTCCACCACTGCTAAGCAGGCTAAGGGCTGTCAGGGAGCCCCCTCTGCCAAAGACCCCTCCTCTGTGGTTCTCATTCCCCCAAGAGAAAATCCCGCTCGCTTTAGCAAGGAAATCCACTTCCCACCTCAGCTTCTCCAGCTTTTCAGCCTCAGAGCAGCAGTTGGACATCTCCCCCCTCCGTTCGGTGGCTCATGTAGAAGTCCTGCTCCACAAAAATAGAGGTTCTGAGATAAAAATCACTGACTAGAAACACCATTAACCTATATTGATTTCTGCGCCCTCCCCCCAAAAATTACTTCCAACTCATTTAAAATATAACTGGCCTATATATTTAACAGGGCTCATTCTATGTATTAATCTCCGTTGTGATGTGTTCCTCCAAGCGTGACCGGAGTCAGTTAGGGAAAAGCCGAGAGATGCTGATGGAGTCAGTTCAACATGGCAATAACAGGGAGGCGGCCATGGAGCCGTGGGGGCTCCTGTCCGTCTCGCACGGGGCCAACGTTCAGTTGCCACAGAAACTCTGAACAGAGCAGCCACGATCCGCCCCGTTCCTCCCGTCTCCCCCTCTCTGCATCAGAGCGCTTTAAGCTCCCTGGGGTGCTGGCACTCCCTGGAACGACCCACACACACACACACACACACCCCAGTGTGGTTCTTCTAGTGCAGTATCCAGGCTGCGGCCATTAATCATTCCCGCTTTCTGAGCTGACATATCGAGGTGGGGAAACGGCAACCTAAATGAGCTTGGCTGATTACCTGGGAAAGCAATTCTTCAAGATAGCACAGCTCACTAATAGCTCCATCTGCTACACAGCCGCATCCTACGGCATCAGGATACGGGGAGCGAAAGGCTGGGGGTGCCTGCCAAGTTCAGAATCCCCTTGATGGCAAAGACAAAGGAAGAGGAGAAGTAATCATGGAAATGGCACAGGCAGGCCTGGGGAAGCTTCTTTAGCCACCTACCACCCTGCCCCAGTTCTGAAGCCACAGACGGACGAAACGCAGGGTCGCTTGGAGAGAAGGAATTGGCTGAGTTCTACGGCATTTCGGAAAGGGACGCGGGATGGCCGAAGTGGAGAAGCACAAATGAGGATCCTCAGGTGGCCAGGCGGAAAAGATTGACCAAAGTGGACTTTTATCCCATTCCTAACGGAAGCCTGTTTTCCACAAATGAAGGTTCCAGGTTCAACAGCCAGCCGCCTAGCGAGGGGAAAGGTTAAAAACTCTTGCCTGCAGCTTCGGAGGCACCTCCCAGTCGCGTTAACCATCATGGCTAAAGTAGCCACGCTCAGAGCTCACTCGCTTGGTATCAGCCCGTGGCTCAGCATAGCCGTGTGTGGGCTGGTGACTTCTGAGGACTTATTGGCAAGGCGGCACTTAGCAATTAAACAAGCCATTAGGAAGCCTACCTGCTGTTTTTACCAGGGAAAATGTCTCCCTGTGGATGGACACTTCCAACTACACACAGCAAGAATCAATAATACGGCATTTCAATACCACAAATGCATTCGGCTCACATCCTTCATCCTGATGTTTTGAGAGTCTCTTTTTATTGACACTTGAGTTACGTAGAACTTGGTCCTCAACTTTTCATAATAAAAATTGTCTTGTGTGGTTAAAGCTGTTTTTTCTTTCTTTCCAAGAAGGTGCCAAATGCAATAGCCATAGAGATACTTAAGACAGAACAGCAGGATGGCACTCCAGTGTTTCTAGTGATATCTGCTTATCAGGCAATTATTTACATGGCATCTCGAGAGCGGAACTGGGAGAAAGAAATAGGTAAACACAGAAAGTGTGATGGCCCCTTGGTAGAAACCGAAGAGCCTGTTACTCAGAAGAACTCTGAAAAGGGAGGAGAAGATAAGAGGTAGGTTGTTTTGGGGAGAGAGGCTTATTCTAAATGTGAGTCACTGTGTGGGAAATATGTTTACACTGCTCTGCACAACAACACATACCAACGACGCCTTGAATAGAAGTTTGAGGATCTTGTGGTTGGTATCATTCAACAGAGTTGCCCATGATGGGAGAGGACGGGGCCTGCTCTGGAACAAAGACCCCGTTGAAGACAGCGGCTTTCTCAATGCTCCCAAAAGAGCTTTAAAAACACAGTCACACCCTTGCTGGGTTTTATCCCGAGGTTGCCTACACGTACTCCACTTTCCAGAACAACAACGTTAGTCACGACCTTTAAGGCGCTCCATGGCTTAGGACCTGGGTACTTACGGGACCGCCTACTGCTACCACATGCCTCCCACCGACCCGTACGCTCTCACAGAGAGGGACTTCTCAGGGTGCCATCCGCCAAACAATGTCGGCTGGCAGCCCCCAGGGGACGGGCCTTCTCTGTGGGGGCCCCCACACTCTGGAACGAACTCCCCCCGGGCATACGCCGGATATCTGACCTTCGGACATTCCGTCGCGAACTGAAAACATATCTCTTTATTCGCGCGGGGCTGGCTTGAATGAAATTTTAAACTTAAATTTTAGCAATTTTAATGGGGTTATTGGTTTTATGGTAAATTTCTTAAATTTTTCAGGCTCATTTAATAAGTTTTTAACTGATTTTAATTTTGTATATTGTATATTGTTCTTCGTTGGTTTTATTCTGCCTGTACACCGCCCTGAGTCCTTCGGGAGAAGGGCGGTATAAAAATCAAATAAATAAATATAAATAAATAAATAAACCCCCCCCCAAATGTTCCATAAACAATGCTCAGAATCAGTAGTGGGTTTCAACTTAGTTTGCTACTGGTTCGCTCGTCCGTGCGACGCTTCTACGCGGCAGGTGGGAGAGCCTCCCGTTGCCACTGCTACCGGTTCGCCGATCCAGGGCGAACCGGTAGCAACCCACCACTGCTCAGAATGCAAGCAACCTATTCTAAATTGGGACTGTCCAGAGTGGGAATGGTGTTCCTTCAAAGAACAAGAAACCCAGAACCTCTGAAAGAGATCCCATCATGTCTTCTTTGCCAACATCTGTCAAAGCCAAAATGGGTTTCTCCCCTCCATGCCAAAAGCCCTCAGTGGGATGAGCGGGTCTCCCAGTCTTGATGGGAGGCAAACATGGGAATGTGTAAAAAGCCCTGCGGTTCAGAAGAACAAGGGGGCTTGTTGACCTGCAACCAACCATTGCTTTTCTCTAGTAGATGGGGAGTAGACGGATTGTGAGGAACCAGCTGGGTAGAAGGAAGGGGAATAAACACACATGTACAGACACACCCTGATGGCGCTGAACAAAATGCAAAGCTAAAACTCCCATTTTCTCTTGGTTTTTCTGAGAAGGGAGGCAAAGCAAGCCAGCCGCACACTGTATCTTTCAGCCACTTCAAAGAGAGACATGCGCGCCTTCTTCTCTCGTTATGCTCCCACCTGTTGCTAGGTAACCACCAGTGTGACTTCAGCAGTTCAAGCTATTATGCAGCAAATGCGCCTCTCTTTTAAATGGGGGGAGCCCCTCTGAGCAGAAAGCAAAGGATTTTCCCCAGAATCATCCCCCCGTTTTGGCATTCGGCTGCTTCTCCTTCTTAAGCTTTTCATTCTCTGAAGTCTTTTACGATATTTTCCAATACTGCAGATTTTAATTCTTACCAGATAAAAGCAGAGCCTTTCCTATCATTTTCGTAACAATCGTTTCGTGCGTTCTTAACAAAACAGACAGGAGCAGGAACGGCGTCTTTGTTAACTGGGGCTGTTAATGCGACTGAAATTGCCCGTGCCTCTTTCTCAAGTCATGTCTCGCCAACTCTGTTTCTGGGGAGGACCTCTGGGCCAGCCACACAGTGGCCACCAACAGGCAGACCTTCTCCTGTGGATTTGTGCGACTGAAGCCCATCTCTCTCTTTCCAGAAGCAGGGAATGTCTTCTGGGCTGCCAACAAGGGGACCATCAACAGTTGTGTTCTCCCTTCAGAAGCTAAAAAGAGAGACCCATGGGCGTTCTTCGCTACCTGTGGTTTTCTCACCTGTACTTACACAGATTTGTCTTTAACCAAGACCACAATTAAAGACTTTTTGTAGCTGTAGATTTGGTCTTGGGTTTGTTTGTTTTTTTGTTTTTTCCTTTAAGGATGAACAAAATAACAGATGCATACTTTCTAAAAGACAGTGTTGGGTCATCTACAAAATACACACTTCTCCATATTCAATTACACCAGATCTCACCGTGCTACCATGGGATCCAGGCTCCCTGTAGCTTCCTTAGAACACCTGATGATCATCTTCTCTTTCCCCCCACCCCCTCTTCACGTGGCTGGTGGTGGAGGGGAGACCCCTTTCTGCCCAGTCATGCTGGTCTCTCCACCTCCAGCAGCTCCTTGAACATCTTTGAGGAGAAGTCTTCTGGCAAGACTGCTGAATGCCAGCATGGCCAATGGAACTCTTGAGACTCACCAAGATGGCTGTGGGGGTTGCTGAGATTGGGCAGGACTCTTACCTGTGACCAGGACTCTGGCAGTTGTGGCTTCTGTGGTCTCTATGGGAGGAAGAGGATGGCCATCAGTTCTCAAGTCTCCTCCTTCACCATTTCAGGCTGGAACAGAAGCCCACATCTAACAAGGGCCACCTGCTCAACAAGCAACATATTGTGGACACCGGGGAAATGAAAATTCAAGCACTGTAGCCTGGCAAACTTATTATGAAGTCAAACATTTCTCCCATCTAAGCTATGTCGACATTTATTTATTTCTCGGAGGCAAACATTCCTCTTCAGAGTAAGCTCTCTTTATCTAAATTGGGCAAATCTCTGACTTCGCACCTTATAAAAAGGAAACGTCTTGGATTTGTGTTTTACAGTGAGAAAGCTATTCACAGTTTACTGAAGTGGTGGCAGCACAGTGTTATTTATGGAAGGAAGGAGATGAATTATGGAGAGCTGCAACGGGAAAAGCAGAATGCCAGTTCGGGTACAATGCACACCGTTTCCACAGCCCAAGAGAGAGGAGACTCAGCCCAGACCTGCCTAATGCAGCAGAAGGGATTCCAGGCCGGATTGCAGAAGAAGGGAGGTTAGGAGGGACAAACTGCAGGGCTGGAAGCCCCACGGGACAAAGCCTTGACCTTTCTTTGGGTGGTGATTCCCCGCAGTTGACCAGAAGCCCCTCTCTGCATAGGCAGAATAGGGCTGAGTCCAGCAGAGACATGGTCCCTTCTAGAAGGCTTTGAGATTCACATCAAGGTATTGTTGTAACCTAGGCCCAAGTAGGTCGTAGTAGATGCACTCAGTTCAAAAAACAAACAGACTTTATTAGAACAGCTGAGAATGAGTTAATTCTCAGCTGTCCAAACTAAATCAAAACAAATTCTTCATAACACAAGTCTTCAGTCTTATCACCAACCTTGGTCTCATTAGGCAAACTGCCAGAGGCTTTTCTTGGCAAAAGTTCAAAAGCAGAAGACGCCGACAAGAAATAAATGCTGCAAGACAACGAGCAATTCTATCAACATTGTTTTCCAAAAAAGAGCCCAAACGCCTTTCTGGTCTTCTAAGCCTTATGGGAGGGGCCAATCATCTCTTGGCCTGACTCCCGGGTCGTCCTCTTTGCTTGAGCTGCTCTTGCCTTCTGGCAGCTCTTCTCATGTGTGCATTAGGAACAGGCTCCTCCTGTTCCTCTGCCTCACTATTGTCAAACCTCTGGAGGCTCTGGAGTCCACATATCACTCCCAGATGGCCCTGGCCCAATCTCTGCCTCTGACGCAGAGCCCTCATCTGAGCCTTCCCCACAGCCTCCAGGACTGGCCCATGTTCTTCCTCAGCCTCATCACTGTCCCACTCCGCTGCCATCTCCGTAGGCTGCTGACGGACCACAACAGGTATTTGGGACTGCTGGAAAGGTGAAAAACCAAATGGAACTTCAATGGGACATACAATACTGAGGTTATTGCGCCATTCCTAAGAAGATACGCTACTTAAGAACCACACAGCCAGACTCTTCCCATGCCTTGTGCAACTAGGAGCAGGCACACCCTGTCTTCTGTGGAGATGGGAAAACCTCATTCCATTCTCACATTTTCACCACTTTTAACTCCAACCTGCAGTCAAAACGCAGCAGCATTAATATTATTGAGTAAACTTCCAAGACTATTTTCCTCCGTAGCTATCTGTCTATCTAACAACAAGCGAGTCTTCTCCAACACCATCTTACTATCATTTCCCGAAACTCCAAAAAGGCAGGAATTCTCAGGCTGGTCAAAGCTTTGGGATGTTCTGCCTTTGCCTGAAATTCTGGAGCAGCGTCTTCCGTGGGAACATCCTGGCAGCCAAGAATCTAGAAAACGAAACAGCTTGCACCTTCTCACCCGAGAAGCCTAGTGGCCACACTACCACCACCGAGGCCGGAGAATGAAGGCCATTCAGTGGGAAGGGTCTTAACTGCCTACTCCTCATTCATTAACCCAAGGATTTCCCCTGTCCCCTCTTCCTTCTACCTTTTTGGGTCCAGGAGATGCCTTGATTTCTTAAGACTCCAGAAGCTACTTGGATTCAGATTCTTCCCTTCCTTAGAAATTCTGATCAGAAGCAGCCACCTCGCCTCTGTTTCCCACCCTCCGGGTCTCCTCGCATGAGAAAAAGAAGGGGGGGGGGTTCATCCTGCATCAATCCACCAACCCTGGCCATCCATCTTCCTGCCGCAACCAGCAGCTGTTTCTCCTGCTATCAAGGTCATGTGAACATGCAGCAGCAATATTATGCTTTTATTTTATTTTTTAATTTCATGGGCTGGGTTTGATTTCATAGGTTCTTATAAAGACAAAATATTAGTGAAGGAAGAAATAAAGGAAGGGTAGAATGTGCAAAAACCTTCTGGAAGAGGTCGGAAGGACCATCGCCATGTCTGATCCAGCTCAGCCTCTGTGATCATCCACAACATAGGCAAACAGAATAAAACAAATTGCCAAATGAGAGCGTTTGACTTGTGAGACAAGCCTTTTTACACGGAGGAGTTTATTTTATTATGTTTAAAACGTGCAAGGCAAAAATGGTCAGGGCTGCACTTGAAAATGGCCAGCTCTCGAAACAGAATTGAGTAGCTGAATGCAACATGTACCATCGACCGTTATAAATTTGTCTCTAATCACAGAGACAGTGTCACTTCTGACGTTTCATATAAATGAATTTTATTACTTAACATTGTGCGTGTGATTTAATTACGGGAATGGCAGGAATTATGATTTGATGTTTAGTGCTGGGCTGGGAGGGAGGGAGGGGAGGGTAGACATGTCAGTTATTTACATTTCACCCGATCTGCTTTTGTCCCCATTGCAGGCTTCAGGGGAGTTGTGGGAGAGGATCCAACGGGTGCTGTGTTTTCTCAAATTAAACTTGATGACTGTAATGGAAAGAACTGCTTTCGGGAGCAACCTCCAGATCTCAGGAAGAGGCCTGGGACTCAAGGCAAGCTGCACCTGGAGAAGATCATCAACAGCCCCTTCCACAGCCTTTGATCCAGAGGAGGCAAGGATGACAAGAGGAAGGGGACATCATTCCTTGCAGAAGTCATGAGAGTTTGGGAAAGAGGAAGGAGGAACTGGGTTCCTGAACTGGCAGGATGGCCTCCCTGCTCCTATTAGTCCTCATTTCTTCTTTTCTTTGGTCAACATCATCATCACCATCAGGGCTTTGCCAAAGCAGCTCCTAACAAAGCACAAACGCTCCGATCGAACACAACAAAGGCTTTCACAGAGGCTCTGCAAAAGGGTCCAGAGGTAGCTCAGGGGAAGAGGGCATGTTTTGCATGCAGGTGCACCCAACCTACAGCATCTCCAGATGCAACTCAGGAGAAACTCCAGCCTGGAATCTATGGCAGAAGCACTGCTATTTTGCACGGGCAACCCGCGGCTCCTTCCAACTCAATGGAAGGAAGCATGTTGTGACCAAACGATTCCTTTTCAGTCAGAGGAAAGGACTCAGGGGAGAGAGAAGGGCGGAAGACGCTCATCTCAAAAATCGAAATAAAAATCGAAATAAATAATCTCCTTCTACTGAGTAGACAGTGTAGTGGAGTGGGTGATGCGCACCAAGTCCAACTGAATGACATCTTATTGTGCAGGAGGTTGCAATAGGAAGGATCGCCTTTCTCCTTTAAGCCAGGATGTGGCAAGCATTTGTTCTACACCCAAGCAAATCCAATTTGGATTGACTGGTAATAGTATCAGAGTGAAGTAAAAAAATCAAAGTAAAGAATTCTGCAATGTTCAATGATATAGAAGCCTTAGAAAATGGCTGACAATTCCCAGGTTTACTGAATGTAATAACAACAGTGTAATAACATTCTTCAAGCAATGATGCTTCAAGATGATACACATTTTTTCTAAAATGAAACCTGCTTGTTAAAATCCTGGGTGCTGTATACGTTTAAACTAACTGGTGAAATATGAATCCCAACCTGATGCTCCAAAGCTTGTGAGATAAGTGCCAGGACATATTTTTGGAAGGAGTTTCCAGACAAAGAGTTCTACCATCTTTCCCTTAAAGGAGGAGCTCCCAGGAAGATCTCATGACCCAGGCAGAATGGATGCACCTGGATCAGAGAACCTTTGAAGTACGTCTGTTGTTACACACTGAAGGATAAGATTTAGACCGAAACTTTGGAGGCCTGGACTTTCCTCCTCCATGAATGCCTTTGGAATAGTTAACCTCTTCGTCATTGGCAATTCCCTTTGCTAACCTGATGTGGAAAAGTTTCTAAAGAGAAGAAGAAGAATCCAAGGCTCCTTAAGCTGTAGAGCTTCTTTGGTCTCACGACGAATTTCCAGAAAGTTAGAAAGGCCTTGTGCTTAGGGCCAGGTTCTCCCAGCTTGGCAACTTTAAGACTTGTGGATTTCAACTCTCAGAATTCCTCAGCCAACCAGGTGGAATTGAGGTCCACAAGTCTTAAAGTTGCCAAGATTGGAGACCCCTGGTTTAGGAAATGGCCATCGCTCCGGCATTCCTCAAAGGCCAAGAGACCTTCCATAGAAGAACAAAGCACCCGAAGAGAACAACGTATTAGATATATTATAATATATAGATACTGTGTGTTATATGCTGACTCTGTAAACTGCTTAGAAAGGGCTATAAAGCACTGTGAAGCGGTATATAAATGCTATTGCTATTATAACCATCATAATAAGCCACGACTCCAACAAAGCCCCAAGGCCCCGCTCAGCAACCGCACAAAAGCAAATCCAAACAACCACAAGTCTCCTGCACACACAACTGAAGGAGATACCACCCCCTTCCCCCCCCCATGGCCCACATCTCTCTTCTCCGACCTGGCCACGCAGCATAATGTTGAAACGGCAAGTGCAATTCAAGCATTTTCCTCTCGCGGCTTAATTGACATACCTGGCCCATGGCCGTGATCTTGTGTTTTCTTAAAACTTCAGCAAACTCACGGCTTATTATCATCTAAGTCAATTCGATCGGTGAGGGTGCCGAAGAGTCAGCCTTTCAAATGGCTTCCCAAATCAATTCAGAACATGGGCCGAAAGAACAAAGGCCTTCATGAGGATACAGAGACTTATTTATGTATTGCTTATTTATATCCCACCTATAACTATTTTTATAAATAACGCAAGTGGGAGAAGATACTCAATGCCGCTTCCTCCTCCTATCTGCCTCCCCTTCCAACAGCTCCATGCCAGGTGGGTTGAGTGGAGAAAGAGGGACTGTCCTCAAATCCCCCAGCCGGATTTTGGTGAAGCCTTCCCGGATCAGCCCACCCCCACCCCCCGCAAGGGAGCCCCACCGTGTCTGCAGCCCTCCTGGTGTGGGGCCTGGAGGGACAGCCTGCCTCTGCTCTGCTCCCATGACTGCCCTGGACAGCCTCTGACAGAGGAGAATTGCCTTTCTGTCCAGCCAAATGACTGTGTTTTGTACGCTCTAATCCTGGCATGACCCAGTTCCCAACAACCCAGGCCCACCCCCAGAGGCTCCCATCCCCGGCAGCCTCTGCCAATGAGAGCTGAAAGATGGGTTAATAACCAAGCGAAAGGGGGACACGGCTGGGGCGCGGAGGGGCCGCTGGTGGGCACGCAAGGCTGAGTAGAAAGAAACCGCTTGCTGCAGGGGGCCTCCCCCTCCTCCAGCCGCTCTTCGTGGAAGATCTTATTATGCTGAAAAACAAGTTGGGCTAGAAGCAATGTTTACAAGCAGTAAAACAACAAATCTGGAGGAGAAGGGGCTGTGGGGAAAACGTGCAAGTCCCATTTATCAGATAGAAACTCACTTCACTGCTTGGAAAGCAGGAAAGGAATAGAATAGAATAGAATAGAATAGAATAGAATAGAATAGAATAGAATAGAATAGAATAGAATAGAATAGAATAGAATAGAATAGATTTTTTTATTGGCCAAGTGTGATTGGACACACAAGGAATTTGTCTTGGTGCATATGCTCTCAGTGTACATAAAAGAAAAGATACGTTCATCAAGGTACAACATTTACAACACAAATGATGGTCAATATATCAATATATTGGTATATATAAGGATTTATGTCTAGTTTGTCTAGTTCTAGTGTGCAGTGCTCTATAGCGTCGTTTTGAGGGTAGCAGTTGAAGCAGTTTATGTCCAGGATGTGAGGGGTCTGTAGATATTTTCCCAGCCCTCTTTTTGACTCATACAGTATACAGGTCTTCAATGGAAGGCAGGTTGGTAGACATGGTTTTTTCTGCAGTTCTAATGGTCCTCTGAAGTCTGTGTCTGTCTTGTTGGGTTGCAGAACCAAACCAGACAGTTATAGAGGTGCAGATGATAGACTCAATCATTCCTCAGTAGAACTGGATCAGCAGCTCCTTGGGCAGTTTGAGCTTCTGAGTTGGCGCAGAAAGAACATTCTTTGTTGTGCTTTTTTGATGACGTTTTTGATGTTAGCTGTCCATTTTAGATCTTGCGATATGGTAGAACCTAGAAATTTGAAGGTCTCTACTGTTGATACTGTGTTGTCTAATATTGTGAGAGGTGGAAGTATGGAAGGGTTTCTCCTAAAGTCTACCACCATTTCTATGGTTTTGAGTGTGTTCAGTTCCAGATTGTTCATGAACACATGAACACATGAACAATGTGCAGTTTAGGGTTAAGCCCAAAGGCCACAGGAAGCCAATGGATCACATGACCAGATGCCATCCCAACTCTCCTGGAGGAGATGACCCAGCTGAGCCTGAGGGAGGAGTCAAGCATGTCATTGGTCTTGAGACCCTTTGCACCCCCAAGAGATCTACAACCAGCCCACCTTGAATTCCACTCTTATCTGCCACCAACTTTGTTTTGACCGTTAGTAGCTCAGATTCTTGTAGAGAGCTTAAGCATGCAATAAACCTATAAATTCATATGGACTGCCTAGACTCGTACACTTATCTCCCCACCCTTAACTCACAACATGCCAATCAACCTTGTTGAGACTTTCTGTGACCATCATCCTGCCACAGAGCATACTCCTTCAGCAGAGAAGGTCAGCACTAGAGAAGGTCAAAACTCTGGCCCCTCAAGAAAGCTCTCCATGCTTCCCCATCACTCCTGTCTGGAACCAAGAGAGGAAGATCTTCCATCATCATGATGCTAGCAGCATGATACCTGTGATTTCAAAAACCAGAAGTGGGATGATGCCTCTCCACAGGAAGTAAGCTTCCTGTGGCACAACCCAGGATCAAATCTACATGAGACCCCAAGTATGGGTGAGAGGGCCTCGTATCAGGATCAGAAGAGGGGAAGCTTCATCAGGTGGACTCTGGTCTGACACTGCCTAATTCAGCTCCTTGAGGATAATCAGCCTCCTAGTCTTTCATGAAGCTGGTACCAGTCCTAACACCTGACTCTAAAGCAAGGGTCTCCAACCTTGGCAACTTAAAGACTTGTGGACTTCAACTCCCAAAAGTCCACAAGTCTTAAAGTTGCCACGGTTGGAGACTGTGTAGTTTGGCCAGAAAAGTTCAAAACAACGGATTTACATTTACAGTCTTAAGTTTGGTTTTGCCTAGACTTATACATGGCACCCTCCTGCTTGAGGAATCTGTGTTAAATTTCCATGCAGCCAAGAAAAGGGGACAGCACCACTCTATGAAGAATCCGGCATGGCCCCATGTCAGGGCCACCCAACATGGCCCTCGGTTTGCAGCTCGGCTAACTGTCGCAGTGAGGCACATGTGAAAACGGAGGTTACCAAATTTCTGTAATGAGTGCAGAAAAACACAATCTAGGCTGAAACTCCTCTTGGAGCAGTGTGGCCACTATCTTAATGTTCCAGTTTGCCCCCTCCCCACCTCCTTTAATCGTAGAAGAAGGATGAAAAATGGTTTGGGAAGAACAATTTGGTAATTCTATTCAAAAGTCACCATTCACCTATGCAGCATGGCTGACAGCTAATTTAATGCTTCTAAGATAAAATAAATTACTGTTACTTTTTTAAGCAAAAGTCTAGCGTTTTACATATGCATTAGGAAAAAATAATTAAAATAAATATGTGCGCATTATGAAGATAGCCTAATAAAAGGAATAGAGTTGCAATTTTAGAAATCTAAATTCCGCGGCCAAGATGCCAGCAGCCATCCTAGCCAAGCCACCGCTCCTAATTCAGATCCTGGCTCAGTTTCCCTCTTTCCCTGGCATTTGGAGCTGCCAATCTGCCCATGAGAACTTCTCTGTCCACAATTACAATGATTAGAAATGAAATTCCATCTTCCAAGCAGGAATAAAGGGCAAGAAAAGCTGAACAAACAAGATATAAAACTCGGAAGTGTCCAGGCCAGCTTGGCGATTTTGTTCCCATGAGGGATTTCATCCAGCCGAGCAGCAGCAAGTTGTAAACACCTAATTTCTAACGGGAACCGCAAAACAAACACTAAGCTGTGGTTTTCACTGGCTGGCAAGGACGGGATTAAGTACAGAATGCCACAGTAGATGAATCAACATTATTTTCTTTTTTGCTGGTCTTAATAGCTAAACATGATTCCATTCTTGCTGGCCCTGGAAACACAACAAAAATGTCTCTGAAAAATACACAGAGAGCGTCTTTCCATCCGGCAAAGAAAAACATGCCCCTCGTACCCAACTATAAGAGAATGGCTAAAATGCAGATGCCAGTTCTCCAAAGAGCTCTTTCTCCAGGCAAAACCAGATTTAGGAAGGTTTCACCCGGATGAAAGTTGTCATTGTCCAACCAACCGATTCAGTCTCCTTGAGAATAAAGCCACTGCGGACACCACCAACCTCTCTCGCCCACCTGATGGCCTCCGTGAGAGATCTTAAATGATTTCTCCCCTAGGGCTCCCTGGAAGATCTAGTCAACCACAAAGTCAGCTGACTCACCCAAGCACGTGATCTAGATTTCATAGAACTAAAAACCACTCCCAACCTTCCAGGCCAGCTGCGATGCTCGGCACTTCTAGTAAGGATGCCCCATTAATCTCAGCATCCAAGTCAGGGCAGAAAGGACCGCTTCACCTTTGAGGGAACGTCACGGAAAACAGCTGCTCCGTCACTTCTTTTTGGCTTGAGCCTCCTTAAAAAGGTTTTGTGCTTCTCTGCTCCTCCTTGCTTTGCTGGTTTCAGCTTCAAGAGGACACATTACTCAGGCAGGATGGAAGTTATGCCGGCTGACCACCTGAGTCATTCCTCTATTCAGGGCTGGGGCGGGGGGGCGGGGAACCATTGTGGCTGGGAAATCCCTGAGTCTTCAGGAATCCAATCAACCCATGGAACAGAAGTTGCCTTCAGAAGTTGTGGGAGCTTCATCCCTGGAAGCTTTCAAGAAGAGTCTGGAGTGCCATCTTTTGGAAACGGTGTAGGGTCTCCTTTTTGGGCAGGGGGGTTGGACTAGATGACCTACAAGATCCCTTCCAACTCTGTTAATCTGTTAAAAGCCTTTGCAGGTGGAATCCTTCAGTAGAGGCTCCATTCACTTCAAGCTCAACCAGAAACGGTCTATGATTGGTAAGGAGGAAGTCGTCAATTCCCCCCTTTCTAGAGATCAAGCCACAAGCACTCCCCCCTCCCATGAGACAGTGGGTCCCTCTTGGGCATCCTCCTCCAGACAGGATTATCCTGCCTCAAGGCGAGGGAGGGGGCCTTGGCTTCCCCTTAAGTTTGGCCAAGGCCCCTGCTGTAACAACCCATCTGCCTTTCTACTGGCGCAGTGGGACGCCTGTCTCCAGGCAGGGGAGAGAGCCTGAAGACCCCACACTCCTGACTCCCCTTCTGTGATGCTCTGTTCTGAATCCTGCATCGTAAGCAGCCAGGAAGCAGAATCAAAGCGGCAAGGATACGTTTCAAACCCTCGTCCCCAGGCAGGAGAGGGATGCACACCAAGCACAATGTCACATTCTCTTCCCAGTGTGAGGCTTTTTAACATGTGCATAATAAGAAGATGCTATCAGGCCACCTTTCCAGGTACAAACCAAGCCATTATGGCACTCCTACGTTTGACACATATCACTGCAAAGTGCTTTTTCTTCATCTCCCCAAAATATACACCGGGAAGAGTTCAACAATCACCTCGTCTTTCTCCCTGCGGAAGACACAGTGGGGAAAACGCCTTCTGCCCTTGGGCAACGCCAAAGAGCCCCGTGTTCTGCCTCCAGTCCCAAAGGACAGCCGGCTCCATCAGGCTCTGCAGCGTATCGTCCAAAGGAGCCCTGCTCCGGAACTGCAGCAATGTCACCCTGGCAGCTTTAGAGAATGACGAGGCACCTCAGCAACTGAGGGAATTCAAGGATGGGACTCTTAAACCCCCTCCCCCCCCAAAAAAGAGGGGAGCCCTTTTTGGACTTGGCACAAAACCTTAGATCCCCCAAGGATCTTCCCTGACAAGAAGTCCTCTTCTCAACCGTTGACACTGGATACACTAATTCTCAGGGCAGCCATTTCCTTAAAAACAGAGCCGCACACACCGAAAATGGCACCACTGCTTTCCTCCACGTATATTTTGTGGACAGTTAATTGTTCAAGGGAAAGAAAAGCCCATTCTTTGGAAATAGGAGCAATGTGAGAAAGGGCCCCCCAAGAGGATCAAAGCCTCTCATTTCTTTTCAAGTGCTTGTTAGAGCAAATGGGATGGTGACTTTCCTAATTAAACAGGGAAAACCAACACATCTATTTCCACTCGGGTGATCTAACAACACCCACGTTACCGGCCACAGCATTCGCTTTCTGCACCAAAATGTGGCAGAAAAAGAAGAGCTGCCTTCTCAGTTTTATCTTCTGTCCAAATTATTGCACCCCGTCTGAGGATACCCTTGCACGGAAGGCTCCGTATCAATATTTTAAACAAAACTGAAATGCAAAAATACCAACAAATGGAGTTGTTTCTTCCATGCAGGGGTAGCACTTTGGGGCAATGACAAACCCCCCCCCTGCCCCCGGGACCAGTGCAATGTCAAAAGACATCATGGAAAAGTGAAGTTCTGCACAAGATGGAGGTTCAAACGGGAAGCTACTCCCTGCCCTGAAATGCTCCCCTTACATGGAAGTAAGGACTTAACTCAGGTAAGATAATCTGAGATGCGTGTTATGACCTCCAAGCTGCCCTGCTGACTGACGGTTCCCAGAAGGAATGCATGGCACACCTCAACCAGCCCAAGGTCATCCAGAGGAAGGGCCAGCCAGCCGTTTTATGACTCCCATCTCCCTGGTGGACAGGCGGATGAGGGAATTCTCTGCTCTGGAAATACTCAATTATTTTAATAGGATTACATTTTACACCGAGAGGGTTTGAAACAGCCCCGTGAATTCATTAGCCTGCCAGCACTCAAGAGAAGTTGTTTCAAGGCAAACATCTATATATTTAAGTAAGCAACTGGCAGCTAGCCAATTCCTCCCACCCCTGGAGAGGTCATCCAATATGACACTCCATATCAAACAGGGAAAAGGCTGGGGGGGGTCTCAGGGAAGGGATTCAAACCTCTCACCCCAACCCCACTCCCCCACAATTCCTCATCCCAGCAATGCTTTCAAATTAGGCTCTCCCATGACCATCTACACAGGAAGATCACAAGAGGCTTCGCGTAATCAGGGTGACTTGCATGAGGTCGAGCATAGCTGTCTAGGGTTGGGCCATAAAAGGGGATTGGGTGCAGAGGTGGGTTTCAGCAGGTTCTGATCAGTTCTGGAGAACCGGTAGCGGAAATTTTGAGTAGTTCAGAGAACCAGTAAATGCCACCCCTGACTGGCTCCTCCCCCATCTACTCTCTGCCTCCAAAGTCCCAGCTGATTGGGAGGGAATGGAGATTTTGCAGTATCCTCCCCCCTGGAGTGGGGTGGGAATGGAAATTTTGCAGTATCCTCCCCCCAGGAGTGGGGAGGGAATGGAGATTTGACAGTAACCTTCCCCTACCATGCCCACCAAGCCACTTCCACAGAACCGGTAGTAAAAAATGTTGAAGCCCACCATTTGGGTTGCCTCTGTTATCTTCCTGGCCTGCTCATCTCCATGGGATGCAGTGCGCCTACAGGCCCAATCAACCAACTCACAAGAAAACTGAGGAAAGGTCCTTAAAGGTGTAAAGGGGGAATATGTTAAACATTAGTATCAGCCCCTTCCTAAAAGACTTACAGTAGCCGTCCTCCACCAAGGAATCTGCCAATCGGATGAGCGAGTCACTTCCTATAAATGCACCTTAGAAGTCTAAGGGAAGAGAATGCCTGCAAGAGAAGAATATGCTCCTTTCCCACGTATTTGGCACCCAAGGTTTTCCTCAAGGGCGATGCAAAGGGACAGGGCAGGCCCACCACTCCAAGCTAGAGGGTCAGCTCAATGGCCTTCTGAGCCAGGGCTCCAAAACAAGGGTGTTGCAGCATGCATTACAGATGACCAGACCGAGATGCCATTCAAGCAGGAACATGAAATAGAGGCAGGGACCCTGTTTCAGGTCTGTCCTCAGTCCCCTGGGTGCTGTGAACCCACGGCCCACAGATCAACCTCCCCAAAAGGTGACTGTTGTGGATAAAATGAAGGCATGAATGGCAGGTTTGCTGCTTGATTTACAGGGGACGCTTCTAAATTACACATAAATGCATATACAGAAATCATGGGGGATGGGTGGTATATGTAAATACAACCCAAAACATGCTCACTGCTCCAACAAATTCCCTTTTCTCTCAAAAACAGTGTCCGGTTTTTCTCCACGCACGCTCGTGTTCAGCATTAGCTTCGTTCTGCACGTATCAAAATATATTTCCAGAGCTTTTTGCTTTAGCTCCATCTCAGATAGGCTGATTTCTTCTTTGATTCTGATCAACACATTTTTAAAGCAGATCAAAGCATAAATCCATCTACTAAACATAAAGAGGAGAAGAGGGGCTTTTAATGGCCTTGCAAAATTCTCTGAAGCCAAGTTCAACATGAAAAGTAGGCCAGGATGCTGGGCCATCCTCCTCTGTGCCAAATTCTGTTCTCCTGTCTGCTGCCACCCAGCCCCTTCCTGGCATAGTCAGGACCGGGCCCTTTCTTGCATCCTGCAGAACCATCCTGCAGATGATGCTCCAAGAAAAATGCCAAGAGATGCACAAAATTGGCAGGGGAGGGGCCTCGAGGAGAAGGGGTTGATGAAAAGACTTTTAGCAGAACAGACACTGTAGCAGAAGGGAAATACGGCATTTATAATTGGATCGTTGCTGGCAAAACAACTCTGCCCATCAACTCTTCGGCACGTTTGACTTTGGGGTCACGGACAGTTTTATAAAATATATTTCATTTGCAATGCAGCATTTCCCTTTTTCTCTCCAACTGCAAGACATCTTTTATGGCCTCCCTAATAGAAAGAGAGGCTATTTCCGAGAGGCTGTCTGGGAGGGAGCCCTGCTACACCATATGCTCTTGGCGCAAACAAACAACAAAAACAGGATTTATGAAACTACGTTCATTATGAAGAATCTGTCACGTTCATCTAATAGCTTCTATGTACAAACAGAGGGTCAAAGTCCAGCCACGATCAACCGACTCGTCCTTATCTCTTCTGTCCTGCTAGCATCTCCCACCTGGATATTCTAGAACCATCTACTCCTCCTCTATTTCCATATTCTTTATGATGATCTTCTTAGGAGGGGGGGAAACAACCTGTAGGCTTTCTAGACAGTAGTTAGAATTCCACCAAATGGATTTAAAAACTTAGTTGGAGATTTAACGAGCTGTTCTGGTAAGCTATAGCAGGCATTTAAATGGAGCAGTTAGAAGGTTTTATGGCACCAGAACATCTGGAAATTGATGTCTCTCAAGAGGGCTCATAGTTAAAGGAGACCAGTTAATAAACATGTTTTGGGCCAAGGACAGACAGACAGATGACCTGGAATGGCTGGGGCTTCTCTGGGACTTCTAATCCAAGATCCAAGATGGCGCCGCTGAAGGCTGCCTCGGTGAAATGCTCTCTAATGTTTCTTTATTTTTAATTATTCTCTGCAACTCACTACGGATTTCTTACTCATGAGACCATCTGCTAATATTGATATTGTTTCCTGATTGCTTATTTGTACCCTATGACTATCATTAAGTGTTGTACCTTAGAATTCTTGAGGAACGTATCTTTTCTTTTATGTACACTGAGAGTGTATGCACCAAGACAAGTTCCTTATGTGTCTAATCACACTTGGCCAATAAAAAATTCTATTCTATTCTACAAAGATGCTTAGGCTCCAGCAGGTACAACACAGGATTGCAGGTAAAAAATGACAGGTGGAGTGACTGGTTCTACTGGGGCAAAAAGGAAACACAACAGAGAGTTTTAAATTCTGCCCCTCGCCTGTACAAAATAATGACACTACTAGTACCAAATAGAAGAAAAATTTTCACTACATGCTCACTGGCATGTTAACTTGATTAGGTTCAGCTTGCAAATTCACCGATATCATTCTGCCCGCATAAGCCCTCTCTTACTTTGGAAAGAATATAATCTTCCAGGTACAGAGTAGATTAGAATGTGAATGCGCTAAGACGGTTCACTGAAACGGGGTATATTTCCTTTCCTCCTTTACATCTGGGAGTAATGATTCACACCAGTTACCCGGTAAATCAAATAAAAATATTCTCCCACTGTTTCCTATGGAGACTTCTTTAACGTTTAAAAAATCATTCCCTTGGCCAACGTTACTGTAGGGTTGAGTGTCAGGTAGCAGTAAGAATGGAGCCTCAGCTACTTTGGAGCTTCTGGGCTGAGGAAATCAACAGGTGAGGAAACTGTTCCCAGTTTCTTTTGTTCTTAGGGCTGGAACCCTTGAAAAATGTAACTGTTCTTCTGTCAGATTTTTCCAACGGAGTATTTTAAACGATGCCGTCTTTTTTTCTAACGTGAAACAAAGCATTTTTCCCATTTTGTGCACACCCCTTCCGCTGATGCCTCTTTTGCATAAACCAGGGGCCTGCTATTGTAGGGATTTTAAGATGGGCTTTCTAAACCTCCTTGGTCCAAAGGTGACTGGAGGTTGTAGCCTGCAGATTTTCAGTGTGGAAAGAAACCAGGAAGGAAACCAAAACGTCTCCTTGGAGGAGCCATATTCAAGTACCAAGCAAACAGCTGCTCCTTGCTATTGTGTCTGGCCAACAAACCAGAGAGGAACAAAGAAAGGACCAAGGCACCATCTAATTTCACTCACATGCTATAAAACAAAAATTTCAGTGGGATGTTTCTAACAGCTGCCAAAAGAAGCTTTCTGTCAGCCAAAAAAAAGGGGGGGGAACCCAGAAACAAGAATCTACGCATAACTGAACATACAAGAATTTAGATTTTTATCTCCCGATACTACAAAAGAAGAATTTTAATAAACAGGATCAGGTTCAAAAAGCTGTTTCATCCCCCAATATTGTACATGTCACAAACCCAAGTCTGCAACTTATAAACTCCCCTTGATACATATGAGGGAAATGTCTAAGAGATATTTCTTCTGCAAGAATTTCTTTTAATAAAGCAGCTTTCTCGGCGCTATTAAAATTGAGTTGTTTTCCAAACTGTCCAGTAAGGTCTGCTGCAAACTCAATCTCTTGCAACAGCATCTGAGTCTGGACTCACCCGGACATCTTGAGAGAAAGATACCACAGAAGGGGCCATCTGTGGGCAGAAGGAACCATCTATGGATCCAAAGACAAGGAAGTTTGTCTCCATCCAAGGAGAGAGAGAGAGAGAGAGAGAGAGAGAGAGAGAGAGAGAGAGAGACGGACATGGAGCCATGTTCTTGCCTTTTGATTCTTGTCCCAACAGAAGACAATAGGGAGCAAAAACAGGGGAAGCCAAGAGAAAAATATCTATATAAAAATGAACCTGTAATAAGGGTACAGACCATTGGGCAGCTGCCAGAAAATGATGGAATGTTGTATAGTTTACTTATTTCTTTTTAATGGCTCCAACATTCCACCTGAAAAATTGGTCCCGGAGCTGTATAATTGGGGATAAAAATGAAATGACAGTTTCCATTTGTCAGCATGAGAGCTGATCACTTTCATTTTCCATAGAGATGTGGGGGGCGGGGGTCCTAAGGAGACTTGACATCTCGGATGATGCAGATGATTAGAAACGGGGGAAGGAAGTGTTCCCAAATGCCCAACGTGTCCGGCTCAAGGCTGCCATCGGCAAAATACCTGACCTTCGGACCTTCCGCCGCGAACTGAAGACACATCTTTTCATTCGCGCGGGGCTGGCTTAAATTTTAAATTTTAAATTACATAAATTTTATCGATTTTAAATTTTTTACTAATTTTAAATGGGGTTTTGGTTTTATAAATTTTTAAAGTTCTAGGCTAATTATAATAAGTTTTTTAACTTGCATTTTAAATTGTATACTGTAGTGTCTGTATTTTATTGTTGCCTGTACACCGCCCTGAGTCCTTCGGGAGAAGGGCGGTATAAAAATCAAATAAATAAATAAATAAATAAAATAAATAAAAGGCCTTTTGTCCTTAACGCAGGTCTACACCTTCCACGAGCCCAGCACTGCAGATGGGAAGATTACCGCAGGGCCAAATATGGCCTCTCCTTGCTTATTAATACAACAGCCTGGATCTTCCACCTCTTGGATGAAGACACAACGAACTGAATGAAAAATTCATGCCATCTTCTGTGCATTTATGTGCGTGCGCGCACTCCGCTCCCGATAGATACAACAACCAAGGTTTATTTATTCCCTGCACTGCAAGGAGGGTCTGTTTTCCACCACAGAGAAGGAAACATGGCCGTGTTCTGCCATCTCCACCCACGCATTTCATCTCGCCTCACCTTGCTTGGTTGATTCGCGAGCGTTCTCTGTAGGCTTTGAAACAAAAGTTAAGCTTCTGCCTAAGAAGAAGGCGGCAGGGTGGTACTGACATCTCCAGAACATTCCCACAGCTCAGGACAGCCTTCTGTCGAGGGTTTCTCAGAAGGCATGTTCGCTCCTTCCCTTCATCCCTGGCCACGGAGAAGATTTGTTTGCGGTTTCCTTGATGGACAACGGCTCCAAAAATCAGAAGTAGTTCTTGCCAACCACCGCCCACCAGGCCTTCTGCCCCATCAATCCCACTCCCTTGAGGAATTGAGAACAGGAAGCCAATAACTTTTTCATTCCCATTAGAAGCCCCCACCGTCACCAGAAGAGAAACAATAATCACCTAACCATTTAGAGGGCTTTCTTAGACTGAGGGCTAGGAACTGAAATTCTTCAGGTTGTCTCTCAAGATGCAGTTATAATAAACATCGTTTTTCAACTCAAAAAGCTGCTTACAATTCAGATCCATAGGAGGGGTCCTTGGTGTTCCCTGAGCATTATGTTTTCCTCTTAAAACCTCAAAGTTTCTTTTTCCCAGATGCCACTCAATGCACTAAGGTCAGCATTAGAGATCAGTCACAAAGTCCGGGGCTTCCATGAAATTCAAAAGAGAGACACCTCCAGAACTAAAGGAACACAGCCCAGTTCTTGAGAACCTGAGCGACTCACCCAGGGAAGGCCACAAAACTGTTCTGAAGGTTCTTGTTAGCTCAAAAACGTAAAATCCGGCTATTTGCGGTGGCTTTCATAAAACCAAAGGAACAGGAAAATGAGATAATAAACCAACACCAATTACAGTATCCAAGATGGATAAACAAATAATAAAACTGCAATGCTAAAACCCTTGAAGGTTCACACTAACTTAACTAAGAATAAGAACCTTATTAATGCATTGCATAAAGCAAAAAAAAGCTTTTATGTTCGTTGATATAATCATAAAACAACTTCCCTTAATGGTCAAAAGGAAGTGTTTCACCGAGACTACGTTACTGGATTTTACCAGGTGGAAAGCCACAAAATGGTTGAGTTTTATTCTGCTTGTATCTATTTTATAGCTTAAAATCTTACTTCTTGACTCAGGAACCTTTTGGTTCAATGAGAAAATATAGCTATCTTCCGTCAATCAATAAACCGTGACAGGATGGCCATTCCGCAGTTACTGCGGCACCTTCTAGCTCAGCAAAGCCATCACACAAGCCAACTCCCTGCCAGCTGCGAATTTCCCATTATTTTACCTGCAAGCCATGCTAATTGATTTTAGCATCTTCCCCCATATAATCAAGCACTGAAAAGCCAGGCCTTGTCCAAGCAAGACTCGCCACTTGTCAACATCTGGACAGGTTAATTATGAGATGTCACCGGCAGAAAAACCACCAAGAACGTAGATCAAAGGCAAAGCCCTGGGATGGAGGATCAACCAGCTCATCCTCTCAGTCACTGCGGAGGGGAACGGCTGTGAGCAGGTAATGGCTTAGCCTGATCCTTCTTGCCAGAAATGAGGCCGTCCAAGAACTATTTATTACTGCAAAGTGTTAAAAATGGGCGTTTAGGGCAGAAAGTGCTTTGTTAGGCCCACAAAGGAGAAGCAGGCCTTGACACTGGGCCATGTCTCTTCCAGTTTCCCTTCTCAATTCTTCTTTTGCCAAAGCTCTGAACGCATCCAATGACTTATTCAGAAACAACATTAGTGAAGTGAAATTACCCACAAAGTTTAGACGCTCCTGAAAATGTGTTTAGAGTCAACCACAAATATGGCAAGTTTCGGTCATCTTTCTTTAAGTCGAAGTAACAGCTCTGCGGCATGGTCTTCTCTTCTTGCTCCTGGAATTGTCTTCCATTTTTCCTTGAAGAACTTAGCTAGCTCAGAAATAGTCTTAGCATCACCCTGGATCCACTCACTGAAGATGTGAGATTCCCTTCAGTGGGAGTCAATTGGAAGGATGTCCAAACTTCTGCACTTGCCACAATTCCATTATTATTATTATTAATATGACTGTGTGAGCAAATGACAAATGAATAATAGGATATTATTATTCAAACTGTTCAAACAGGTACAAAGTTTTGTGCCATGTAGAGGTTATGTCAGCTTCTATTCACTTCAAGGGTCACTGAATCACACGCTTTGGCTGGGAGTGCCAAAACCTTTGTGCACAACACAGCTGCCACGCTAGCTTACAGCTGCCTTTTCTAGGCCTGGAGGCTAACTAGGTTGCCCCAGGTTAATCCTGGAACAGTTCATCACCAACAGAATCCCAGAGCTGCAGGTCACCCTGGACAATTGAAAAAACATCCCAAAACTCAGCAACAAAGTAAGTCTGTATAATCACCAGAAGACGAGTGAAAGACATCTGAAGCTGACCCTTCATGTGAGAGGAACCTCAACTGCATGAGGTCTATCATGGCCAAAGGCCAGGATACTAAGGCAAAAAACGGTAACTGGATTTGCTCTTTCACCAAGGATAAATGCAGCTTTTGCTTTATTTTGAGAAGAGGAAGCATTAACCCACGGAGGGAAGGGGTCAGATCTCCGTGTGACCAAGGGGTCAGTGGTGGTGCAGTCCCATCTCCCCAGTGGGCAATCTGCATTTCCATTGCTGCTGCTGTTGGCAGATTCTTAGTGGGGCTCTTATCTCAGCCTGTCAAGGCTGGGTCAATATTTACAGTTGGGCTTTCTGAAAGTGCCTGAATTCCTACAATACTTAGAGCAGAGAATGTTGCAAATGGAAGAATTCTGTGGCCCCTATTTGATTGCAGACTCTTTCATGAAGTTATAGACAGAAGGTGGCCAGCATCACCATTTAATGCTGGGCATTCAGGATAGGACTCAGAATCATATATGGGCAGTAAGGAGAACTCCAAGGCCAACCTGGTAGAACCCCTGGCTATGTCCAACAAGACGCATTCAGACAACACATTTTGTCTAAAGAAAGGGAGAGGCGGGAAAAAACAGGTGATTAGGAATAGCATCCAAAGTGATCATCTCAGACCCTTTTCTCCACCCCTCTGTGAGCTCAACCCACTTAACGTATCTGAATTTGTGGACTCTGGTGGGAAATCCTTTGAAACACTTCATGGTCGCATTTCATGCAGTTGGGGAAAGTCCTTTCATCTGCAGTTCTGCTAAGTTTTGATTTATGGTTGTACAACCTTTTTGAAAAAGGAGCAGGTGAGGAGGAGGAGGAGGAGGAGGAGGAGGAGGAGGAGGAGGAGGAGGAAGAGGAGGAGGAGGAGGAGGAGGAGGAGGAAGAAGAGGAAGAAGAAGAGGAAGGGGAAGAGGAAGAGGAAGAGGAGGAGGGGGGATTTCAGGGAAGCTGGTGGACTGACAGCGTGGAGAATGTTTCCGTTAACACTTGGCAAGCAAAGCCCACAGAACACAGATGAAGAGAGATAAGCTATAAAAACACCATTTGGGCTCACTTGCTAGAATAGCAGCTTGTAATCCAATTCCAAGTCTCACTGCCAAGTGTTACACACAATATATCTGCCTATCATATTCTCTTCGCCCACTCTGCTGAGAAGATTAACCAACAGACGAACAAGCTGCAGCTTCCAAAACTGGGGATGGGGATGGATGGGGACAATCGCTCGGAATTTATGCCCCAGAAAAAAAATGGTGCCTCCCTTTAGTGATTTCATTCCCTTCTGCATTTGGGGAGCACGGTGCCTTATTCGAGGACTCATAACTTTAAATAATTGCTCCTTTATGGTCAGTTCCAAAATACAAAGCCCCAAAGAAAGACGGTAGTAGGCACTTAAAATGACTAGCCTGGTGATACGGTCACCATCTGTCACGGAACACCTATGGGGAGAGCTGGGTTTTTTTCAAACCTCTGCTAACTTTCATCTTATAATTAATTAGGAATTAATTATAACCAGATCCAAAAAGATATGCAGAGCCATCTACTTTGCTAGACCTGGAACAGCGAGAACATAAACATCTAAAATTATTTTCAGCTTTTGCAGAACTGAATTATTCATGCAACATGTCCAGGGTACACAAAGCGTTTAGGAAGCAACCCCAAAGATGAAGGGCTGGCCAGGCTGTCATTGTGCACCCTGAAGGCATCTTGGGCGGATGCAGCCCCCCCAGCCTGAAGTGTGAAGAGCACATTTCGTATTGCTTCCCTCTCTCCCCCCCCCCACACCCCACTCCCCCCACACCCCGTTCCTCCTCCACACCCACCCAAATTGCTATGTAAGCTGCAAATATCACTTTTGGGCTCACACTGGCAATGATTCCCAAATGGGTTGTCAGTCAAGTTTCACTGCTTTTACGCTTCTCCTCCGAGGCTTGGATTTGAAGCAAACGTGACTTCAGCTCCCAGAACTTTCGTTAACGTTTTTCCCTGCAAATGGGGAGGAGGAGGACATTCTCTCTGCAACGCCTCTTGGGCAGTCGAAAGAAGGAGGCCTGATGCCAGTGGTGAAATCTAAATTTCTTTCCTACCGGTTCTGTGAGTGTGGCTTGGTGGGGGGCCATGTGACTGGGTGGGCGTGGCTATGGGACTAGGGGATCAAAAGACAGAAACTCATTATCTGTGTCCCGCTGGATCAGGGTTGGACTAGATGACCTCCAGGTCCCTTCCAGCCCTGGATTATCCTCTGAAGCTGCATCTAGTGCCAGGTTTGTAGTCCTTCCTTCCTCCCTCTCCTTTTTCCTCCCTCCCTCCCTCTCTCCTTCCTTCCTTCCTCTCTCTCTCTCTCTCTCTCTCTCTCTTCGGTTCCTCTGCCTCACTACTGTCAGCCTCTGGAGGCTCTGGAGTCCGCACATCACTCCCCGATGGCCCTGGCCCCACCTCTGCCTCTGATGCAGAGCCCTCATCCGGGCCTTCACCAACCTCCAGGACTGGTCCATGTTCTTCCTCAGCCTCATCGCTGTCCAACTCCATTGCCAGCTCCTCAGGCTGCTGGCGGACCACAACACCATCAGCCTTTCAGTCTTGTTCAACCCTCGGCCACTCTATGGATCAAGCACTCTCCATGCCCCTCTGCCTCACTATGCCTCCTTCAGACCAACCCATGGATCAACCATGGAATGATTTACAGGTAGATGAAGGAAGATTGTGCTGCAAAAGAAGACCCTTTGCTCCTCACTCTGTGGGTGAACCTTGGAATTTCAAGCCAGAGTTTTCCGTTTTGGTCTTGCCAGAGAAATAAATCTGGGTCCAATTCTAGGACCTGCTACACGTGGGATCCCGAAGGCAACCTTCAGTAGCCCAGATGCTCAAATTTCTATTGTGATTTTTTGAGGCTTTCTCAAAAGAGTGAGTGAGTGTGGAGAGGAAAAAGGAGCTGGAAGCCCCCAAGAAGCCATCCTCTATTTCCCCACCCACAAAAAGGAGCCCCACATTTGGGGCCACCTGGACTGCAGGAAGTGAAGGGAAGAACAGGAACGCTAACCCACCCTTGTTGTTGTTGTTGTTAGTTGCGAAGTCATGTCCGACCCATCGCGACCCC
The DNA here is from genome assembly GCF_028640845.1 of Ahaetulla prasina. NCBI lineage: Eukaryota > Metazoa > Chordata > Lepidosauria > Squamata > Colubridae > Ahaetulla > Ahaetulla prasina. Next base: position 9,444,335 of record NC_080547.1, on the reverse strand, counting down.
ATGGACAACATTCCTCCAGGCCTTCCTGTCCTCTACCATCCTCTGGAGTCCATTTAAACTCATGCCTACTGCTTCAGTGACTCCATCCAGCCACCTCGTTCTCTACCCACCCCCCCAAAAAGAAATCACCTACTGGGGGTTCAGGAAGCTCAGCTGCAGCTCCCAACACATGAAGGCCGAGTGGGGAGGGCATCCGTGGTCCAAAAAAAGAGGCAAGCGCTGTCCTTGGTCTGGGATTTAAGGCTGGCTTCACTCGTTTTCAGAAGCCCAATATCTTCTTCATGGACTAAAATAAGGACATCTTAAATCCCCCTATTTTTCTTGTTATTATTTCAGATGACACAGCAAGCGCAGAACCCCTCTGGAGAAGGCATGGGAACCAGCTCCTGCTCAGGATGAAGACAGGTGATCCTGTTCTTATCAAGGGTGGAACAAGGGTAACTACATTCTATTTTATCAAGACATGCCTGACCTTGGGGAGAGAGAGGAAATTAAAGAATAGGATTCCTTCTACAGAGTCTCGGCTCCAATTGCTCTTGAGTCAGGCATGTCACTGCAAGGGCAAAAAAAGTATTTTTATGATATGCTGACACAGGAGGCAGCCCCAGCGATTACCCCAGATTAGAAAGCAGCTTCCCTCCATCATCTATAAGGAGGTCTAGGAACAAGCTTCATGGATGACCTCTTAGGATGGCAGAAGCTTCAGGTTCATGCCTCCTGGAGGGGGTGGGGTCCTTGAAACCAAGAAGCAACCAGTCACAGGTAGCCAGAGTTTCTAGCCCTTCACAACAGCCCAGGGCATGAAGGCAATTGTTCATGATTTACACACAGTCCAAGAAGAGCTGTGGAACCGGGCCTCCTCAATGGCTCAGCAATTCTGTTAAGGACTTCATGACCTACAGCAGCTGCTGGACTTAGTCTGCCTTTTTCCCCCAATTTATAGCGGGGACAACAGCACCAAACCAAAGCTGGGGGAGAGGTAGAGGAGAGCCACGCTCAAGCGAGAGAAGGCCTTCTCCTGCGCTGGGCTCTTCTCGCCTCCAGAAAATAAAGTTAACTAACTAGAAAAGCAGAAAAAACAGAAGGCTCTGAATCATCTTTTGCAAATCTCAGCCTTCTCTCTCTCTCTCTCTCTCTCTCCCTTGCCTGAGACGGGCTCTGCTGAACACAACAGATTGAAAGATCACTTGCAGGCACAGAACTCTTCACACTGTTCCTTAATTGTGGCCCACCCTCCATGTTGTGACTTAGCCGTGGCATGCAATTAATGCAAATGTACAACACTGTGCAAGAAAGCAGAACGCTAGTAAAGCCCAGAGAGTTTGAAACACAAAGGATTGGCCTTGCTTTGAGATCTTCCGAGGAAACTCCTCCCTGAGGTCTTCTTACTAAAAGGGCCTTCTCTAAACAAGGACCGTGGGGCGACTTCCGTGGCCCCAGCCTCTACTTGTGGGGCCCATTTGATGTTCTTCCCAACGTATTTTTTTATCTTCCAGAGCAACTTGAAATCACCATAGCATAATCTTAGTCCTTTTGCTCATTTCATTATCAAGGTTAGGGTTTTACTGCAGAAGACCATTCCAGCCACTGGTCAAAACACCTCCAGAGGGAAGCTGTTGTACTCCCAACTCCTGTCTTGAATCAGCTCATTCGGCTTGTAGAAGTTCAGTTTCTAAGTATCCTAAGCTTCTAAGTATTCCTAATAGCCTTAGGCAAATCTACTACTAATCTTTGGGTAGGCTTTACACATCTAATTTATGCTCCACTCCATCAGGTGAGGTCACAAAACCACCGCAGTGGAAAGTGCGAGTAGGAATGCTTGTATTTTCATTTCAAGGATTAAAATTACTGTTTGTTTGTTTATACCCCATCTTTATATACAGCCAAGCACTTTATCTGTGGACAAACAAAATGGAAAAAATTAAAAGCATAAAATTAAATAAAATCAGATAACCTGCCCAAGAGAGTTATCAATTTCCCAAATTCCACACACAAAAAACTTCTCCGGATGAGGTAAACCTTATACTGTCCCTGTATATACATTATTTTATGCATTTATTTTAATTTTTATTATCCCTAATAAAAATGTATCTACTTATTGTAATAAAGAATTGTCAAATGGGATCAATCAAATTCAGACCAAAGTCTCAAAACTGTTGAAAATGAACAGTTTTATGTCAAGGAAGAAAACACGTCTGGTTCCTGCCCTATTATGCCTCTGCATTTATCAAATGCCCTTCAACGTTTTTAAAAACTTTGCAGGAACATACTTTTTATTCTATCAAGCACAATTGTTCTGGAAAGTTATATGCCTTTGAAAAGGGAACAGTGAAATGAAAGTGCCACCTCAACCATAACTCTAATATATATATATATATAAAAAAAAAAATCTAATGAATAAGCACGAACCGGCAAGGATAAATAAAAAATTGCAAAGACTTGATGTGGACAGTGAAGAATACACGGAGGTATTCAAGTGACTACACATCAAACGAAGAATTACCCATATTTGTGAGGAATTCATTCCAGCAAGAAATTGAACCAGGAGCCTTTCAGCATCCGGCGGCACTGAGCTGAGGAAAGAAGATTCCCCTGGACTGTGACCGGGTGAAGACTGGCGTCCCAGATAGCGTCCAACAGGCTCAACTGCCAATGGAAAACACAATGACCACCGATTGCAATAGGAAAGAAGGAGCACACCCGCTTTTCTGCTTACAGGCCAAAGCCTTCCCATTAGCTCAATGGTGCATTCTGGCACACGCTTCAAAACCCACCGTTAGCAACAAGAAGAGAGTTACTGCCCAAAGGCTTCTTAGCCACACAAGAAGGTACAGGAAGAACAGGTACCATTTCAATTGCAATGGGAAGCTAGGACAATAGATGGTGGGACATCAGGTTGGTGTTGACCCTTAGCAACCGCGTTAATAGGTTTTTCTCTATGACCATCTGTCCCTAACCTGGTCTTCCAACAATGCACCCATTCACACTGCAACTAATCCATCCCCCTTGCTGCTGGCTGTTCTCTATTTTTCTTTCCTTCCAGCTTTCCCAGCTCTGTAGACCTCCAAGGAGCTAGGTCATCACATAATGCATGTGCATAATTGTTCTGAAGTAGAACAATTTGGGACCGTACCTCAAATATAAACTCTGGACTGATTTCTCCTGAAATCCATTTGATTATTTCTTGGCTATTCGTGGTATCTGCAGAACATCTAAAATCAACTTTCAAAATGGTCAATACCCTTTCTATTTCTGCTTCTTCAAAGTCAAAATGTTGCATCCTGAAAGGGTCATGGGAAAAAACTTGGGCTGCATAATTCTGATCTCTGTAGACAGAGACACATCATAGCACCTGATTATTTTTCCTACACCTTCATTGCTACCAGCCAACCAGGCATATTTCTTGACTATGATCAGTTAATAGATAGTCCTACAAAGCAAAAGCTCTCCGACCTTTTGGTATCTTCATTATCAGTTCTAAGGCTGGTTGCTGTACCTGTTATTAATAGTTTGGCCTTCTTTATAATTTAATCTATTATTTATGGGGGTCCTTTATTTTTGTTGCTAGAATTTCCACTACCCAGAGTAGTGTTATCAGTACCGCACAGGTTTCCTCCTCCTCCAAATGTAAAGCCACACTCATCTTCTTCCTATCCAGCATACAAATAGCATAAATAAAGGGAGAACGTAGCGCTTTGTTTCATTCCTTGGTCAAACTGTTGAGCCAGCCAGATTCACCTCTTCTCTCTAGACCGGGGTGTCAAACTCGCGTCGTCACAGAGTCATCACGCGATTCATCGTGACTTTTTTCCCCTTCGCTAAACCGGGCGTGGGCGTGGCCAGCACGTGACGCATCCAGGCCGCAGGCCACGGGCCCTGCTCTAGATTGTGGCTTCCTGTCCCGGGTACAAATTTCCCATAAGGACAAGTGAAGTATTCTGGGATGCCCATTTTCCCAAAGATATCCCGCAGTCTGGCATGACTGACACAATCACAGCCTTTCTATAATTGATGAGGCACATGTTGACTTCTTTTTGATATGCTTTGGCTGTCTCAATTATCCAGCAGGCATCAGCAATGCTGTCTTGTGTTCCTCATCTTTTTCCAAAACAAGCCTGAACATCTGGCATCGCCTTGCATGATTCTAATCTGCAGTGGATGAGCTTAAGCACTTCTGACAGCATGTAAATTAAGAGTATTGTGCAACAGTGTGAATATTCTGTTGATATCCTCCTTTCTTTGTATTGGTATGTAGCCCGACCTCTTCCAATCTGCTGTCCTCCAGATTTGCTGGCCTAGTTTGAGTAGAACCATTACTGATTCTTATTCTGTTGTTTGTCCTAATCCTGTAGATATTCTATCAACCCCTGTAGCCGATTGACCCGATCATGAATGAACTGCTGATCTATCATCATCTTCTAGTCCTAGAGCCGTGATGGCGAACCTATGGCACGCGTACCACAGGTGGCACACGGAGCCATATCTGCGGGCACACAAGCCATTGCCTTAGCTCAGCTCCAGTGCACAAGCACACACTGCCATCCATGCTGCCCCTCCCCTCCCAGGAGTCTCCATGCGACCCATTTTGGATGCCAGGTAAGTACAGGGCTCACACAGAGTCTCTGGGAGGACATTTTTGGCCTCTGGAGTGCCTCTGAGGGGATGGGGGAGGCTGTTTTCACCCTCCCCAGGCTCCAGGAAAGCTCCTGGAGCCTGGGGAGGGTGAAAACAGGCCTGCCGGGGCCCACCAAAAGTCAGGAAACAGGCCATTTCTGGCCTCCAGAGGGCCCCCGCGGGGGGAGGGGTAAGCCATTTTCACCCTCCCAAGGTTCCAGAGGTGAAAAATGGGCCTATCGGAAGTCTGGAAACGGGCTGTTTCTGGCCTCCGGAGGCTTCAGGGAGGCCTGCTAGGCCCAAAACGGGGCAGGGGGGGTCATGTGCACAGGCGTGGGGAGCGCAGGGGGGTGGGTCGCATGTGTTTGCACAGGGGGCGGGGCGCAGGGGGGGCATTGGATTATGGGTGTGGGCACGCGTGCGCCCCCTCCCCACACGTTCCCCCCACTTTTGGCATGCGACAGCAAAAAGGTTAGCCATCACTGTCCTAGAGATTCTTGTTAAGAGAATCTTCGATGCTGACTTGCCTCTTGCCCAGGATTTCAGTAGAACCCTTCCATCTTTCCTTGATCTTCTTTGAATTCGTGACTGTTTACCACTGATCCTTTATCATACCAGTTTGAGGCTATAACCTCCTTCTGAGTTCACAGCCCTTCTGTTTTGCGGTGTCTTTTTCCATCTCTGATGCTTTTACGGATTTTTGTCATAAACATGCCTCCTGTCTCTTCTTACAGCTCTTTGAAAAAAGACTTACTGAAAATTAACAATGCTCAATTTGCAATGTTCTAGTATATAGAGAAATGGGTGTACTGGACTACCAACAGTACCCATCGGCTAGTAGCCAAACTATTCACAAAACATTAAGAACTTATGATATTATCAAACTGAGAATTTATTTTTAAAATGAATTGTATATACCATGACTTCATTCAACCCCATAGGATGCCTTTATGCTCCGTAACGCTGCCACTAACAATGCAGCGAGGACTTCTTTTAATGATAAACCCTAACTTGCTCCCCACTGATTTATCCTACATCTCAGGTGGAGGCATTCTTCTAAGCTGAAAGTTCTGTTCAGTAAGACAGAAAATGCATTTTTTGGGACTGCCACAGCTCCACAGAGGTTCCAGCTGCCATTACGTAAAGCCTCATCAAAAAGCCACCAGTTCTGGATCACTCGCTGATCTTTATTCGCCCCTCTTGGTTGCTTATCTCCCAAATCCCCAAATGGGCTAAAGCAGCCGTCCCTTATCCAGCACAAAGAATACCCCAGGGTGGACTCTCCTTTTGGAGAAGACCTGGTGACACAATTTCCCTCCACTTAATCTGGCATCTCACGAACCCATCCAGGTCTGCTGGGACACTCAAATCAGGACGAATGTGTCTGCTTCACATAGCTGCTCTTTGAAAAGGAGGGCCCAAAAGAAGCTTCCCCTCCTTTGATCCGCGCTGTCAATTCCACCTTACAAGAATCATAATTCCGTTAATCTCTTCCAGGTAAACAAAGGGGCTCTCGAGTACACGAGAGATGCACACACAGCACGGAGGAGCCGAAAGGGGGTGGCTGTTTTCCCCAGGGAAAACAATGAGGCCTATTCAGTGTAAAAAAAAATATCTTATGCCAATTAAATATGTTTGAGTCGCGTAATTATAATTGCAGTAATGAATGGCAAAGAGCAGTGTTGCTTGCACAATACCGGTTTTCTATTCAGTTTGATGCTTTAGTTCCCGTTTTCGTTCAACTAACCTTTTGTGCATCTTCATATCAGATCTCTCGGCAGATTACTTTCAAAGCTCGGGGAGGAATATTGCATTACCTGCGTTGAGAAATGTTAAACACCCTTAAATTGTGCCTCTACGTATCATCTCTTCAAACAGTTCTGCAGCAGAAGCACTATTTTCAAAATATATTTGATTTAACCTGCAGCACTCAATGAATGCCGAAGTAGCTGCAGAATTCGTAGTTTATGCCAAGATAAGGACAAGAGGAGACCCAGGCCAATTCAGGACTCTTATTTTTTTTTACCTTCTGAGGATGATCCCCTGGGGAAAAATGGGGCTGCGCTTCCTCCTCGGCAGCCCACAAGAAGCCCTGACCAGAAACCAAATTGAAAGAGGAACCCCAAAAATTCCTCGACTTAGTTTCATGGATGTGGCGGCAACAGGACTCCACAATCCAACCATCATGGCCCAAAGTGAGCGGATCGCTGGGCTGCTTAAGCTAAAATGCTGACCGCAGCTTTGAGCAATCTCCAGGTCTTCATTTTTCCCCCTTTCTATTGAATCAATTAACAGTGTTAAATATTTAACACATTAGTTTTATGCCACTGAACAGCCGAGAAAAGTGCAAGACGGGAAATGGACCGGAAGTGGAGCAAACAAAATGTACTCAGGCAAAATGAACACGTTAAGATGAACACATAAACAAACAGAAGGACTCGAGTGACTGAAGTAATAATGTCAGTTCCATTCCCGACAGCCTCTAAATCTTCAAGGCCTGGTGCTTAAAACCGAGCAGAGCTCCCTAGCAATGCACTTAAAGATCCCTACCAGAATCTTCCATCAGTGGGCTTTGCGATTTTCTGTCTATCTGTGGCTGGGGGTTGAGTGTTGCGCCCTCCCCAGCACCAAAGACTGAGCAGGACAAGGGCAAGGGCCACCACATTTCCTCTGAAGTTGCAACATTGGTTTCCAGATGAATAACCTGGTTTGTGCATAAGCCCTTGACAGAAGTCACTCTACAGAAAGAAGGTGTATTTTACTGCCTCTGGTGCATTCACGTGGAGGGAGAAAACTCAGCTAGCCCAAGAGCACGACTGGTTCAGGCACCAATCCAAACAACGATGACTCGAACTGGCTAGGGGACCAAGCAGAGATTTTTCATGGCTTGCATGTCAGACCCACTGAAGAACTATGAAGAGTCCTCCAGTGGTGAGATGGGTGGCAGAAAATTGAATGAATGAATGAATGAATGAATGAATGAATGAATGAATGAATGAATGAATGAGTGATCGATCGATCCAAAACACAGCAGGGAATAGGCGGCCTCTCACCCTTCCCCTTCATGTACGCAAACAGATACCAGCCCATAATGATACCAGCCCATATTGCTTTCCAAGGGCCCAAAACCACAAAGGCAGCAGCCATTTTGCCAGACCCCACCCGGGAGATGAGAATTGGGCTGCATGAAGCTGCTCTCCAGCTGCCTGGATGGGGGTGGAAGGAAAGCACGGAGGCTCATCACTGACAGAGCATCTTGCCCAAGCAACCAGGCGGTCTGCATTCCGTCCGATAGATTCCTGACAGTTGGGAGCGAAGACTTTTAGACCCTGGTGCTCACCTCTGACCCTTTAATGAGAATGGCTCCTCTGCAGCCCCTCTCAAGTGCCATTCACCTCTTGCCTCCACTGATCAGTCAACTGTTTCAAAATGCATCTTTGCCACAGGAGGAAGAACCGGTCACAATATACATACCGAAGATGGTTTATCAGAGACAAATGGTTGTGCTGTGGAAAATTAGATGACACAATGCAGTCATTTCTTAGCTGGCTGAAACCATCCTCCTCATAGCTAAATGTCCCAACCCTGCTGGACATCAGATAAGCGAGGAGAGATTCATTCGTTCTTCCTAGGCGCCCATTCACCCGCAGCCCTCAGAGAAGGCTTCTCCCACCTTGTGGTCTATCACAGACGGTCAGTCCTGCTCAAAGCCCTGGTGACTTTCAGCAAGGTCAACGGCTCTCAGGACAAGGAAAGCAGGACCTCCAGGCGTCCACTTACTCCTCCCTTTGACAAGGATGCCCCGAATTCATCATGAGACAGAAGGGTCTTAAGCCACGGGAACTAACTCAGCAGAACAACAGTGCTGCGCAATTCACACAGAGCTGCACTGCAGAGTCCCTCATCTTCCAGCTGGGGCCCTTCCGTGTAGAGTGCTCAACCCAGTTCTTCATCTTGATCTCGGTCTCATTTGTTCGCCTTCAGTTCTGTGGTACAACTCACTTTCTGCTGGATTGCTTTATAATAGAGCAAGGCCCAGGCAGAAAGCCTAAACACACAGCAGCCACAGGTCGGCAGTTCCAAGTCCCTGTATACAATCTCTTGAAAGCACAGAGAAATTGGATTCAAGGCTTCTCTCTGCACCCCATACACCCATCACCTATTTTCCTCTCTCTCACTCTTTTTTTAGTATTAGCGGTTTCTTGCTGCTAAGAAGAAAGAAAGCAGAGCGTTACCAACACAGACTTTTTTGAAAGGCGACCTGGCTGGGCCACCAGAAAGGCTCCTAGTGCTGAGGGCTCTTTCTAACCGCTTGGTTCCCATGTAGGAGACCCAAAATCCCAGCTGCGGAGGACTGATGTGGAAGGGAGAGCATCTCATTCAGGCCTCACTGTCTTCCAGGTGCTACGGGTGGCAGTTCTGAGCCAAGAACCGGGAATGAGATGCATCCAAGAGGGCTCTTTGGCTGTCCCTGTGATGCGTTTTCTGTCCTATCTGGAATTTAAATTTAATTCCCTGACCTGACAGCACCAGGTTGAAGCTAATTCAATAAAGAATTATGTTTAGCAAGTCTTGAAGCATAACACTGCTGCTGACTCACATAGGGACTTACGGGACTTGGACATCCAGGTTTTTTTGAGCCACACATATTCATTCGCAGCAGCTGAATGTTTTATGCCACAACATGCCGCACTCAATAACTCACAGGCATCAAATATTAATGTCGGATTTGCAATCTTAAGGCATCCAAGGGCTTCCACGTGTTTTGTGGAGCCCATGAACAGGAGCATTCCAAGCAGGAGTACCTGTCTAAGGTCCGTCCATTGTTTTGGAGCTGAGCACACTGCAAAGCCTTCAGAAGTGGTCAGCAGAAACAAAAGCCACATGGGCACCAGAGTCCTTCACAGAGCCAGTCAGGCTGGCTGGTGTCTGTTGCGCCCATTTCCCTGAGCAGTCGCCATAGCTCACCTGGCAACCAATGGCTTTCCCACCCCTTCCCTGCTTCACGCGCCACCACTGACCTTGGCTTCTTCCAGCTGTTCCTTCCTCCTGAAAGACTCTTGTGCAAGGCAATCACGTCTTGGTCTCAATCCAGAATCACACAGCCTTATTTTGGTTCCCCTTCAGACCAAATAGGCAGGTCTCCTCCATTCCTGCATGAACCACCGCAAACCAGCCGGGTCTATGAATTCTTCTCCTTTCCTACTTCCGAATAACCCTGTTGGGTTAATGGCACACGTCCTTTTCAGCAAAACAGACCTGGATAAGGTTTGCTTTGTGCAGCTTGCCAAGATGGAGATGATACCAGCATTGCACTGTCTGGTCCTTAGGAGCAAGAGGAGGCATAATGGTTGACATTTCTTGTTGACTCTGAATTAGAGCATCTTCTAATGAAGCTCACTTCAAAATCATTTTAAATCCATTTGCTCATGTCAACATCAATGTACTGAGCATTAGCTACCAATTAGTAAACCAGAAAATATTCTTCAGATAATCTGAAATTGTGGTAAAATATTCAACATGCCATTCATTTACAACAAACCGCTCTATAAAAGCAAATTACTGGAACCAGCTGTCACACACCAACGCAGCTAAGGATACCAAGCTATTTAAGTCTCTCTCTCTTTTTTTTCCTCCAGAAAACATTCTAGTACCTGACTGTGGCTGAGTTGATTAATATTTTGAAGTGTCGACTGCTTTATCTCCCTCCCTCCCTCCCTCCCTCCCATGCAGCTAAACACCCATCTCGCCTTTATTGATGCACCAGGCAATGAAAGCAGTTGTAAGAATGTTTAAATCATTAGTTCAAACCAAGCATTGCCAGCCCACAAGTTCTGCACATCAAAACATTGGAGCTGAGCTCTAGAGGTGTCACAGGGGCAGATTCATATTAAAATTCCATACGCTTTAAAAGCTGAGGTCTCAGAAAACTGAACAAAACGCAGAGAAGGTCCTTTACATGTCGATTATCTTCTAGACAACACATTTCCACCTCTCCCGCCCACCTCATCTCCAGGAGCAATATCGCTTAATCCACAGGAATTGTGCTTAACCGCCTTTCTCTCAAAAAAGGTCATAAGGAGCCCTTGCAGACCAGCGACAACCCCCGAATGACATTTCTTGCGCGAGACGGTCCAGGAAGGGCGGAAACGTGATCTTTCCTGCCACCGGCCTACGCATTCGGCAGAAGGAACTCAAACAGGTGAGAGATCAGCTATGTATGGAGAAGGAAAAGAACCTTCCCTGCAAACAGAAATGTACCCGGTGCCCTCTCGACACGACGGGAGGGAATTTCTTTGTGGAGAAAAAGAGAACATTTCCTTCCTCTGCTCGGAGGTCCAATCGAGGCATTTAATCCACCTGCCGAGAAGCCCACGTGAAGCGGAGCAAAACAGATGACTGGACTGGACCCGAACAGCTTCTTGATGCCGCCAATGATGAGGCCCTTCTTTTTAATCCCTGCCGTTAAATAAAAAAAAAACCCCACAGGGAATTCAGTCACCAATGGGAAGGCCTGGGTCTCCTGAGGTACCGCCATTCTTAACTGCAGAGGGAAACTTCAAAGGTAGATCTACCCACCACACTTTTCAGCTGGAAATGTGCACCTCCTTTGCAGCAGTAGCCCAAATTTCAACCCCCTCCCACCCAATTCAGCTACAGCAATGGGCTCACAAGGCCCAAGCCACCATTCAGAACCGGCTGTGCATCTTCCCCCCTTGGGTTGTGATCATCGTGTGTCACTTCGTCACATCTCCAAAGCCACAACTTTTTACAGAGGAACCGATCAGTCGGAGAAAGGCTGGTGGGTGGGTGGGGGGCAATTCGGCCCCTTAGTTCCTCCTCCCCACCCCCACCGCCTTCTTTAATTTCCCTCATCCCTCTCACTCCCCTGCTTTTAAGCACATCTTTTGATTTCTCCTCCCAACAAATCAGTCTGAGTAATTCTGTTATTTAAACAAAGCAATATTTCAAGGGAGCCTGCCACGTTAGACCCCCTCCTGCACTTTTTCACTTTAATGCATGGGCTATAAATAAACTACCTCAGACAGCATTCCAGGGATATTTTTTTTAAAAAAAAAATGTTTCCTGATTATGAAAGACTGTTTTGAAACTCTTTTTTTCCCCGGCGTACCCATTTATCTTTTCAGATCATTTTCACTACGAGTGGGAGCATGTTTAATTCTTTAGCGGAGCCTGCCAGATTAAGCTTTAGCCAAAAAAGTATTTTCTGCCTCGGCTTTATCAGAATTTGAAATGGGGGAAAAAAGAGAACTGGCGTTTATGCCAAAGGAACCAACCCCTCTTGGAATCCATGGAGCTCTTTGTGCTCAGAAACCCATTAATCTCAAAATCCCCCAGGCACTTCCAAAAACCAGGAGACGCAAGGCTGATCTACCAATGCTAGCACTGCAGCCTCTGTTTTGCTCATCTTTCAATTACCGAAGGTCCATTACACGCTCTGCTTTATAAAGAGAGCCGATTCTGGAAGGCAACCCAAGGTCTTCAAAGCCCATAACCACATGATGTAATACAATCCGGAATTACTGAAGCCCACCCCTCTTTCTGCAGCTTCTAAGACTGGACACTGCAGCCATCAGGCTTATAATCATCTAGCTGGGATGAGGAAAAGTAGCTTTCCTAAGAACCCATATTCTGAGCCTCAGGCAAGCATTAAGAATTAGAGCTAACTGTGTCGCGCAGAAGGTATGCAAATCCCATTTGCATGGACAGGACGTCTTCTATGCCTATTAGAAGAAATCTACGTGGCTGGACTGGGAAGGTTGGGTTAGGAAAGAGATTTATTGTGATGTAAGTAGATGCTCTACAACATAGCATTGTTTGGCTTATACACAGGGCAAAATTATCGTAACAGATTAAAATATGTTGTCTGCACACTCACATTTTCTTCCATTTTCCTCCTTTGGAAGAATAATCATACACATAAACACTCAGACTAGCCTACTCAAGAATATTGTCACAAAGTCACATCCAAACTACCGCTACTTACTCTTGTCATCCTATTAAACCACGAGATACTCTCCAAATGGTTGTCTGCCTGGCAACCAACAAAAATGAAATTCAACTTCAAGGACCCGCTATTTCATTGTACTTTCAACACAAAACACTGCATACTTCCAGTCTCAGCTAGATCATGTTAAACCATTCACATGGGGAACTCTTAAGTGATGTGAAATAACAAACTCAGCATCTTTGGGGAAAACCAAAAACAGAAGTCTCCACAGCGCGAAGAGATCCTGAGGATTAAATGCAGCAGCTGTTGCCTTTCTCATAGCAGAACCAAATTCAGACCATTAAACCTCATAGGAACCCTTCTGACTGCAGGTCACACATCTGCGAAGCCTCTGAAGGGCAAGGTTGGTTAGAAGAATTGGATCTGCAGTGCTGCAGTGCAGAATTTTCACCCCAAAGTATTGTGTTTCATAGGTGTCCTCTAAACGTCTGGTCAACTGAACTACTCATTACTCGAGATGCGTCTGGAGACTAAATAGGAAATTCAAACCAGCGTGCTGGGGGTTATACTTCTTTGCTAACACAACGTGTGAAGACCAGGATCCAAGTTTCAGAACAGGAAGCAGAGTGGGCTATCAGCACCTGCAATCACAGCAGCGTTTCTCAACCTTGGCAATTTTAAGACGTGTAGACGTCAATGTCCAGAATTCTCCAGCCATCCAGGCTGGCTGGAGAATTCTGGGAATTGAAGTCCACACCTCTTAAAATTGCTACGGCTGAGGAACGCTAAACTACAGCAATGTAGTTGGCAACGTTGCCAACTTATTCTTGAGGGCCACGGGGTTACATTCCGCAGGAAAAAGAAGGCAGATCAATCAGAACATCTTCTTTCGATTCTTTAATCTATGATTTTTTTAAAAAAAACAACACATAATAGAAAATACACATGCACAAAAATTCTTCTAGAAAACCTATCCTGGACATCTCACTGATGCCAGTTGCTTTTCTTCTCCTTTTGTCCCTTACAGTATGGAACATATGCAGCAGCTTATAAAAGGAGGGTCCCAGGGCCCTTTCCCCACCCAACCACTGAGTTATATCCATCCGCATTTCTTGGACCTATCTACCCTCAGGAGTAGAGACTGTATTTGGGGAGAACTTTCAGAGGAAGGAAGGGACGGAGAAAGGACAGGAACGGTAGCCCTCCCTTCCCACTGCCCTCCTTTTCTCCTCCGTCTGCTTTGAAAGGAAGGTTCTGCTCTTTGCTTTGGGCTGTTATTAAATCCTCCTAAGATCTAAATCCTACACGGACACAGTCAGATCTAATTAAAAGCCACTCTAAAAAAAGATGGCATTTTACATATGCAAAAGAAAAAAAGAAACCTGCCTAAATTGGATTGCACTGAAGTAATGTGATCTATTAACGTCTCAAATTATAGTATGCAAATTTTGATAATTCACTGATATTTATAAGATTCGACTCAAGAAGCTCGCCCAGGCCGAGACCACGGTAAAATGGCAAGTTTAAAGATAGGAAGGGAATGGACTTCAGCCGTTCAGTCCCCTAAAATGCCGTATCTACCATCAATTTTTTAATTACCGGTTGAACAGCACACAGGTGGTGTAATAGCTTTTAGCTTTCAATTACCAAACTTATCAAAATCGCCACCAAAAAAGGCATCTCCAGAGATGACACGGTAAGGCTTGATTATTCATCACTGCATAATGAAATATTTGTTTTTCAACAAGATCTCAAGTTCCTTATGTAATCCCCCTGGAAAAGTTAGTTCACGGGACCAATTTTACCCAGGCACATGTGGGTTTGTCGTCTTTCTTTGTTTTGTTTTGTTTCTGCAGTTCTGGGTGAAACTCTTTCAAGACCATCCCATTCCAACCTTTTGCTACAGGCAGTAAAATGTCTTGCATGTTTCTCCTAAAGACCCAATTCAGCTGAAAGGAAGGTGCTCCCGATTTAAGACCCTGCTCCTTGGCAAACACTGCAAGCAGATACAAAACACAAATATGGGCACAAATATAGACGGAGGTCCTGGCAGCCCCCAGCCGAAGCCTGCTGATCCTGGAGAGCCCCCAAGCAGCATTTGCTGTCTCTTCAACAGCTTCAGGAAATTAGGAGAAAGTCTTCTTCTCAATTTCTTAGGAATCCCTCTGAACAATCTTAAGAATGCATGTACTTTAATTGAACTGCTTTCCATTTTTTCCCCCACCATGTGAAACTGGCTTATCCGTGTCATGAAGCAAATAGCCGCTTCTCTGCAATTCCTGGCCCCGGGACCCCGTTGGCCCCGAGCCCAAACCCCTCACTGCTCAACCACTGCTGGGCTCTTCCCAATGTAAGCCCACCTCCCACCATTTTGGTGCAGCTCATTCAGACGGAGGCTGCTGTGCCATTATTCTCCGCAGATAGCAGGGGCAACTTTTTAACCTCTAATTAATTCTTTCTGGAGTAGCAAGCACACCTCTCGAAATATTCACACAAAGGTGGATGAAATATTGTCACTGTTAGGAAAATTTTCCAAGAAGAGAACAAGACAAACCGTTAACAGAAAAGCAAACAAGCGAGGGCCTTGTCATAATAAAGAATAATCAAAATTAGATTATTCTCTAGAAATTCTTCATCAAACGTCTGAAATAAGCCTTATTGCTGGTT
Organism: Ahaetulla prasina; assembly: GCF_028640845.1. Lineage (NCBI taxonomy): Eukaryota > Metazoa > Chordata > Lepidosauria > Squamata > Colubridae > Ahaetulla > Ahaetulla prasina. Next base: position 9,429,082 of record NC_080547.1, on the reverse strand, counting down.
ACTGTGCAGTGTTTTCATCCAGGCTGGAGAGGCTCACCCAATGCTACAAAAATCCCATGAATGCAGGATGATCTAGCCTTGGGGTTGTTCAGTGGAAGCCCTTCTAGATCCTGGCAGATCTTGGCTGATCTCCAAAGAAGCAAAGCATCGTTCGGCCTGATCCTTCCTTGGACAGGAGACTACTGGGAAACCCAAGAGCTACCCTGAAATGTCTTTCCTTCCCCTCCAAAACCTCCTGAGAGGCAACACAAGAAAACAACACCAACAAGGACATGCAACCACAAGGAATTCAGTTGGAGAATGTCTTCAGCTCACTTGGAGCACGTACTACACTGACAACCACCCTCTATAGCCATCCCCTGTGACAAACGATCCCCAAATTCCACAGAGGAGCAGCTGCATCATGTCCGAAATGAGGTCAAACTCTGGAGAGATGTTCTGGCCAAGCAGACCAATCCAAGTTACTGGAACATTCTATGTTGTGGTCCGCCAGCAGCAGAACATGGGCCATCCTGGAGGCTGGGAAAGGCTCAGATGGGGGCTTTGTGTCAGAGGTAGAGGTGGGGCCAGGGCCATCGGGGAGTGATGTGCGGACTCTAGAGCCTCCAGAGGCTGACAATAGTGAGGCAGAGGAACAGGAGGAGCCTTTTCCTAATGCACACATGAGAAGGGCTGCCAGAAGGCAAGAGCAGCTCAAGCAAAGAGGACGACTCGGGAGTAAGGGCAAGAGATGATTGGCCCCTCCCATAAGGCTTAAAAGACCAGCAACGGCGTTTGGGCTCTTTGTCAGAAAACAACATTGATAGACTTGCTCCTTGTCTTGCTGCATTTATTTCTTGTCGGCGTCTTCTGCTTTTGAACTTTTGCCAAGAAAAGCCTTTGGCAGTTTGCCTAATTAGACCAAGGTTGGTGATAAGACTGAAGACTTGTGTTATGAAGAATTTGTTTTGATTTAGTTTGGACTACACTGAGAATGAGTTAATTCTCAGCTGTACTAATAAAGTCTGTTTGTTTTTGAACTGATTGCGTCTACTACTACCTACTTGGGCCTGGGTCACAACATTCTAACCTGTTCCGTGCAGCCATTCATGATATTACTTTCTCTTTCCAAGTGCCCCAAACCATAAATTATTTTAAAGCAGACCTGAGCCACCTTATATCTCTGAGGCAGATTCAGGCAAAGGCATCGCTAATCCCCGAAAAGGCATTTATGGCAAGGATTTCAACCCTAAACTCTGAGTACTTCAATAAGTTGTCCTGCCATTTTTAATACAAAGGCCAAAAACGAGCGCTCGGCTTTAGCCCGTCACCATCTGTTCCTCCCACTTAAACCGATGCAGGCTCCCTCCCTGTTCTCGCGACTCTCATCCCCACGTCAGGTTTCAGGTCCTGCAACATGGAAAAGCGTCCTTGGCATCCAGCCATTTTTATGCCCTTCAGCACTCAGGCCAACCTATTTGGATGCCTGGCTAGAATTATTCCACCTTCTGCACTTACGGCTGCCTAGCCCTCGCAAGGTTAAAATCGCAAGGAGGGAGTCCTGATATTCTGCGGGCTGATAGGAAGCATTGAACTCGACACAATTTCTGTGAGCCTGACTGGGGGACCTTCTTTCAGCCTCCCATTAACAAGCAATGGCAGCTCTTCAAAGCTATTGATGCTCCAGTGAAAGGAACTAAGGGACGAAGGGGTGGGGAGCACCATATGCCTACACTGGGCATCCAAAGACTCGGGTCTCTTGGTGCAGGGACCTTAGGATGCCAGAAGAGGGGCAGCTGGTCACCCATGAAGGGTCTCCCAAAGGGACTGGATGATGAATTGGTGTCAGTCAGGTAAACAAGGAGTCTCTTTGGTCTAAAGGCCCTTCCACAGAAGGTCCCTTGCACCAACTCCGATCGGAGTCTTCTTTCTTCCCTCCTAGTGCCACACCTGTGCAGAGCTGATCTTCTCTTCTACAATGGCTCGTTTTCTAGAAGAAATGTCTCCTCAACTTGTCTCCTGCCTCTGCCTGTCAATACCTTGAGCGGTCTCCAATGGCCCAGATGGAATTGTGTTGCCAGGACAGGCAGCATGGGTTGAAAAGGAGAGGTGGTCCATGGCAAGATCCAGGACCTCTGATCTGGGTGGCAATGACCCAACCCAAGAGATAAGATTTGCCACCATCCACCTGCTCTTTACTGCAGGTGAGCTGGAAACATTCTGGATGGGTGCTTCTGCATTAAAACCCACTTTCGTTTCACTCAACGGGGAGAAATATTAGGAGGAAACAGACCTTCACTATGGAGCCAAGTATCACAAATCAATTTAATTCCCGAATCCTGCTGACGAGTAGATACTGAAGGACGATGTTGGGTTTCCTTGGATGGCCTGCTTCAAAAGGAGAGAAAAGGTCAGTTGCAGCTGAACTGGTCCCGGTTGTTCTGCTTCCCTTCGGAGGATCCAGTCTTTTTCGATGGTCACCCGGCCCCATCTGACCAAAAGTGCAATTTGAACCCCCTCTCCCCCAGGGAAACTGGGGGGCACAAAGCCCCACTGAACTCCAGCAACTTTCACAGGTCTGGAGAAGTTTCCAATTTGGCTTTCTAACTCTGAACTGTGTTCCTGCAGCATTCTAGATATTAGTGTTAAAAGAGCTGTACGAAATAGTTTTCCTTTCCCCCAATCCTGGCCAATCCAAACAATTATTTTTCTTACTTAAAATGCAGGGCTTAAATGTTGAGTGTTTCCAATAAAAGCTGGCATCCAACCCTCCCCCCTCGCACCCCGCCAAAGCTGCCTGCATTTTAACCGGAAAACAGCATGTCCACTTTACTTATTTCCATCTCAGTAACCAAAAAGAATCAGCCACTCCAAGGGAACAAGGGATGGAGTTCTGAGCTGGAAAAAAGAACCGGTCTGAAGACAAAACCTTCCTTGCCACCATTAAGGCCATTATTTTTGCAAAGGGCTGCATTTTGGGTGGGCCTGTATTTCATAGGTTTTACCTTCCTGCTTTTTCACAGAAAAGCAGCTGGCACCAAAAGGCTGGAAGAGGAAAAGCTGAAAAGAACGATTAAGTAACACTGGGTGGGGGTGGGGGGGGACCCACAAAAGGTTTAACTACACACACACACACCCCAGAAGTAGGCAGCATGTGCGTAAACAGAGCAGCCATGTTTCTGCCCACCCCAGCGTGGGACATTTTGCCGTGACCAAGAATAAGCTCCACTTTTCTCCATTCCACTGAGGGTATCCGAGGCCATATAACCTTCACCAAAATTGGAAGGCAGTTTCTGTGCTCTGAACTTGATTCTGCAGCTCTCGGCTTCCTTTCTTCAGAGCTTCAGCCTAGAAGAGGCAAAGCAGAAGGAAGCTCGTCTCTGCTGCAGAGCAGCTATCCCTTCTAACCAGCTTGATTTGCTCTGCTTCTTGTCAATTTATCGGCCCCAAACTCGGCAAAGGAAGGCTTGCTCAAAGCGATGCCTCCTGACAAGCGTTTCATGGGCCTCTGTGATTCATCCTGCACCTTTGGCACAAATTCAACGGGGATATTGATCTAGAAATAGCATGGGACAATCTCCTGGTGTTTCAGGAAAGCTGCAGAAAAATCCAGTCTTCTCAAAAAAAAAAACCCAAAAAAAACAAAGCTGTCCGGGTGAGCTCAGCAAGACTTTTAAGAGAAATACAGATGTGGAACCCAAGATGACTAACTGTGCAGCTGCAAGGGCGGCAGCAGCTAAGAAAACAGCTGACAGCCAGTTTGCTCCAGGGGAAACAGGGAGGTCAAATAAGCAGAAGCCATTCGAGAATAGAGAAGCTACGAAATGCCTGCAAGCGGACAAGAGCTTCCCTCCCTCAGCCATATCTAGCAGTTGTTCAGCTATTTTCCCAAATTACGTTATGAGGCTGTGATCCAAGAAATTCAATTTTAGCAGAAAGAGTGCCATAAACCTATACAAACAAACAATGATCAGCACCAACCACCGGCCATATCTGGTGGCCTGCTCCCTTGGAGTTCATCTGGAAGCAAAGCCATCCATGCTGCCAAGGGTTCTTGAGAGGAAAAACAACATCCTGCAACCTGAGACCAGGCAGGATTGCTCTGCAAACCAATTGAATCCCTCTGCCAGGCCAGCCTTTGGCATCCACCTTTCATGGGTACAAACTGGAATGAAATTCCTTCCCCACAACTTCAACACTTGATTGAGCCCAATGACGGGCCGTTGGAAGTTCAGCTGGCATGAGATGGGAAGAGTCCAGACGCAGAAGCACGGATGCAAAATGAGAACATTGTCCTTAAAACCCCAGGAGGCCCATCTAGTTCACCAAAGCTCACAAACCGAGATAATGCCGGAATCCAAAAATGTTACAAAGGAGACCTAGGAATCAACAGCAGGCCGTAATGATGTCAAAATAACAATGTGCGCATCACAAAGGAGGCACACAACTGTTGCAATTATGCTCTTAAGTAGAAAAGCCCTTCGTTTCCCACAAAGCCTCCCAAGACAGGCACCAGCATGCCGCCCTGTCACACAATGCACAAAGCCAGCCACGTTGCTGGTTTTATTCTGGCTTCTTCTAGGGCACGAGCCCAACGCCTGGCTCCTTCCATGATGGTGGCCGATTGGGGCCAATACGCAAGTTGAGCTGCGGACCGTTTTTGCCGTGGTCATTAAGCAAAAAGTGCAGTGTGAAGCAAGTCCAGCTTCCCCCTGGTTGATAAGGCCTCAGGCCTCACTAGGCACCCCCTGGTTGATAAGGCCTCAGCTGGTGACCGAGTGACCCTGCAATGCTGCAACCCTCCTTAAATGCAGGTCAGTAGCCAAATGTCCAAATTTTGATCCCTCGACTGCAGGGAGGCCGCAGAAGTTGTAGGTGCAAGGACTGGCCGTAAGCCACCTTTTCCAGAGCCGTCATAACTTCGAACCATCGTTAAATGAATGATCACAAGTCGAGGACTTCCTGCAGTACTTTAAGGAGTTGGAAAGAGTGGCCACCAATGTGTTACAGCAACTAAGGGAGTCCATAAATTGCAAAGCCCGAAGATTCTCCCCGGAATGGGATTTTTATCTAAGTGGGTCCATCTGTAACCTTTTCACCTTAGAGGTATATTAAAAAAAAAAAATAGCAACCGTTTTGAGGACAATTTATTTTCCACTCAATTTTTCAGACAAAGCCCTATAACCGCTAACAGAAAGCAACTTCGGAGATTAATAGAGCAAATATTTTAAAGTGTCCTCATACGGGCAAGGGAACTGCATCGCAAGCTCATTTACAAGACAGAATTGCAAAAACAGGCAGTTTCTCATGCTTAATCCGATAACTCTGATGTATCTTTTGAGATGGTCGACACCGGCTCATATTTCTGTTTCTGAACAGGGAGAAGCAGCTGCTTTCAAGCCTAGCGGTGGTAAATTTCCCCCACGCTCCTCCATGCAGGGGGCCACGAACCGTAGGAAGAGGCTTCTGCATGATAATAACCACCGCCGCTTTTCTGGGTTTTGTCAAGCATCTCCTGAACATCCAGCAAAACATGATGCCTTCAAACAACAGGTCCAAATTCAATATTTAAGGCAAGAACTCTGTGACCCACATCCCAATAGTTTTCTTAGAAAACCCCCAACCTCTGGGACCTCAGAAGAAGAGCTGTCTGGGGGGAAATCATGGGAATGTTCATGGAATCTCAACACCTTTTGACCTTCCATCAAGTCTATCTACTGGAGAAAATTCAGATTGGGACTAGGGTTGGATTTTTTAAAAAAATGGAAATAAAGTACATCCGCTGCGCGGGTGATAGAGGGAGCTACACGTAGCTCCCATATAACACCGCTCCTGCGCAGACTGCACTGGCTACCTGTGGCCTTTCGAGTGCACTTTAAAGTGTTGGTTACGACCTTTAAAGCGCTCCATGGCTTAGGGCCTGGGTACTTACGGGACCGCCTGCTGTTACCACATGCCTCCCACCGACCCGTACGCTCTCACAGAGAGGGACTTCTCAGGGTGCCGTCCGCCAAGCAATGTCGGCTGGCGGCCCCCAGGGGAAGGTCCTTCTCTGTGGGGGCTCCCACACTCTGGAACGAGCTTCCCCCGGGTTTACGCCAAATACCTGACCTTCGGACCTTCCGTCGCGAACTGAAGACACATCTTTTCATGGCTTCAATTGAATTTTATTAATTTTAAATTTTAAATTTTTATTAATTAATTTTAAATGGGGTTTTTTAGTCTTGTATATTTTAACCTATCAGGCTAATTTTAAAATAAGTTTTTTAATCTGCTTTTTAAATTGTATATTGTATTATCTGTTTTATTTTTGCCTGTACACCGCCCTGAGTCCTTCGGGAGAAGGGCGGTATAAAAATCAAATAAATAAAAATCAAATAAATAAAATTCAGGGGAGAAAAACAAGAAACAGTGAAAAGCGTTTCCTTAATTCCTTAAATTCCCCTTAATTCCAGCATTCCATGGTTTGTTGGAGCCCTCCAAGCAGACTTGCTCCACCAGCCAGAGGGTCATTTGGAGGGTGCAGATTCTGAAGTGAGTTAAATCATTTTCACTGGGTGCAGCATGATCCTGGCCAGAGCGTTCTCCCCTCCTCCCCCCCACCCCACCCCCACCCCCGCACATCCCCATCCCCATCAAATGCACACGCCCTGATATAACCCATCACTTCTTGACAGTTGGAACAATTAATAAGTGGAACGACTTGCCTTCAGAAGTTGTGAATGCTCCAACACTGGAAATTTTTAAGAAAATGTTGGATAACCATCTGACTGAGATGGTGTAGGGTTTCCTGCCTGGGCAGGGGGTTGGACTAGAAGGCCTCCAAGGTCCCTTCCAACTCTGATGTTATCTTATGTTATGTTAACTTCTTACCAAGGCAAGCAGGACTCCAGGTAAGTGACAGGAAAAGGAATATAGAGGCCCAAATTGTGTGCCAATCAGTGTTGTGGGGGATACTCAGCCTGAGAAAGTTCTCAGACAAAAGATGATAGGAGCATGTAAACTTTGATCCGTCATTTCAACCCAGGTCATTTCAGGTCAGTTTAAGGGCTGGGACAACCCTCCTTGGTTGGGCATTTCAAACTGTTTTGAGTTTGGAGAAATGACTTCTAGATGCCACCAGGATGGCACAGAGGTTCAATGTAGGTCTGCTTGGAAGGCCAGAATGCTTTGGAGTTCACCACAATTTTTCATTCCAGGATTCATTTTAGACCATCTCACGACAAAAGATTAACAAGAAGGTTTCAACCTCCATAAGGATATTGCCAACAAAAGACAAAATGTCTTTCTATTCTGTTGAAGAGTATCTTTACCGAGAACACTCCAATTCTGGGTATTTTGAAATACAACTTTGGAAACTACACCAACATCCAGCTGGCCAGCTTACATTTGTTGCCGGTGGGTTCCATCTTTAATTTGCATTCCAAAAGGATACAATCAGGCATTGTAATAAAGGAAAGAAAAGCCCCTGGGTGACCAAACCCCCCCCCATCACTCTTTGAATGACTGCCATGCTAGGCTTCCAGCTACAATTCTGTCATTTCCAAGCAAAAAGCACAGCCAACACGTCTTAAAACATTTCATTCTGGAACAGCCAGACAACAATTTAGTTCAGCAGAAAATGAACCTAAGGAAGTGGGGTTGGAATAAAATGGACTTAAAATATCACTCCTCATCAATTTCTAAGCGCTTCCCATAAAAGGAGCAAGAGATTTTCCAAGTTTTAAGTGAAAATAGCAACGTAAATTGTTGAGACCGAAAGGATGCTTCCTCTCATACAAAAGCTGAACCAAAAGTAAGGCATTTAAGGAACTTGCAATACAGACCCATCGCATGGCTCCCCTTTGGCCCAGAGAAAGAATAAGAAACACTAAAGCAAAGGAATCAAAGCCTTCAGGTAAGATCAAGGCAAGGAGTCGTAGCAAAAACAAGGTCTGGTCAATGACCGGATTAAAAATGACTGACTGACTATCAAGAATATTCACCACACCACCCCCCTACCACCCCTTTTCTTTCCTGGCAAAACATCCTCGCTTCCTACCAGCCACAAATTCTTTGGAGGATCTCATCAACTCCATCCAACCCACCTCCTTACCTTCGCCTTCCTCTTGGCTAGGCTGCTGCTGTTTCTTCATCTATTTGTTTTGCATTTGACCCTCGTTCAATTTCTTCAGAGGGCCCAGCTGCTGTCGTATCCTTTTTTTTTCATATTGATCATCACGTTGGCATGAGATATGCACATGGGCCTCAGGTAAAACACTTGCTACTATACTAATATACTGCTGGTTTGCTTGGAAACCACACCAAGCTATTGTCCTTCATTACAGTAATGAGTGAATTAGGCAGGTTTAATTCTCCGGTTAAATGGCAGTGCTGAGGTTGACACAATGGCCTTATCTTGCTTCATTCATGAAATGAGGAGGTATCCTAGATGTTCCCTCCCACTCTGAAGCAACAGTGTTGGCCTACAAACTGTCAGGATGCCTGGAAACCATCCATCTGGAAGCACCCCCATGGGAGGAAATAATTACAAAGCCGGTTGGTTCTGAACTAACACTGGGAGACCAAAAAAAAAAAAGATTCATCGGCAACAATGCAGGGAGGAAAGTTATCTTCACAAGCCCAGGTCCCATCCTACTGTGGGATTAATCTCAGACACTAAATCAAGGATTTTCAAACCTTCACTGTTAAAAAGTCTCTTATAAACTCTAAAAGAAATCCTCTCTCATACGAAGGCTTAAGAAGTTATTAATTTTGACACGCCCTTTGATATTCTTCTTTCATCACCCAATGCAGGCACTGGCAAGGGACCAACTATTTCTGGAGAAGATCAGCCCACGGATGGAATTTCATGGAGAAGCAGCACCTCCAGGCTCACATGAATCTCTCCTGGAGCACTACTGTTGTGACCCAGGCCCAAGTAGATAGTAGGAAACTCAGTCAGTGTAAAAACAAACAAACTTTATTAGAACAGCTGAGAATTAACTCATTCTCAGCGTAGTTCAACTAAACTAAAGCAAATTCCTCCCAACACAAATTCCTCAGTCCTATCACCAACCTTGGTCCAATTAGGCAAATTGCCAAAGGCCTTTCTTGGCAAAAGTTCAGAAGACACCAATACAAAACAAATGCAAGAAGACAAAGCTATCAACATTGTGGCTATCAACATGCCACCAGAAAGGAAAGCAAAAATGTTTAAAGATAAATCAGCTAAATGTTGGAAATGTTTGCATTTGCCAGGATCATATTTAGAAGCAAGAAAATACTGGGTTAGAATACAAACATGGTTAAAGAAAATGTTACAAAAGTCCACAGAATTTAAGCCAGAGCTTTTCTTACTGGGTATTCTGTCAGAGAGATATAGTAAAGAAGAAATATATTTAATTATACATGTCATAACAGCCATTGCTGGTCTTTTAAGCCTTATTGGAGGGGCCAATCATCTCTTGGCCCTACTCCCGAGTTGTCCTCTTTGCTTGAGCTGCTCTTGCCTTCTGGCAGCTCTCCTCATGCGTGCATTAGGAACAGGCTCCTCCTGTTCCTCTGCCTCACTACTATCAGTCTCTGGAGTCTGCACATCACTCCCTGATGGCCCTGGTCCCACCTCATCCGGGCCTTCCCCAGCCTCCAGGACTGGCCCATGTTCTTCCTCAGCCTCATCGCTGTCCAACTCCGTTGCCAACTCTGCAGGCTAATGGCGGACCACAACAACTACAAGCTCTGCAGGGCAAAAGGGTCCCCCTCAGCACCATCACTGACCTTCACTCCTGTTAGAGGAGAAAAATGAACTGACACCCGCATGAAGAAAGAAGTGCATTTGATGCCCGGTTCGAAGTCAAGGCTATAATTAAGACAACCACTAAAGCCGCTCGGGAGTTCTGGAGGGGCGAAGTGCTTGTCCGCAGGTAGGGACATGACTAACTCGCCGCGGTAATTTCTAGCTTAAAAACAAGATCGATCAGAATGGTTTTTGTTGAAGGCGCTCTACAATCAGGATGGCAGGTAATTACCACAATGTGACCACAATGGAGGAGGAGGAGGAAAAACTACCTTTATCCCATTTTCACTAATGGCCCACACAAAGCAAGTTGAGACCTCGACTCAAAAGGGAGCTTTATGCAGGGTTCCTCCTCAGCCACACACCTACACGAAGCTCAGGCGCCTGTTGAGGGAGGGCCTGGGGCACAGCACCCGTGCAGACGAGCAATGCTCACAATTCCTCCAGGTGGGTCAGAATTCCAACTCACATGTCTGGTTATAAATCACAGGGAAGCTAATTCTCTACAGAGGTTCTCAGTCATCCAGGTCATGGTTGTCCCAAAGGTGTTTTTTCAAAAGGCAACTGGTCTTTTTTTTTCTTTGAAGACCTTTTGCTTCTCATCCAAGAAGCTTCTTCAGTTCCTCAGCTTCTTGGATGAGAAGCCTTCAAGGAAAAACAAAGTCCAGTTGCCTTTGGAAAAAGCACCTGTGGGGCTAAATGAAGCTAATGAAACCTTCTGAGATGGTCCTCACTGAGAGGCCCAAACAGACACAGGGCAGTGCAATTGATGGGCTGACCTAGAACCCATATGGTGCTGGGCTTGCTCAGGAGTTCCAACGTGATGACCAGAGAAGTAAGTCTCTCTCTGCCAACCAGCCAGCTTTGCTGAACCAACCACGCTGCCTTCCCTGCTCGATCTGGAGAAACGTGAAGAAGCTTCACATTCTCATCACGTCCGAGGGAATCGATCTTAATGAGTTCAGTAGAACTTCCAAACAGGCACGGACGCTATTGCAATTTTTATTTTTAGTTCCCATCGTAAGATTTCAAGGCGAGCATTAATATTCACACCAAAATTCAACAACCATAAATAATGCACATAATAATGCTAGAATAAATATTGGAATAACCACCGCATGTCAGTTTAACCTTAATTATCCCAATTTGTGCACTAATTTCTGTGGTCTTTCTGATAGGAGCTGGCCTTCAACCAGGCCTAGCTGATTTTCTGCTTGACAAAGATTCTCCAGCTTCTTAAAAAGCTTGAAATGCTTCTCCAAACTGGGAGGGAAAAAAAGAGCTAAAATTAAATTGATCCACCATGAAACCACGTCAGCCTCGTCCTTAATGTTTCATGTCCCCTGGAAGCACAGCTTTCCAAAACCAAGGAAGGAAAAAGACTCCTATTGTGTTGTCTCCATACGCTGCACAATTCAGGAGCCATCAGAATCTGCACCCTGCATCTGCTGGGTGTGGCATCTTCATAGAACACAAATGACAATCCAGGGACAATCCGGGTTCAAGGCAACCCCAACAACCCCTTGAGCAATAGACACCAATAAGTCCCAAATCTTCAGAAAATTGTTCTCCATGTTGAAAAACAAAACTCTTGTGTTCCGAGCAAAACCAGACAACATAGTGACAAGAACCCAGAATGTGTGACTGCAAACCCAGGTGGTCTTCTTCTTCTTCTTCTGCTTCTTCTGCTTCTTCTGCTTCTTCTTCTTCTTCTTCTCTGCCACATCTGGCCTTCAACTCATCCAGCCTAGTTGTCAGTCTTTTTCTACTTCATTATTTCCTCTAGCAGAGAGCTATCTCCTTCCGAACACGCCATTAGAGAGAGCACTGACACATAACAAATCCTGTCTTATGGCTTGTAGAATTAGTTCAGTACCAAAGATAGAAAATATCGTTTCGGTATGAATGCTGTCAAATGCCATGATCTGAGCCTTTTCTTCCACTCGGGAGACATGTTTCCACTAGTGTCGTGGAAGACAATAAACCCCACGGGGCCCCAGGAAGCAGCAGCAGGTTGACAAACTGTTACATCTCACCGAGCCGTGCAAGGTTGTTTTTTAAAAATACCTTTAATTTAGAAAACGATCAAGGAGCAAGCATGGTTTAAAGGCAGGCACCTCCCTTCAAAGCATTCTCTGTATTTCCAGAAATGTCTTTGAGCCATGGACAGAAACTAAAAGAGCAGGCGGGTGCAGAATATCGTTGCTTTGGTTTTCTGGGATATGGATATTTTGCAACTAGTCCCACGTGCCCCTAAGGGACCCTCCACCTTTCCAAAGGCTCCTATGTGCTGTTCAAGATCCTCCCCACCCCCACCAAACTATTTTGAAGCACAACCAAAGGAAAAGAACAACGTTATGCTGCAATGGTGCACACTACGCCCACAAAAACAAAGCCACACACTGCTGTGTCATTTTACTTACTGGTTGGAAAAAGCAGGAAGAGACATTAAGTGCCTCGTTTTGTGCTCTGGGCAGGCAATAACCAGGCCAGCTTTTCCCTCTTAATATGCAAGGTGTGTGAGTCGGATCCTGGCAACTGACTTCCGCTGAAGAAATGGTCTCTCGGCTTAATCAATCACACACACTCACACACACACACACACACCAGCCACCCGAAAGGGAGTAGGAAGACTTTCCCGCCAGTAACAGGTGAGGGGCCGGCATCCATCATCCGTCCTGCTCCTTCGATGAATGATGTGGGTGGGGGCGGGGGGGAATTAGAAATGAGGAGGAGCACCCAAGAGTTGGTAATGAAGGTGCTGTTCCAGGAGGAGGGGATTAAAAACTCCAGAACAAGAGAGACGAGAGAGAGAGGGGGGGGGGGATTGAGGAGCACCCAAAAGCAAGCTTGACTTCACAGGGAAACATAATCCGGCCCAGTTAGGCAGTGCATACAAATTCTATTCTTGACAGGCCAAACCATCACCGAGTTAAACGTCTCCAAACACTGGCATGTAAAAAGGCACAGCAGCAAATGGTGCATTCAGCAGATGAGCCTCAAAGAGGGAAGGCCCCAGTGGTGAAATCCAATTTTTTTTTACTACCAGTTCTGTGGGCATGGCTTGGTGGGCGTGGCAGGGGAAGGATACTGCAAAATCTCCATTCCCACCCCACTCTGGGGCCAGCCAGAGATGGTATTTGCTGGTTCTCTGATCTGCTCAAAATTTCCACTACCGGTTCTCCAGAACCTGTCAGAACCTGCTGGATTTCACCCCTGGAAGGCCTCCACTTTCAAACCAGGACTTCATGCAGAGGGAAGAAGCACAACACCCAATCCACCAAGACTTGGTTAACTTGGGCGGGTGACCTACCCTGGCCAGCTGCATTCTCAAGAGCAGCCCTCTAGCTCCTTAAGTTCACCAGACAGCTTGGCCGAAGGGCCTCCAGGCCAGCTTTCCAGGCAGGCCCAGAGGCTCTGGGAGGGCCATGGGTCGCTCCACAGTTGGGAGGAGCCCATCTAGAGAGATGCCTCAAAGGTGCATCATCCTCATCCAAAGGAGATCTGCTCAGCTTAAACACTCGACTTATTTGTACCTGCAGCCACCGTCCCACTCGCATCCATGCAACAGAAAGAGATGTCAACTCACAAGGCCTTTAAAGTATCATTCACATCCCTGTCTCTGAAGGGTGGAGAAAGGGCCTCTGGAAATGGATGTTGCGGTGCTCTAACCTATTTTGTGCAAAACGCGAGATGCCGTCAAAGAAAAGGCACTTTAGAGAGGTAAAATTATTGTGTTTCTACAGTCAAGTCAGCCCAAAGCCCATCAACAAATGCACACTGTATGCATAACCCTGAGGAAATTACTAGGTAAGTCATTTCTGGTGCACACAAACAGAATGGTAATAGCATTTAAATAGGCCTTCTTTGATGTGGAATGAAACAGCACGCCTGATCCAAAGCAAAATACGTTTTATTAACTCTGACCAGGCACACGCACCGGGTTAGAAGCTGACACTTCTCACACCCGGCACTGTCATTTAGTAGCAGGGCAGAGACCGTGTCTATTGTCTGCTGCCCTGGCAGAACGTATTATTAAACCAGCTCTGCCCCGGGGGCAAAGGGCGAGGCACAATCACTAGCCAAGGAAAGCAAAGAGACAAGGAAGCAGATGCCAACGGCAAGCAGCAAGGCCAGGAAGCAATGCGACCGAGGCTGCCAATGCCTTGCAATGCCACCCACACCGTCCCCTTCATCCATCACTTCCAAGGGCTTTGGACATCCACATCCCTCCTGAAAGCAAGCAGGCATCCACTCTGTGCATTTCCTAGATTCTTCTCCCAACTGAAACAGAGGATCCCATTCGATACCCATCACAACCAAGCCAGGATTTAGGCTGGGCAGAGAGACAGGCTGACCCAGAAGCTCTGAGCCTCCGTGCACGAGGCTGGATCAAGGATCCTCATCTCCTGGATCTCCCTTTGACACGTGCCGCACCAACTCACTTGCCCTTCTGCAACCTCATCGCTATCGCAAATAATGAAATGGGTTGTTGTTTTTTTTAAATTCCAGCTTCCAGGATGAAAACAGTAAAACTGCACTCTAAACAATGATGCAACCAACAGCGATTCTGGGCGGGAAGCAAGAAACTGACCACAATAAAAGCAGCTAAATTTGCCTCATCGTATCTGTGCAAAATACCAGAACGTACTCATCACTGATCTGGAGATTGGAAGTTTTAGAGAAACACCGTAGTTATACACAATATTGCCATTCTAGCTTTAAATTACAGGTGTTGTGACAGTTGTCCTCAACACGGTTGCCTCCAGATGTGGATTCTGGGCATTGAACCATAAAAAAAAATGGGGAGGGGAGGGACATAGGAAGTTAAGGAAACCTGCCTAAGCAATTTGTTCCCTCTGAATGATAAAGCACTCAACACAAGTACGAGACAAACCACAGAGAAGCTTAATGATGATGCTGTTGTCCCAACTGTTCGAATCCATTTCCCATATTTATTTTTGTTTATATTATTTAAAGCATCGAGCCATCTTCTTTACCGAGTGCTCTTCTGGGGAGATGGGATCCTTAACCACACGGCCACCTAGGCAGGAACTCCAGATCACAATGCTTCTGCAGGGCCACCCAGGGACGGCCGCTCTGGGCCCCAAACACCCCCAAGATCCAATCAGTCTGTTTGCACCACAGCCTTGTTGTGCTGTTGTTGTTTTGAGGAGGGGGGCTGCAGTACAGTATCCACTCTCTATTCACAGCCTGTTCCCACTCAAGACCAGATTTCAATAACACTTGGAATTGTGGCCCTTTTTCCAGCTTCTAAGCTTAATTAACTGGAAAGCAAGAGTGATCTTCCATTGAAAGGCACCATAGGAAGGCATAGATTAAAATACCAGCTTTTTTTAAACCACCTTTTTACATTACCTAGCTCCAGTACAATTATCCAAGCTAGAATTGGGTTTTCTGCTACAATGCTCAATAATACTGATTACCATATCATATCATGGGAGATAGTTTCAAGAATTCAACCTTTTCAGAGTTAACTTCCAAGACCCACATTAACCAAAGAGAATGCAGACCCGCATTCTCCAGCCCACCGTAATCCGTTACGATGGAAAAGCCCACAACATCCCTGTGGGGAACACGGCCCAAACATCTGAGGCTTCTTCCAGACCAGGAATGAAGAAACAAGAATATCTCAAATTCTTACTAACATATTTAAGCCGTATTACCAGCAGCAACAGCTAGGTGCACACTGTATCAGTTAAGGAAAAACAAAGATAAATACATTGTATCAGTCAGGAAAAGAGAAATAAATATGGCAAATGTGTGTGTGTGTGTGTGTGTGTGTGTGTGTGTGTGTGTGTGTGTTTTCAAGAATTTGCAGATAAGGGACAATGGAAACTATCTGCCTGGTATAATGGGGGCAAAGGAAATCTTTTGAGATTCCGGCATTCGACCCCACAACAATGAAGTGGCTTTCCAATCCTCCTTACAGGGTCTGTTTCCTTAAAGAGTGAGAGTAGCCATGAAATAAGAATCACTTTTGATTTGACAATTTCTTTGAGGCTTGCAAACTTAAAAAAGCAAAGCTTTGGTGCTTAGTTGTCTTTCCCTGTCAAACATTCCAGTTGATAAACGCCCACCAGGGTCTTTGCTCTGCACCCATTAAAACGCTTTTTATTCTGCTGAAGATTCCTTTAGGGGGTTCCCAAGGCTGGAGCCCCTTCTAAGCTGAGATGGATGATTTCAGGGAGGCAGCCAAACTCCCAACGGCTCTTTCTCCTATTGCCTTGAAAGAGGGATGGGGCTATTTGAACTCACTGCCTTGACCAGATTTCAGGAAACAGAGGCTGAGTGACCGCAGGCAACGAAGCACTGCTCTTTACTAGTCCGATGGGCTTTCGCTACGGAGGGTGAAATACCAGATATTCCTTCCACCACCGCCCCTCCTCCCAAAAGAAAGCCACTGGAATTCCTAAAGGCTCCTCCAGGCCAAAAAAGATCCGAAAAGATCAAAAACCTTGTCCGGAGTGCACAAACCCTGCTGCAGGATAGCCGAGTGCCTCCAACAGAATCGGTCCCGCACCGGTGGAAAGCTTGGGGGGAAGAGGGTCGCAGAAGTGGGCCAACCGCCTTTCAGTCGAGGCACGCCGGGTGTCTGGCATTGCGGGCAGCCGCTGCCTCCTTCGTTCGAGCAGCCCCTCTCTCCCTCCCCACACCGCGATCGATCGGAAGACCCCCCCACCCCCCCCACCCATTGTCCACGGATGCCGCTTTCCCGTCACCCCCCCCCCCCAAAGCCACAAGGGAACCCTCCGGCACTGGGAAGGGGGGGCGGGCACATGCCTGGAAGAGCCAGCCTCGGGACCGCGGCAGCCGCAGTGCCAGCCTGGCAGGCGCGATGCTCCCAGGGAAGGTGGCGCAGCCGCGATGCTCCCCTCAGCGGCGCCCCCCACCTCCCGAGGGGCCCTTCTGCAGAACTTGATAAAGTATGTGCAACCTGCCTCCCCCCCCACCCGCCCCATGAATGCCGCTCTTTGTTCCCGCCGGAGCTGCCCGGCTCGCCTTCCCCGCCGTTCTCCGCGCAAAGGGCCGCTCAACGGCGCGGCTGCTCCTCCCCGGCAAAGCGGTCCCGGGCAAAGCGAGCAACGGCAGGCCCCGAGACCCTCCCCTCCCCCCGGCAGCTTTCAATCTAAGGCGGCCTTAGGAAGGAGAGAGGGAGGGGGGAAAGGAGCCCTCCGCGGTGCCCCCTCCCCACCTCTCCAAGGGGCCCTGGCGGGGGCACAGCCACCCCCCACCCACCTCCTCCCCCGCAGCACTCCGCCAACGGGCTGCGCTGCCTGCGGATCGGCCCCGGGGACGAGCGGCATCTCCGCCGCCTTCCTCCCGCGCGCCGCATCCCCCCGCCCGGATCGACCGCCGCGGCCTCCCCCGAAGCCCCCGGGGAAGCGGCCCGAAGTTCCCGCCGCAGCGCTGGAGGCGGACGGAGAAGCGTTGCGGGGAGGGCGAGTCGCCGCCCGGAGGCTGCAGGGAGGGAAGCGGGGCGCCCGCAGCGGCTCCATGGCAACGGCGGCGGCCCCTTCCCGCCGCCCGGGCAGCCCCGCTCTGCGGGGAGGGCGGCCGGCGGTGGCGGCGCTTCTCTTCCCCGGCGGGTCCCGCGCAGCCCCCACCTGTGGCTGCAGCGCCGGGAGACCCCGAGGGCGCCGGTCCCCGGGGAGGCTCTGCGGGCGGAGCGGCGCTCGGCGGGACTGCGCGGCCCATGCTCCACGGCGGCGGCGGCGGCGGCGGCGCTCCTACCTGTGGGCAGCAGCGAGGCGGCGGCGGCGGCGGCCAGCAGGAGCAGCAGGAGGGCGGGCGGCGGCGTGGGCGGCGGGGCGGGCCGGGGCTGGTGCTGCGGCGGCTGCCGGTGGGGCGGCTGGGGGGGCTGCGGCCGCCGCCTCTGCGGCGCGCTCGTCCGGCTGCGGCTCGCCATCCTCGGGCACCTGCTCGGCTCTGGCAGCGCCGCCCGAACCCGCCGCGCCAGCGAGCCGGCGCCTCACGAGACGCGCGACGTCACGGGGCGGGGCCTCGCCGCCAGCCAGCCAGCGCGGCCCGCGCACGCCCCGCCCACGCCCGCCGGCCAGTGGCCGCCGGGGGCGGGGCGCCACCGCTCGGCCACGCCCCGTACGCAAATGAGCGCTCGGCGCTCCGGACGGCCGCCTCCGCAGAGCTCGGACTCGCGGGCCCATCGCTCCCCGCCCGGCTGGGGATGATGGGAGCGGGCGCTTGCAGGACTCGGCTCCGAAAAGAGGGGACGGTGTTCAGACCACCCCCCGTCTATCTCCGCTCTCCGCCGCCTGCCCGGTGCCCGCGGGCGCAGCGCCCGGGAAATGCCCCGCCGCCGGGGGGAGGGAGGGGCCGCCTGGCTGGCGGGAGGCGCAGGCTGCGCTCGATCCTAAGCAAGCGTGGCTGGTGCTCCGGGGTGGGAGTCAGCGCGGGCGACGGAGGGGCTGCGTCCGGCCCTGGAGCCGCTGCCGGGGGGAGAAGCAGCGGCCCCGCCACCCTCCGAGCGCTCCGGGCGAGGAAGAGACTCGCTTGGCGCTGCTGTACGGGAGGAAGAAGCACCTCGCGGTTTCCCCGCCGATCCTGAGCCGGGGCGGGGGCTTGGCGGCATCTCCCGCGAGACGGGCGCTCCTAGCCCGGCTGCCGGTCGGCTGGGGCTTGGCCGGGAGACCCCTCCCACCTCCAGCTCCCAGCTAAGCAGCCCAGCAGCCTGTCCGACCCCCCCCCCCCCGTCCCCTCCTGAAGCCCCGCTGGTGCCTTTTGTTCCGCGCAGGCCGGAACTTGCTCTTTTCCCTTTCAGAAGAAAACTCCCGATTCTCCGGATTGGCGCGGAGCTGCCAGAGCCTTTCATCCAAGGCCAGCCAGGTGGATGAGTAATCGCAGCCGGCGACTCTCGTCTGATAGTAGCTGCAACAGAGATTGTGCCAGGCTTGAAATGATGCACCTGATGCACCAGGAAGCCGTTAAATGCCTAAGGAATCTCAACCCAGACGTGGCTCCAGGCTGAGAAGCCCTTTTCGCCCCAGCTGGAGGGGGTTGTTCTCTCCCCTCCCCCCTCCTCCGTCTGAACAGCTCCAGGGGGAACCATTCCCACAGACACACACACACCCATGCAGGAAGTGGGAAAGCCCACCTCAAGTGCCAGCTGGGAGTGGCACCAAGGCATCCAGTTCCTCTGCCCTTCTCCTGGTACCTGGAAGGCACCACCATCTTCAGGGTCTTTGCAATTGACCATCTCTGTCCCAGGCCTGCGGCCAACCTCCACTGACAGAGTGCGGGGGGGGGGGAATGCTCTCCTCCTCAGAGGCAGCCAGGATGAGGCCTGAAGGGGCAGACAGCAGGAGACATACACGCACACACACACATCCAATAGCCACAAAAACTCTCATCCCGACAGACTGGCACCCACCTCCTGCATAACACCAATAACATTGGTGTGCGGGAGGGGTCCCCGCTTTGGCCATGCTGGGAACCCAGTAAAGCAGCTGCAACAGGATTCTCGTGCGTGTGTGTGTGAGAGAGAGAGAGAGAGAGAGAGAGAGAGAGAGTTCCTCCTGGTGCTTCCAGTCCATTGGTGGAAGTTGCTAGCAGTGGAAGAAAACATGGCCGTTGCTTCCTTGGTCACCACTGTGGTGCACATCCTGTGAAGTTGTGGCGCCTCACCTGGCAGACCCAGCGGATTCCATATATTTACATATATAAATATGATAAATAAATAAATAAATAAATAAATAAAATAAATAAATAAATAAAAATTCCGTGGGAGCCGTTCCACTCTTGAGAGGCGTCTTTTCCAGGCTGAGGCACCTTGGCTGACACATCCCCACCCTGGAAGAATTTGTTGCAAGCTGCAGCTTCCTTCCTCCGGTATTTTAAGAGCAACGAGGCATCCCAGCCAAAGGAGCCAGCAAGAATAGTTCTGAATAGTTCTCCTGTTTCTAGGCGCCACGTAGAGCCAAAGAGCGTCTGGGGCACACTGGTGTCTGGAGGCCCCCAGCCTCATGACTGGGCAGTGTCCTGAAGGGGTCCAAAGCCTTAAAATATCATTTAGAACAAGCTTCTTGCTTGCCTTCAAACCCATGCCTTCCTCCACTAGGCACTGGAAACGTAGCGTGACTGGGCCATCACCCTCACATCCTCTGCAGGGGTGTGCTGGCCTTTGGGGATGCCAGGAGATGAGCCCAGAGCACCCCACAGGGCTGAGTCCCCTTGTCGGTGCTGTGGCAGAGGGCAGCTGAGACTCCTCCTTGGGTCCCCTCCTGCTTCATTTCCTCCCTTTCATCCTTTATGCCAAGCCAAGGCCGGGAGTTTTGCTTGGCCCAGTTTTTCCCTTTGGCAAGAGCCCCAGAGCAGCATCCCTTCGCCAGGTCATCCATCTCCTGATTAAAGGAGCTCTCACTCTCCCTGGGGGGGGGGAGATGCTGGAGACTCTCCTGGCTTCTCTAAGGAGGCTATGGGGAGGTGGGTGTTGCTGTCTGGGAGGGCGAGCTTCTAGGGGAAAGGCTGGAGGTCAAACTGTGTGTAGCTAAGATGCACCAACCGAGGCCAGCAACGTTCTCGCCATGCCCCCTTCCCAAGTCTGAGGCATCTCCCCTCTCACCTGCATTGCAGCAGAGCAAAGATGGAGTCTCCCTCCTGCTGAAACAGGAGGCCGTTCTTTGGTCAAATTCCTCCTTCCGGGTGTGAGCGCTGACTCCGTCTGTGAGGAAGGAAGGCAGGTTTGACTTTCACCGGTAGTTTTGATAAAGTAGCCTCGAACAAGGAGCCTCTGCAAGATCAAAGCTGCTGGAGCCGTTTACAAGTCAGCAACTAAGCCAAGCGTATCCCCCAAGAGAAGCACCTGGGCTCCCTGCAGGAGCCAGAAAACAAGCAAAGGTTTCAAGATTTTGTGTCTGAATTCACTTGGCTTTGGAGAAGAAGGTCCAGCACTCTCTCTCTCTCTCTCTCTCTCTGCCTCTCTCTCTCCTTTAATTACTTCCTTCATTCCTCTCCGTGACCAGCTGCATGTTCTGCTCAAGCATCAAATTGAAGGACAACTCACGTTAAGGATAAAGGTGTACAATAATTTAAGTATTCAGAGGACACAGAACAATCAGATGTAAAGGAATCCAATTTGCATAATAAATATCAATATTGCAACCATTAAAGCGAACCCCAGCGACATATTCATCGCTCAGTGACCAAGAGATTACAGAAGGCAGATTTCAAATGCTGGAAGTCTGAGAAAATCCCCTCGGGGGTTTCCCTGCACCAGGCAGACCTCGCTCCTGAAAAAGGGAAGGGCAAAAAGTTTGGTGACTCCTGGCCTGCCCGAGGGGGGCTCCTTTGTATGGTTTGGAGGGGAAGCTTCGCCTGGCGTAGGATTTCACAGCCACCGGACTCAAGTTGGGCCTGACTGATGGTGATGAAAGCAGCTACGTTGTGTGTTGCTGCCTGCAATGGGAACAAGCTGCTTTACTCACAGGGAGAACAAAGCTCCGGCTAAGGCACTCCTGTGCTCACACGCCAGATGTGAACTGTGTGATGTTGGGCTTGCACTGTAGCCTTGTGGTCTTTCTTCCTTCGGAACCGGCTTTGTGACACAGGGCCACCAGCAGCTCCTCAGCACCCAGGCATAACAGGACACAGAAAGATCATGGATCAAGACCACCTGCCCCTCCCCTGCCCCAGCAAGGCTGTCCAGCTGCAGGGTGAGTTGCAGTCTTAACTACTTGGAGGGCTGTTGAGTCCTGTTCATCGGCCTCTTCTTTGCATCTCCTGCTCAGGCCTTATGGGTAGAGGCTTATGGGCTTATGCCTCTTGTGAAAGCAAGAACACCGTCAAAAGGAAAACCTTCCAAAACAGTTGGCTGCCCAGGCTCACATTGTTTGAGTTGGGCAGCTTTATAAATCTTACGTAAATACATCTATCTGGATCCGTCCCCATGCTACAAGATGCAGAGCCAAGAAGCAGAAACAGAGTGTGCAGGACACACACACAGCAGCCCCCAAGGAGAGGGCACTGGGACTGGAGTACCTGCCTCAAGCTGAATCTTGGCCAAGATTAGACAAGGCTGCTCCCCTGCCTCCAGAAGTTGTGGGCTCTCCATCACTGGAGGCTGTTAAGAAGAGATTGAACAACCACTTGTCTGGAATGGTATAGAGTCTCCTGCTTGAGCAGGGGGTTGGACTATAAGACCTCCAAGGTCCCTTCCAAGTCTGTTATTTTGCTTTCTTTAGCTTCCATCTATTGCCTTTTGCTATAATTTACAAGAAAACAAACTTTGAATTGGATGCCTTTGACTCAGCTCCACTAGCCACAACCTGGTTCTCAGGGTCAGTTACAAGATTAGGCGAGGTGTTTGAGTCTCAGTTCCCCCAATGCCTGAGCATTAAGTCAGGTAGGGTAAGGTAGGATAGGTTAGGGAAGGGAAGGGAAAGGTAGAGTAGGGTGGGGGAGGATACGGAAGGGAAGGGTAGGATAGGGAAGGGTAGGGTAGGGTAAGGAAGGGAAGGGAAGGGTAGGATAGGAAAGGGTAGGGTAGGATAGGATAGGGAAGGGAAAGGTAGGGTAGGGTAGGGTAGGGTAGGATACGGAAGGGAAGGGTAGGATATGGAAGGGAAGGGTAGAATAGGGAAGGGAAGGGTAGGATAGGGAAGGGAAGGGTAGGATAGGGAAGGGAAGGGTAGAATAGGGAAGGGAAGGGTAGGATAGGGAAGGGAAGGGAAGGGAAGGAGTGCCATCTTGCCAGACGCCTGGGCAGGATGCCAGTTGGGTATTTGAACCACAAAGCAAAATGCCAACAGCGCTGCTGATGAAGCATGGTACAAAGCCCGTCTCTGCCCGCCTTCTCTCCCTCGCAGACGCCTTCAGCAGAACACTGAGGGCAGGATAGCTCTCTGCCTGGAAAGATGCTATCGCAACTCTCGTTGGGTGAGTAACGTGCCAAGTTGCCATAGCTACTTAATAAAAAAGAAAGTTACGAATACAAGGAACTGCCTGACGGTAACACATTTTTTTCTCCCTCTCTCAAAATGCCACTACGTACTGAATATTCTTCAAATAGGGAGGCATTTGTTAATATCTTCATATTTTAATGCAGCTAACTTCATGAGCCAGATGGTGCTTTTCCAGTTTATAACTTAGAATTGACGTTTGCTCAACCTGATTTTAAGAGAGAATTTTTTTAAAAAGACATTTTACTGGTGTGATCCATCTGTGAGTCCAATGCATTCGCTTGTGTGTTTGACGTTTGGATCTAGGGTGTGTGCACTGGTCTTCAATACAGAAACTAGGCAGTCTTTTGCCATCCAAATATCTGCAAGACTAGCAGATGCGTAGAAATTCTGGCAGAGAAAAAAGGGGGGAAAAATCAGGAAAACAAGGCCAACTAGCAAGATGTGAAGGTGCAGTAACACACACTTACACTTTTAAATTGCCAAATGAAAAGGAGCCTTTTTAGATAGCAGTTTAAATGCATGCTCTAAAAACAACACTGCATTTTACTACATTCTTAAAATGTCAATCTGAGCCTGTAGGCTCTGGACCATTCAACAATTCTCGCTGAGGACAATGGTGCTTTTTCTACACACTGGCCTCTTGTGAGTCCTGAGGGGCTCAGCCTGGTTTACATGTTGCGAGAAGCCCAAGTTAGCTCCAGCATTTTGTGGGTATTCTCAAGACAATGGACAGCAGCATTCGGGCTTTGCAGTTTTCACATATTTCCTTATTCCAGTATTCACAAGATTGGAGAGTCAATTAGATGGTAGATGGATGGATGGATGAAGAGGGGGGGGAGGGGGAGATTTGTAGACCACAAAACTTTGGTTTTGTGATTTGTTTTCTTAGACTACAAGAAATAAAACAGGAAGATTAAAGGTCTTTAAAAAACCTTTGTCTGCTAGGACCTTTTAAGAGCTCTTTAATCTTTCCATTTTATTTTCAACAGTCAGCCAGATACTGGTCTCTAGGGCTCCTCAGGCAGCCAGATGCGGTTCAGGTAGCTGTTTCATTTACCTTAGGCAAATTCTATGTCCCATCTTTTTTATTTATTATTTATTATTTATTTATTTATTTTTGTCAATCATATATAAGATAACAGGTAACAGTATAAATGTAATTTGAATACATGAAAAGAGTAAGAGTAAAAAGGAATATTAGTACAGGGTTGGTAGGCATGCTGGTGCTCTTATACACACCCCTTTCAGAGCTCTTAGGAATGGGATGAGGTCAACAGTAGACCGTTTAAGCTTAAAGTTTTTGGGGCTTTGGGGAAGAAACTACAGAGTCAGGTAGTGCATTCCAGGCGGTGATCACTCTGTTACTGAAGTCATATTTTCTGCGATTGAGTTTGGAGCAGTTTACCTTATTTGCTCGTTTATTGTTGTGGTTCAACAACATGAACCACATGTTGAAATGCTACATGAGTTTGCTCCAGGTTTTCCCACCATTTTTATCAGGTCCCATTTCATGGCTGTACATATAAGAGATGTTTGAGCCTTTGGCAACGGCAGGGTCAAATTTTAACCATGCAAACTGGAGGCGACGAAGACACAGGTGACTATATGCAAACTGTTGCCACAATGAAGACCTCACAGTGACCTTATTTGTTAGTGATGCTCTGTTTACAGCTTGTTTCCCTTCTCAGTTTGCAATTACGGCATCATTTAAATACAGTCATAAAATGGTACAGTAAATCAATAGAAAACACACTCATTAAAAAGATGGTCAAAGAAAGAGGAGACATTCACCCTGTATTTATCAAGGGAAACCCTGGATAAAGCCTTGAAGGGGGACCCAAAAGACATTGTCATAAGCAGCCCAGCCCCGATCCAGACAGAAGAGCTTCTCAAATGCCTGTGGCACCCATCGCATAGCCAGCCCTGAGGATCTCGGCCATCAGCAAGTTAACAGGGAAAGTCATTTAGCAGATACCCTCAGTTGTGGTTCTTCTTCTGCTGCCTCTGGGATTAATAAACTAAAGGGTGCCATTGGTAAAGGGCTGTGGTCAAACTCTGGAAGAGGTGCACCAGCCCTCTGAGGTCACGAGCCAGACCAAGTCCTGGGTTCTGTCTTCCCATCAGAATGACGGTCAAAATGCCTGGACTCTGGAGATGGAGTCTCCCTTGCCTCTCAGGCCTGCAATGCTGAAGCTGTTCCTCTCCTTCTTCTTGCATTTGAACCCTTCAAGATGTCCACGGAAAGGTTTGTAAGCACGGAGAGGCCCATCGGTGCCATGGCAGACTCTGCCAAGAGGAACTCGGGCCACGTTGGTAGAAAGGGAAGCTGTGGCCTGGGGTCAGAAGGTAGTCCTAAAAAACAGACATGGCAGCTGCAGCCACCTTGACATCTCCCCTCCCGTGGCCACCCCTGCCAGGGCTCCTAAGCAGACCAAGTGTTCCAGCTCTCCAAACCTCCCTTTGTATGTATGTTTATGACACCAATTTGTCACTTCCAAGCCAGGCGGTTAAACCTGCCCAAATATTTTAAGACAGCTGATGAAGCCTGGAGACTCTTTGCATTCTTCGACAAGGTGACCTTTCTGTGCTCTCTATGACAAAGTACCCATTCAGAGAATTTCTAGCCTGTATACTCTACTGAAACAGCAGCGACATCTACGCTGGCTTGGGCATGTCGTGAGAATGGCTGATGGTCGGATTCCGAAAGATCTCCTGTAGGGAGAATTAGTGCAAGAAAAGCACCTCAGAGGGAGACCACAGCTGCGATATCTGCAAGAGGGACCTAAAGGCCCTGGGAATGGACATCAACAACAGGGAAACCTTGACCTCCGATCGTTCAGCTTGGAGGCTAAAGACACAGCATGGCCTCCTCCAATTCGAAGAGACATTTGTTCGGCAGGCTGAGGCAAAGAGGCAGTCCCGGAACCAGCGAAATCTGGGGACTGGGCAGGGGACAGAATGTATCTGCCCTCAGTGTGGAAGGGATTGCCATTCTCGAAGTGGCCTTTTTAGCCATACTAGATGCTGTTTTAGGATCTCTTTCCAGAGCACAATACCATAGTCTTTTGAGACTGGAGGATGCCAATGCAGTGCATTCAGAGAAACGGCCGTGCATAATTCTCCCCCAACCTCAGAGTGAAGTGGAAAGCTACCTATGTTCTCTGGCTTTTAGAAGAGAGAGCCTCCCCTTCACAAGGTTTTTGTACACTGTACAGCTGGATTTCTCAAAATACATCGAGGGAAACCTTCCGGTGTCTCCTCTCCTTTTCCAGCCTTCCAAAATGGCCGATTCCTGCCGTGACTGAGGTTGTGTGTCTTTGGGGAGCCGGTGAATTGGCTCTGAGTTTCTGGGAGTCGGATTCCTCCCCTCCCCGAGAACCATGATGGATGGAGGAGTTTCTCGCATCCTCTGAACTCGGCCAAGTGAAAAGAGACGGCTGCTCATCTAAGACTCCGTTTGAACGTTCAAAGCCTTTGGTGGCATCTAAGCTCTGCGACTGCCATTCAAAGGACTGTCTGGCCGCGGCTCATGTCCCTGTTTGAAAATTTCAGAGTTTATTCCAGCAACCCAGAGAAAGGAATAATCAATCGAAAGCCGTTCAGATTTAACAGCTTTTTCTGAAAGAAATTGGAGAGCTCCGAGGATGGCTTCCCCTTCCCACAGTGAGGCTCTGAAGTTGGGCTTTTGTGGGCCTCCTATTTTCCTGTCATCAAATGGAGGAACAGAGACAGGGACTGCTCAAATGGCAGGAAAAGAGAAAAGCAAACTTTAATTTCCTCGCCGACATGTGCTGCGACAGAATTTCACTGGACACGGCCCCCTCCTGCCTAGACAGTTACAACTTCACGCAGACCATGATGCAGCTTTCCCCATGATGAATACCATATTTGTTCCTAATTTAAGTGCATATTAGTCAAAAATGGGATCGGCAAACTCTCGGATGCAAGACGTTAAAGGGAGGCAGAACGTGCTGCTATCTTGTCACTGCAATTGAAGCAAAAGGGCTGAGAGCCATCAAGGAAGATCCCGGAGCTTTGGTGGAAACCTTCCAGGTTGGGGAGGGGTCTTCTTTCCCTCAGAAGCAGAGGTGGCCGATGGGCAAGGAGAGAATGGCTGGCTTGGGAGATGTGGAAGCTGTGTGTTATCAGTCCCCTTCCACAGCCCATCCAAGGGCACCTGCAACTTTTGCTGTCCACCCAGAACCATGTGTGGTCTCAGGGCTCAAGGCAAAGGCAGCAGAAGGCCCGGCCAGTTGTTCTGAGGTGAGGAATGGGCCAGGGGCTGGCCGCGCCTGTTCAGAACAGCTGAAGAAGAGGTCAAAAGCTGACCTCTTCTCTGCCTTCAGCTGCTCCGCAAGGCTTACCAAGCTAGAATTAACCCAGCCTTTCAAGAGAAAGCATTCCCAGGTCACAGGTCAGCAAGACATCTCTTAATATTTTTCCATGCTGCTTAAGGGGACCTCAAAAGACCAAAAAAAAAAAAAAGAACCTCCGCAAGAGGACTGGTCTTAGAAGAGAGCTTATGCAGCACAGGTGGGTTTCAGCAGGTTCTGACCAGTTCTGGAGAACTGGTAGCAGAAATGTTGAGTAGTTCACAGAACCGGTAGTAAAAATTCTGACTGGCCCCGCCCCAATCTATTCTCTGCCTCCCAAGTCCCAGCTGATTGGGAGGAAATGGGGATTTTGCAGTATCCTTCCCCTGGATTGGGGAGGGAATGGAGATTTTATAGTATCTTTCTCCTGCCATGCCCACCAAGCCACGCCCACCAAGCCATGCCACGCCTACCAAGCCACACCCACAGAACCGGTAGTAAAAAAATTTGAAACCCACCACTGTCATGCAGGTTTTCTTGAAATGCCATGGAGTTCAGTGGAACTTCCAGTCCCACACAGGTCCACCAGACCAAGTTTGCTGTATGTTTAGAGGCCATTTTGGTCAAGTGGATATTTATATCAGACCCAATATTTACAGATTCCCCCCACCATTTGTCTTCTCTTCGAACTCCAGAAGCCCCTCATTGAGGACCTTCTTCTGAACAGACGGCCCATGGAGGGGGATCTTTCTCGGGGAGACATCAAAACTCATCCCCTGCAGCTCCGGTGGCCTCCATCCTTTGTGTCTCCAGCCCACAAGCCAGTCAAGGATCCTGGGCAGGAAGAATGATCAGGAAGGGTTGCCCTCCTTGCCTGAGTTGAGAGCTGCCGAAAGGCCTGAAAAGAGCCAAATGGATCCCCAAGCCAAGAAGAAAGACGTCACTGCAGCCAGCCTGTCTGCCCTGCCATGGTAATCTCCTTAGGGCTGAAGAGCCAGCGAGCGAGGGGCCATCGCATTCGCCTCTCTCCACCCGCCTCACATGAAGAAGTGGCGGCTGGCCGAGAGGACCAAGACCCACAATGGCCTTGCTTCATCTCTTTGGCCGGCCGGCTTGCCTCCCCCTCCCCCCCACCCCCCATGGCCCCTCTCCAGGAGCTCATCCACGGAGCTGTGCCCTCTGGGTCTTGTTGTGACAGATTCCAAATCAAGAGCGTGCTTGAATTGGATTTATTACAATTGGAAAGACAAGAAATGGTAATCTTTACAAGCCAATGGCGTGGCTCCTTATAATAAGAGAATGAAGTATCATTTTAAATTTAAAGCAAATTAGATTAGGAAGGTCAAATCCTTCTGCAGAGACATCGCCTCTTCCTCTCGTGCCCGACAGTCCTTTGGGAGGCTCTGCATGAGCTGTGCAGCCACTTTCCATGTGCCCCCCGCCCCTGTGCAAAGAAGGAAAAGGGTCAGGGGAGCCGAGCCAAGGAAATGGGTCTGGGGGAGGGAAGGGCCCCATCCAATCAGTATCCAAGGGAGGGCTGGGTGCCTGGTATGATGAAGGCTTTCAACATAGGGGCCTTCAGCCACCACACCCTGCTCTGCATGATCTTGGAGACCCCCAAAAGCCTTGGCTGCTTTTGAACTGACTTCAGCTGCGGCTGCCTCCTTGGGTGAAGAAAACTTCCTCCCTGAACTTCAGAGACTTTATTTTAGTTTACCTATTTTCCCCCCAAAGAGAGAAAAAGAAATCAAACACATCCAGGCTTTCATGTTAGACCAATTTTCCTGTTGGTGGATGGGAGGTTGGCCCTCTGATCTCCCATGGCTCCTCTTCCATCTCATCTTGCCCTACTTTTAACTTCTTCTTGGAAACTTTCCTCCTGACTACCCAGCAGTTCTTCCCCGAAAGCACCTGGCTGGCTGAGAGACAACCTTGGACCCCACAATGAGGACAAAAGAAGACGGGGGTGCAGGATTGCTTTGGGGGCTGCTGGGGAGGTGTATGGAGATCTACCTACTTCTGCTAGGAGGAAACACAGCGGCCACTTCTAAATATCCCAAGTTTCCTAAATAAATAGATCCGGTAGGTTGGCTTGGAGAGACCCCTGCTTGCTCTCTTCTCTGGCATCCTGTCTGCCCGGTGGGGGATTCTTGTCTCACAAATTGGCCAGGATTTTCAGAGATTTGGATGGACTTCAGTTTTCCATGCAGACGTCCTGATCTCCATCCTTGTCGACCTCACTTTTTTAAAAGGGGGTGGAGGGGGAGTGTTAGGAAGCTGATGGTGGGAAAGAGCTCTCATGGCCTGAGACTGGGATGGTCCTGGGGGAGTTGGCTGCACAGTCTCAATGCTTCCAGGCTCAGGAGTGGATGCTCTCTGCTTGAAAGGATTGTCCGGGATACATGGCAGGTCTGGTTCTAGCTACTCGTTGGTTGAAGTAACAGTGCTGGGACTTGGGCAGCATTTAGGGAAACACTCTCCAAGGTGGCCTTCATGGGTGAAAGGAGTTGTAGCTATGAATGGGCAGTGAACCCCACACTCCCTTCCCTGCTCTTGGGAGGTACCTGCGTTGGAAGCTCTGGGGCTCACCACATTGTAAGCAACGTCTGGCGTTCCTGGTGCAATTCCTGCAGCTGCTAACAAGCATCATGAGCCCCCTCCTCCTCCCCTCTTCCCCCTCCATGCAACAGCAGCTACTCGGGGCACGGGTTGGGGGGGAGGCGGAGGTTCTCGGAAGGTTCTTGATTGCCTTGGAAGGGGCTGGTGGTACAAAGTCAAGCAGAGACTCTCAGCTTTCCAACTATGGCTGGACAGAATTTGGGGACATTGCTGGCTGTCCTAACGCAGTGGAGGCTTATGCCACTGCCCTCTGTCATCTGACAAAAGTGGGGCAGGGCTTCACGTCAGCAGAAGCATCTTAGGAAGGGTTGTGAGTTTGCGGGCGGGGAAGGGAAAAAACCCAAAGCCCCACCATAATTAATCCTGGGTTTTGAAAACTGCCAGATGGAATGCCACAGGGAAAAAAAAAGTCAGCATAATCTACATAGCTAAGTAATGTACATTTTCTGAGTGCCAACCGAATGGGCTGCGGTCCAGCTACCCCAAAGCCAAGCACCTGTTTCCGTGGATCACGTCAGAATTCAGCTGTTTCAAGATATGTCGGTGTCTCTGGCTGCTCCTTATGAGAAACAAGGCACACCGAGAACCATAAAGGCATTTCTTCTTATTCTGCCTTGATAGTTTTTTTTAAAAAAACGCTGCTTTCTCTCCTAATAACTGGCTTAGTTAAGCTTCTGTTTCAACATGCCAATAGCTGAGAAGCCAAAACCCAGCGGTTCACCCTCTCTGTGCATCCAAGACCAGAACTCCCTCACAATTACAGGGTACCTCGGTGGAAGGAGGAGTCATTAAATATTAGCAAGGGGTGGTGGAATAAAAAGGATCCATTAGCAGGGGTTCATTAAGCCACATTCTCTGAGTCAGGAAGATCAATGCCTTCATGCATCATGGATTAGGCTGCATCGCTGGTCTGGCTGGAAATGCACCAGAATCTCTCGCAGCCATACATGGGCAACAGCGTGGCATCCCATGTTTGCAATCCAGCTTGGTTGGGAGAGCTGGAGGGGGGAGGGCAAAAGAGGGAAAAATGGGTCCCTCTCAAGGCTTCAGCTGTTAGGCCACCACCTGTTCCTGGGCGTCCCCAAACTGAGCCAAGGGTGAGGAGCTTCAACAGTTTTCTTTCCCGTAACCACACAAACCCATCTTTTGATTTCCGTGGAAAATGACTCTTCAAGATAAAGGTGAGTGTGTGTATGTCTGAGAGGATTTGTCTCTGGAGAGCCACGTGCAGTTTCTGGGGGCTTCTTAGCTCCATCAAAGACTATTTAGAATTGTCCCTTAAGGTCAGTTGTGGTCGGTTAGCTCAGGGAGAATCGCTCTGGCATTCCTTGACCCCAGATTGGCTATTTCCAGACCACCAAGAAGGCCTTGGCTGTAGCTAGAGGGGGTCTCCAGCAGCATCTCTTTGCGTAAAGCCCCTTCTCCTCCAGGAACTGTCTCCCACGACGTCAGGTGGCTCTTGACTGGGATGGCATCTCTGCACTTCCCTCTCTAGAGCAGCCCGCCTGGCTTCCTCCCCACTGTGGCTAGCCACATCTTTGCCACTTGCGGACCCCAACCGGTTGCTGCTTTCTCCCTCAGCCAGAGCCCCCTGCCCCAACGCCAGGCCCTTTTGGTTACATCTCTGCCTTCTCTTCAGCTCATTTGGCCTTTCAGTCAGGATGGGGGCCCAATGATCTGCTGTCTCCTCGTGAAGCCCCTGTCAAGGGAGGACCTGAAGCTGCAGCTCAGCAGCCGAGGGGTGGGTGGGTTTTGCCGCCTGGCTCCGCTGCGCCGCATGACTGCTGCGTGTCCGCGCCACTCGCCCCATTCAGGCTCCACCTGTTGTCTGAGCCTGGCAGCTGCCTTTTCAATATGACCGGGAACCTTGTCTTGGCACCAGCTCAGTGCAGAACACGCTGGGATAACAGCCATTGCTGTCCTCCAGCCTCTTTGCCTCTTGTTGTTCTGTTTGTTTTCTGCGCAGGGATCACAACCCCTGGTGAAGAAGACTTTTGTCATCCCAGATTGCGAACCTGTCGGCTGACAACACAGTAATGAAACTCCGAGAAGGAGGCAAAGCCCTTTTCTCTGCTGCACAATAGCCGGGCTTGTCCGCCAGGGAAGCACGGGAGGGGGCTCCATTCGTCACCAGAGCGGTTTAGCTCGGAGGGCAAGGAGGGGCTGGAATTAGGCCTCTGGGCAGATGGAGGAGTGGGGCTCAGGCTGGCAAAGGTGACTGACCATTGGCAGGGAAGGCGGCCTCATCAGGGATCAGATTTGGGGATGTGGAATAAACGGCCGTTATTTATCACGTTGGGTGTTAGCAGCCAGCCTGAGGAGGGGCTTCTGGGACTTTCAGTCAGAAACCCCCAGCTCTCCACGTTTCCTAACCAGGCTCCGATGAGGGCTGGGATCCAGGCTGGCTGGGTCTAATGCCACTGGAGCCCCTTTTCCTGCACCTCCTTTGATGGATGAGACCCCTGGATGAAGGTCTCTGGCATCCAGACGGACACAAAACCACCCAGCTCTGAATGGCAGTTAGACAATGCCCAGCCATGAAGCAAAGGTCAAAGGGAACTGGCACCCCTGGGAGTTAGCGGTAGCTCAGTTTCTCCAGAAGAAATCCACCTGGCCTAAGTGAAGGACTTTGGGTGGACGCCAAGCACTTAGGGCCTGTTTAGGCAGTTAGCACCATTAAGCAGTGAAATTCAATCCGCTCCTGAGCTACCGATATTCAGCGTTTCTCTCCTGGGGAGGCTCCCAGAATGGGAGAGGTCACCTACACACTCTTACCCTCAAGGCGATGCAGCAAAGCCCGCCAGATGGAGCAGTGGAAGCAACCAGGGCTTGGAAGGCATTCAAGGGGGCAGCTGAACTTCTGGGTGAGGCCAAACAGGGGTATCCCCAGACGGGACTCCGAGCCCTTCTGACCCCAAACTACCTTGCAACTCTTTGCTTCCAGACTCAACCTTATATGGGGCAGAGTGATGGGGAACCCTACAAGGATGAGTGGATGAAAAATGAAACATTTGGGATAAGAAAAAAAAAACCTGGGTGCTAAGATGCAAGGGAGAAAGAGGGGGCAGAGATGGGACAGCTGCCAGACATTTGATATAAGATGGGCCGCTAGGTAAATGTTTTAAATAAATAAATGTTGAGTGGTGGATTTTTCCAGAAGGGCCGTCTGGGAGTCCAGAGGTGGGTGGGGGCCATCCATCTCTTGGCCTTTGCATCTGGGAGACTCTGTGATGGGCTTGCTCAGCCTTCATTCCTCCTTCCCCCTCAAATCAAGCACCACCCCAGGGTCACATAAGGTATTTGCAGGAAGATTCAGCCTGGGGGCATGTTTGATTCCCCCCCCACACACACCAAGCGGCAATGATCAGTAGCATTGTCTGAAACATAGCAAGGTGCCAATACTTCCCTTGTCCTATGACAGATCGCCAGACCAGTGCCCGGCTAATGCTGTTATTTCTCCTTATTATACATTAATGCTTACAAAACAGCTGACAGTTGGCCCAGCTCATTAGGGCAAATCTTTGCTTTGCTGGCCTCAGAAGTATCCATGGTGATGATCTGATCTGGGGTGGGGTGGGGAGATTGAGGGGGGAGCTGTGGAAGGAAATCCAGAAGCCCCCCCCCCGGACTTTCCCAGAGCCCTCTGGCTGCAGAACATCCCTGGGTCTTCGGTCTCCGAGGAGCGGGGAAGCGTCCTGGCTGCTTCCTGGACACTTGGCAGGAGCACCCCCTCTCTCCACGCTCTTGTTGCTGTCCATCTCCTGGGTCAGCAGAAGAGGAAGGCTGAGCCTCAAGCGATGATGAAGAGGATGGCCAATGCTGGGAGCTGCTTTCCCATGACTTGCATTTCTGCTCTTCCAGCTGCCAAATTGATTTATTGTGGGGGGGGACCCAGAGAAACAACATTTCTGCAAAGAGGAGAAGCGAATGAAGGAAAAGGCAACCCTGGCAGGTGTTGCAGGGATGCCAACTGGTTTGAGAGCCACCAAGTTCTTCAAATTCAGAGGCCTTGGCAGGGAGAATTAAAGCCATCTTCAAAACTGGAACCAGGGGTGAAATCCAGCAGGTTCTGACAGGTTCTGGAGAACCGGTAGCAGAGGTTTTGAGCAGTTTGGAGAACCGGCAAATACAACCTCTGGCTGGCCCCAGAGTGGGGTGGGAATGGAGATTTTGTATATCCTTCCCCCAAGAATGGGGAGGGAATGGGGATTTTGCAATATCCTTCTCCTGCCACGCCCACCAAGACACACCACGCCCACCAAGGCGTGAATTGGTAGTAAAAAAATGTGGATTTCACCACTAGCTGGAACCCAAAAATTGTTTTATTTAGGGGCATCCCCAAACCATCTGCTCAGAAGCTGGCAAGGGGCCTTAGACTGAGGCTCCGTTGGGGGCCTATGAGGCAGGTGGTTGCTTTTGGGCTTATCGCTGTTTTTCCACCAAGGAAAAGTTTGTAAGTGACTCCATATGAAAAGAAGTCGTCGCACAGTTCGAAGCACACTTGACCCCATTCTCGTGACATACATAAGTGGGCCTCATAAGTGGGCCAGTTGGGAGAGGAGGGGATTAGTTGGTGGTAGGAACACAAAAATAGGGTTAATTGATCCCAGCCATTAACCTGAAAAATAGCTTTGCTTCAGGCCCAGTCATGCAGAAGATTAAACTAACCATGTCACAGGAAACCCAAACCCCAGGCAAGGACCCCCTCCCCCCACCCCACCCCCATGCCAGGCTGGAGAGAAAAGGGGCTTGGAAAGGGGTCACCATCCCATTGCAGCCCCCGAAGACATGGGCTGGGATGTGAGGAGAGCCCAGCAGTTTGATTGTGGGGCTCTTGGGTGGAAGTGTGCCTGTTACTATGGAGCCTATTTTTAAATTTTGAGGGGGTGGGGATTGCTATGGTTTTAATTTAATGCTAGCCTTCCCAAATTATGGAAGTGAGGTGGGGGGGGGGCGACATAGAAACTATTTAAATAAATAAGGACGGATGGATGAGAATCATGCTAAGGGTGGTTTCTGGAGAGATTTGAGTGGGTTGGTGGCTAACCAGGTCAAACATCTTCTAGGAACAGGATAAATGCAAAAACCTTCTCAACAATCAAGATGGAAGAAAGAACATTTTCTCCCAGTGCAGGAGCTGCATTATGTGAAGAGAGAAGAAGAAAAAAGCTGGCTGGGAAGACGGAGAGGCAGCTCTGGGCTTCATTTGGGCAGGCAGTTCCACAGCTGAGAAAAGCCCCCTCCCTCAATTCCCCTGCAGGGCAGGGAGCTGAGATCGAGGAGGGCATCTTCTCAGCGGTGGCTCCTACCAAGTCCGGGATTTTTCGTCTGCCCAGGGATGCTAGAGATTATCCGGTGGCTTGTGCGGAAATGAAACAACTGAGACGTCCGGGGTGCTGAAGGTGGCCTAAGGCTTTCTTAGCAAAGCCCCTTGCCCATGCACCCACGCGAGGTCCCTCTGCAGCTAGCCCAGCTCCTTGGGCAAGCCTCCGAGCAGGGAGGGGCTCATCAGTGCTGGGCGTCTCACCCACCTCTCAGACGGGGACGAGCCAGGCCCCCGCTCAGCCTGTGGGGAGAAAGGGGGTCCATCCCTCTTTTGAGAAGCTGCTGGGGTGTTGGGCAAAAGATTTTTAGGAGCAGCTTCCCTCCTTTGGCAGATGAGGGCAAAGTGCCTTTTTTCGTGATCTCCCACGGAAGGAGGAGCCATGGGGCAGCATTCTTAGGCACAATTCAAACCAGGGGTAGGTTCTATTTACCTTTACTACTGGTTTGCATCATGCCCACGTGTTTCTGCATGCGCAGAAAAGTTTTGATGAACTTTGAGTCAGTGGGTGGAGCTGCTTGCCACTTTTACTACCGGTTCTAGAGAACCGGTCCGAACCGGGAGCAACCCCCCACTGATTCAAACCCTCGGAGGGGCACTGAAGGGGTCGGGAGTGTGGGAGACACACATCTCCTGCACTCGGCCCTCCTCACCCTGACAGGGAAGTGCAGCTCACACACCCCGCAGACAAAATGCCCACTTCCACCTGGGCGTGGCAAGGAAAGACCACAGCCTGCAGCAACTCTGGTGCTCGCCCCCCACCCCACCCTGCTTGGTCCATCTGAAGCCTGGCCCTTGCTGGTCACAAAAAGCCCATCTGGACCCTCTCCCCCCTCCTGGCCCCCCTGAGATAATTCTAGCGGATTCTGCTTGATGGCCTTTTCTGTTTAGTGCTCCATTCAGAATGGCTGCCTGATTGGGGTGATCAAAAGGCTGCAATGAGATTTCGCTCCCTGTGAGCTCTGCCTACGGACAGATGGACGAACGAGGGGCATTGTCTTCTCCCGTTCTTCTGGGGAGAAGAACTGTTTCCCAGCCCCTGAACGCTGGCATGGTTTGATACCTAACAATGCTCTCCAACCGCAGCCTCCATTTTCAGAGAGGGGCTTTGATGGAAAAGGCACCCAGCCTCTTCTGAACCTCCTTGTTTTGTTTTCTTCTTCTTCTGCATCTCCTTTCCTTCTCTGAGAAAGAGTCCTGGGCCATTTAAATCCTCCTCGGTGTGATGCCTTGGTGCTAATAAGGATGTGCCCCAAAGAGGCTTCAGCAGCCTCCCAGCCTCACCTTCCCCACCAGGTGAGAATTGAGCTGCTGAGAGGGAGGCCCACACAGAGACTGCAAGAGCTGGGTGAGCTGGAGGGCTGTCGGGCCAGCCCCTACTCTAGGCTTCCTGACAGAGGCTAAGACAGAGAGTCCTGCCTTTGAGAATGGAAGATATGAAAGATACATTTCCTAGCTTTATCAGCTCTTTGTCTGAAATGATACAGGGCAGTGATGGTTAAACTTCTTGCCGTCATGTGCCAAAAGTAGGGGGAGTGGGGGGGGTCACACACGCACGTGCCCACACCCATAATTCAATGTGCCCTGCCCCCCCATGCATGCACATGTGAACCCCCTGCACTCCTCCCGCTTTTGGCATGCGATCGCACGGTGAGCCTGTTTTTTGCCCTTCCCAGGCTCCAGAGGCTTTCTAGGAGCCTGAGGAGGGGGAAAACGGTGTTCCCCATCCCCCTGGAGGCTGCCTGGGGGCCAGAAACGGCCCCTTTCCTGACTTCCGGTGGGCCTGAAAGGCCCGAAAATCAGCTGGCTGGCGCACACATGCGGTCTTGAGCTGAGCTAGGGCTACACTCACGTGCCCACAGATATGGCGTGATGGATAGGTTCGCCATCATGGATATAGGGTTTCAAGCTTGAGCAGGGGGTTGGACTAGAAGACCTCTGAGGTTCCTTCCAACTCTGTTATTCTGTTAGCTCAGAGTAGCCCCATTTTATCAGGTGTTGCCAGTTGCTTCTTGATGACTGAGAGCAGGAATCCTCAACATGGCCATGTCGGGGCAAGGTTGTTAAAGGACAGGAAAGGGACCTCCAGTCACAAAGAGGCCTCAGTTAGCAACACACTGAACAGGACATGTTGGCTGTTCCTTTCTTGACTCGATTCCTTGACTTGCTTCTGATGACAAGAAGGTGGAAGTCTCTAGAGCTGCTCTCTTCCCAGCTGAGAGGACCAAGCAAATGACTGGCCCAGCGGAGCTGATTATTCTGACTGGCAGCAGCTCTGGGGGTTTCAGGCAGCGAAGACCCCTTTTTGGCACCCTGCATTTCTCCCCCTGCCCTCTCCCACCCTTTCTAAGCTGGTGGAACCCAGAATTCTTCTCCTCCCTTTTGAGAACCCGCCTGATAAACGGAACGGAGGAAGAGGGAGCGAGAAAGCATCTTCTCCAGAGATGACAACACAAGACATAACTGGCTTCACGTTTGCATTCTTCAGCTAAGCTTCTCCTGCTGTTCAAATAGAAGGGCAGAGGTAGCTCTAAGAGGCTCTTCAGGAGATGGTGAGAAGCAGGGAGCCAAATAGAAGTCCGGAAATGGACAGTCAGTCTCTTCCCCATCATACACACACACACATATACAGAGATCAAGGATTACCAGTTTTCATCCTGCCTGAAAAGACAAGAACACATGGTCCTAATGAGGCTTAATGCAAGAGGAAATAGCAGGTCCTAAAAATAATGTGGGAGAATAATGACATCATTAGGGAGATTTCAGACCACTTTGATGAGACCTTTCCTGTCCGTGCAAAATGGGTCCTCCAATATTGCTTAGCCCTTCAGAGCCAGGCCACACATCCACGCTGCTCACCAAGACTTCGGGGGTGGGAGGGGTGCGGGGGAGGTGTCACATCAGAACAGCTCAGATAACCTCCTGGAGGCCTGCAAAGAATCTCGGAGTGATCCCAGAGAGGCAATTATTTATTTCAAGCATGTTTACTCCAAAGCTTTCCCAAAGGGGCGGAGAGATGGCAGGCTTGCCATCTAACAGACAAGACACGAGAGGAGGAGGAGGAGGAGGAGGAGGAGGAGGAGGAGGAGGAGGAGGAGGAGGAGGAGGAGAAAAACAGTCAGCCAGGCTAAGCCTGGAAGCTGCAGGTCATCTCAGAACCTTCAGAAACAGACCAGGTATCTTGGGGAAATGGCTACTGTTCCCGTGAGGATGGGCAGATGGCTGCAAAAGCAGGATCACCGGTGTGTGTGTGAGTGAGAGAGAGAGAGATTTGCAGAGCTGGGTCTTATTTCCATGGCCCCAAGTAAGGGGCTGGCCCACGACTTGCAAAGGGTTCCGTTTGCCAACTTTTGCAGACCCCCATCCCTGAAAGAAGGTCTTGTGTGTCACGTTGACATGTTCCTGTTAAACTCTAAACTTGAATTAGATTCCTGGTTTCTCTTGGCTTTGTTTACTGGAACACCAGAAAGGAGTAGGGTGATATTTTATTACCTCAAAATAAGAGCAACTCTGGTTCCCTCTCACTCAGCAGGACAGATGGCCTCCTGGAAGCAGCCTTCTGGGCAGCAGCCTCCGGCAGTACAGGGGTCAAAAAACAGGCTGGGCTTGAACCACATGCTGGGTCTTCAGCTGGTACAACCCTTCTTAGTTTCAACCAAGGACCTCCTGGGAGAAATCATTGGAGGACACGTTTGGGATGTGTTGGCACCAATATGAAGCCGATGCACGATTCTGCTTCTCTAGATTCAAGGAAATGACTGGTGCACTTCTGCCTTTCTGAGGACATGGATGGCTGCCTATGGGGAATGGAGGTGTCCCTGGTCAGGGAGGAGTCTTCCTTGGGTGTAGGAATCAGAGAGTTTGAAGCTTCCAAGGAGCCCTTTGCCCGGATCTGGCTGGAGGAGCCTGTCCAAGGAGCTGCTCAAAGGACAGGCTTTCTGCCCCTTGTTTCTAAACAGTGGAGCAGGGCAGTTTTGTTTCCCCGAGAAAAGGAGCAGTGGGGTGCAGGAAGTAGCCAGTTTCTCCTTGCATTTCGGTGGCATCTATGCAGAAGAAGACTCCAGGTGGACTCAGCCCCTCTAGAGGGAAGTCTGGGATGAGTGTACAGCTTCCAAGGAGTGGGAAGGCGGTTGGGGCGAGGGGGGGGGGAGTTGGATAGGACCAGTTCCGTTCTCTCTGCCTTCACATACCAGCTGTAAACCATAATGCAGTAATGTATTATGTATGCAATAAATAATTCATAGGAAAAGGGTAAGAAATACTTTTGAAATAACAGAAAGATTTTAAAATGTCAAAAAAAAAAAATAAGCTAAAACCACAGCAATCCAACCCAATCACTTGACACCGGTAAGAAGCTCGACTGAAGGGACGGGGTTTCCAGGGGCTCTTGAAGGTCATCGGATCAGGCCTCCCAGAGAGGGCCAGAAATGGCCTGGGTAAAATTAGGGAGAGCAACTTTCGGGGTGGTGCCACTCTTTCCATAGCAACTTTCTCTGCCGTGGATAAGGTCATCCCCAAAAGAGTTTTCCCTGTCGATCTTTGACCAGTCCAGGCACTGGTACGGCCAAGCCTCTCGGGGAGGTGGGCCCACTGCAACCTCCCCAAACTCAGACATGTATGGGGCTGCACCAGGGGTGAAATCCATTTTTTTCCCTATCGGTTCTGTGGGTGTGGCTTGGTGGACGTGGCAGGGGAAGGATATTGCAAAATCTCCATTCCCATCGCACTCTGGGGCCAGCCAGAGGTGGTATTTGCCAGTTCTCTGAACTGCTCAAAATTTCCGCTACTGGTTCTAGAACCTGCTGGATTTCACCCCTGGGCTGCACCCAACTTGGGTCTGGAAAGAAATGACCCAGGTCGTGGCCTCCTTTTTTTTTTTTTGGTCTTTGAGCATCCTGGGTTGAGGTCATCATTTTTGCCTTGGGGGCTCAGAGGTCTGGTTTAGGGGCCAACAGGGAAAAGGCTCTGTTGCAGAGATCTCCCCTTTCCAGCATACATCACTCACAAGCTCCTCCTTCCTCTCAAGGCCCTACACCAGAACAGCTTGTTGGCTCAAGGGTGGTGGGTGTATTTGACCAGGACAAATCTCTTCCCTTCCCTCATGATCCCTGGATTCCTTTGATCTGGAGAGACAAGGGTGGGATCCTCCGTCCATGTTCTCATGCTGCAGAGTCTTTAGCCTGTCGTGGAAGCCCCTTCCTTCTTCTGCCAGGCTTTCCTTCTCAACTCCACACCCTCCACCTCCCTGTCTCCAGAAAGAAGAAGACTCACCATTTCTATTACTTTGGGATTTTACCACCTTAGCATCCCTCGCCGATTCGCACTTTCCTATGCGCTACACTGCACGTGAACTCTTGCGCCTGCGAGGTGCCCCCGCCTCGCAGGAATGGCCCGTATCGCTACCAAGGGCCGGCCTCAATGACGGGTCTTGGGACCCACAGAGGTGGCATGCGAGAAGAAAGAGCCTTTGGGGGTTTTTAGACAGGGCATTTTTAAGGGGTGGGAGGGGTAGGGCGGGTGATGGGGGTAGCCCGTCGGGAGGGAAACCAGTTCCAGCGCATGCTCGTGGCGATTATCAAATGGGTTCGGAGGTTATGGGGGAGGTGTTCCTTTGTGTGAGGTGAGTCTATTGGCACGGTAAGTGGGAGGGGCAGATATGGCGGAAGGGGATCGATCGATATAGGGGGTCACGCGTTCGATGTATGCAGGCGATCGCGTGCCCCGATCCCCCTAACTTTACCCGTTCCCCGGATGGTCAGGACCCTCAGGACCTGGGCCTCCGTCTGATGTTATGCAACGCACGGTCCGTGGCCAATAAGGCCCCCCTAATACATGATCTAATTCAGGGGGGTGCCGCGGATATTATAGGCGTTACGGAGACCTGGTTGGGCAATGAAGGGGGTGTGCCCCTGGTTGAGATGTGCCCACCGGGTTTCCGTGCATTCCATCAGCCGAGGGCCCAGGGTAGGGGTGGAGGGGTGGCGGTTGTGATTAAAGAGAGTTTAGAGCCGAGGGAGACCACTGTACCTCAGATATCCGGGTGTGAATCCCTCTTTGTGAGGTGGGGTCATAGATGTCAGATGGGCTTGCTGGTCGCGTACCTGGCTCCTTGCTGCGTGACAGCGGCCCTGCCCGAGCTCCTAGAGGTGCTTGCCGGGGTGGCGGTGGAGACCCCCAGACTTTTAGTCATGGGGGACTTTAACCTGCCATCTGCCGGCTCGTCATCGACGGTAGCTCGGGAGTTCTTGGCCTCCATGACGGCCTTGGACCTGACTCAAGTAGTGGATGGCCCCACTCACATCGGGGGTGGCACACTGGACCTGATTTTTGTCTCTGGTCAGTGGTCGAGAGATCTGGACTTAAAGGAAATAGTCATTGAACCTTTGTCATGGTCAGATCACTCTCTCCTTCGCCTGGACTTTCTGACCGCTACCCAACACCGCAGGGAGACGGAACCATTACGTTGGTACCGTCCCAGGCGCCTGGTGGACCCAGAGAGGTTCCGGACGGAGCTTGGGCCACTTCCTGAGGATCTGGCTCACGGCACGGCAGGGGAACTGGCTGCAGCCGGGGACCGGGCTGCGGCCGGGGCTTTAGACCGTGTCGTGCCTTTGCGGCCTCTGACCCGGCGTAGGTCCCAACCGGCTCCTTGGTTCTCCGAGGAGCTGAGGGGGATGAAACGCCGGAGAAGACGCCTAGAGAGTTCCTGGAGGTCCAGCCGTTCAGAGGCTGATCGGACACTAGTTAGATCCTATACTAGGACCTACCTAGTGGCACTGAGGGATGCGAGGCGTTGCTACGCCTCCTCCCTCATTGCGTCGGCAGATAACCGCCCAGCTGCCCTGTTCCGAGTGACCCGCTCCCTCCTTCACCAGGGGGAGCGGGATGACCCGCTACAGGGGCGGGGTGAGGAGTTTAACGGGTAACTATACGATAAAATCGTTCAGCTGAAGGACGGTCTGGACCAAGATTGCAGCGATTCGGACGAGACGCCTGAGGCGGTCTTGGTGATGTTGTATGGGATGAGTTTGACCCTGTGACTCCGAGGACATGGACAGGTTGCTGGGTAGATTGAATGCCACCACATGTTTACTGGACCCGTGCCCTCCTGGCTGGTGCTGGCCACTCAGGAGGTGACACGAGGCTGGCTCAGGGATTACGAGTGCTTCCTTGTTGGAGGAGTCTTCCGCCGCCTTGAAAGAGGCGGTGGTGAGGCCCTCCTCAAGAAGCCTTCCTGGACCCGGCTGTTTTAGGTAATTATCGTCCAGTCTCCAACCCGCCGCGCGAAGGTTGTAGAGAGTATGGTGGCATATCAGTTCCCCTTCACCTGGAGGAAACTGTCTATCTGGACCCGTTCCAGTCCGGCTTCCGGCCGGTTACAGCACTGAGACGGCTTTGGTCGCGTTGGTGGATGATCTCTGGAGGGCCAGGGATAGGGGTTATTCCTCTGCCCTGGTCCTATTAGACCTCTCAGCGGCTTTTGATACCATCGACCATGGTATCCTGCTGCGCCGGTTGGGGGGATTGGGAGTGGGAGGCACCGTTTATCGGTGGTTCTCCTCCTATCTCTCCGACCGGACGCAGACGGTGTTGACGGGCAGAGGTCGACCCGGCGCCTCACTTGTGGGTGCCGCGGGGTCGATTCTCTCGCCTTCTGTTCAACATCTATATGAAGCCGCTGGGTGAGATCATCAGTGGCTTGGTGTGAGGTACCAGCTGTGCGCTGATGACACCCAGCTGTACTTTTCCACACGGGCCACCCCAATGAAGCCATCAAGTGCTGTCCCGGTGTCTGGAGGCCGTACGGGTCTGGATGGGGAGGAACAGGCTCAAGCTCAA
Source organism: Ahaetulla prasina (assembly GCF_028640845.1). Classification (NCBI taxonomy): domain Eukaryota; kingdom Metazoa; phylum Chordata; class Lepidosauria; order Squamata; family Colubridae; genus Ahaetulla; species Ahaetulla prasina. The sequence continues at coordinate 9,386,293 of NC_080547.1, read as the reverse complement.
TCCCTCCAAGACGGAGTGGCTGTGGATGCCGGCATCCCGGTACAGCCAGCTGAGTCCGCGGCTGACTGTCGGGAGCGAGTCATTGGCCCCGATGGAGAGGGTGCGCAATTTGGGCGTTCTCCTGGATGAACGGCTGTCTTTTGAAGACCATTTGACGGCCGTCTCCAGGAGAGCTTTCCACCAGGTTCGCCTGGTGCGCCAATTGCGCCCCTTTCTAGACCGGGATGCCTTGTGCACAGTCACTCACGCCCTTGTGACGTCTCGTCTGGACTACTGCAATGCTCTCTACATGGGGCTCCCCTTGAGGGGCATCCGGAGGCTACAGTTAGTCCAGAATGCAGCGGCGCGGGTGATTGAGGGAGCCCCTCGTGGCTCCCGAGTGACACCTATCCTGCGCCGGCTGCACTGGCTACCTGTGGCCTTCCGGGTGCGCTTCAAGGTGTTGGTGAATGTCTTTAAAGCGCTCCATGGCATAGGGCCGGGATACTTACGGGACCGCCTGCTGCTACCGAATACCTCTCACCGACCCGTGCGCTCTCACAGAGAGGGGCTCCTCAGGGTGCCATCGGCGCGACAGTGTCGTCTGGCGACACCCAGGGGAAGGGCCTTCTCTGTGGGGGCTCCCGCCCTCTGGAACGAACTCCCCCCAGGACTTCGTCAACTTCCGGACCTCCGGACCTTTCGCCGCGAGCTTAAAACCTATTTATTCATCTGCGCTGGACTGGGGTAGTGTTTTAATGTGTTTTAATGGGTTTTAATGGGTTTTTAGTTCCAAATTTTAATTCTGGCCAATTTTAATAAGTTTTTTAATTGTATTTTTAATCTGTATTTATAGTATTGTATTTTTATTCGGCTGTGAACCGCCCTGAGTCCTTCGGGAGAAGGGCGGTATACAAATGTAAATAAATAATAATAATAATAAAACCCCATTCAATCTTCTCTCTCCATCCCAGCCAGCTCCTTCCGAGATGGGCCAGAGAGGAGGGCCCTGTGCAAACCCCCAAGGGCCATCTTCTGAAGGAGACTGTGATGGAGTCCCAGAGCAAAGGTCTGGTGAGCCGGAGTGGACTTTGCCCAGACAGAGCTCTCGGCGCATGAGAGATGCTTCTCTAGGCACACGGGGTGAAGGAGCATTGTTCTTCCTCCTCCTTCTGTCGGCCTCTCTCTGCCCCTCCCTCCAGATTCTCCCTGGAGGAGGGGTCTCCATGTCCCATTTGCAACACCCTTCACTTCCTTTGGTAATGCAGCTGTGGCACCCACCCTCCCCCACCCCCATTCAAAGCCACTTGAAGGAAAAATGGGGGTGCTGATCCACAACAGCCAAATACCATCAGGGCTCTCTGATGTTTTCAAAAGGCTCTCATTGACTGCAGCCAGTTTCAGACGCAGGCATCGCTGTAAATACTGGCCAAAGAAGGGGAAATATCAGAGGGTTTTTTTAAAGAACCCTCTAAAAGGGGTTCCTTATGCTTTCCTTTCTCTCCTTCCTCCTCTCCCACCTCCTGCATTGAGACCTGGGAGCCAAGAAGAGAAAATGCTGCATTCCGCTTCCCAGCTTGGTTTCCGAGGCTCAGCCCTTTTCCCCTTTTCCCTTGGCTAATAAGTAATTATGAGACGAAGGTTTGTGTGTTGTTTTGTTATATTTGGCCTGGAAAATACAGTCCCCCTTTCTCTGCTGCTCCCCCCCACTCTGCTTCCTCAGTAAAATGCTTTCTGAGATTTATTTGCAAGCCTGTAAATACAGAGTAAATAGCTTTAATTTAATTTACAGTGCTACTGAAGGAAGCCGCATCTGCAAAACACAAATTCTGTCAGCCATGATTGAACTGGAAAGAAAAGGAAGGAAGGAAGGAAGGAAGGAAGGAAGGAAGGAAGGAAGGAAGGAAGGAAGGAAGGAAGGAAGGAAGGAAGGAAGGAAACTTTCTCTCCATCATCTCTGCAGAGCAGAGCATTTCAAGTCTTTCTAATGACTTTTTTCTCCCTTTCCAGCCTCAAGAAAGAAGAGGGAAAATATATTTCTTTTTTAGCCCAGACCTAGTGGGGATGAAGGTGGTTTCAAAGGCTGGGGAGTCCTGGGTGCTGCTGGCCAACTATCAGTTGGGCTGCTGACTGCCTTCCCTTCAGGTAACATCAAGGTGGGCCCTCAAGGCCGTGACCAGGATCCTCTTGGACTGGGGAAACCAGCCTCCCACTTGGGGCTCAGCAAAGAGCTGCAGATGTGGCTTCCCACCCACGCCCCCAAAGCCAACCAGCAGGGTTTCTCCAGGGACATTCAGTTCCCAGTGATGGAACATGGCAAGGACTGGCCCAGCTGGCACCCCATGCCCTGGCTGGCAGCAGTGTCTTCCGGGCTAGCCAGGAGCTTTCTCAGCCTTCCAACCTGAGACAGTTGGCTCTTGGAGGAGCAACCAGGATGACTTCTGAGCCACCAGGGCTGTGAGTTTGGGTGGAAAAGCGATGGCAAGAGATGTGACCACCAGTGCAGAGAACAGGATTCTCAGGCGAAGACAACTTTCCTGGCCCAGACCATCTATCTCTGAGCCCCGTGGATCATTGTCCACATTTATTGTGGCTGCTTCTGCCCTCCTTGCAGAAAGCAGCAGCTGAAGCTCGCGGAGAAAAGGAACCAATTCCTTTGTATTTTGCCATGAATGGTGCACAGAGATGTTGCCACAGTAACAACAACAACAGAAAGTGACTCTGGGTAGATGTTTCTTCTGCTCCAGCAAGACTGTTCTGATTGGAAGGAGATTTGAGTCATTGCTGGATTTATCCTACCTGCAGCCTTCTGGGCACTCTAGAGAGGACAGGTTGACCCGAGGGGCTCCTCAAGTGCTCCTCACCTGAGCTTTTTCCCTTGAGGAAAGCACCCTTTTCCTAGCCAGCCCAGGCCACGGATCGGCCACCCTCTGGAGATGCCATATCCAGCTAGAATCCTCTGCAGACAAAGCAAGGACTCCCCCAGAAAAGAGATGAACCAGTTGATGTGAAAAGGCCACATTTGACCAAAGGAGACCTCCAGGTTCTCTAGAGGCTGTGTCGAGGGTGGGTTGCCATAATGGAAGCTCCGTAATCCAGCTTCTTCCACCTTTTGCCAGGCAACTGGCACAAGGATTCAGGGAAACTCCATGGTTAACTATGACGAGCCGTCAGAAAGTCCTGCCTGGGGTGGACCAACAGTGGTGCAGAAGATGTTCTGGCCAGGAGTTGCCATCCTGCAAAGCTCCTTCCATCAAATTCAGGAGCTTCCTCCCTCCTGTTCGCTGACTGCAAGCTCCAGGTTCAGCCCAAAATAACGAAGCTTTATGCAAATTCTGTGGTTGTTTTATATCTTGATACCAGGCGTTAAATAAGCTCAGTTTACACCCGCATAACAAATGCAACGTTGGTTGCCATTTTATGAAAAAGTTGCTTCTCGCTCTAGGAATATAATTCAGGGGGAGGATACGCAAGGAACGTCTAAACTCCCTCCTTCTGTATGATTGTAAATCAAGCGATCCACTCTCAAAAAACAAAACAAACAAAACAAGGTTGGGAAAATAAGTGATGATTGCATCTGAGTGTTTCACGGGAAAATGGTGAATTCCTCCCACTTTTAGGCTAGAACAGCTTCTCAAGCCATGGGGAGGGAAGCGTTTCTGACTCCCTAATAAATCTGACAAGTTATTACAAATCAGTGAATGCTGAGAAACAAAGGTTGCCAAATAAAACACGGCCTCCTCCTGTGACATTAGATGGAATAAATGGCAGGACAGTGAGAATTCTAGCTACCCTCAGGTGATGTTCCCTGACCTGACGGGGCTCACCAGCACTGCTGTCAGGAGGTCTCCAGCATCCCTGGGCCCCAGATGCCCCTCATTCGCTCAGTCGCTCACCCAGGGCGGGCATGGGGGATGCCCTCTGCTCTGCAGCTTCTCAGTAGCCCCTGGAACACGAGCATCCTGCCTCCCGAGCTGGAACTAGACCCCTGGGCTTCCCCCTTCAAATGCGGCTGAGCTTTGGAGAGGACAGAGGTGCCTTCAGATGATGGACTCCAAGAATAGTCAATCAATTGGTCCTGACCCATATAAGGATTGACTGCTCCCTTGGGGTGAAGATTAAGAAGTGAAACTCCCGTCATTTTGGCAAGTGATGTGAAAGGTTGATGGATTAGGAAAAAACAATTATGCTTGGCAATGTTTAGGGTTAGAAAAAAAAAAGAGGAAGGCAGAATCTGAGAGCTCAGTGGACCACCCCAGCAGAGCTACATATTACTTCTGGGAAGAGGTCAAAGTAAGGGATGTTTGTCCTTCCAATTGCCAGGATCTGGGACTGACTCGGTGGCAAGTAACCAATTAATTTTAGTCCCTGTGTAGTGACATCTACTAAGTAAAAAAGAAGCAATGACAGATGCCCTTCACCTTTTACACTGCACAGCTGATGCTGTGGGTCTTCCTGAGTCACCCCAATTTAGCCACTCTCCCTGGACTGTTTCCTTCTTCCAAAGGAGGACCCTAGCAAGCTCCACAGCAAACGTTAATTAGGAAGCACTTTGTAGATCAAAAATGCTCTATAAATTTTAATTCCCTGTAACTTAGTAGACTTTTCCCCAGCCCAGTGTAATTAGTGGGCCTTCAAAGTGCCAGTGTTTCTCAATGAAAGATGACAAATCCAGGAGTTGTGTAACTACGGTTGCTGTTCTTGGCAAGTCCTGATGTCTGAAGGCTGCCCTCGGGGACAGGTCTTCATCTGGAACTCTGGCCATCATCTGCACTCCAAATCCCATTTGCTTTGATCTCGGGAGCAATCACAAAGCCCCTGGAGGATTGCAAAGAAGGTGGACAGAATCACTCTATGAGACAAATGGTCTTCTGGTCTGGGGGCAGGAAGGCCCCATCTTCCCTAATTAGTTATGATGGCTTGCCCATCACCAGAATAAATAACAAATGGGCAAAGATGAGATGCCAAGAGAAGACAATATTTGTAGCTCAGGATTGAAGTGTGGAAGCCTTGGTGCCTCTGAGCTTGGTGGTTTTCTTGCAGATGTTTCCTTACTCAATTCCGTAGCATCGTTGATGCTAGAAGGGAGTGTGGGGTTTGCCCTCTTTTTACGTACAGTCCCTTCTAGCATCGATGATGTTACTGAGTTGAGTAAGGAAGCATCTGCAAGAAAACTACCAAGCTCAGAGAGCACTAAAGACTCCACAAAGATGAGATGGTCAATTTATTGCCATTGTGAGAAAAAGCTTGCCAGGTGGAACGTCAAGAGTAATTCGGAAAGATGAAGCCCCCTGCATTTCTTTGCAGGTCAAGGCAGAACCTGATCCTAATGGGTAGCTTGCAAAATTCAGTTGTATGAGGCAGTGCAAAGCACTCCAGGAAGCCTGGCTAGGTGGCCTCAGTGGCTAAGACACTGAGCTTGTCGATCAGAAAGGTCGGCAGTTCGGCGGTTCGAATCCCTAGTATAAGGTCTCCTGCATGAGCAGGGGGTTGGACTAGAAGACCTCCAAGGTCCCTTCCAACTCTGTTACTGTTAAGCCTGGTGTGGAGCGAAGGATCCACAGTGTCGATCATTTGAGGGAGACCATCCATCCTGGAGGAACGTATTACATCCTTGAATCATATTTGGGTGGAACTTTCTAACCTTTTCAGCAAAGGCTTTGTCCTTGTTTCTTTCCCAAGTCTTGATGTAAAAGAGCTCTTTGTCTTTGAAGGAGCTCCATTGAACCAGTCCATGGAGGTGTAATTGTGGCAGAAAACAGTTGTGCATTTTCCCACTATCAGCACTGCAGTGGCGTGCTTCATACAGGCAGTTCAGGTCAACTTGTACTCTGGCTGCATAAATCTCGGGAGTGAAAATGTGCAGAAGTTGAAAAGAAGATCTAACCAGCGGGTGGGTGTGCAGAAGGTACTGGTGGTGGTGGAGGAGGAGGGCTTGTGTCTCTTTCTGGAAGGAAGAGACCCCCAGGAATTCTCCATGGGCCAAGGGTGGCCCCACTCTAAGTGGAACACTGTGGAGTGGGTTTGTCATCAAACACACCCCGCTCCTCCTCCTCTTCCTCCTCTCCACAAACCCCACACTCCTGCCTAGCACCAATCATGTTCCCCAGTTGGGTCACGAAACATCTGCAAGAAAACAACCAAGTTCAGAGACTACCCAGGATCCCACAGTCCTCCTCCTTCCCCTCCTCCTTCTCCTCCTCTCTACAAAATACTGGTCCTGCATGGAAACAAAGCAGCAGCGAATCTTTGTGCCTGCCGATTGCTGCCAAGGAAACTCATACTTTCTCCCTCTCCTCTCTCTTGACTCCCTGCTTCCAACCCCTTCCCAGGTTGGGCACTGATGAAAGGAGGGGTGTTTTGAAGGACAGGACAAAGCCTGTGCCAGCAAGAATCATATTCCCAGCCCAAGAGATGCACCAGGCAAGCAAATGCAGCCTCTCTAGGAAGGGAGTAAGACACAGAGCCTTCCTTGGACGAGGCGAGTGTGTGGAAAGTGCAGCTCACTGCTCACATGCACCTGCTGCAGCCCAGCCAGTTCTTGTGCTGCCTGATATAATTTATTGGCCTTGCTGATGACAATCGTCCTGATTTCACCCACCAAGAATCTCATCCCGCTCAGCTTGAATCTCCCTGCAGATGAAGCCCGGACTAAGATGTCAGGCAGCGGCAATTGGCAGCAAAAAGGGGGCAGGAGGTTGGCACAAAACATCGCACAGTGATGTTGGCACTCAAGTGAGATTGGTGCTGGAGTGGGTGAGTGTGGGGAGGGAATCGGCTGCTTTGGGTTGACTGCAGAAAGAGCAGCAGGCTGCTGGGGGAGAGGACCAGGCAGGTGGAGATGGAGGCTGGTCAAGTCCAGAAACTCACCGAATGGAAGAGACATGCAAATGCAGCAGACTCATATTGATGAGAAATACTAGACTGAAAGAAGAGCTCCTTGAATTCTGACTTTTTCTTTAGGTTTCTTGCTTGATTGTTGAAGTGAGAAGGTTTGAAGTCCTTCCTTGAAGACCATGGCATGACAGGCAGCAGAGCTGCAGGACATTTTAATAGAGGACAATGGCCGTATTGGAGCAAGGAAGTATTTGGTACTTAATGCCAGTTGCTGAGGAACATTTGTAGACAAGGGCCACTGACAACCCCCCCACCCACCCACCCACCCCGCTTGAGAGTCTGTCAGGACAGACCGCTGGCATTCTCTCTGGTGTCTCCAAATACTCCTCAGACATAGCAGGAGTTGGCCATGAGTGTCATCCCTGATCGACAGCAGGAAGAACAGAATAGGGCATTGTCATCCCCGACACAGCCCAAGGACTGACTCCCTTTGAACTGTCCATCAAAAGAACGAAGGTTTCGCTCCAAAGAGCATGGAGCAGAGCGTTTCCACCCCCCCCCCATAACTCTCTTTCTCCTTTTATCACATCCAGGTTGGGCTATAGTTGGTTTGCAACAGAGGCAAAGTAGCATTTGGGGCTCAAGGAGTAAAGAAAGAAAAAGTAGGTTTAAATTAAGCTGTGTTTCTTTTTAACAAGCCATGACCAGCTGTTTCTGAGCAGCATGTTAGGTTTCAGACCTCCCATTATCAACCGCCATGCCAAGATTACTGCCAAAAGTCAACAAGGCGAACCATCTCATGACCTGGTACGAGGGAGGCCCTCACTCCTGCTTGTCTCCCTGAAAGCAAAGTTGGCTTGTTGGGAGCTCAGCCTTTTCTGCAGCCCTGTGCACTGTTCCTCTCGCTCTCTGTTGTTCTTAAGCAGATGTAAATGTTTAAAGGCAGGCTTTGCCCTCTGAAACAGGAGACTAGCATCTCCCCCAAGGCATTTGCTGCTATAACACGCAGGCAGGCAGCGTCTCCCCCATAATTGGAAACATTTGTCCTTGCAGGCCCTTGTAGGCAGACTCTGCGCAGTGTGGTTTTTTCCCTGCCGTGCAGCCTTTTCAGGCAGGATCCGGGCTGGAAGAATTTTTAGCTAAGTTCACGACCTCCAGTCTTGGGAACAGCTCTTGGTTTAATGCAGTGTCATGAGCCAAGCAGCCTCTCTATTTCGCTCTCTTTTCAATCACAGGGCAGGAAATTGTGGTTTCACAGCCACAAAAGATCCTTGCACTATCAGGCAAAGAAGGGGCAGATTCAATGAATGTTCCGTGCCAGCATTTCTACAAATAAAGACATCTGGACTGAATTTGGCCCCAGCGTGGGACTGACTGGTTAAATAAAGGTCACTCCCTCCATGTTCCCAGCTTTCCTCTGGTGCAGTTTGCCACGTGCCAGGCTCTCTGGAGGTGTACCCAGGGTGGGATGAAGGCCGGGGGCTCTTGAAATTTATGTCAGGGCAAAGAATCCGGGACCCAAAGTCCATTTGGGTCTCTTTTCCTTGATATTATTCTTTGGGTCAAAGTTCTGGTGGTTTGAGAAGATCCTAGCTGGTCAATTAACTCTGAATGTTCACCCAGTGGGGTTTAGTTGAGCCCCAAATATTCCTGGGTTTAACCCAGCTCTGCCACATTGTGTGAACAGGGGGGTCGTTTCTACTCCTGACAAATCCCCAAAACATACCCCAGAAAATGGAGGATTATTTTAAGAATTCTGTCTTGGCCTCCTTCATTTTCCATTCCTGTGGGCAAACAGAGAGGCAAAAAAAGGGAGGAGGGGTGGATAAGCTATGTGCTTCCTCCCCCAGACCATAAATCTAAATTGGTGGCATTGGTTGCAATGATACCAGGGAGGATTTCAAAAGTGTTTTTCCAGCTGGAGGGAGTAATCCAGCAACCCTCCCCACAAAAAAAAAAAAAAAACAACCACCAGGAAATTATGACCTACCAGCCTGCAATGAGGATGTAGAAAATGCCACTCCTTGGCTGATTGTTCCACACGGCCATGTATTGACAATGCCGGGCAGAGGCTGGTAGGATGACATACGTGGGCTTATCGGCCAGCCAAGGTAGAGCTCTCTTTGTCTTCTTGCTGGCATCTGGTGGTCTCTGGATTTTTGCAACCCAGGTAGGATAGCACTAATTACAGGCGGCCTTCTTCAGCTGCATGCATGGGCCAGTTGTAGCTGCTTTTGCGGGATCAAATGAGGAAAATAGCCATCTGGGAAGGGGATGAAATGCCTACATCAAGGGTGAAGCCTGAGCCTGAGCCAAAGCATGCAGCCTCCATGCCAAAAAGGAGATCGACATGAAAAGAGATTTGTTATCCAAGCAAAGATCAAAGGTATTCTAAGATTGTCTCTGAATCTTGGCCTGAGAAGATGTTGCTTGGCTCACTCAGGGTTTAGATATGCCAGTTGCCACATGCACAGCAAGCCTTCTAGGGGATTTTGAATGCTTATGTGGGAGAAGGGCTTTGTATTGTCCAAATATGGGTACGTGGGTGTGTTTGGTCAGCCGTGGCTATTCAGAAGGGATTGTCCAGGGCAGACATCAGCAACCCGCGGCTCTGGAGCTGCATGTGGCTCTTTCATCCCTCTGCTGCGGCTCCCTGTCACCGGTCGACTCCACCATCGACAGGGCTTTTGGTTAGGACAGGTAGAGGAAAAAGGATGCTGCGCTAGGAGGAGACTCTATGGTGGGGGAACTGGACTTCCGCTCGGCTCCAGAATTGGAATGGGAGGCTTCCGGTTAGAACCTTTGTGGCTCTTTGAGTGTTTAAGGTTGCCGACCCCTGGGCCACGGCCTTCTGCCCAGGAACAGGCAGGGAAACAAGGGAGCTCCAGGAAGCACCCTGAAGCCCCTCTGAAGTGACCCTTCTGATAGCCCAGGGATCCCTGCCAAAACACCCACCAGACAAGGTCGGCTGCTGTTGCTGAGTTGGGCCTGCTGGGGGTCCGATCAGCTCAGGGGAGGAAAACCGAGAGGGTGTATTTCAGCTGTACCTGAAGACGGACCCTCCAAGGTTAAACGGAGCTTTAAAATGGAAAGGAAATAAAAAAGCAGCCAGGCAGAAGAAGGAAAATAGGCTAAAGAGAACCTCTCAACAACCGCGGCAGCACATCCTGTTCCAAAACAGGCGTGCAAATAGCCTTTGCCACAGAAGGGGATTCTGGGCCATTATGCTCAGGGGATGCTCCGTAAACCTGCACGCCAAGGAGAGACGGAGCCTTTTCCTCCAGCATGGTGGATCGTGTCCCCTTTGTGAGGCATGTCCATCCAGCGCTGTGGCAAGCCCAAGCGAGAAAGGTGGACACAGAGCAGGCAGACCACAGAGTCGTCTCTGCAACTCCCTCGGGCACTTTCCGAGCTTGGCAGTGGGCAAGGAAACCAAGGAAAGGAAGATCCGCAGGCCAGATGGAGAAGAGCTACAAGGCATGATGTGCCCGGCACGCTGGCGAGCTCAGCCCCCCCCTCTCTCCCATCCCCATGGGTGGCTCCTTAAACCCCCAATGGAGGGGAGGCAGGAGAAAAGGTGCCCTTCCTGCAGATGGGGGTCAGGAATGGGTGTGGCTCTCTAAGAGGATGTTGGCTTAGCTGGGGCTTAGCTGTAATCTCCCCACCCCCCACCAGCCCCATTTGTGTGGAGAGGAAAGGGAGGCAGGGTTGATGCAGCTGCCTTCCTGCCCTCATCCACTTGGAGATAATGAGATCTGCATCCAGCTAAAGGGCTCTGAAGAGGCTGGATTCTCAAAGCTATCTATAGAGAAGCACAATCTGGCTTTGCGAGGGTGAGCCGAAATGTCACCCCCTGGATGAGCAAAGCGAGCCCCCTGCTTGATTAACTCTTCTGGAGAAGAAGGCGCAGAGAGTAGCTGAAGCCTTGGCCACTGAGGCTAACTCTGAGTGGGGGCATGGGGAGAAACCCAGGACTTTCACACACACTTTGAGTGGGAAAGAGCAGAGGCTGAAGCTGGGATGATAAGTGAGAATGGCAGGGGTCTTCACATCCCAGGAGCATCAGGCATCCCAAGGGAGGGACCACCCATTTCAGGGGCAATGTGCCCCATCGGATGAGCTCAGCTCTGAGAAAACCCTGAGAATTACAAGCCGATCTCCTTGACCAGGACTGAACAAGTCTCCTAAACCAATATCAGGCTCCAAAGATACAAGATGAGGGCCTTCTTAGATTAGGAGAAAAGTTGGTCAAGGGAGTCAGTTAGGATGGAGAATAAAAAAAGTTTCTTCTGAGAACTAAGTAAGTGCTTCCTCCTCTCACACTTCTGGAACCCAGAAGGAGTCATCCAATGAAGAGGAACGATGGGAGAGCCAGTGGATTTTGTACACAGCATGTGCTGAGGACAACCAGCTTGGACAGTTTTAGAACCAGGGAGGAGAATTGGGTAGACCAGGGCAATCAGGTCTACCCAATTATGGGACGGAGAAGACTGCTTCTGGTTTTGCCTTTCAGCCCAGTGGTGAAATCCAATTTTTTTTACTACTGGTTCTGTGGGCGTGGCTTGGTGAGCGTGGTGTGGTGTGGCTTGGTGGGCGTGGCAGGGGAAGGATACTGCAAAATCTCCATTCCCACCGCACTCCTGGAGGAAGGATATTGCAAAATCTCCATTCCCTGCCCCATTCCAAGGGGAAGGATATTGCAAAATCTCCATTCCCTCCCCACTCCTGGGGGAAGGACACTGCAAAATCTCCATTCCCTCCCCACTCCTGGAGGAAGGACACTGCAAAATCTCCATTCCCACCGCACTCCTGGAGGAAGGACACTGCAAAATCTCCATTCCCTCCCCCATTCCTGGGGGAAGGATACTGCAAAATCTCCATTCCCACCCCACTCTGGGGCCAGCCAGAAGTGGTATTTGCCGGTTCTCTGAACTGCTCAAAATTTCTGCTACCGTTTCTCCAGAATCTGCTGGATTTCACCCCTGTTTCAGCCCCAATCCAAGAACCTTCACAGGCAGTCGCTTTCATGACAAGCTATAACTTTGCACTAGGGAGGAGAAGGTTAGCTGTGGCTACCAGTCAGATTGGCTCTTGATGACCTCCCATGCTGGGAACCAGTCTGCTGGGAGAGAAAGCTGTCCTGGGCTCCTGGGGCAGATATTCAGGGGTTATGTGGCCGGCCATTATGGGAACAGGATGCTATGCTAGAGAAGTTGTTGGAAGTTCCCAAATCCTCTCAGCAAATCTGCTGGCTGCCTGCAATCCACTTGTCCCGAAAACAGCCTGCTAATCAGGCAGGCATCAGGCCAGCAGGCGCACCGCAGCCAGGAGAGGGACACTTTACATCCTAAGTGTTCCAAATATACATAATGCTGCACTTAATTCTGATTTAGTAGGACAGATTGGTTATAATGACTGCTGGAGACCGTTATCCTGTGACAATGTCCTGAACCTCTGATGCTATCTCTTCATTAATTAAACACCAATTGGCGATTAATTGCACCAGATATTTATCGTGCTTAGGATCAGTTACAGAAGTAGTTAAAGGAATGGACAGGGTTCTGTTACAGGCAGGCAGAAGGCGTCTGCAGGCTTTCTGTCTTCTCTGAAACAGGCAGCTGAAGTCTATTGCACTATTTTAAGGAGAAAGAATCTGCCCAGTGCCGAGGCAAAGGCAGAGCAATGCAGGGAGGGTGTCTTATCTGGATTTCTCCTGCCTCAATGAAGGATCCTTCTAAGCTCTTGCAGTATTTGATTTACTTCCTTCCTTCCCAGCAGGAAGAGACCATAATTCAGAGCTCAGAAGACATGCTTGTGGGAGACCACAGAGAGAAAAAAAAAGACAGGAGGAGGAGGAGGAGAGGTTCTGTCAGGTATAGGAGGTGTCACTCAGCCTAATGCACCTGTGCCCCTTTAGTGGCACCTCCTGCAGGCCTTCACTTGCATGACCGACAAAGCCTGGCATTGCTGGATGCCCCAGTTCACAGCACAATGAAGCAGGAACAAGGACACATTAGGACGGATTTGGAGTCCACGTCATGGCAGAATTCCAGGATTGAACATAGGAAGAAAAGCTCCACCAATGGAGGGCTTCGAAAACGTAGGGCTTGAACAGAAGCAAGCCCTTTGGAGTGGTGTTCATTACTTGCCTGCCTTCAAAGCCCAGAGTAAGAAGAAAAAGATGGTTATTGACAACATAATGCAACTCTGTTCTCTTTTCTTTTTCCTCCATTAAAGGATTTTGGCATGAACCCAACACTTCCTGGAGTCAACCTGAGTTTCTCTATTGACTTCCAATGAAGCTGGATGAAATCTTACACCTCTCCATGCCACAGGGCAGAGTTGTCTCTATGGACCTCATCAAATCCTGCATTCTCCTGGGGCATCATCTGAATGATGCTAACATATGCACCATCTAAGCTAGGATAGCAACACACAGGTTCATTCGCTGACAGACGGTTTGTAGTAACCCCAAATAATGTGTGAACCAGCTCCTCAAAACAGCCCCTCTTGCACAGAACTCCTCCTTCCATATCAGGATCAATATAATTCATAATGACTTTAAAAAGAGTAAATAATTCAGGGGTGAAATGTAAAATTTGTTACTACCGGTTCTGTGGGTGTGGCTTGGTGGGGGGAGGTAATGAGACTGGGTGGGTGTGGCCAACTTTTTTTTTTTTTACTTTTAAAAGCATTTTTTCTACATCCTCTTCGGCCAAAGAGGTTGTGGAAAAAATGCTTTTAAAAGCCTGTGATGATCAGGCAACTCAGCTGGATCGCCAGAAGAAAAAAAGCTTTTAAAGGGTTCTGACGATCCCAGCTAAGCTGCGCGATAATCAGAGGCTTTTTTTTACTTTTAAAAGCATTTTTTGGCAGAAGAAAAAATGCTTTTTTGGCGGAAGAAAAAATGCTTTTAAAAGTTTAAAAAAAACCCTCTAATGATTGCGCGGCTCAGCTGGGATGGGGGGGGCAGGGATTTTTGCTCCCGGTTCTCCGAACCACCGGCTGCCATCGCTACCGGATCGGGTGATCCAGTCCGAACCGGAAGCATTTCACCCCTGCTCAGAGACATTTCTTCGGTGTCCCTCCTGCCTTCTGAGTGGGGCTCCTGAGCATCCTTGTAACCAGTTCTGGTGTAAGACGCAGGTGATACACTCAAGAGGATTTACTCAGACCAGGTGACAAAAGAGGATACTTCAAAAGGTGCCAGTGACACTTTCCTGTTCTGCTACCTGGTGACTTTTCTCCTTCGATTTATAGTTTAAAGACATTGGGGAGAAATCATTGCTCGGAGATATTTTTACCTGCTTTCAAACTATCAATCATTCCTCATGTCACCACGGTGTCTCCCTGCTTTCTCTCTCTCTCTCTCTCTCTGCAGTGCTGCAGCCAGTTACAGCAAATGGAAAATACCATGTCATTTTTAAAAGTTCAACAAAAATGCCTTCAGTCACCAATTTTGAAGATCACTGTCATTCAGAAGAGAAAATAATAACATGTCACTGCATGCAAATATCAATTACTTTATCAAGGGTTGGATATGAACAACAAATGGCAGGAAAGGGTGGGGACTGTAGGAGAAATACACGGGAACCTCAATTTCAAAAGAAATATGTTAATATTCTTCAGGGAATCTGATTCTTTATGGGTGGTGGGGATTGAAGACTTTGTGTAACATTATTTGACAGATAAAAAAAATAGCATTCTGGGAAAGGGCAGAATTCTCTGGCCTTGGCATCTAAATGCTGAATTATCTTTGTATCCTTCTCTCGCGCTAATTTAAACACGTGTCACATTATGTGAGTGCATTAGCTTTGTTCTGATGCAGCACAGAAGAAAAGCAGTTAAAAGAACAAACAAGTTTGTAGCCCTCAGAAATGGAGAAGATTGGTTGAAATACTGATGGCAAGAGGACAAGGAAATCCAAACTAAATCTTTAGTGGGTAGCAACAGGCATGGAGGCCCTATATCCCCATCCGCCCCCTCCTGGCCTGGCTCCCTCTTACGAGAAACAGCAAAACGGCCAAATAAGTTGAGGAAAACAGTGGTAATTATGCATTTCTGCAAAATTTGCCTCCTGTTTTGTGCCTGGATGGCACAGGCAGGAAATTTCCTAACATAGAACAGAGTCAGCAGCCTGTGGTTTATGGTAAGGCCATGCATAATTTAAGAGCAGCATAATATTGCTTTCCCACAAATAAACAAACTAAGGCAGCGAGAGAGAGAGAGAGAGAGAGAGAGAGAGAGAGAGAGAGAGAGAGAGAGAGAGATGATAAGGTTCAGATGTTTGTTTATTCCAATGGCTCTTGTATTTTGCAAGTGGCTGTGCTTGATCATGGTTAGCCTAGTTCCAAGGTCTGCTCATCCCCCAGTGCTCCAAATAGATTAGGAGCTGGATCCTAAACCAGCGGATGGCAGCCCCAAGGCAACAATCATCCTGCTGGACTTAATGAATGACCAACGTCCCCTGTGCTGCCCACGGCCAGCATCCTGGGACGCATCCTTTATCCATGTGCAGAATTTCTCAACCTAATTGTACTGTCTGCTGCAGCTTCCGACCTTCTCTGTTCATTTGCATCTTAGCAGCCAGGGATCCAAGAGACTTCATTATTTAGCTGCATGGCAGTGCAACACAATGCAAACAAACCATCCGGCAAATAGGCCGACTCCAAGGACCAGGTTATCAACAGCCCTTTTTTCACGCTCCCTTCAAAAGCACGGAGGGGGCAGCAGGCCCAGTCACCTGACATGGAAGTAATGTTTTAGTTGGAGCACCAGACCTCATACCGAAGATGATGACCCTCCTGCGTTCTGCCCTTTGCCCTCTGCTGATGTTAGTGCCAGAGAAGTCCAGCAGTGCTGGAGGTGTTGCATCAATTTTCTTGGGCCACGGCCCCAGGAAGTTTCCTGTTGTGTGACTGGGAATCTTGAATGTGGTACACACCCAAACCACCCAAACCAGGTCAACCTGGACCTGCTGAGATGGTGTGCGTGTAGAGGTGGGGAATTGGGAAATGTGCCAAGCCATGGGAGACCCCTGTATATGGCTGCTGCACCGGACACAGTTCACAGAATTACAGGCCCCCTGTCCATCCAACGCTGGCCCACAGCATGAGATGAAGTTGCTCATCCAGATTTCGTTTCAGCATCTTGAGTGTGCAAGCGCTGTTTTTAATGGCTACACAAGAAAAGTTCTCCCTGCTCTGTCTCTCTCCCTCTCTTTGCAAGTGGGCTCCAGTTACCTTCTCCAGGAATAAGCCGTCTCATCTCTGAACAACAATAGTGAGATCTTTTCAGAATTGGTCTGTGATGAGGCCGTACCCAACGGTGTGTGTATACCATTTAATCAAAGAATTGCAGCCACTTTTAAGTACTCGAGTTCTGCCAATTCCACCAGCGGTCATTCTTGTCATTCAGAAGAGACTAAGATCTGTCAAAAATTCCCCCTTTCAATTTATTTTTCAGTAAAGATTGCTCTTTTGAACTCCGGTGGCAAAAATCTGTATGTACACAATTCCTCTGAGTAGCTTCCCACTTCTGAGGTCTCTGCTTTCAGCCCCTCCAGCCCACCCCTAGTCCTGGGAGGCTTGACTTGAGGTCACTGGTGAGAAAGGCAGAACCATGATATTTCTGCAGCTATCCAGGCTGTGGAAATGGACATCATCATTTCCAGAGCTATTGAATTCCAGTGCAGCATCTCTTGTATGGGACCCACCAGAAGGAAAGGGATCTTACAAGAATTAAGTTCCATCAAACCGAACAAGGTCTGTTTTGTACAGATAAGCTGAGCTTCCCTACATAGCAGGGAGGGACACAGGGGCTCTGCATGTAGAAGGAACACAAAGTGAATGTAAAAGCTGTGGGACAATGGAAAGTCTTGATGAGATGCAAATATTTTAGGTTTTTGGAAAGGACAAAACCCTGGAGATCTTTGGGATTGTGGAGAAAAGAGCATTTGAAAGAACATTAACACCAGCCTTTGTGGTGATCATCTAACGATCCATCTAGCATGAGAAGGTGACCCCCTTCATGGTCAACCATAAGGCTGCACCAGGTCCCCAAGGGGATGCCGGGATTCATGGCCATCCGTTTCCGTTCCTTGCTTCTTTTGAGTGTCCTTCCCTTGAATACAAAGGATTATGTGCTCCTTGTGCCAGATGTAGTTCAGTGTTACCTGCAAAGTATTTTGATCTCCCTTGTTACCTCTGCTAGAAAAATCAGCATCTTTAAAGTTAGGATAAATGGGAATTACAAACTCACGAAGCATAGACCAATCCTCTAGCCTTTGTAAGTAGAGCACTTATATGGTTATCTTTTAATTTGTCTGATCCACTTCTAAAGTAACAGTGAGTTTCACCGATGAATTATGCATTGCATGAGGAAACCCTTGTCTGCCCTGAATGGCTCATGAGCTTCTCTGGAGAACTTGGGAGCTCCAGGATTTTGAAGGGTTGGAAACAACTCTTTTTTCCTTCCTGGGAGTTCATTTACGGATGAGCTCAGAGGCCAAAGCAAAGCAAAACTCAGGATCCCCCACCCAAGGAGCTGCCCAAGGAGCTGCTGATCCAGTTCTACAGAGGAATTATTGAGTCTGTCATCTGCACCTCTATAAATGTCTGGTTTGGTTCTGCAACCCAACAAGACAGACACAGACTTCAGAAGATCATTAGAACTGCAGAAAAAGCAATGGCTACCAACCTGCCTTCCATTGAGGACCTGTATACTGCACGAGTCAAAAAGAGGGCTGTGAAAATATTTACAGACCTCTCACATCCTGGATATAAACTGTTTCAACTCCTACCCTCAAAACAACTCTATAGAGCACTGCACACCAGAATAACTAGACACAAGAACAGTTTTTCCCTAACGCCATCACTCTGCTAAACACATAATTCCCTCAACACTGTCAAACTATTCACTAAGTCTGCATTACTATTAAACTTCTCATCGTTCCTATCACCCATCTCCTTCCACTTATGACTGTATGACTTTAACTTTGTTGCTTGTATCCTTACGATTTATATTGATATTGTTTCCCAATTGCTTATTTGTACCCTATGACTATCATTAAGTGCTGTACCTTAGAATTCTTGATGAACGTATCTTTTCTTTTATGTACACTGAGAGCCTATGCACCAAGACAAATTCCTTGTGTATCCAATCACACTTGGCCAATAAAAAAATCTATTCTGTCTATTCTATTCAAAGAGGGTACTTGGTGTAACTCTGAATGAGTCTCTGGCCCAAACCTCCTCCTCCTTCTCCTCCTCCATGCCTGCCTGGCACCCTGCCCTGGAATGTGGTTGGAAATAGGGGCAGAGGGACCCTAGGTGGTCACTGTACCTAAAATTTAGGTAAGGGTTAAGATGTTTAATTTAATAGCTGGAACAATAAAGTGTGTAATGGGACAAAACACACAGTTGTAGTGTTGGAGAGTGCAGGTTCTTGCATGAGGCAATCTACATTACAATTGAGGGAGTTTCTCTTTTCCCCCGCCTTTTTCTTCTGTGGGTGCTTGGTATGATGTTCTCAGATTTACCTGATTGTAATGTATTTTGAACCTTGAGAGGGAATTTTGGGCGGGAAAATTGCACGTTGCTGATTGGTTGAAGCCTCGACCAAAAGAGTATTTAAAGAGGGGTTTTTGCCGGTTGTGCTTGCTGGGGTCACAATAAACTAAAGAGGTGTTGTCACTCACTGGTCTCCTGCCTCTTCATTGCCCGAACTTAACACTGATGGTTTACCTGATGACGTAGTGATGTGCCTGACTATCTTGTTTGTCTTTAGCATAGATGATAAGTATATTTATTTATGCAAAACTACAAGTTCACGTCGGCGTCTCGGACACCACAGTGACACCTGCTGCACAATTCCCTGATAGTAACCAAGTTGGTTCTCGGGCTGGTATTCAAGTCTTAGCGTGGAGCTCCCACCCTAAAAAGTGGGGAAATCCTTCCAGGTGCCTTGCACAGTTTTATTGCTTGGAGCGCTAAATTTCAAAGTTGGGCCAACAAAAAGCACAATATATCTACAAAGCTTGAGGCTTATATTTGCCCAATAAAACCTGTTATCTAAATATCAAGGAGCGCAAATGAACGATATGCAGGTATAGGTCGTCCTCAACCTCTGACCCCGGTTGAGCCCAAAATTTATGTTGCTAACTGAGACAATTGTTTAACTGAGTTTTGCCCCATTTTTCTACTTTTCTCGCCACCTTTTTTAAGTGAATCCCTGCAGGTGTTAAATTATGAACCTGGAGGTTCAGTCATTCTGGCTTCCCTATAGATTTTGCGTATCCGAAGGTTGCAAAAGAGGATTTTTTTTTAACCCTAATCCCTACAACCGCCATAAATGCAAGTCAGCTGTCAAGCATCCGAATGGAAATCACGTTGATCACGGGGATGCTGCCAGGGTCCTAAGTGGGAAAAAGTGGTCCTACCTAAGTCACTTTTTTCAGTGGAATTTCAAACGGCCACTAAGTGAAATGTTGTAAGTCAAGGACTGCCTGTACAACATCTCTCTGAGGAGCCTTTTGAGAGACCAAGAATGGTCCCAGCCACGTGTGTGTGTTTGTGTGTGTGTGTGTGTGTGTGTGTGTGAGAGAGAGAGAGAGAGAGAGAGCTCTAAGCCACTGGCTTGTGAGAAAGGGAAGCAGCTCCTGGGACTGGCGAGAGTTGGGGGGTGGGCTTCCCTTCCCTTCCCTGCCCACCCACACCCACCCCAGCTGCAAAAAGGCCTGAGCATTAAGGAAGGGCTGCAGCAGGGGGAGAAGGAAGGCAGAGAACGGAGTCCATTAAAGGCACACAAAGCAATGTATCCTGGTTTACCTTTGCCTGACATTTGAGGCTACTCCGTTAGCAGTTTGCATTGGATAATTGGCTTATGGGGAATCGCATCCTTGCACACCTGAATGTGCTTCAATACGACGCTTCACACAACATCTCCTCACTTGGGTGATGCAAGGCAAGCGAATGGGGGGTTAGCATGCCATCTGTGGGGAGGGGGCAGGAGAGGAAGAGGGGCTGGCATCCTTCCCAGAGCAGGTTTGTAGAGTGGGGGGAGGGGTTCTGTGTGGTTGTTTAAGACTCTGCCAGGGTTGCAAGGAGGGAGGAGGAGGAGGAGGAGGAGGAGGAGGCCTTCCTGCCTTGGTATTGATCGGGGCTGCTTCCTTGGTTGAGAGCCTTGGGAAGACCCTGGCCCAAAGGGTAGGCAGCCCCCACCCCAAAGAAAAATCAAGAAAGGAGTTGAGGAAAAATAATCCAGAATGTATTTTATTTCTGTTAGGATTGCAAATCCCCTTTACTTGGTGGAGCCCCCTTGAAAGGCTTTGTGAGGCTTTGTGATCAGTGCGATGGGGGTAGAATAGATCCTTTCCCTCCTCTGGTCTGTCTCCAGCAGAGCCCAAGGGATTCCCCTCTAGACTCCCTCTGTGGCCGGGATAGTCCTGAGCCCTCACTGGGATGCTGACGGGCAGAGAGCACTCGCTCATCCCCATCTGGAGCGGCTGCCTCAGACTGGGGGTGGCACGGATGCTGGAGGGCGCTTGCCAAGGGGTCTCACCAACAGGTAGCGAGCTGGTTTCAGCTCTGCCGGCCAAGAAGAGCCTTGCTCAGGAAGGCTGGGGCAGCTGCAGCCTAAAGGCATTAGATGATTTTCCTCTTCGATCGGGAGAAAGAAAAGCTTTACCAAAAATCATACATGTTCCCTGGGCAAATCCTCCCTTCTCTCTCTTGGCACCACCCATGAAGAATGTGTGGGATGGCAGGAGGGACCACAAGTGGAAAGGGAAGGGAAGGGAAGGGAAGGAAGGAAGGAAGGAAGGAAGGAAGGAAGGAAGGAAGGAAGGAAGGAAGGAAGGAAGGAAGGAAGGAAGGAAGGAAGGAAGGCTTCTACATTTCTGGAAAGAATCACTCCTAAAAACTTGTCAGGTTCCTGGCCGCAGGTTTTTACCTTTTTTTCTTTTTTTCTTTGGTCTTAATGTCCAACGTAAAGCTGCCTGGCAGTCTTTGAACTCATAATTAGGTTCCTGTCCAGTCATTCATGGGAGCAATTATCCCCTCCAACCTTTTCAAAACAAAGCTTTGTATATTTGAAGCCAGTCTGCTGCCAAATCCCTCCTTGGTCTTCTTTCTTTCTTCCCAGATTAAAAAAAAATAAAATCACAGACTCTTTTCATCTCTCTTCATATGTCATATTCAAAGACCTTGAGGGGTTCACCAGCAGCCCAAATTGAGACAGTGTGGACTACTAATTACCTTCACCAGGGACTCATTTTTACATAACTTTCTACTCCCTTATTTTTGTTATTGATGTTTCATTTTAGTTTGTACATGGCTTAGATGATATCATTATTTATTATTTATCATTTATGAAGCATTTACAAAGCACTTTATGCATTTTTAACGGAACATCATTTCCATCTCCAAACTTCACATCAAAAGAGCCCAACCAGAGGAAACGGGATGGTGAGGGAAGAGGAAAACTCTGAGACCGACCCTCAATGCAATGCCCATGATTATGACGATGGCCAACTTCAAGACCAAGACTTGAGGAGGGGAGGAGGAAAAAAAAGAGAAAGCGGTCTTCCAGCTAGGTCCAGGGAGGGGGTCCTGCCTCCATGACCTCTTGGGAGAAGAGGCTGCTACTAAGAGACAAGTGAGTAAAGGAAGAACCAGGCAAATGTGTTACTGAAGAACTTCTGTGGAAGAGAAACAATGTGGTGAAATCGAAGGTCCATTGTCTTCGGAAAAGTTGCATAAACTGGAGCCTCCCTATCAGAACCAGCTCTCAGGACCTCTGACCCAGCCTACCTACTTTCCATGGAAGCAGGACCAGCCAAGGATGACCGTTCACCTCAATGTTCCACCCAAGAACCTGGAAAGAACTTCCCACCAGCTCAGCCTCATGCGACAGCAGCCTTCAAAGAAGACTTGTGGGGTTTCAGAGGCCTCCAGACCTTTAAAAACTATTCTCCTGTCTGATCAGAATGCTTCCCATTTCCTCCCTTTCTGCCCCTGAAAAAATATCTAAATCCCATTTAAGTTAATGCCCTTCATTTTCATTTATAAAGACAGATACAAAATAATTACTTCCTATCTCCACTGTTTCCTTATCTTTGGTCCTCATAATTCCTCGTGGTTCCTTTTTCATCCCCGTCTCTTGCTCACCAAAAAAAGGGGGGGGGAGAAAAAAACCATTTTTGTTAGTTAAAAATATTCTTATGCTCATTGCCTTTCCTGGTGCTTTTAATCTCTGTTTTCAACCCCTCTTTTGGAGACTCTCCAAGAGACCCTTCCTTTCTCCCCATTGCACGAGGACGTGGCCCTGCCAGCTGGCCACCAACTCTCCTGCCTTTGATGTCCACGGCACCCTCCATTTCGGAAACGTTTCGCTCTCCTCCACAAAGCACCCTTCCCGCCTTCCCCTCACATGAAAGGGGCTCCGGCAGATGCCTCTCCTGGCAATCATTTGAAGTGCCTGATTAAAAGCAAGCGGGGCGAGGTGGGAGGAGGAGGAGGAGGAGGCCGTGTGGAAGACAAGTGGCCAACTTGAACATGAAGCCACGTTTTGACCTCAGCAGAAAATCACGTTGAGCAGACCGAGTTGCAGGAGGAAGGAGGAGGAGGAAGAGGGGGAGGGGGAGGAGGATCCAGCTCCTTGCCTCCCACAAGGCATCCCATGTTTAGCCAGGATTGGGAGCAGAAATCAGTGCAGGAGAGCCAGGATCCAATTTCACAGAAGACAATTCAGGAGGCATTTCTGTCTGGCAGTTGCATCTGACCTGGCGCCTTGATCCCCAATAACTGCATTTTAATGTGCTTGAATTCCTTACAACCAGCTTAGTTGTCCAAGGAAGCGACAAAAGAAGCAGCCAGGATAACTCAACCCAAACCCCAAAGTTCATTCAGTCCTCTTGGTGGGGCTGAGCTGGGGCCCCAAACCGAGACCCAAGGAGGGAGGGAGCCCAGAAACCCCGTCCTCCCTTTTTCCTGGCTCCAGAAGAGAGCACGATAGGAAGACTCTGCAGACTCTGCAACAGATATTTCTGGAAGGAGAGCAATGGACAAAGCCTGGAAGACCAACAAGGCCCTTCCCAAGAAATGGCTGTCCGTCACCTACTGAATGCATTCGAGGGTGGGATATGGGTTTCTGGATCATATACTGCTAGAAAGCTTTTTCCTAACACTCAAGTCAGCTGGTGTATGGAAAGAAAGGTCAACCAGGCTAGAATAAACTGCAAGAAGGGCTCGTCTGCAGCCCTTTCTCAGGATGCAGC
This sequence comes from Ahaetulla prasina, assembly GCF_028640845.1. Lineage (NCBI taxonomy): Eukaryota > Metazoa > Chordata > Lepidosauria > Squamata > Colubridae > Ahaetulla > Ahaetulla prasina. The sequence continues at coordinate 9,363,201 of NC_080547.1, read as the reverse complement.
CACAGATTTAAAAAAAAGAAATATGCCTGCAAGGAATGTTGTCCCTGCCCTGCCCACATGGTGAAAGAAAGCAGGTCTTCCGTATGTAGAGGCCAGTGGTGGGTTTCAATTTTGTTTACTACCGATTCTGTGGGCGTGGCTTGATGGGTGTGGCATGGCTTGGTGGGCGTGGCTTGGTGGGCGTGGCAGGGGAATGATATTGCAAAATCTCCATTCCCTCCCCAATCCAGGGGAAGGATACTGCAAAATCCCCATTTCCTCCGATCAGCTGGGACTCAGGAGGCAGAGAAAAAATGGGGGTGGGTCCAGTCAGAATTTTTACTACCGGTTCTCTGAACTACTCAAAATTTCCGCAACCGGTTCTCCAGAACTGGTCAGAACCTGCTGAAACCCATCTCTGGTAGAGGCTTATCATGTCCTTCAACATCACCCTTTCTGCAGGTCCCTCTGGGTCTCCTTAGAAGATTCAGTTTTGGTTCCCTGAACACAATTCCAGCTCCTTGGCCCTAAAACCTGTTTTTGCTTCCAGTCTGTGAACTTAAAAATACACACGGCCTCAGTGGGAAGCCCCATGTCATCCACCTGTTTCCTGGAGGAACCTGCAGGAGAAGAGCAAGGAAAAGACGAGATCAGGCTAGCCTTGTTGACTGCAGCTGACTCAGAAACCCAGCTAGCAGAAGCTGGTTGCAGATCCAACGAAATGGGTCTGCCCTTCAATTGGGGCACAGCTGGGGAGAGGGTTGAGGGTCTGGAACCCCCCACCCCTTGCCTGCCCACCTTCTTTTTTCCATCTTCACTCACGGCCACATGCAGCCCTCCTGGATGTTAAGACCCACAAAGGCTGTAGGCAAGCAAGCTATTAGACTTGAAAGTTGTGTGGTTTCTAAATAATCAGGAGCATCGTCTGCTGAAATCCCAGACCTCTCTTAAGCAAGCATTCCCCCCCCCACCCACAATAAAGAGATTCCCCAGAAAAGGCTCGAATGTAAACAGACAGTCTAAAATAGCCAGACGGAAATCTCAACAAACTCGCAACAAATGCCAGGTTCCAGTGGAAGTCCGTGGCAAGTGGGCCTCTTGGAAGAGAGGGCGTCTCTGCCCTTCAGGAAGAGGTGGGCACATCTAGTCTTGGGCTGCCAGCAGCCTCGGCCTGAAGGCTCCAGTTTGCCACCTCTAAATCCGTGGTTTATGGACCTGCTGGTGGACGAAAGGGGGGGGGGCATGGGATGGAAAGGTCCTTGGCTGGCTGGACTCCCAGAGGAAAATCAGAGTTGCAAGGGCAGAGAAAGATCAGATGGGTGGGACTGTCCCTCCCTGCAGAAACAATTGGAGGCAACAACCCTTTAGGGCAGTGATGGCTAACCTTTTTGCTGTCGTGTGCCAAAAGCGTGGGGAGCGTTGGGGGGGGTCGTGCATGTGTGTGCCCACACCCATAATTTAATCTGCCCCGCCCCCCATGCATGCTTGCGCCCCTGCACTCCCCCCGCTTTTGGCAGACGATGGTACAGTGGGCCCATTTTTCACCCTTCCCAGGCTCCAGAGCCTTTCTAGGAGCCTGTGGAGGGCGAAAATGGCCTTCCCCACCCCTCCGGAGGCCCTCCAGAGGCTGGAAGCAGCTCATTTCCTGACTGCTGGTGGGCTCGGAAGGCCCGAAAATCAGCTGGCCGGCATGCATATGCACACTGGAGCTGAGCTAGGGCAACGTTCGCGTGCCCACAGATATGGCTCCACATGCCACCTGTGGCATGCGTGCCATAGGTTCGCCACCACGGCTTTAGGGGGTTTGCGCATTTGGATGAAACTCAATTCAGTTCAAATGAAGTCCATAAATGTGACCCCACAAAACCCTCTTCAGATCCTCCAGAAAGGAGAAGTGAGCCCTGCCAAGCCCTGGCTTGGGGGGGGCAGCATGAGATCCAGAGGTGCTATTCAGCCAGTTCACACCGGTTCAGGTGAACCGGTAGCGGCGATTGCGGGTGGGCCCGCCAACCGGCCCCGGCGTCAAGTCATGCTATTTAGGCACATTTTCGAGACTGGGCACATGCGCAGAAGGCACACAAACAAGCAAAGTGCATGCGTGGAAGGCCGGGCACATGCACGGACAGCGCACATGTGTGTGTAAAGCAAGCGTGTGCACATGCGGCAAATCGTTGGTAAAGGTAGGTGAAATCCACCCCTGATGTGATCTCCTGTGGATGCCTCCAGAGAGGGTCAACCAGGCTAGGAATAAGCAGCAAGAAGGGCTGGTCTGCTCGCCCGTTCCCAGGATGCAGCCACAGGAACACGCAGAATTAAAAAAAGGAATACAAACAGGAACTCACTCTAATTAAAGGCTAATGAGGAGAGCAGCGTAACAGAATTAAAAGAAATCAACCTGGAAGCTCAGAGCCGAATCTTGGGGTTGCTGAGGCAACAGCTTTTGCTGAAGCCGCCCTGGCCTGGAGGGCTTCTGGACAGCCTCCTTAGGTTCCCCTCTCCCCCTCCCCCCAGACTGGCTGGTGCCAGGTTACGGCTCCTTGGGGTGGGGGGTGCTTTGTCTGGCCAGCCACTCTCCTCCCTAGCTCAGCCCTGGCCTTGGGCAACAGGCCTCCTGCCTTAGAGCTGTCTGGCTCAATACCTGGGCAGGAAGGGCCAGGAAAAGCTGCTGTGGACAGAAGGTACCAATGGCTGGATCCCTCCACCCCAAATTGTACTACTACAAATTGTACTACTAGCTAGAGCATACAAAACATTTGCTAGACCAATTCTTGGATACAGATCATCTGTCTGGAACCTGCACTGCATATCGAACATAAATACAACTGGGAGAGTCCAAAGATATTTCACGAGAAGAATCCTCCACTCCTCTGCTTGCAATAAAATACCTTATGCCACCAGACTCCAAATTTAGAACTTCGCCGTCTTTGGTCTGACCTAAGCATAGTACATAAAATTATCTACCACAATGTCCTACCTGTCAATGACTACTTCAGCTTCAACCACAACAATACACGAGCAAATAATAGATACAAACTCAAGGTAAACTGCTCCAAACTCAATTGCAGAAAATATGTCTTCAGTAACAGAGTGGTCAATGCCTGGAATGCACTACCTGACTCTGTAGTTTCTTCCCCAAACCCCCAAAACTTTAAGTTTAAACTGTCTAACCCTAACCCTAACCCTCACCCCATTCCTAAGAGGTCTGTAAGAGGCATGCATAAGTAAACCTTTGTGCCTACCATCTCTGTCATAATATTCCTTTTTTACTTACTCTTTTCATGTATCCAAATTATGTTTATACTTTTACCTGTTAAATAAAATAAAAATAAATTGGGTGGGGGATACCCTCAGGACTGCTCCCAGACCCTGCCAGGTAAAGAGCAAAAGGCATGGCCAGGCTGCCGTCTGCCCCTCAGTGCAATGGAATGCTTGCCATGGCTTGGTCCTGACAGTGCATGGAGACCCTGGGCATGGGCACTGGGCTTCGTGTGAGGAGGGGGATTCTTCTGTGCCTTTTGTCAAGCAATGCAGGAGGTCTCCCTAGGGGCCATCTGAGGATGTTTGGGGGGAGAAAGAAGCTTTGGGAAAGTGAGTTTGCTGCTGTCCCAGCCAGGTGAGATGATTGCAGGTGGGACTCCCAGAGACCCTTTGAAGGGCTTCCTCCCTCCCTCCAGACCCAGGGTTCCCCCCTCCATCCCGGCTCAGGGCTGTTCCACTGAATCCAGTGCTGGGTGGCTGGCAAAGGGCCCCACTCCAGCCATCAGAAGGGGGTCTCTCCAAGGAGCTGTTAGCCTGACACCAACTCTGGTGCTTCCAGGGAAGACTCCAAATTGCCTTGTTTACACCTCACTGCTCCAGGCGGTTGTTTGCTTGTTTACCTGGCCTGCATTATCTGATCTGTCACCCTGTGAAAGGTGGCGAGAGGGAGCGGTGGCCTTACGCCGCTGCAGGTCAAATGTGCCATTTGTGTGACAGTTGATGCCCTCCCTTTCTTGCCTCTCCAGCTCTCCACCTCTGCAGAGAGCAAGAAAACGTGCTGGCACAGCCGGCCGGGCCCTGAACTCCAGAGACAGGCCAGCATTGAGAGGCAGCTCAGTGAAAGCATGTGAAGCTCTTCCCAACCTCCGGACTGAGTTAAGCAGCATCATGTTAACAGGAGTGGACAGGCGAAGGGGGACGTCAGGGACACAGGGTGGCACACGTGCATTTTTCTCTGATGGCCAAAGCAGGAGAGAGCGATTTGAGTGAAAGGGAGGCAGGGTGATCTACTAGGTTTGGTTAAAAACATAAGAAAAGTGGGAGTGAAAATAGCACAAACGTCCGGAAAGCTCCCACATTTTAAAAGATGTCCTGCACTAATGGCGACTGCAAGATGCCATCATAACATAAAGTGTCCAAGAAGAATAGCCCTTTATTTCATGGAGGTGCACGGCTCCTATTATATAGGTGGAGCATTCATTAATTTGCTATTAATAGCTGCGTTATTGGTGTCTTCATTGAGGCCCCCCGGCTGCTATTGGTTCTGGATTGATCTTAGCTTTAGTTTAATCCTTCTTGCAATCCAGCTAAACTCTCAGCTTTAGGATTATTTGAGCAATAAACACCGCATTGTGTCCAAATCAAGTACTTTCTTTCCTTCCATCCTTTAAAAAAAAAATGCAGTGTGGGGAGGGAAGAGGCCAGCTTGCAAGGTCAAGCAACAGCAGAAAAGGGACAGAGATGTAGAACATCTGCAGAGGCCGTCCTGATGTTCCCAGCCGAGCCCTGAATCTGCCACGGGCAGCGGCTCTTCTGCGGCTGGACTTGATTTAGGCACAGCTCTAAGGCCATCCTGCCATTTCAGCTGGATGGAGGAGGGTGCAACACTTCCCCCTTTGCAGGATCTGAGCCTTCTATCCAGGCACCAGATACCCTTTGCAAGAGACGTATAAACCCCTTTTGCCTTCACTTCCTCATCTTGCCCAGCTAGTTTGATTTGTGGGTTAATCTCTCGGGTAAACAATCATAAATCAGGCTTGGGGTGTTTTGATCTGAGGGGGCATCAGATCAGCAGCACAAGCTCGGTTCCTTTCCCCTCCCAAACTCTGAATTGTGGCTTGAGGTTCTCTCCTACCAGGAATCCATAGTTCCCGGGGCCTTTCCTCCGAGACCCCCTCTCATTTTTAGAGTAAGTGGTATTGAATCCGGACCGCTTGCAATTAGCTCCACCTCTTCCCTTTCAAATTGTGACTGTCTTCCTGGGCCACAAAGAGCTGCTCGTATTCATGAGACCAAATGAGAAAGGCAGAAGAAACCAAAATCATATTTCAAAGTTTATCTCTCTCTCTCTCTCTCTGCTTCTGAAGCCATAACCTTGGAGGCTCCATCAATTAAAAGAAGTAAGAATTAAAAATGAAAAATTGCAGACCTTGAAGGGTCTAATGTATTTCTATTGGATTAAACAGTCTGAGGAATTTTTGAAAATAAAACCGATACTTAGGATAATTAAACACCCTAACCATTCGATTAAGATGCTCAGCAACACCATACAAAAGGAGATACTTGGAGAGGCAGTGAAATAGACCTCCTACAGCTGGGCATTTTTAGCTTATGTTCTTCATCACAGTGGGATAAAATGCTCTTTGCAGAGGTTAACAAAAGTAGTAGGTATAAGTGGAGGATACCAGCGGGAACAGTCAGATGCTGAGGAAATTAGCAGACGCATCTTGGTCAGGAGGCAATGATCAGGAGACAAGACAACTGGTGGCATTTCCCCCCCTCCCCCTTCAGTCCTAGCAGGGAGGTAGAACCTAGTCACTCAGTAGAGGCAGAAGGATGGTACCTTCCCAAATCAGCTGGGACCAGCTCATGTTCTTTAGATTATCTAGCCAAAATCTAGAACCACACTGAAGCTCGAGAAAATGGGAACCCAACTAGAGAAGGTGAGAACCAACCAACCATCTCAGACTAAACTTGCTACTGAATGGCGTGTTCTGGTTTGAACATTCACCTACTGCAAAAGAGCAATAAAAATGGCCCATTTTGCTAAGTCACATTTCAGAAACTTCCCTAATGGTGGATTGCTTGCTGCTTTTTTCCCAGGAAAGTAGCAAGCACATCTGTTGTGTCTCGCTCGCTCCCCCCGCCGCAGCCGGGCCCCTCTTATCTCCTGCCAGACGCTGATAGTTCGCAAGAATGTCCTGGAATGCCTCCAGCCCCCAGCCCTGGCACCATGCCCGGACAGGCCGAGCAAGATGAAGGGCCTGACGTGCCTTCAGCCCCCAGTCCTGGCACCATGACCAGGCAAACGGAGCAACTAAACCCTTCCCCCACAGCATGTGAGCCTGAAGAATGTGAAGCCAGTCATGAGCTAAGATTACCAACAGCTGGAGACTGGAGAGATCCTCACTTCCGGAGAGTAGAGAGGCGACGTCAGCAAAAGGAAGGGAGGGGCAGGCCTGGATAAGTGCTGAGTCATGGAGCCACACCCCATGGCCTATATAAAGGATCTGCTTTCTGGCATTCTCTGAGTCAGGCAAAGTCTAACTTGGATTGCTGAAGTCACTTCATGGTCTCCTGCCTGCCTTGAGAACTCTGATAGGACTTTGGCAGAGCTGCAGAGGCACGCTTGATACGGACTTCCCCGACCCGGCCGTCAGCAGAGGAGTGGGACACGACAACGTCATTCTAACTCCACCTGTTTCTTCCTTGCTTTTGGGACCACAGCAAGTAGACAAAAGTAACAACGTGAGCCATAAAATGAATGTGCAATAATCACAGGGCAGCCTGGACATTCAGAGCTTGCATGATACGATGTGTCTTTCACAGATGAGAATATATGTAGCTCAGAGTTGAACTATGGAGTCCTTGGGCTTTATGAGCTTGGAGAGCAACAAGGAGTCCAGTATGTGTCTTCTTCAGAAAAGTTCTCCCAGATGAGATGTGACATGTAGCTGTCTTTTGAAGCCATTAGCAACTATAAATCCACTTCAGGAAAAATCCCTGAGATGTTGCCATCCAACCACTAACCTGGAAGCGTCAGATTTCAAAACTGCTTCACTGCCATAGTAGCATTTTCCGTCCCCGCCCCCAAGGCCATTCTCAACCTCCATCCCTATCACAACATTCTCTTCTGTTTTTATCTGCACTGGTTAGATGGGGAAGGGTGCAGCTGTTTCCATCTGAATGACATGTCTCCGAAGTAAACTGTCTTGTGCAGCTGCCTGTCATGTGCGGGCTTCTTTGCTCTGCTTTCCTGCCAGGAACTGTCCAAGGTCTCAGGCAGAGGAAATTCCTTACATCAGTTGCATTCCTTCCATCTTCTAAGCCAGGAATCTCTAACCTTGGCAACTTTAAAACTTATGGACATTGACTTCTAGAATTCCCCCATAGCTGACTGAAGAATTCTGGCAGTTGAAGCCCACAAGTTTTAAAGTTCCAAGAGTCCTGTAGCTGGAGATGCTGGGCCCTTTTCAGCCAAAATCTTGGTCCTACATTTCAGAGATGGGCCAACTTCCCCTAAAGGCTTTCACCCTTCCAGAGAGATTGCAAAGGCCCAGTCGCCCTCTCTAAGTGGACGGAATCCGAGGTGCAGCCTTTGTCAAAGGGAAATGCAAATAGCTAGATAGGTTCATTGCAAAAATGGTACCAAGGGATACTGGAAACAGCATTAATCATCCATGATTGCTGCCAAAGTAGGGGATGACTTTTGAACTTTTCCCAGAAATCTGTCTCAACTGGTCATGAAGCAATAAATAATAGAATAGAATAGAATAGAATAGAATTTTATTGGCCAAGTGTGATTGGACACACAAGGAATTTGTCTTGGTGCATATGCTCTCAGTGTACATAAAAGAAAAGATACCTTCATCAAGGTACAACATTTACAACACAATTGATGATCAATATATCAATATAAATCATAAGGATTGCCAGCAACAAGTTATAGTCATACAGTCATAAGTGGAAAGAGATTGGTGATGGGAACTATGAAACGATTAATAGTAGTGTAGATTCAGTAAATAGTCTGACAGTGTTGAGGGAATTATTTGTTTAGCAGAGTGATGGCCTTCGGGAAAAAACTGTTCTTGTGTCTAGTTGTTCTGGTGTGCAGTGCTCTATAGCGTCGTTTTGACGGTAGGAGTTGAAACAGTTTATGTCCAGGATGCGAGGGATCTGCAAATATTTTCACGGCCCTCTTCTTGATTCGTGCAAATAAACAAATAAATAAATAAATAAATACTAGTGAGAGAAGATGGCACAACAGAAATCCCAGCTTGCAATCTGAAACAACACAGTGACCTTTGAAGACTTAGGAAAGTTCACTAAGAAGCCATCTTATGGTGTTAGGCTAAGGTGTCAGGAACAAACTCCGTTCAACATAGTGAGACTCCCTTCCAAGTATTAGTCACTCACAGATTGCATTGTTATTGGGTCACATGAGTGTTTGGTGCAAAGAATTCCTATGTCGCCAGGACGAATGAGGAGTGGTCTCTTTCTCTTTCATCAGTGAATAAAGTCCAACCCTTTCTCACCCTTGAAGGATCATGGAAAAAGAGGCACCATCACTGCATGTAACTGAAAGACATATTGAACAGGAAACACACACTCACAGATGAATGCATTGAATAAAATCTGGCATTATTCACCCAAACGCTGAGCTCTGGGTTTGGAGTGTTACTGTGGAAACACTGGCATATAAAAAGAAAACAACTCATTAATTAAAGGAATTAAAAACTGATATGGAACGCTGGAAGCAAAGCGTGATAGGTTGCTCCCATATTTAACCCACAATGTGTTTTCGGGGTGGTGGATGAGATGTGCTCCTTTAAAAGCTCTTGGTCTGGAGTTGAATGAGAAGATTAACATCTACTCATCATGCTTTGGAATACAAGACATTGAGATTCAAGGACTGGAACAGCCCTTGTGCACTTTCTTTTCTGCAAAATAAATAAATAAATAAAAATGACCCAATGAACTGATTCCAAGGCGTGAAATTTGCCCCTAAGAATGTCAGCCATTGTGGAGAGCCAGGGAGAAAACCTTGAAGCAGAAACTGTGATGTAAGGAGAGGAGGAGAACATCCTTTGGGCCAATCCCGAGGTGACCTTGAGCCACATGTCTCGCACACGTGGTTCCACTCAGAATGAGGAGACAGCCCACAACCGTGGTGTGTAATTGTGAAAGGAAATACTGGATACGTTTCTCATATCTTTTCTTCATCTGCAAGAGAAATTATGGCTCTAGATCTGAGGAAATTAGCAGACAAATGAAGTGCTTCTGATCAGGCTACACTTAGGACTTCATCAGCATTCAAGGCAGATTTATCACAGCAAGTACAAGAGAAAGAAGAATGGAGACCAGGAAGAACAGGAGAGAAGTCAAGAGGAAATACAGATCTGCTCCTTCTTCCACCTTATTTTGTCACCGCAGGAAAGTGTTGCCCAATTATAATTATTCTGTTAGACGACCTTGAGCTGTGCTGAAGAAGATCTCCCAACTTTCAAGCTTCTTCCTCATGACCACAAAGCCATCTGGCACTTTCACCTCAGATCTAGCAAAATGCATTTGGGTGGCCTGGAAGTGGTGCCTGAAGGAAGGTTTTCAAGGGGGGTGAGTGGGAGAAAGTTCCGGATGGTGAGACACATAGAAGCAGAACTGGGGAATGGAAGGAAGAGAACAGACACAAAATTGGAAGGAAAAAAATCCTATGGATGCCGTTTTTGATCAGAATGTATCAGGATCTTGGAGGTGAACAGGAGAACATTTCATTCTTCCTTTCAACTTCCCTCTTTCACACAAAGATAAGGGGAAATGGTTTTTTACTGACTAGCTACCTAGAAGCAAACGCTTGTCAAGGCTTCTCTAAAGACTTCAGGGGCTTCCTGACAGCTTCTGTAACATCCGTTGTCGTCGTTTCCACCACCACTTTTCCAGCAGTGGATATTTCCCTGCTTTAGGACATGCATGACCACTGAAAGGGAGCTGACTGGTCATTTCCCATTTCCCTGGACCGCATGTTCTGAATCATGGGGACAGGAGCCCTGTCTAAATTGTGGAGGACTGGCTGATGGTTTCAAGGTAGCAGTTCTCTAATAACATGGTGGAATGGCAAAGTATGGTACATGAGAAGAACGAAGCTTTTGGCCTTTTCCTCCGAAGAACCTCACAACCGTCTCTTTCACCTAATCAAGGCCAACTTTGGCATCACAGTATCTTCCCAATAAATGTCAATCTTTTTTGTTGTTTGTTTCCTTCCAAATATTTGCAGATTTGCAGATTATTCTGAGATGGCCACTCTTGTTGACATAGGTGTAGAATTTTAGGATGCAGCAGGTGCCTTCAGTTGCTCAGCCTAATGACCCAGGTAAGGCCCCTTTGTTTGACTTCCGCCAACAGATGATGAGTTGCCACAGCCTGACTATGCTCAGAAACAAGATTAGAATTTGAGATATTTGTGCCATGAGAAGGATCTGATTCCCTTTGAAGTCCAGAATGCTAATCTGGCCATTCAGGTAGCTGAAGTGGGAGAACCAGGTAGGGTGGGAATGGGGGGCAGGTTTGCTTCATCAGATCCAGCCCCTTCCTCTAGGACGGTGATGGCTAACTTTTTTGCAATCGCATTCCAAAAGCAGGGGGGGAGCATGGGGGGCGGTGCACACACACATAATTTTATGTGCCCCCCCCGCGCATGCATGCGCAACCCACCAGCACTTCCCCTGCTTTTGGCACACGATGGCAAGGTGGGCATGATAGGCCTGTTTTTCGCTCTCCGCAGGCTCCAGAGCCTTTCTAGGAGTCTGGGGAGGGTGAAAACAGCCTTCCCCACCCCCTGGAGGCCCTCCGGAGGCTAGAAATGGCTCATTTGGTGACTTCCAGTGGGCCCAGAAGGCCCGAAAATGAACTGGCTGATGCATGCATGCCACTGGAGCTGAGCTCACATGCCCACCAATATGGTTCCACGTGCCACCTGTGGGACGCATGCCATAGGTTCACCATCACAGCTGTAGGACAAGGGGTTCCCCCTACCCAGCACAAAATAGAGGCTGTAATCTTTTTTTCGCCAAAGGGCCACTCTTGCCATAGAATTGTTCTTCCCTGCAGCGCCTGCCCCCCTGCTTAGGAGAGCACAAGAAACTCTCAGCCAAGGTTTCTCCTTTTTTTTAATTGAATAATGTAAACATGATTGATTTTTCTTGCTGGTTGGAAATGAAGCCCAAATCTCAGTCAGCTCATAAATGATTAGGAGAAAATAGGCTTCCTGGGCAGAGACCGATAGGTGCCAGCAGCAGCTTCCTCCGAAAGGATAGAAGAGAGCCTGTGCCCTGGAAGAGCCAAAAGGCAGAGTGATGGAAGAGCTATGCTAATGAGGTAGATAATTGTTGGATTATTTACTGGAGAGCTAGCTCAAAAATTTCTGTTTCAGCCTTTGAAATCTGCAATGTGGCCAGGCAGATGGCAGAACCAGAACTGCTACTTATTTAATCCCTTTTCACGGCATAGAAAATACTCCGTTCCTAGTCTCAGGTCTTCCAGGTGTTCGGAAAAAATCCAACAGTTTTCTGGACGGCTTCCTCAATTGGGGCCCCCCACAGACTTTGGATTTGGTTCCCATCAGCCCAAGACGACCAAGTTGCAGTGCCTGTTCTGTGCCCACCCAAACTCTCACCTCCAAAGAAAGCCCCTCCCCCTCTTCCCAAGACTTCTCCCTGGGGGCAGCCCCCTCCCTAGGAGTGCTTGAAAAACAAATTGCGGCTCCAAACAGAAACAACAACAAAAACGAAATTAAAATCCAGAGAAGCAATCTCTGGTTAAGAGCTATTTGCATAATTTGACATAATTTGTTAGGCAGCATTGGGGGGGTGAGAACAAGAGTTCTGTTGGGGGGAGGGCTGCACAATGCTTAATGCAGCAATTAGGTGATTACATTTGTCAGTTTTTTTTAATTAGAATAAATATGAGTCAGGTGAAGAAAGGATTTTGTGGACTCTCTCCCTTTCTTTCTCCGACTTACGTTTTCCCTTCAAGAAAGCAAAATAAATAAGCTGTAACAAAAAATTGATAATTCTTCTCTTCCCTTAATATCAGGAAGGAGATTTGGAATTAAAATAAAGGGCCAGAAAAGGGTGGGTCTTTTTTTTTCTTTTTCTCTTTTTAAAAACATGAACATAACTATCAGTTTTAGTAGATTTTATATTTGGCTTTTTAATTGTTCAGTCTAATTCTCTAAGGCAGCCTAACTCTTCCTCAAGTGTTTAACAGGGAGCCATCTTGAGAATTTTGGGGCTTTGAATCCCCAGCATTTTTGCCCCTTCTTCCTCCTCTGGGCCAGGAGAATCCTTGGACACAGTCCAGGGAATTTCTTCTTCCATCATTCCAGAATCACATCAGATACCTGTACAATTAGCACTGGGGCCCCCCAAGGCTGTGTGGTCTCCCCACTTCTCTTCTCTCTGTATACCAACGACTGCATCTCCAACGATCCATCTGTTAAACTACTGAAGTTCGCAGATGACACAACAGTGATTGGTCTCATTCGAGACAATGATGAATCTGCATACAGACAGGAGGTTGAACAACTAGCCTTGTGGTGTGACCAAAACAATCTGGAACTGAACACACTCAAAACTGTAGAAATGGTGGTAGACTTTAGGAGAAACCCTTCCATACTTCCACCTCTCACAATACTTGACAACACAGTATCAACAGTAGAAACCTTGAAATTTCTAGGTTCTACCATATTGCAAGATCTAAAATGGACAGCTAACATCAAAAACGTCATCAAAAAAACACAACAAAGAATGTTCTTTCTGCGCCAACTCAGAAAATTCAAATTGCCCAAGGAGATGCTGATCCAGTTCTACAGAGGAATTATTGAGTCTGTCATCTGTACCACTATAACTGTCTGGTTTGGTTCTGCAACCCAACAAGACAGACACAGACTTCAGAGGATCATTAGAACTGCAGAAAAGGGCGAAAGATTTATACGATCTTATGTATAGCACAAGGGTGGAAAAATGTATTTTCTTTTTTGTTTGTTTGTTTGTTTGTAATGTTAAAAAATTTAAAAAAAAAAAAAAGAACTGCAGGAAAAACCATGGCTACCAACATGCCTTCCATTGAGAACCTGTATACTGCACAAGTCAAAAAGAGGGCTGTGAAAATATTTACAGATCCCTCACATCCTGGACATAAACTGTTTCAACTCCTACCCTCAAAACGACGCTATAGAGCATTGCACACCAGAACAATTACACACAAGAACAGTTTTTCCCGAAGGCCATCACTCTGCTAAACAAATAATTCCCTCAACACTTTCAAACTATTTATTAAATCTGTACTACTATTAATCTTCTCATCGTTCCCATCACCCATCTCCTTCTATTTATGACTGTAACTTTATTGCTTGTATCCTTATGATTTATATTGATATTGTTTCCTGATTGCTTATTTGTACCCTATGAATATCATTAAGTGTTGTACCTTATGATTCTTGATGAATGTATCTTTTCTTTTATGTACACTGAGAGCATATGCACCAAAAGACAAATTCCTTGTCTGTCCAATCACACTTGGCCAATAAAAAATTCTGTTCTATTCTATTCTATTCATATTCTGAGGAGCTGGGAGAAGGATCCAGCCTGGTCCTCCAACGTGGCCATGATCGGTCTAAGCTCATGTATTCTATGGGTTGTCCATGTGAAAGACATATTCCTTTCCACCAGCAATGTGTCCCATTCAAGGTTGGTTGCTTTTTTTCTTCATGATACAAGCAGACTCAAAAAGATATGACAAGTGTAAAGGTAGCATCTGATTGTCTAAGAGAGGCTCAGCAGTGCTGCTGTTTGTAGCTGGGCTGTGAGAAGACGTTCCACAGAAAAGTAGCCCCCAATCCTTTCTAAATCCACATCACATTGCACCAAGCGCTCCAGTGACAATGCTGACTTGATCCAGGGTCCCAACTGATCCATGGTATCATTGATCAACGGCTTCTGAGTTTTTGTAATCCCTATTTACAAATCTCAGTGTTTGTAATCTTTTCCAATTCCTGGCCTTCACAATTATTGTATCTCAGAACAACTGCGTCAATAAATTAAACGCAGGCTCTTTTCAATGACAATATCAGTTTCCGATGTATTATGTTCCAGGTGTCTCTCGGTCTGAATTTTGAAATCCCATAAAACGTTTCCTCTGTCATTTTCAATAACATTATCTGCGCTTTCAGTAATTCTTATTGACAATTAATCCGTACCTTTTGCATAAATGCCAAAGTAATACCTTCCCAGCGTGATTGAGCCTTTTTTTCCCTTTTTTTTTTTTGAGTAATCAGTCTGTGTGATTTTGCTGCATCCAGTTATTATACGGTCAACAGTTTCATCCTTATCTCAGCTCAATCGGCATTTATTATCCAAACCGGTATTTTCTATTTTTGCCCCGATGACATTTGTGCACAGTGCTTGTTGCCTTTTTTAACGTTCCATTCTTAAACCACTGCCATGTTCCGATGTCCAATTTTCAGTGCCTTTCAAAAAATGCCCATGGAGTGCTTTGGTTTTCCAATTTCCTAATCTCATTTCAAGCTGTTGCTTTTTATAGTCATATTTAAATTCCATTTTTGCAAATAGCTCTTCTCACTAAATTTATTTCAAGAAAGTTTCTTTACTTATAGATGATGATGATGATTCTTTAACAACAATGTGAAACCACAGTTGCTAGTTCTTTAACTTGTCTTGTCCTTCATTCACATCAAGTTCTTCCCAAGAATCGGGGATGCCGTAATAATGGCTCGGCGGAGTATATGTGAGAATCGAAGCATTGTGGCCTTTTGCAATTGACAAATGGCAATTTCGTTGATGCACAGATTTTCTAACTGCTGTCCAAGATTTTTTGGTTTGGCCCCCAGAGTGCTGATAGCTGCTGGGACGATTGTGGCCAGTTTATGCCATAACTTTTCAACTTTGATTTTCCGATCAAGGAACTTTCTGATCTTCTTCAATTCTTTATCTTTTATTCAACTACCCCCTGGTATTACCTACCACATCAGTTATCCACACTTCCTTCTTTTCAAACCACGGTTAAATCTGGTGTGTGATGAGCCAAGACTTTTATCAGTTTGTGTTTAGAAATCCCACAATCTTTAAATTTGCTCATTTTCAACTCTTAAGTTCCTGCTTACTGACACTTGATAATTTTTTACAGATGTTCCAGCAAAACATTTTGGTGACTGTGTTATGTCTTGTTTATTATAATTATTGTGGCATTAGTATTAAACATGTGATCTATGGTCCTAAGAGAAGGCTGCACGTAATGAAGGGTTTCCATTTGAAGGAGGGCTTTGCACTGGAAAGAGAGGAGGAGAGAGGGGTTGGGTTTCCTTTGAGGCAGCTCATTCCTTGATTAAGTGTAAAAACAGAGGAGATACAAAATCACGGCACCTGTTTCAACCCGAAGCTTTGGGAAGCCTGCATTATTTGCATTCCTGCAGTGTCCCCGTGTGCCTGCTGTGGAGGTTACTGGCATCTGCTGGTAGCGGCCTCAGACAGCCTGCCAACAGCAGCTCGCTTGTCTGGGAAAGGGACCACAGCACATCTGGCATGGCCTCACGGTTTCATCTGATAGGATGCTCTTGGAGGTCGAACTCACAACTGCGTCTCATAAGCTTTGTGTGGGAACGCTGAAGAGGCAGAGAGCAGAACCTGAGGTCCACTTCCTTTCTGAAGGCGACTGCAGGAAGGGAAGTCTTTGGCTTGCAATGGTCTCATGTTTGGGGTTTATTTAAGAGATTTGGGTTTCTAGCTCCATGGATTTGGAGAGCCTCTGCTTTCTCAGTAGTTTTGCTTCCAGTTCATGTCTCTGACCCTGAACCTTCTTGCTACAAGTTGGGGCTCTCCATAAAAAGCTTAGGGAATCCGTTCACCTTTCCTGGAAGTAGCCAAAAAATAAAGTTTTCCATCGTCTGGAAAAAAAAGGGAGGACCTCAAGAGGGCAATGATTATTTCTTACATTAAACTGTTCTGGGAAAGTCAGTTAGAAACACACACACACACACACTAATGACAATGTGGCCTACCAACTTCTTACTTGTCCCCCCTTTTGTCCCCCCAGTGGAGTTACTTGTTCTTTTTAGGAGACACTAAGGGGGAGTCACTGCCCAACTCCCTTTGCACAGCCGGTGGTGGTGGTGGCTTTTGAAGAGAAAAGCTCCTGCCTTCCCCTCAGGAACGTTAGAACGTTAGTTCTGCCAGCAGTGTCTCTCTAACTGGGGGAGAGGCCATCAGGGTCTTTGTCCTCCTAGTTTGAGAAGGAAGGAGAAGACCAAAGTTGCCTCAGAATGGCTCTCGCGATGGCCTGAGGCTGGCTGATGGCGGCAAGGCTGAGGAGCATCTGGGCTGCTTGGTTCCTCTTGAGGTGGGGTGGGAGTAATATCTCCCTTTGGAGACTGAGCAGCCCAGAAGACCCACCCCTCACTCCTCTTTGCCTACTCAGAGAGATCTCTTCTCCCACTCCTCTTCCCTCACCCATCCTAAGAAGCCGCCCCTCCCTCAACCTCGCTGTCACTCTGCAATTCTAATTTCTTTAAACATTGGAAAAGCTTATTAACCTCTGATGAGTTTAACATATGGCAGAGCCCGTCTTCCTTTCTGCACCGTAATTATGAGGCACACGGTAATAGGCCTGTCTTTTAAGCCACGGCATCTTGCTTTTTGCTAACATTACAACCTATTAAGAAGCTACATTAAATGCATGTAAAGTGTGTGCAGTGTGTGTGTGTGTGTGTGTGTGTGTGTGTGTGTGAACGTATGCATGCATGCGTTAGGATACACATACACGACACCAATACTCCAGAGCGCCCAACTAATCTGGAGAGCATATTTAAGTCACGGTTGTGATATTTGGGGGTCAGGCTCCCCCTGCTGTGCATGCTGGCCAGTGGCCAAGCCATCCATCAAGCTGTACTCATTAATCCATGAATTCATTACATACACACAGGTACACATATACCGGCATATCTGCTGAGATCTGGATCCAGCCAACATTTTTCCAGGGATGCTCAACTTGCAAGAAGGAGCACTCCATGGCCAGAGGCCCCAGAACTGGGAGCTGTGACTACTTCTCATCTGCTGCTGCTGAGCCTCTTTGTGGCTCCCTTCTCTGGGTGGGGGCAGAACAATTGCAGCCTGGGGGGGGAGCGCTTTTTTCTCCTAAAACCAGGCAATTGCTCTGACAGTTTAACCAGTAACTCTTGTCAATACTGGTAGAAGAGCTTGTCCAAGACAATGGGAGAATCTTGTACTTGCAAGATTCTGTTAATGCAGCCTCACAATAAAATGGAAGTAGCTCACCTGGCATGTTTCCTGCCTGGTCTACCTGGCTTTATGTACTTCAAAGGATTTCTAAAATGAAGGGGCCACCTCCGTTTTATCCACCTCAGAGACATCTCATTGGTTCCCTCCGCTCTGACTGAAGCCTCTCCAGATCCATCTCCACCGTCCAAAGAACGGGCACGTCCTACCAAGCACTCTAAAATGGGCCATGCTGGGCTAATGTGGGTTAAGAGTCACCTTGGATTCGGTTTCAGCTCCCCAAAGCAGGAGCACCTCCTAGCTCAGCAGTGCAGGCTGTAATACTGAAAATGATTTTAAATTTGAGAAATTGGCACGTTGTGATCCAACAAGGCAATTTCTGAATTGCTCCATGCAGCTGCGAGGCCTCTGACAAGACACTCCTTGCATCCTAAACAACAGGGAGGAGAGCCTGTTGCTGTCACGGAGCTGGGGATGGCAGCCAGGTGTCCTACCCACCCCAGATGCATAACCTCCTGTGGATGCTGGCAGGAAGCACTTCAGTCTTTGCTCGGTTGTGGAGGAAAAGGCCTCCTCTGATCCATTGCAATCTGAACTAGAAGATCAGGATTTGTAAAGTCCTCTAGAGATTCTGTTCACGGTCAGGAACAACTCAGTCCTCCACCTACAGAGGCGCAGCAGTGCAAAACTTTGCCACTTTGGGGGAGGGGCATTCACTGTTCCGTTTCCAGCCCTTTGGGGTGCAGTGAGGCTTCTTGCGTGGGGTCCCCCAGAAACTGTGCCCTGCCTTTTCCCTGTGACCAGCTTGCCCAAGTGGGAGGCAGCAATGGAGAAATGGCACCATCCTGTGGGAGGAAAGAGATGAGCTTGTCCTGTGCCTGAGCCTGGTTCCTGGACCCCTAGATACATCCCATCAAGCAGGGAGAATATTTGTGAGTGGGAGACCTGGCTGCGTAAGAGCTGAGGACCATCCAAGCCATGGTCGTCATCAGGATGCTTCCCTGAAGTCCATATGCAGCATGGAGAACCCTCATCCCTTTTGCAGTTCCTCTGTGGTGGAAGAGGACACCTATAGGGGACATGAGTGCTCCACCTCCGGAGGGCTTTCAAAGGTGAGATGCTGCCCCTTGAAAATGGTGTAATTGGGGTAGAAGATTGGAGTAGATGTTCCTTGTGAACTTTTGTTGTGGTCTGCCAGCAGCCTGCAGAGCTGGCAACTAAGTCAGACAGCGATGAGGCTGAGGACGAACGTGGGCCAGTCCTGGAAGCTGGGGAAGGCCCGGATGAGGGTTCTGCGTCGGAGGCAGAGATGGGGCCAGGGCCATCGAGGAGTGAGGTGCGGACTCCAGAGCCTCCAGAGGCTGACAGTAGTGAGGCAGAGGAACAGGAGGAGCCTGTTCCTAATGCACGCATGAGAAGAGCTGCCAGAAGGCAAGAGCAGCTAAAGTAAAGAGGTAGACTCGGGAGTAGGGCCAAGAGATAATTGGCCCCTCCCATAAGGCTTAAAAGACCAGCAACGGTGTTTGGGCTCTTTGCCGGAAAACAGTGTTGATAGCTTCCTCTTCTTGCATTCATTTTGTACCGGTGTCTTCTGAACTTTTGCCAAGAAAGGCCTTTGGCAGTTTGCCTAATTGGACCAAGGTTGGTGATAAGACTGAGGAATTTGCTTTAATTTAGTTGAACTATGCAAGGATGAAGTAATTCTCAGCTGTTCGAATAAAGTTTGTTTGTTTTTATACTGACTGAGTTTCCTACTACCTACTTGGGCCTGGGTCACAACACCTTTCCCATCGCCAATGTTCTGTGATTTTACCCTGCAGAGTAACTGTGGAGTCTGCATTGTAATGGGAAAGTCCCCAGACTTCCCGAGTCAGAACCATCATCCAAGGATGAGTCTTCCCTTAGAGCCGTGAAAGCAAACAGGAATGGAGAGCCATCATCTTGTGTATGGTGGCAGTTTTTAAAGGCTGCTGTGGCAGAGTCAGGGGAAAAAAAGGCAGCTGCGATTGGCCCTGCCTTCCTTCCACCCCAAAAGCCCAAACTGTGCTTCCCCTGTGTGTTTCTCGATTAGATTCATCTGCAGAAAGCAGCTGAATTTTGTTGCGTGGCAATAGCATTGATTGCTGTTTACTAATGTCTGCACAGTTAAAGCCATGGTGACAGCCAAACCTGCAGCCTGAATTCTTCTTCCACGGCTCTGATTTGTTCTTTGGGACACCTCTTCTGAAAGCTTATTGGGAAAATATGGACTCAGGAGCACTGGACAAGGGTCCCTTCCTATCACCAGTCCCTGTTTCCTACCTGTTGGGAAACACTCAGCCAGGCAAGGAGGAAGTATCTAGAGGGGAATTAACCTAGAATCCTGGCCCAGAAGCAGCACCCAAACCCAAACCCAAACCTCTACCCCAGACCCCTACCCCGAGATCCATGGAATCTGATCTATCTGTCCCCAAGGCAAGCAATATGGGAAGATTCCTGTATTACAGGCAGAGTACAATAAAGTAATTAGCTTGAACTCTATACGTGTTGATCTGGTTTCTTGCACCTGACACTGCCACCCCATTGAACAGCCCCCCACAAGGCTCTTTGGAGATCCTAGAACAGACACCAACCCTCCCTCCCTCCCTCCCTCCCTCCCTCCCTGCAAGATCCCTTCCAGCTCAATTCTGATTTAATTAACCCTCCATGTTTCATAGGTTGCAATCCTGGAATCAGTTGCAAAAAAGTGGGCCAGTCCTGAAGCTTGGAGAAGGGGCCAGACAGGGGCCATTTGGTCGAGGTAATGCAAGGCTGGAGGAAAGAACCGGTTGAGGATCCTGGACAGCAACAGCCTTGCTCAGACCAGGATCCAGGACCTTGGCAGAAATCCTGGAAGGATCAGCATCTCTGGAAGTCTGTGAGAGATGGCGTTGGTGTTTAAGAGAATGTGCCCTTTGGAAAAGGTTCTTAAAGAGCTCAGCCGATAAGCCCATAATCTTCCTTCCTTGCGTTTACATGCACACCCAGAGACACGCTGCACGGGCTAAGCTCAGGGCGAAGGAGCAAGTCGATACAGGTGATCTTCCAAACACTTCCAGGGGTCACACAGCTTGACAGGATCAGCAGCCCTTTGAAGAACCTGTTGGCAGAAGAACTGTAGCGTGCCTGCCTGCCTGTCTTTCTACTGTCCCCACACACATCCACCTTTGCCTTGGCCCCCTGCCACTGCTCTGGTCAGCCTCCCAGCAGCCTAAGAGGCTGCCCACCTACCCCCCGAAAGGCTCGAGGTGCAACTGATGGGCGATGAGGAGATTGCAACTTGGGACGGCCGTAATCACACCAGACTGAGCAGCTTAAATACCACCAGACAGAATATTACTCAAATTAAAATGAGGCTTTAAAATGTCGTTATTTGTGTCATTATTAATAGCTCTTAATTGTGTTCTCTAATTATCATGAAATTATGTTGGTATTAATAACCACGTCAAAGCTGCCTTGGGAACTGAAGAACCTCCTCAAACATTGTGCCATATGTCAGTTCCCGAAACGTGAAATGGAAAGGTGGGCAGGGGTAGGGGCTTCCGGTAGAGCAAAATGAAGCAGACGAGCAGGATCCATTGCAAAGAAATGCAGGCCCCCAAAGCAAAGGGGAGGGGGGGAGTCCCCGTGTCTCCTCTCCATGTGGGTTGGTGGACACAAAGGCCACCTGGGTGAGCTTCTCTAAGAGGGGGCTGAGTGCCAGCAGATGCCCCCAGGTGCATCGCTCCACATCCCTTGTGCAACTCCATCCAGGAATGGAAAGGGGGAGCAGGGAATCCTTGTTGGCCAAGTCTCCTTCGTTCACTTGGAAGAGCCAAAGGGCATCCACCCTTCTGCCTTTCACTGCTCCCATGGGGCCCATGGTGTCAGGGAACAAAGGAAATGTCTTTTTCAAATATTTTGGCAGTAGCTGTTACTTTTCCTGACAAGCAGCATCTCCAGACTGGAACAAGAGCAGAGCAGGCTCCGATGATGTGGCTGTCCGGAGGAAACAGTGGCCAAAATTGCAAAGTAATTGCAGGACACCAAGTGGAGCCACCGGGGTGAATAAATTGTGGCAAAGGGAGAAAATATTTTACATAATGAACTGTTTTGCTCTTTAATACAGTTCCCCAATTTTCTGGCGACGACTCAGATCCAGTCTGTCGATGTTAAAGACACCTCCTGCTTTTCCTCTTAAGCCAAGAACGGTGCAAGCTCTTAATGATGGCTGTTCCCAAGGTGGGAAGTTCAGATCTGGGGATCTGGGTAAGATTTGATGGCTTTTCCATCCGCATGAAGAAAGAGCTCGTTGAGCTGAACAAGAGAGCTCTGCTGTCACGTTTCCCCTCCTACCTCACTCCCACTCTGCCCTGTGAGCCGGTTCGGCTGGTGTTACTTAGAACTCAATAAAAGAGGAAGTTTAATTGGGTTAGAAAGAGAGTTGGCAAGGCAGGCACAGAATAGTCTTTAATAAGATCAAACTGGGGAAACTTTTAACAATGAGAGACAAAGGCCAAGGGTGCCCTGAGCCATCTCTCTCTCTCTCTCTCTCAGCTTAAAGGCCTCCAAGGTTTGCAGATAGACTTATTATTTATTTATTACTTATCTCCAAGATTTGCAGAGAGGCTTATTCATTTATTTATTATTACATGAGGTTGAGCTTTGGAAACTAAAGAGGAGAAGTTGTAAACAATTGAAGGATTTATGGTAGCAGGCTATCTGGGTCTTTGTGTCACAATTCTCAAATATTCTATTTTTGGGGGCTTCCCCAAAGTCACAGATGATTAATAGCTAAGAAATATCATAGATGTCCTGTATGATATCTACCATCAAAAAAAACAAACAAACCACAAGGCAGAAGTTCCTGAAAGGTAACTGAATGTGCATAGTCAATCCAGGAATTTGTCTCTTCTTTCAACTTTCTGAAACTCATCAGCCAATATTCCCTGTAATACTATGGAACTCTTTGTAACATGAAGAGTTAACAGCATCTCCAAAGATCTGCAGAGCTCTCCAGAAACTTGGAAAAAACTTTCTTCTCCTCTTCCTCCTCTTCATCTACCTCCAGTCACCCCTTTAGCTCTAGAGTGTCTGGTCATTTCCAGCCCAACCCAGCCCAACTCAAGTCATCAACTCAATTCAGATTGTCAAGTCAATCTGTGTAAACAAAACATAAAGCCCAAGGAGCTGCTGATATAGTTCTACAGCGGAATTATTGAGTCTGTCATCTGTACATCCATAACTGTCTGATTTGGTTCTGCAACCCAACAAGACAGATACAGACTTCATAATTAGAACTGCAAAAAAAGCAATTGCTATCAACCTGCCTTCCATTGAGAACCTATATACCTATTTATGAATTAAAAAGAGGGCTGTGGAAATATTTACAGACCTCTCACATCCTGGACATAAATTGTTTCAACTCCTACCCTCAAAATGACGCTATAGAGCACTGCACACCAGAACAACTAGACACAAGGACAGTTTTTTCCCGAATGCCATCACTCTGCTAAACAAATAATTCCCTCAATACTGTCAAACTATTTACTAAGTCTGCACTACTATTAATCTTCTCATCGTTCCCACCACCCATCTCCTTCCACTTATGACTGCATGACTGTAACCTTGTTGCTTGTATCCTTACGATTTATAGTGATATTGTTTCCTGATTGCTTATTTGTACCCTATGACTATCATGAAGTGTTGTACCTTATGATTCTTGATGAATGTATCTTTTCTTTTATGTACACTGAGAGCGTATGCACCAAAGACAAATTCCTTGTGTGTCCAATCACACTTGGCCAATAAAGAATTCTATTCTATTCTATTCTAAAGTGAATCGATGTATTAATTCTAATCAGTTCACAAAAAAACCCCAAAGCTTTTCTGAGCTATTGAATCTATTCGATTTCATAGCATCCAATTTGAAGCAGTCCAGATTGTTGATTTAATTTTAGAGAGGATTCTTGATCTGGAGTCTTGGAATCATTTCTGAGTGAAATCCTTGGCCTGGCTCTTTGTGCAGCCCACCCCCACCCCCCCCTTCTAGAGTAGCTCTCCCCCATTAGCTGTTCACCCCCACCACCCCCATCTGTTTGGAGGAAGAAGAAAAACCAGGATGGCATTCAGGCTCCTGCCCGTAATCCCTAGATGAGAAGCAAAGGAGAACCTCCTAAGCAGCTTAGGAGGACATGTTTCAACCGAGAGATGCTCAGGGAGGGAAAACAGGAGGAAACCATCTGCAGCAGCCAAATTTTGAGGAAGTGCAGTTAAAATGAATTTCATTCTTGCTCGCTCTTTTTTATTAGAGTTGCCTGCTCCAAAGCGGAAAAGCAGCAGCTCTGAATGTAGGTTAAAGTTTTTCATTTCTTGCCTCTCAGAAGATGCCAGAATAAGTCTTACAGCCCCAGAAAGACATTCTTTGTTTCAGAAGACTTCCAGGGATGAGGAAGACCCCCGCCAAGGCTTTTACCCTGCAGCCACGGATGCTACAGGGATCCGGGTGCCAGTCCCACCACTGTACCTTCCTTCCTTCCTTCCTTCCTTTGCTTCCCACCCAAAATCCACTAAGGAAGACACAACAGCTGTCTGCTTCCTTTGCACTGATAACGCAAACTAGTCCAATTAGGGAGAAATTAAAAAATAAATAAATTTGATTTTGATTCTGTTGCAATTCTAGACCATCTGAAAGCTGCAATTCCTTGCTTGGAGTGCAAATGAGTTAAAATGCGTAACATGAAATGTAGCGATGTAAAATTATTAATGAAAATAGCCCAATAGCGATAGTGAAACCAAACAACGCCCAGCGTACGAGTTCATTGCTCTTCTCTGAGCCCGGATAGATCTTCCTTCTTTCATGCCAATCCTCTCCTGCATTTTTCACCACCTTGGTTGTGGCCCAGGGCAGGTACCTGGTTGGAAGCCAGTGGGAAGCAATGAGGAGGGGGTGGCAGGTGAGTCTGCCTTCTGCCTTGGGACCAAGGCATGGAGGAGCTCACCTTGTCTTCCTTCTCATCGGGTGGAGCCGATAAAGAAAGGGACAGGAGGGTGAATATAAGGAAACTTTTAAAAGCAATGCCCAAAACCAAGCAGCAGGCAGTGGTTTCCAGAGAAGGTTGTTTTCCGCCAAGCACTGAATTTCCGAGTGGGAAAGGAGCCTTTTCTTTCCTAGAGTTGGGATTCCTACCACTTGGAACCTGCTGCTTGCAAATGGCTCCATGGAATCAGCAGGGGCGTCTTTTGCTGTGTGCGAAAACTCGCAATCTGTGGCACCTCTGTGGGCAAGGCAGCTTTTGTTGCCTGTCCTCCAACACGCCAGGCAGCAAAAGGAGGGGGTAGCTCGGAGGGGTAGATTTGGCATGGGCGGGAGGCCTCCTGGAGAGTCTCGGTGCCTTTCTAAGGTGGGCGCCATTTGCACACACAGTGAAGGAGCAGAACTGGTGAGAAAGCAGAATCCAAGGCGGCAAAGCAAAGCTGCTGTGCCCCTCTGCCCCTTCGCCCTGCTCCAGCCTTTCTCTGCAGAAAGGGAGGGGTCCGGTTTCAGCCCCCCTCTGGAGGCAGACAGCAGAGTTGGCAATGCAAAAGATTTCTAGTTTGAAAACTGCTGAGAGGACCAGCTTTCCTTCTCCAACAGATTGGGGGGTCTTAGAAGGTTGTGCCTTCTCTCCTTGCCACCCCTTCATTTTGCAATGGGAGGAGTGTGCCTCCTCCTGCCCACTTTCTGCCATTCTCTGAAGGGCCCTTGTGGGGACCTTGCCCGTCAGGTGCCAGCCATGGTCAGTGTCTTTCCAAGATGACCCTGAGTGAGGTTCCAGGTTGGGGACCCACGTGCCACCCTCCTGATCACCCACAGACTCTTCAGATTGGGAGAAAAGAGCCAATGGCTCAATCAATACCTCGGGGGGAGGGAGGCTGATGCTCAGCCTCAGCAGCCATGTTGGACAGGTAAGGGCAGGGCACACCTGCACTCCCAGGAAGTGATGCCCAAGTCCCCTTCCCTTTCAGTTTGCCTTCTTCCAGGAAGGCTGGCCTTTCCGTGAGGCTGTCCAAGCCAAAGATCTGGGCTCAAAGGGCGGAACACCCCGCCCTGCAAAACAGGGGTGAGGCCAGGCAGAGAAAGGTGAGATCAAACCAACCTGATTTATGTTCATTAAACTCCCATTCTATTAAAAAGATATAGATAAGCAAACTGATAGCTATGTAAGAAAATGGTATAGTCAGAATATTGTACTTGTGGAAAAAAATGTAACAGATTAAATGAAAATGAAGATAGAAGAAGCAACAAAAAGAAGAAGTCAAGGAGAAAACACCGAGATGTCACATGGAAGGAATGACTGATGTATTAAATGTTTGTTTGTGTATAAAATAAAATAAAATATTCAAAAAACCCCTCCCATTCTATTAAAGAAAAGTGGCCGGTTGTCCATAGGAATAGACATGAAAGTATTCCCATCCCCCAGGACAGCAGGACCAGCAGAATTGTTCAGAGCTTTGGGATCCTCCACTGTCCGTCCTCCGGTTGCTTTTCTGGAAAAAGTCCCTCTTGCTGCCCAGGAGATTTCTGCCTGGCACCGATGGGCAAGAGGCTAAGCAGACCCTAACTGAGTGCCTCCCACTCCTCTCAAAGTGCATTTCCAGTATTTTTAATATGGATTCCCCTGCTTGAAAATGAAGTCAAATTGATTTGGAGTGGGGAGGTCGAGAGGCAGCCCGAAGTCCAGCAGGGGCAGCCCCCCCTCGCCTGCTGCTCTCCCTGCTCTCCTGATTGGGGGGGGGGGTCTTCTCCTCCTCCATCACCTCTCTTTCCCTCAAAGACCCCCGTGCCAAAATTCTGTTTCAGAAGCCCCTCTTTCTTTCTTTCTTTCTTTCTTTCTTTCTTTCTTTCTTTCTTTCTTTCTTTCTTTCCCAGTGCTGTTCCACCTCTCATTTTTCAGACCTCTTTTTCTGTGTTTTAATCTCTCCTAGCCTCTCCCCCCCCCCCGAGTACACTTCTCTTCTTCCCCTTATAAATTTGGTCTTTCTTGCCTGCTTATCATATTTCCTACCGGATTGGGTGTTTAATTAAAATCATAATTAAAATTGATCTCCTCATTAGCATGCACCTGCTCCTGTGCTCACATGCCCACATTCCATTATCTGCCAAAGATGTCGGTGACTCTGAAAGGCGAAGAGGAGACCTCCCCGTCCATCCGTCCGTCTGTCCGTCCATCATGGGCAGGAGATACGGCCACGGGGGGCGGGGAGGAAAGGGGCAGGCCAGCAGCATCCCCTGGCACAATGGAGCCCAGAAGGCCCGGGCGTTTGGTGCACCGTCCTTGCACCCAGACCCCTCCCAAATGCTTCTGCCCTCTTGTTGTCCCCTGCAGCAGCCACCCCCCCCAGCCACCCCCAAGGGTGACATGATCATGGAGGAAAGCTGAATCCCTGGGGTCTACAAGGAAATGCAGCTTCCAAGAAAATTTCACCCCTCGCACAATATAGAAAACAAAACAGCTGAATCAGAAGGAACAATTTGCTTTATGGTGTTATTCCAATCATGGATTTATGAATGGTGAAATAGGTGCACTGCACATATTCATTGAATGAACCTGGGGTCTTTAAGTATCATGTAGACACCAGCAGCTCACGCAGTACTTTCAGTGTCCTTGAGACCCATTCTGTAATTGGGCACAACCTAAGTCTAGAGAGGGCAGTTGAGCCTGTCCTGGCCGGTGGGGACCCCTAAGGCCCCAGAGGTGTGCAGGGGCTGAGGATTGCCTCTTCAGCCCCAGGATCAGGTCCCCAGGCTCAGAGCGGTCAGAGGAAGCAAACCTGGTCAGTGGCCAAAGTCCCTGTCCTGCCACCTTTCCTTTGCATCCTTTGAGGTTTGTTCCTCTGTCTGGAAGGCGGCAACGATTCAACTGACACATTTTCAAGGTTGCTGAAGAAAAGAGGTTATCTGGTGCAAGTCAAAGGGCAGGTCTGACTCAAGAACCCCACGATTCTTCTCCCGGACCAGAAGGCCGGGCTGAGCTGGGTGCCTTTCTGAACATAACCAAGGTAGATGCCTCCAGATACTCACACTTGCAGCTGTTGAAGATGGAGACTCCATTTCCCCTGTGTGGAATTAAACAAACCCTTCTCCACAAGAAGCTGGCAAGCAAGAAAAAGCCCAGGGAGAGATGAAGAAGCTCCTGAGATGTTGGCTCCTGATAGGACGACCTTCGCCCAGGTGCAGAAGCCGGCCAAAGTACCTGCACTCGGATTCCAGCTCATTTCCCATTACGCCCAGGCCCTGCCACCTGCCCTACGTGGAAACAACACAATGGTACATTTATGTTCTATTGTCTTTATTGCCTTGAACACAGGCTGTTAATAATAAAACAAAGCGGCTGTCAGATATTTTACACAGAGATGCATCGTGCTTTCCATAATGAGACATAAACCCAGTGTCCCATCGTGAAGCATAATTTAGGTGCCTTTATAGTTCGCCATTCAACTAGAAATGATGTTATTGTCAGACTGGAGACCTGGCTTCCTCTACAACGGGGGAATTTCTGTATGCATGAATTGCAACAGGGAAGTCGTGTGAAGTGTAGCGTTAACTCTATCCCCTTAAGCCCTGCTCATCCAGACAAGAGGCCGGGCAGTCCTACCAGCTTCTACTGACCCTAATGGGATTTTTCACGAGTAATTATGGATGGGGATCGCTTTAAGGGCAGGGAAGGGAGGTAAGGAAGCAGCTGCAGTGCTGTCAGCTGGGGTTCAAGGACAGAACCTGTTGCAGACCTGAGGCTGGATCCTGGCTTGTGATTTTCCATGAAAAAGAGCCTCTGTTCACGCTTCATTGTCTGAAGTCAGGCTGGTCCTTCCATTCCTAATTATAATGTTGCATAAATGTGTTGTATTAGTCAACAGGAATCTAAAGGCACTTTGTAAAGATTCACCTGAGCAAATTAATATCAAAAAACAATTACATTTCTGAATACAAAGTTGAGAAAGACTTAGCTTTCCTGCATTGTGCTTTCGCAGAGAAGATGCTCATAAAGGACGCACAAAAGGCCTTGGGTAGTGTAACAAAAGACCTTAGAAGGTGGAGAAAAGAATAAATAAAAGCAAAATCCATCATTTGCTTTGCTAAAAATCCCATGGGAAGCAAGAATTAGAAAAACCCAGGAAGTGACACACAACAACGTTTTTCTTCATGCTTGTTGTTTTGAAAAATGCAAATTTTCTCATGAAAATGGTCCCTGTGTGCTTTCCCTTGTGTGGCCAACAATAGCCTTAGGCTGGTTGTTGAATAGAGATTTAAGACCAGGAATTATGCAGGAATAAACAGGTTAAGCCTCCTCCCCACACCATGGATCGTGTTTTGGTGCTTCAGACCAGTGAGATGAAACATGGAGGCCATTTTGAGAGAGCCAACAGGCAGCCATTTCTCCCAGAGCTGCTAAGGAGGATCAGTCAAATGACCACTCGTGGTGGGTTATGGGGAAGATGACCCTGGGGAGAACAAATCCCCATTTGAGGATAATGCACTTTAAGCAGTTAGTTTCTCCTCTGTCAAACTGGTTGGCAGGATGGTGAGAGAAGATGGAAGGGCTTAGACTTAAGAAGAGGATTGGAGTGGTGGAAAGCTACATCTGGTGTGCTGAGTTCTTTGAAGGAAAGCAAGGCAAGACATGGGATGGATGAGGAAGAGAAAAGCTGAAGGCAAGGTGCAGAGAAGGCTTTTCAGGCGAGGTGAGTTCTCCTCAGCAGAGAGAAAGGGCAGCGCCGAGTCAGATCAACTAGGAAATCCTTCCTGCCAGCCACCTCAGGCAGACTATCACCCATAGGTCTGGGCTTCTTCTCCACCATCACAAGCACCATTGTTTGGCAGGTCTCCACCAGTAAGCCAACAGCAAAGAGCATTAGTGCAACTGGTAACGAACATGCTCTGTTTACAATGACTGTAAGAGTCACTGGCCATGCCTTGATTCCGAGCCAGGTGGGTACAGTCTCCTTCCCCATCCAAGCTCAGCTACAATGCTAGAACTCTCAGCAACCCTGCCACAGGCCCAGAGGAAGCCAGGAGAGCCAAGGAGAGCTGTCCAGGGAGATACCCGGACTCCATCCTGGAAAGGGACTCGGGGTGCAGAAGGAAGTGGGTTAAGCAGAGCTATGGAGCAGACCAGGAGGAGACGAGTCCTCCCACCATCATAGCTGCTTTTCTCCACTTCCCTCTGCAGTGAAGGGACCATGAATGGAGGCTTTGGAGAACTATGCATCTGGGC
The DNA here is from genome assembly GCF_028640845.1 of Ahaetulla prasina. Lineage (NCBI taxonomy): Eukaryota > Metazoa > Chordata > Lepidosauria > Squamata > Colubridae > Ahaetulla > Ahaetulla prasina. The sequence continues at coordinate 9,333,686 of NC_080547.1, read as the reverse complement.
CCCATCTTTGCACAGGCGAAATGCTAAATATTTATTGAGAAATTATCACATTTGGAGTAGCAGGATGAAACAATCATTCCTCCCACTGCTGTTAGAAGACGCCACATGACTTTGCCAGTTGTTGCAAGGGATCAAATCGGCATATACAAATGTGGGTGTCTAGACACTGACATGCACACAAACACACACACACACACACACAACCACGCATATCCTCTTTTGTCTAAATGAAATAAAAGAAACCCAAAAAGCTGCCTGCCGAAATCCCCTAACACAATTACTTTCGATAATTAAATATTTATCACAGCTGAAGAAATAAGCCATTTAATGTTTTAGGCAAGTCCAAAAAAAAAGCTCCCCCCATCTCTCTCCCCCCCCCCCCGTTTTGCTTTAATTGCTTTCATGTCACCTGACACACACACACTTTTTTTTTTTTTTTTGCATCTGGGCATCTGCCGCAGGAAGGTGTCACCTGGCTGGCTGCTTCTTCAGCTGCCCCCCCCTTGCTTTCCGGGGGAGGGCAGGGGGGGGAGGCTGAAGGGGAGAGGCTTGCTTTTAGCTTTAATTGAGAAGAAGACACTTAAGTCTTCCTGAGATTTCTGTCCACAGAATGGAATATTAAATCCTGTCAATAGCCATGCAGAGACGCAAATCTCAAATGACTTTTTTTTTAAATGAAAAGCTATAACTCTGGGAGAGGAAACTTGACTAAGTACACTTTTACTTGGAGGGTTTGAGACACCACCAACTTTCGTTCCCCAGAGATGCCCCTTCCAGGCTGCCCAAAAACCACCAAACTCCATCCAGGGACCAGTGCAGTGGTGGGTTGCCTCTGGTTCGGGCTGGTTCGCAAGAACCGGTAGTAAAACCGATGGGAGGCTCTGCCCACCGACCTGGATGTCATCAGGAAGCTTCACGGCCCTATTGCAAACCAGTAGTAAAGGTAAGTAGAACCCACCCCTGGACCAGTGGCTTCCGTTGGCTTTCCAAACCAAGTCCAGAACACGAACCTTGCATCACTGAGGAAGACCTTCCCCAACTCACCGGGTGGGGGAAAACACCTCCTTCAGTTCCCAGAATGCTGGAGGCAAAGGGTCAGGCCTGGTCCATCAGGGCATGAGGGAACCATTTCTCCCCCTGGGTCTAGAAGCAGGGCATCTGCCTCTGAGGGTAGCCATGGAGGAGCTGGGCCCCTCTTGTCTTCTGGAGAGGGGAGCAGAGAAAAGTATCCATAAGTGTGGTAGAACTGGTCTTCTCCTGGTTTGCTCCACATCAACCTTGACCCACTTTCTTCTGCACACCGAGGCCTTTTCCAGGGGTAGGGATCCCACTGCCGCCATGGGCAACTCTCTTTTGCAACCCTCAAATCCTCTATCATGCCAGAAACCCCTGAGAAAGGAGGCATGGGACTCAGCCAAGGTGGACAAGGCACCAGGGATGGTACCTTTGGGCTTGGGTGACCTCCACTCACCTGTCCCTAGAGTCAGAGGAAGAGTAGATCCCTGCATGCCAGCACGTAGCAACGACTTGGTGACCTGCCAGCCTGGAAAAGTCAGTTTATAAATAGCTGCAGAGAGGACACTGTTGTCACTCCGTGAATAATGAGCCCACTCTTTCTTCGCCGTCTGCAGAGGGACGTGTTGCTGGACTCAGCACAGGTGGTGGTGGGAGCTTTGTGGAGGGCTTTCCACCCATTTTGGAGGAGGATGAGCTCTGCGAAAGGCAGGAGGAGGCACTGGGATGTTTCCCATCCCTGTAAATCTCTATCCCTGGGAAAAGAGGAATGGGCCTTGGCAGGCAGAGAGGATGGGACTTCTGCACTAGCCTTGGTAGAGTAGGAATTAGAGCATTTTCTGGTAGACTGACTTGTGGATATTGTTCTTGGCAAGGACATTTCCTCTCCTCCTATCAGATTCACAGCTTCCTCAAAAAGAGTCATGGGTAGGGGGGAGAGAAATCTCACCCCCAAACCATTTGCTACCCGAAGGATATGAAGTCTGGAATCCCAGCCATCCATGCACTGCCAAGACCTCCTGGGTTAACAGTCCTGCTTCTTGGTCTGCTTACATCCAACATCCCCTGCTGGGACTGGATTCATCCACAAGCAGCTGTCAGCAGATGTGTGTCAAATGTTGTAAATGGTTGGGATCAATGCCATTTGGCCCCCGTATCCTTAATTTAGCCCAGGGAAATCCATCTTTAAACCAAGTGATGCAACAGGAGATGAAGGCAGATGTGGCAGCTAAGATTGCAGTAGGTCTACCAAGGACGCTTCTATGGATTTTGTGGAATCTCCAGCTGTGAAAATGGAGATTTCTTTCTTCCAGTAGATCCCTCAGAACTATGTCTTGTTGGCATTCAACCTGGACTATGGAAAAACGGTGCCACTTCCATTCCCACCCAGAATGCCCATTTAACTGCCTTTCCTAGGACAGCATCCATACTGCTTTATGTCAATGCAACATCTTGATGGGTCTTAGCATTCTGGTTCAGCAGTGGTTGGACTTGTCAACAGGAAAGGGGACATAAATGTTGGCATAAATGCCAACAACTCTCTTGTGCAGCTCTCCAAGCCAGTGGCCACCAACACATCATATGGCAAAGAGTCCCACAGAGCCTTTAGAATAGAATAGAATAGAATAGAATAGAATAGAATAGAATAGAATAGAATAGAATAGAATAGAATAGAATAGAATTACAATTAAGGAATAGGAGTAGGAGTAGGAGTAGGAGTAGGAGTAGGAGTAGGAATAGGATAGGATAGGATAGGATAGGATAGGATAGGATAGGATAGGATAGGATAGGATAGGATAGGATAGAATAGAATAGAATAGAATTACAATTAAGGAATAGGAGTAGGAGTAGGAGTAGGAATAGGATAGGATAGAATAGGATAGGATAGGATAGGATAGGATAGGATAGAATAGAATAGAATAGAATAGAATAGAATAGAATAGAACAGAACAGAACAGAACAGAACAGAACAGAACAGAACAGAATAGAATAGAATATCCAGCAGTCAAACAGGATTATCTTGAAACTCAAAAAAAAAGTGTTATTAGAATAGAATAGAATAGAATAGAATAGAATAGAATAGAATAGAATAGAATAGAATAGAATAGAATAGAATAGAATAGAATTTTTTATTGGCCAAGTGTGATTGGACACACAAGGAATTTGTCTTTGGTGCATAGGCTCTCGGTGTACATAAAAGAAAAGATACGTTCGTCAAGAATCATAAGGTACAACACTTAATGATAGTCATAGGGTACAAATAAGCAATCAGGAAACAATATCAATATAAATCGTAAGGATACCAGCAACAAGGTTACAATCATACATTCATAAGTAGGAGGAGATGGGTGTTGGGAACGACGAGAAGATAAATAGTAGTGCAGACTTAATGAATAGTTTGACAGTGTTGAGGGAATTATTTGTTTAGCAGAGTGATGGCATTCAGGAAAAAACTGTTCTTGTGTCTAGTTATTCTGGTGTGCAGTGCTCTATAGCGTTGTTCTGAGGGGAGGAGTTGAAACAGTTTATGTCCAGGATGTGAGGGGTCTGTAAATATTTTCACAGCCCTCTTTTTGACTTGTGCAGTATACAGGCCCTCAATGGAAGGCAGGTTGGTAGCCATTGTTTTATGTGTGCTGCGGAGGCAAACTTCCTTGGGTGACACTGAAGGTTGCTCTGAGAAAGAAAGCAAAAATTCAGATTCAAAATAGAATCTGCAAAGAAAAGTGGAATCCTCCTGCTTAGAAGACAGAAAATATCTGGAGAAGAATTCTGTCCAGAAGTGCCAGCGATACTTGACCGCCTTTGCCTGAAAAAGAGGACTGGGAGGGATGAAGGCCAAAGAATCTTCTTTTGATGACTGATGGAACAAATGCGGGAAGGGTGTTGCAGACAGAGAAGGAGAAGGAAAGGGTCTTCAGCATGCAGATTAATAGTGGTTGGCTTCATTGAGTCATTTCTGAGGGAAGAAGGATGAGGGGCATGCAGGCCTGGAAGATGATCCGTCATCAGCTCTGTTCAGTATCAATGGATCATGGAGCAGAATCTTCTCCCCTTTCTTTCTTTCTCTCCCTCAAACACACACACACACACACACACACACACAAGCACACCACCCGCTCACAATCCCATGCCTAGCCCAGGTGCTTTGGCTCTGGTGGCCCAACTTCCCTTGCAGGTTCCAGAAAAGCATCACACTTGAAATAAATTCAAGGCATACAGGTCAGTGGTGGGATTCAGCCGGTTTGCACCACTTCGGGAGAACCGGTTGTTAACTTTCTGAGCAGTTTGGCAAACTGGTGGTTGGAAGAAATCATTAGGGCAGAGAACCGGTTGTTAAATTACTTGAATCCCACCACTGATACAGGTCCACCACACATCGAAAACCTCTGTAGCAGTGAGATGTTCAAGAAGAGCTGGAGGGAAGCGCTGACCAGCATTGCCAAGAGCTCGGTCTCAGCTGGGGACGAAGTGATTTTGCTCATTTGTGAATTTAAGAGCATGAGATCCTTACGGCATCCAAATGCAGAGCTTCAGGAAGGCAGCCACACCTAGAGAACCCAAGGAACTTCTTTCTTAGGTAAGCCTCCTCAAAGTTGCAGAAGGTCTGTGTGTGATTCAGATAATGCAGGGGAAGCTCATGGGGTGTTATTTATTTATTAGAAGCTTTGCATTTGCATTTTCTTTGTTCAGCACCAGAGTGTTTATCTGTATTTTTTGCCTAGCAACCCCCAAAGGCTTCCTTTTCAAATGGCTCAGGTGATGCATTCATCACATAATTCTGCTCCTGTGCTTGGCTCTCCTTGCAAGGTAGGGTGCTGGTGACTTGCAGGCATAGGTGTGAATTGAAGGCAGACATGTTTTGGTTGCCTGGATAAGACATACATAACATTTGGTTGGCTTTGAATTATTCTTTGTTTCTAGCATTATGTTCAGTCTGTTTCTTGAGCTCACATTGAGCATTTCTGCACCCCAGAACAGTAGAAAAAGGCTCCATCGGGTTCTGTATGAGGGTTTCCTAGAATGGAACCGTATGTTCTGCCCATGTCAGCTATGAACCATCTCCCAAGGAACCCAAAGACCCATGCCTGATGGACACCCCTTTACCTTTCCCATCACTTCATCCTAGCTGGGACCAAAAAGCCCTCCAGACCCATGTTCCTTTAATGTTTTTTAGAATCCCTGATGTGGGTGGCCATGACCCTTCCTGAAACTGCTCCAGGGGAGCCCCTACAGGCAGGCAGAACATGGAGCATCTTCTACGAGACTGTCTGGGCTAAGAACCTGCTGCTACATTTGGAGGATTCCTTACCAAGCTTCAGCAGATCCTCTCAGAAGGTCCCTTTCCTCATTCTCAGGCAAGATCTTCCTTTCCAGAGTTGGTCGGGCAGCTGACAGCTCCCTTCAGGGCGAGTTTTGCTTCCTGCAAGTTGTTTGACTTCTTTCTGACTCCAGAGTGTGGCTAGTTGTGGCCTTATCAGGCATCCTTCAGACTCAGCTCCCCATCTGCAAGTTCTTTCAGGAAAATGACTCTGCTGAGCTAAATCTACACAGGAAACGTTTGCCCGAATCCTTTGGATGGCAGCCATTCCTTCCCCTTCCTCATTTGAGAATCCTTCTGCATATGAACAGGCGCCACTGTGCAATATTACAGGCCCCCATGGGGCATAACAAAGTGATGATTATAGCTGCTGGGAGAAGAAAGGGAGCCGTACATCTGGAGATGATTTGATAATGAACAGGCCTGGCTTCTGTTGGGAGAGAAGCTTATTAGCTCCTGGCTTCCATTGTAAACACAATCCACATGGAGGAGATGATATGGCCTGGAAAGAGGTTTAGTTCTAGCAGAACGGGAGAATGGATGGACGGACACCTGAGATAGATTTAAGTCCATTCATCCACACACAGAGAAATTAGCAGAAACTACATGGGAGGAAGAGATTATTCCCAGGGGAAACAAAATCTCTCACTTCTGTCTGTAGTCAAGAAGAGGCCATACATGACTTGTAGGAGGTGCTCTACAGAGGACCTTAAGGAGGAGGAGACAATCCCAAGCCAGCACCATGGACCGAAGGTTAAATTTGGACTGGGGAACAAATGGTTCAGCCATGAAGTATGCCCTGGACAACCTTGGTCCATGTGCTTAACTTTCACCTTCACCAAGCATGTAGGCAGCTGTGAGGTTGAGAAGGAAGAAGACTCTGAGCTCCTTGGAGTGGAACTAGACTTTGATTTTATTTGGTCAACCAAAAATGAAACAACTCCTTTGATACCTAAGTCACCTGATCTTTAAAATATTCTTTCCTGTCTGGTGCCCCCCTACTAGGTGGGATTCTCACTGTTGGTGGGTACAACAGTTTTATATCCACCGGAGGACAATGGAATGCCTTGGGTTGTGTCATGTTGAGGAGCCACCAGATAACTATTTCAGGAAGGGCTGAAAGCCAGAAACCAGCCTGGAGCCATCCTTGTTCCGAACGTGGTCCACTCACTGCTCAGTTGCTCTCAATACAGTGGCCCTTGGGATCCTTCCTTTGCTCTGGAAGACCACCTGTGCTCCACCCCTGCCTGGTCTTAAGCACAACAAGCACCGTCACTTCCCCATCGTTTTTTCTTCCTGCTCTGATTATCGCAGCTGGCCTGATCCTTGAAAGTAGGCATTCAATAAAGGACCTTCAACTCCTGTAAATAGGTTTGTTTTCACCAAGATGGTTACCTACTTTGGCAGTTAGTTATTGGTTGGTCTTTCCTCTCTTCCAAATGTTATGGCTTAATTATATTTTAGAAATTCAGCACTTGAAGAAGAGATGGGAAGTTTTCTTCCAGGTTGTGCCTTTGATATGATGTTGTTTCTCTAAACCATAATGCACATTTATTTGTACTCTGATATACAGAGTTAAGACCTAAAGTTCCAACATGACAGTAGCGCGAGACACAGTAAAGGAACACAATTCAGCATTTGGGAAGATTATGCACAACTGCAGTAGCAATAGAAATAGCACTTAGACTTATATACCGCTTCACGGTGCTTTCCAGCCCTCTCTAAATGGTTTATAGCATCAGCCTCTTGCCCCCAATAATCTTGCCCCACCTCGGAAGGATGGAAGGCTGAGTCAACCTGGAGCTGGTCAGGATCAAACTCTTGGCAACTCCTGGCAATGGGCAGAATTAGCCTGCAATACTGCATTCTAAGAGGAAGGAAGGAAGGAAGGAAGGAAGGAAGGAAGGAAGGAAGGAAGGAAGGAAGGAAGGAAGGAAGGAAGGAAGGAAGGAAGGAAGGAAGGAAGGAAGGAATAGCAACAGCAGTTAGATTTATATACTGCTTCACAGTCCTTTACAGCCCTCTCTAAGCGGTTTATAGAGTCAGCCTCTTGGCCCCCAGTCTCGGTCCTCATTTTACCGACCTCGGAAGGATGGGAGGCTGAGTCAACCTTGAGCCTGGTGAGATTCGAACTGCCAAATAACTGGAGTTTTGTCCCCATCCTGACCAGCTTGACATTGAAAAAAAATAGCTCTGGCTTTGAATCACGGCCAAAGGTTGCAGCCCTGGAATATTACTGTTCCAGACACATAGCAGTTGGACAAGGGTACCACGCAGTTAATTTTCATCAGTGGAACAATCTTCCTGCCTGAGACGTTTGAACTGGTGACCTGGTAAAAGTAAATTGTTTGGACTCTAGTTCCTAAATGATTTGAAACGTTATTCTGTGTGCTCATACTTCAAGGCAACTTTTAGCTAATGCTCTATTAAGATTTACTCTACCAAATGAATTTGGCCACAGGGTGAAAACTGAAAACTCTAAAATGTATGTGCTTGTGACTTGCCAATGAAATAGGCTCGGGTAATGTGAAGAAAGGAGAGTTTTGCTCTGTGGGGGAAGCTTTGTTGGTGATCCAGCAGCTGAAATAATCATTCGAACCTATTTTCCCTTTGAAACACAGGTTCACAATGCAACGCTTTGAGGACTCTCAAACCTGAATGTCTGCAAATCATCTGCATACAAGCAGGGCCTCTTCAGAGAAACAAAGGGACAAATCCAACTTTTCCAGCAAGCAAACAGCCCTTTAGTTCGTCAGCATGGGGTGTGTTTCCCAATGAACAATTCTTTTATGTAACTGAAACATGGCTTTTTTAAAAAATGAAGATCAGTGCTGGGAATGGACTATGGGCAGGGCCTCCTACATGACTGATAGATTGTGTGCCATTCAAGTCATTGTTGACTCACTGCCACCACACTTTCTCCAGCATCATCTGTCCCTAATCTGGTCTTTCAATGGTGCACCAATCACCACGGTGACTGAGACCTTCCACCTGCGTATTGCTTGTCCTTCTCTTTCCATTTTTCCCAGCATCAAAGCTTCTCCAGAGAGTTGGGTCCAAAGTGGAGAAAATGACCCTGGTCATTTGTCCCTGTTAGGTCCTTTGTGTCTCTGGGTTCATTTGTCTGATGATCCACTGTTTTCTTTCCAGGGCTATGCATGATATTCTCAGGAGACTTCTCTAGAACCAAAGCTCAACAGCACTGAACTCTTCCTACCCTGCTTCTTCCAAGTCCAGCTTTCCTTTCCATCCAGTGTCACAGGGAATGCAATGACTTGCCAATTCTGATCTTTGTAGGTAACAGACACGTCGCTGCATTGGAATATATTTTCCTAAGCTTATATCTATATTCATTAATTATGGAGGCTATATCTACATAGGTATAAATATAGGCTCCATAATTAATGAAAATCTCATTGTCTAGCCTTTTTCCTACATGGCAGGAAAATAAATGAGATCAAAAGGATCTTCTGAACCTTCTCATCATGGTTGTTGTTATTCTAATGATTTGTAGAGCACAAGTTCCAGCCACAGTTGCAGACTCAGATTTTCAGGGGCTGATTGACTCTGTTAGTCTCTGAAAAAGTAAGAAGGACTCTGATTGTGAGACAAAGGCCCCTTTATTGTCTCCCAAGGGGAACCATTCAGATACCGTCAAAAGGCCTTTAATGAAGAAAAATCATTCTCATTCATTTTCTCTACCAATTATTTACTTAATGCAATAATCTGGGTTATTTGGGCACATTATAATGAAAATAATTACAGAAAGATGCCACAAACAGCACAGGAAGGATATAAAACCCACAATGTCATTGTAATACTGGCACTTATGTCTGCTTTGAATGCTTCCCAGCATTTGGCATTCAGAGGTAGAATACTCCGACTATGGAATCTCTCTACAACTCTTACAACATATTGTATCCCAAGGTTGACTCAGCCTTCCATCCTTTATAAGGTAGGTAAAATGAGGACCCAGATTGTTGGGGGCAATAAAAGTTGATTTTGTATATAAATATACAAATGGATGAAGACTATTGCTTAACACTGTGTAAGCCACCCTGAGTCTTCGGAGAAGGGCGGGATATAAATTCAAAAAAAAAATTGTTACTGCCCAAATTTAATTCATGCTCTGGTAATTTGAACCATCATTGTAATCCTTTCCATGAGCAGTGTGGTGGCCTAATAATGAAGATGCTCATCTCCAGAAGGTTGAGAGTTCAATCCTAGGTAGCGGCAGAAGTTTCTCTCTCAGGGCATCAAAAAAAAAAAAATGCTGTGAACTCCATGTGGCATCAGGAAGGGCATCCAGCGAGTAAATTTTCAACTCCATCCAGTCATCTCGACTCTATCCCGAATTAAAGGGATTGCAGGTTTGTAAAAAGAGAGTTTTAGTTAATCCTTTCCGCATCCTATGACCGTGGTGGCAAACCTTTGACGTTCCCACGGGCCAGCCTGCATGCCGGAAGTGGCACGTGAAACCATCCCGCAAGATATGCGTGTCCCCGCTGGCCATCACACATGCGCGAGCCAGCATCCAAACACCCGGATACTGGCATGGAAGCGCGCATGCATGCAACGTCAACTCGGAAGATCGGGTGCCGGCCTGCACATGTGTACCGGAATGCCACTCTTCCGGGTTTTGCCGTTCCCGCGTGCACGACGGCCAGCTGACCGGCATGCGTGTGATCACAGGAATGCGGAAGAGGAGCCAACGAGGCCACGCATTCTTCACGGGATGGTTTCGCGTGCCACTTTTGGCACACGTGCCATAGGTTCGCTGATACTGTCCTATGACAATGAGATTTTAGTGGTTTAATTAATTATGGAGTCTATGTTGCTATCAATATCAATATCCCTCTTTGGAATGCTCTGTCTTGGATCTCCTTAGCCCTCTCCCCTCCCCCCTCCTCCAGCTGCAGCTCAGGGTCTACAAAGTGCTAACCACATATTTTACAGATTCCGATGAAGTTTCTTCCCTTGTTCCCTCTGGGCAAAGTGCCGATCCTATCATTTACTCTGACGGGTATCTGAAAATGAAAGCCGAGGAGGCATGAAAGCAAAGCTTTTCACTTTGCAAGGCCAGTAATCGAAAACTCCTGACACTAAACACAGATGAAAACATTAATGGACAATATTCAGAGCAAACATTTTCCATATGCAGAGCACAGTGCTGGGCTGAAGAATACAAATTTTGGCAGAGATTCTGGATTTTGGTGGGGAGGGGAACGACGAGACAATGTGGAAAGAAGGTAGAGGCGTCTTGAAAGTTTTAATTGGTTGGTTTTCTTCCATCAGCCAGTAATCAATAACTGCTAGGTAGCACCTGGACACTACTTGTGTGGGAGGGAAAACTGGATGATCAGATTAGGGTGAAACAGGTGACAGATATCATTGCTGCAGCCAGGTACTTCACAGGGGAAAGTCCCCATTTAGTGTTCTGCAGGGAGATGGGCCCACATCCAGTCTGCAACACAATAGGACCCATCTAGCAACAGAAACTCAGCGCATGGCACCTGGGAAGATTATATCAGCCAGCAAGGCTAGCTAAGACCCCCACCCCCTGGGGGTCTGACGGCCAATCAGGGTACTCTTCCTGTGCCCCAGGAAGTTCAAAGCTCAGAGAGGGCATAAAACCAAGGTATGCTCAGCATCTCGGCCCATTTCTGCTCAGCAACTCAAACCATGTGATCCTGTCCATCATTAAACCATCTTTCCAAGCAGTCTCCATGTTTTCAGTGTCTTTTTCCCCTTTTTCAGTTCTCTGGAACTGAACCCAGATGGACATTTCTTCCAACATCAGGTGCAGAAGGGAAAAAGACTTTTGCTTGGCAAGACCCACTCCCATGGTTGGCATGGAGGGAGCAGCTTCTCAATCAGCCAAGTACTTGGCATTCCTGCCCTCTGAAAATCTTGGGTTGGTTCCAGCCCCTGATTACCCCAGTCCAAGCTCAACCAAGACCAGGTTTGGACCAGACTTGGAGAGTTGAAGACCAACAGTTTACATAGACCTGGTCCAAGGCATTCTGAGCAGGAGAAAATCCTCCCTTTCTCTGGTTCTTAAAAGTAGCTCTTCAGCAGGACTGATGTTCCTTTCAGCACCCTTGGAGGAATTTGGGAAATTTGCAACCATTCCTGGCTGGGAAGCTTCTGGAATAAAAGGATTTTCATGGTGGTGTGATATTTACTGTTTTGCTTGCGCTGCGCTTAGGTGGAACTGCAGAGCAAATAAACATACCGCTAAACAACTACATGACAGTCATTAAATATTCAACAGCCTTTTCTTATGACATGATTTCAGACCCAACTGGGAGTTGTCACTTGCCTGGCCATTAATTCATTCTGGAGGGACTTGTTGCCATCTGGGAGCACAAGGTGTCCTACGTTCTCCTTGCTCAGTTGAGAGGAGCCAGTTTTATCTGATAATAAATCCAGAAAGACCAGCTAGAAAGAGGGTAGCAAGGATGGAGAAAGCTGAGAATGAAAGTAGCATCCATTAGCTCAAAGCCTTCAGCAGCACCAGGGTTTATTGTCTTGATTAGAGGAGACAGGCCATAAATTCCTCTTATTAAACTTCTTGACTCACAATATGAGACAGAGACTAATGACTTAAAAATAATATGCACAACTGTAGCAGGAATACAGATTGTCTCTTTCAGCAGGCCTGAGGGAAATCAGTGTAATGTTCAGCCAAGGGTGGGCCCAGAAGGAACTTGGGGGAAGGGGCTTAATTGGTGTTTTGATCCTTCCAGCGTCCCTTCAACAAGGATGCCTGCGAGGGTGTAGCCCACTTCCCTTTCGCTCCTGGAAGGTTCATAGCATTATTTCTTCCTCTCTCCAACTAGCCAACATCTCAGCTGCTTCCTGGTCAGAGAGGGGAAGATCCTGGGCAATCCAGACTGTGCCCGTCCAGCTCTCCATTTCTCCCAGCTGCCCATTTCCAGGACTGGCTGACAAGCTGCCTCTAGAAAGCCACAGGTCAGGGAAGCAATATGTCAAAAGTATTGTTCACCCGCTGAACAAATATCTTGACTCCCATTTCAAAGCCATCTCAGCCTGCAGGCACCTGTGGATTTTATTTATTGTACGGTTTTTACAACCAGCCCAAATCAAAAGACTCTGGTCAGATTACAATTTACTGTATCTTTTGTGACAGCAACTTCCACCGATTAATTATCCGTAGCATGAATGCAAAAACCCTCCCTGACATCATTTGACCCTGAAGGAGAGAGGTGGGGAGGGAGGGAGGCCTTGAAATTAATCCTGCACTTAGCAAAATGATTTTGTTGCTTGTCCTAAAGCTCTAGCCAGGGAGTTTGTGCACTATTTTTCCCCAATTCAAGAGGGGTCCAAGCCACGGATGTGTGAACCCTGGAAGACCCCTGACTCAGAAGCTGCGTTGACTCAGACTCAGGGTTGGTTTGTTCTGCCATTGCTCCTGGAAGAGACCACCCAGGGGTCTTGCATTCTGCCACCCCTGCTCTTCCCCTTAGGGTGAGACCGACTCTTCTCAGGTTATATGATTTCTGTAACAGAATCATCAGTGCTTGGAATGCATTACCTGACTCTGTGGTCTCTTCTCATAACCCCAAAAGCTTTAAACAAAATCTATCCACTGCTGACCTCACCCCATTCCTAAGAGGACCGTAAGGGGCGTGCATAAGCGCACAAAGGTGCCTACCGTTCCTGTCCTATTGTTTTTTCTTTTCTTCTTGCTATATATATAATTGTACTTCCTTATATTTACTCATATATATGTTTATATACTATATAATCTTTTTGTATGATACCTACATATATTGTTGTGACAAAATAAATAAATAAATATGAATTTGGGGTGGTGCTGTAGCAGCTTTCTGCTATTGATTTTTCTTTGAGTTGCTGGTTTTATGCTGTATTACATTTTATGGTTCCCTTTTCTGTTATTTCGTTGTATTTACTTTTCTGCTTTTGCACTTTTATTCGTTCTGCTTTTTCTGCAAGGAAGCCAGGGGACTCTTGATTAGCCTTCTTGATGCTTCTTGGTTGACCAGCGCTGGAGGCAGAACCTGGGCCAGGGCCCCAACCGGAGGGGCCCTCTTGACCCCTGAACTCGGGAACCAGGTCAGAGGGCTCCACCTGCGACTTGCCTCTGGCCTCCAGGTGTGGGGCTCTGGAAGGAGAGGAGGGCAGGCACCCCAGTGGGGAAATTCCCTTGAATGAGAAAAAAGGAGGAGGAAGAGGTTATTTCTTCTATTTTTCTTACTATTAACTGGAATTAAAGTTTAAATGTGAGCTCAAAACAATAAAGGCATGAAAAATCTCAGAAATAACTTAATTAAGTTTTTAAAGATTTCCATGCTTGAATAAATTAGCCTTCCTGAAAATGTCACAACAGTCAGAAAAAAAATTGCAATCAATGGAGTGTAATGCGATTCTGCTCTTTATTTAAATGAAAACTCCAGCCGTGCAGGTTTTTTTGGGAGGGGGGAAGAGGAGAGAGAGAGAGACAGAAAGACTTAAAAACCCAAAACATCAGCAGGTTTCTTTTTTCCTGTTGCTGAAATAAATCTATAGAGATTTTGCTGCTGCTTCTGAACATGCTTGTTTAACAAACCCAGATCTCCGCCTATAGCTCTGGAAGTAAAAAACCCCCAGGAGAGAAGAGGGGCAGAGCAGAGAAAAGGGTCCAGAGCAAGTCTATTAGGTAGAACCAAAGAGTTGGGGAATGATCAATAGAGGGACATTTTTATTTTATTTTATTTTAAAGAAAGTTACCCACTGTTCTTCAGTAAAAAATTGTCTGAACAGATACGAGGAGAGCAGTCTAACCCCTCTGAATCGTTAGCACATTCTCTCTCTCATCCATGTCCCCCCCCAATACTAAAAGCTGGCACACTCTGGATAGACGGTAGCTTTAATTGTGTTGGATGTCGTGAAAGGGCTAGCCATAAATCCTGCTGTGAAAAACAGAGGAGAACAGCACAGAAATCACTGGATGGTTTTGTCGTGTGGATGCTTCACTTGAGAGTTCATGAAAAGAGGACAGCGCTGAGTCTACACCTCTCCCCCTCCACCCCACCACTGCTATAGGCCTGGGTCCCTCCACCCTACAAGATGTTCTTTCATCTGCTTCTATCTACGGTGTCTGTCCATCCGTCCATTCATCCATCCACCCACCCACCCATCTTCAGCTGAAGAGGTTGTAAAAAAATGCTTTTAAAAGTTAAAAAAAAAAGGTGGCCATGCCCACCCAGTCACATTACCCCTCCCCCACCAAGCCACGCCTACAGAACCACTGGTAACAAATTTTACATTTCCCCCCTCAGTAGAGACCAAAGCGTGACTGACCGCTGGGGCTCAGAGAGAGTTTGTTCTTCTTTACCCAGTATCCAGGCAGAGTCTCTTCTATCTCCATCTACCCTATATTCTGAGAACCATTAGGGAGGGGCTGTCTTGACCCTCTTTCTCTCAGACATTCTATCTGAACTGACCTGCCTCTGGATTAAACCCTCCAGAGAATCCATCCCACTGCAGTCCATCACAGACATGGGGGTAAAAGGTGAATTCCATAAACCACTGATACTTTGCTTCAAGAGGAGGGAGAGAAAGCCTTCCTTCCCTCCTTCCCTCCTTCCCTCCTTCCTTCCTGCAGGTGCATTCAAAGCCAGTCCTGGTCATGCCTTGCATACCAATGGTGATCCTTATCCAACAGAAGGGTCACCTGTAAAGCTCTAATATCGATCTTGTCCTGATGACAAAGATTTCAGATGCCCAGCAGGAGAGGTTTGTTGTGTACAGAGCTTACAATAAGACAGCTGCTTCTGTAGCCATAACCCTGATAATCAGCAGAGGGAACATTGATCCAGGATTGTGTGGAGTGTCCCACAGAAATCTGGAGTTGGAGCTGGACCTGGAAACCCCTCTTGGAATCAACCCTGGAATCAGCCTGAAAAAGGAAAAATGGGGAGCAGTGACTTCTTCTAAAAAGCAACTCATCGGGTTTCTCAGGCCTATAAAAGGGAAGGACAAACCTTGTGACTAATGGTTCTTGTCACTGATCCTATTACTGTGGCTGGTAGGATGGAGCCGTCCCATGGGGAAAAATTGGGAGAAATGGAATAAAAGATCCAAGAAAATCAAAGTGGGAGAGACCCAGGCAGATTGCTGTCCTCTGGAGGAACCAGGTTCCCTCTTCTTCCAACTGGATCCTGCATTTTTTAGATTTGGCATCGCTTCTTTGAAGAGTGTGGCTGTGTATACATTTCTAGGCAGGGCAACTCTACGTTAGTATCTGTGCGAGTTTGGGTGCCGTGACCGAGTCTCATTGCCTGGAAGTGTTAAGCAAAAAAGAAAAGAGAAACTCAGTTGCCCAACCTTTAAGGAGAAAAAAATTATAAATGTAAACAGCATCAACTATACAGGATCAGAAAGGGTGAATCAGCGTGGGCAGTTTTGTTGTTGGCTTCTCATTGCCAAAATCACAACTTCCATTTCCATGTTGCCACTCAATGTATTATTTAGCTACCAAAGAAAACACTGATCTCTGCAAAAAAGGAACTGTGGGAGGAGAATACTTACAAGGAATTCGATCAGGTCAATGGAATTAAAATTGAGATGTAAATTCTAGCACGTGTGGTTTTTTTGCAGCCAGAATGGATTTGTGGATTTGTAGTCTTCAAGCATTTATTTTCTTTTTTCTTTTTTAAAAGAATGATTAAATCTCACTTTTTATTTCCTTATCCAGTCGTAGCACAAAGAATGAGGGACATAAAGAATTTAAGTACATTTCTATATCACAACTTGGTTGTGTGAATTGTTCCCCTGGTGGATGAACAGAAAACAGATGGAGTGGCTAACTGCGGCTCGCAGGATGAGCCCTTTTTCCTGGCCAAACCCTGCTTGGCTGGGATGTGTGATCACCCTTGG
The DNA here is from genome assembly GCF_028640845.1 of Ahaetulla prasina. Classification (NCBI taxonomy): domain Eukaryota; kingdom Metazoa; phylum Chordata; class Lepidosauria; order Squamata; family Colubridae; genus Ahaetulla; species Ahaetulla prasina. The sequence goes on along the minus strand of NC_080547.1, from coordinate 9,317,446 downwards.
CAACCAGGCCGTCAGTCAGGGTTGAATCAAATGCGCCATCATAGCAAGCATTCCGAATTTCATTTGGACCCTTCCAGCTATTTTCAAACTTTTGATGACTTTCTTGTCTATAAGATTGCACAGTCCACACAAACCATTGTGTGTGTGTGTGTGCGTATGTGTGTGGGTATAGAGACCAACACTGGGGAAATAAGAACTAGTTTTATTTAAGCTTTTCTTTCATTTTGCAAAAGCCAAACTAACTTCTATAACAACAAAAACAAACATCCGTTATGAAATCCATTCTGGTTGTTTTGGATCTGCTCCCAGATACTACGATATCTTCTTCAGACGGAGGGAGTTGCTGATCCTGAACAAATGGGGAAATGATTTAATGACTATTTGGTAAATAATTTGGTAATTCTTTAGTAAGTTCTTCCAGTTGCGTGGAAGAACAAGATTGTTTTAGAAGCATTTTAACTCAACTTTTGAGGCTACAAGCTATTGACACTGAGGTCTCAACTTATCACCAAGTGTTGAGGTGATGGAGGGGGAAAGGATAACAGGACCACCTTGACCAATTCCCAATTCCACCTTGGGGCAGTGCTATACAACGCATTCTGGAGGTGTGGCTTCTGCAGTATATTTATAGCTGGGGGAATATCAGTTGAAGCAAGTTATCTACCATCACCCAGGTTGGCAGTCTTAGAGAAACCATTTGGTTGCCAGTGCAGGTATTTGAGACTGGGGGAAATGCCCTGATCTGTCTTAAAAGTTCAAGAAACTCTGTCTGTGTGTGTGTGTGTGAGAGAGAGAGAGAGGGAGGGAGGGAGAGGGGGAAGAGGGAAAGATACACTTGGAAGACTCTCTTCTATTGGGACATTTTGAAGAATCCAGAACTCTTCTATAAGTGCTTTCCTCTCCTTAGCAGATTCTGGAAAGAGAGGTTCAGCATTACAATTCCAGATGTGTAGGAGGGTCATTGTTTTGCTGTTCATTTTCATAAGAACAGACATAGTGACCTTCTCCCCACAGTGGCTAGGAAGATGTTTCCAGGAAGCCCCAGGCCACGTACCTTCCTTCCTTCCCCCTTGTGGTTCACCAGCCAAGAAGCATTTCCCAGTGTGTGGCTTGTCTCCATTGTCCCCCCCACCCCAGGCAGAGCCACTGCTAACGGCTTCTCTCCCTCTCTGCTCCAAAGCCATCTATGCCAATCACCATCATTGTTCTCCAATAAATTCACAACAGGCCGTATTTGCATTCTTGTTGACTCACGCTCATTCTGGCCACAGGGCGATGCAAAGTCTCTGATGCCCATGCATGTCTTTCCTCATTTCTGCAGTCCTGCTCCAGGCATAGCAAAGCAATTTATTTATATACTGCCTGTTCCTAGGGAATTTCAAGTGACACAGATGCAGGGAGCTCCCCTCCTTTTATCCGCCCCAAAAACACTCCTAAGAGAGAGATGCCGCTAACAAATGTTGACTAGCTCGAAAGCAACAGGGGGTTTCTTGACCCAAGGTGGGACTTGAACCCCATCAAAGGGCTGAACTCTGCACTTTAGTTGCAAAGAACTGCTATCGTAATTTGTCTTTTCATTGACAAGTGTTTGCATTTTGAAATAATGTGAATTAACATTTTGTAGACTCATAAATTGGATACTTGTGATTAAAGGGAGAAAAAACATCAACATCTCATGTTCAAAACCAAGGAAAGCTGAGTTCCCTTCTGGATTCAGTGGGGGGAAAAAATGAACTGTGTGGATTTGATGATTAGGAAGGGTAGATCGTGGAGAAAAGACCATTAGGATGTAACCTTAGAGAGGTTAAAATATAACTATATTTATAACTGCTGTTAAGAAGATCAGAAGCGACTTCTTTTTATTTCTTTTTGATGTCTTTTGCTTTAGCTCTTTCCTACTCCTTTATTATTTTTCCCTAATTCTTGTTCTCCGCAGTTCAAAATTTCCTTTATTCTATTCTGTTAGAAACTTCTTTAGTAAAAGGCACGCACTGTACTAAGTACGTGTTTATTATGGAAATTATAGCTATTAGCAGAGGAATAGATTTTGTCTACCGGAGGATCGATAGATCTCTGGGTTAAATCTTGGTAGGGCTTTTCATTTCCTGCTCTGGGCTCCCCCTCAAGGATTGGCTTTTCCTGGACACAAACAAAGCTTGCCATCTGATGCCACTGGTCGGGGAGTTCCTGTTTATCCACTTCCCCCGCCTTTCATGTTCTTCTCTTAAATTGCATCCAAAAAAAAAAAAGAGAGAGAGAGAAGCAGAAATGAGAAGTAAAGCCTCAGTTTAAGAAACATAAGCAAAAGAACTCATTCTTTCACCTTGTCTGGCTACCTAGGCGTGATAAGCAATGTGTCCAAATCTTTTTTTTTTAATCTGTAGTTTAAAACGTTATTCAGAAAATGCACTAAAATCAGTTGAAGTTCATGCATTAAACATGGCATGTAGATTAATGCTGAATTACAGACATGAAAGTAAATCTATTAAAGCCATTTCCAGTGGCACAAGTTCGGCATTTATTGGGACTCTTTGCCATGCAGTTGATGAAAGTTGTAAGGTTTCTGCACTTTTGTGTTGCCTAGTGCTTTGGTTCCGGCCCAGGAAGAGTGACCCAACAGTACAAAGGTCAGGGAATCTTGCTTCCATGGAGACCATACCAAGATGCTCAGACACTCCTCACTCCAATGGCGACAAATCTGCCTTCCCAAAGGAGAACCATGATGGCGAACCTATGGCAGGCTTGCCACAGGTGGCACATGGAGCCATATCTGTGGGCATGCATGTCGTGTCCCACTCCTCCGCTGACGGCCGGGTCAGGGAAATCCGAATCAGGCGTGTCTCTGCAGCTCTGCCAAAGTCCTAGCAAAGTTCTCAAAGCAGGCAGGAGACCAGAAAGTGACTTCAGCAAGATATGTTCGACTTTGCCTGACTCAGAGACTGCCAGAAAGCAGATCCTTTATATAGGCCATGGGGTGTGGCTCCATGACTCAGCTGGCAGCGTCTGGAACCCTAAAGTCTAATATAATAACCTTGACATCAGCACTTATCCAGGCCTGCCCCTCCCTTCCTTCTGACGCCGCCTATCAATTTTTCTGACGTGGGGGTCACTGTTGGTAATAAACCTCCCTCAGGCTCACAGGCTGTGGGGGAGGGGGAGGGGTCTAGTTGCTCCGTTTGCCTGGGCATGGAGCCAGGGCTGGGGCCGGGAGGTGCCCCCTCCTCTTCAGCCTGTCTGGGCATGGAGCCAGGGCTGGGGCCGGGAGGCATACTAGGACATTCCTCAGCGTTCGGAAGCAGATAAGAAGACCCCGGCTGCGGTGAGAGCGGGCAAGACACAACAATGCGAGGGTTGCCTTAGCACAGCTCCAGCCAGCATGCACGCACTGGCCAACTGATTTTTGGGCCTTCCGGGCCCAACGGAAGTCGGGAAGTGGGCCGTTTCTGGCCTCTGGAGGATGGGGAAGGTCATTTTCACCCTCCGCAGACTCCTAGAAAGCCTCTGGAACCTGGGGAGGATGAAAAATGGGCCTTCCGGTCCCACCAGAAATCAGGAAACCGGCCATTTCCGGCCTCCAGAAAGCCTCCAGGGGTGTGGGGAAGGCTGTTTTCGCCCCCAGGCTCCTAGAAAGCCTCTGGAGCCTGGGGAGGGCAAAAAAACGGGCCTACTGGGCCTGCCGTGTCATAAGCAGGGGGAATGCGGGGGGTGGTGTTGCACGTGCTTGTGCAGGAGATAGGGCGCATTGAATTATGGATGTGGGCACACACATGAGTGAGCCCCCCCTCTCCCTCTCCCCCCCTGCTTTTGGCACGCAACAGCAAAAAGGTTAGCCATCACTGAGTTAGAAGAACAAAGTTCTCCCTATCAAGGAAACCAGAACAAGCCATGGCTTACAAGTTTCTATATAGGATCTACTCTTGTGGCTTAATATATTGGATGACAGCTGCACAGACTGAAGGTATGTTGAATGTTGACTGATTGGGGGACCTTCAGCTTCTCAGCTTCATCCCTTTTAATAGTCACATTAGGTCCTTTACCCTGGTGGCATTCAGCTTTGGATTTCTGCATCCTTATCCTGAAGGATACTTCCTCTGTTGCCCACACAGATATCCTTGCACTAGAAGAAGAAATTTTAATTCCTGTCGATCTGCTTTGTTCGGATGTTCCTGTTCTCCAGTTTTTCTGTCAAACTTATTTTAATGCATATCGTATTCTGCTGCTCTCAATATTTATTACAAACAATTGAATATAGCTGAAAAGCAAGATATAAATCTAGATCTAAATAAATAACCAGGCAAAATAAAACTTCCAAGACAACACATAAAATAAATTATGCAAAATATACAAATGTTCTTGATTTGCATAATGCTCAGTGCGTGTAGCTGTTCTTGGTCTGTTCTCTGAAGAACAAAGTCTATCCAGAGGATAACATCTGAGATAGTTTGGGAAGGTCCTTATTAGCTCTATTTGTGAGTGTGACTCCCTGTCACATAGCCTTTGCCAGATTGTTGTTGTTGTTGTTGTTGATATATCCCATTCTCTAACCCTCTGAAACTTCAAAGCAGTGGTGAGTTTTAAAAACTTTTACTACCGGTTCTGTGGGCATGGCTTGGTGGGTGTGGTGTGGCTTGGTGGGCATGGCAGGGGAAGAATACTGTAAAATCTCCATTCCCACCCCTCTCCAGGGGAAGGATACTGCAAAATCCCCATTTCCTCCTGAATAGCTGGGACTTGGGAGGCAGAGAATAGATGGGGGTGGAGCCAGTCAGACTTTTTACTACCGGTTCTCCGAACTACTCAAAATTTCCACTACCAATTCTCCAGAACTGATCAGAACCTGCTGAAACCCACCTCTGAAACTTCAAAGGAAAAGACCCAAATAAAATTGTGGCAGATCTCAATGCTGCTCTTCTTTCTTCATCAACTTTCTTTCGTTGGCCCAAGGCCTAAGACCACACAGGTGTAAACTAGAAATGCCATATTTTAGACTTTGCGTTACAGCCTGGCATTCGGTTTCTAAAAGGTGGGCAGCACCCAGAGTAGCCAGACAAACTTTTCAAAGCAGCAACATCTAATATTCTCCAAGGGTTGGAGTGTGCCTTATTTCAGAGAAAACAAAGCTGGTGGGCAGGACAATTGTCCCCAAACAGCCCTTCAATGAAATGACCTTTAAGCAAACTTCCCAAGCCAATGGGCACAATTAATCTCAGTTTAGGTAGCAAGTTCTTAAACATGTTTTTAATTCAGAATCATACTGAAAGTTGTCACTATTTGCCCTTCGCTAACAGCTTAATAATATTAAGAGGCGCTATCTTGTGGTGGGATTGTAAGGCTGAAGTTCTGGGAGACCCACCTACCCAGTGGCACAAAACCACGGAAAATTGGCACTACAGCCAAATACCAGGAAATCTTTCAGAATTAAAAAAAAAGGGGGAGGGGAGAGAGAGGATTCTCTGGGCATCTACTATCTGCAAGTTGTCACTCTTAACACCACAGTTCCAATCAGATTTGACAGAGTCCCCTTTTTTCCCTAACTCTTCTTCAGCCCAGATTGTAAGCAGAATCTCGGAGTCCTTCAGATGATTCCCCTATTCAGGAAACTCATCTCCAGGAAGTCTCCAAGTAGTTAACTGGCCTCCAGGTTCCTTAGAGGATCTCTTCATCTGACCTAGAGGAGCATCTTACTGAAACTGAAAATATAATAGCACCATCACTTGGACTTAACGATCTAACGATCCATCTGTTAAACTACTGAAGTTTGCAGATGACACAACAGTGATGGTCTCATTCAAGACAATGATGAATCCGCATACAGACAGGAGGTTGAACAACTAGCCTCGTGGTGCGACCAGAACAATCTGGAACTGAACACACTCAAAACCATAGAAATGGTGGTAGACTTTAGGAGAAACCCTTCCATACTTCCACCTCTCACAATACTAGACAACACAGTATCAACAGTAGAAACCTTCAAATTTCTAGGTGCTATCATATCGCAAGATGTAAAATGGGCAGCTAACATCAAAAATGTCATCAAAAAAGGACAACAAAGAATGTTCTTTCTGCACCAACTCAGAAAGCTCAAACTGCCCAAGGAGATGCTGATCCAGTTCTACAGAGGAATCATTGAGTCTGTCATCGGCACCTCTAGAACTGTCTGGTTTGGTTCTATAACCCAACAAGAAAGACACAGACTTCAGAGGATAATTAGAACTGCAGAAAAAACAATGGCTACCAACCTGCCTTCCATTGAGGACCTGTATACTGCAAAAGTCAAAAAGAGGGCTGTGAAAATATTTACAGACCCCTTGCATCTTGGACATAAACTGTTTCAACTCCTACCCTCAAAACGACACTATAGAGCACTGCACAACAGAACAACTAGACACAAGAACAGTTTTTTCCCAAACGCCATCACTCTGCTAAACAAATAATTCCCTCAACACTGTCAAACTATTTACTAAATCTGCACTACTATTAATCTTCTCATAGTTCCCATCACCAATCTCTTTCCACTTATGACTGTATGACTGTAACTTTGTTGCTGGCAATCCTTATGATTTATATTGATATATTGACCATCAATTGTGTTGTAAATGTTGTACCTTGATGAACGTATCTTTTCTTTTATGTACACTGAGAGCATACACATCAAGACAAATTCCTTGTGTGTCCAATCACAGTTGGCCAATAAAAATTCTATTCTATTCTATTCATATACTTCACAGCCCTCTCTGAGTGGTTTACAGAGTCAGCCTGTTGCCCCCAACAATCTGGGTCCTCATTTTACTGACCTGGGAAGAATGGAAGGCTGAGTCCATCTTGAGCTGGTAAGAATCAAACTGCTGGCAGTGGGCAGAGTTAGTCTACAATACTGCATTCTAATCACTGAGCCACCACAGTTCAGTCAAAGCTTAAGCTATGGCGTAGATTCTCACCTTATGCTTCACTGCACCAAATTTACTCAATAATTATGCCATAAACTGGATGAATCCAAACAGTGAACTAAACAAAGGCCAACAAGCCACATTATGGCTTATGATGATGAACCCAATGTTTGGGTGTGATCATGGAACTGTTAACACCCGTCCAAGTGAGAGTTCCACAATTGGCTGTGTGGATGAAGGCCGTCAGTGAGCCAAAGTGAGGAGGCTGAGTATGGCTCTGGGTGACTCCTAATGCTTGGCTGCTGGGCAGGAGGAGAGAAGGGTTGGCAGGCAGATCTCTTGGCCAAGGTACCACCCACCTATTTCAGCTTAGTAAGTTGAGGTGTCCAACTCAACAACTTATTTATCTGGATGTCGTAAACCAAAATTAAAAACCCCAACGGTGGGGGAGGGTGGGATAAAATAAACATATAAAAGGACAAACTTTCTGTAATACTGAAATAAGGGCAGATCTTTTTCTTCTGTGCTTAAGAAATTTATCTGTATTTGAGAATGAACATCAATACGACACTTCCCTGGTTTGTTCCTTCTGCCTCCTTCCATTCCTTTTACAAAAATCCTGGCTCTGTCGGTGGAGGTTTAACCTAGTTTATGTTTCAAACCTTTCCAGCATTTATTTTCCCAGTATAAATATTGGGCTGGATGGATGTGTTGACGTCTGTCCTTAAGCACTGTCAATTTATGATAACGGCACTTCAGCTGGATTGATTTTTAAACACCAATGTGGACAGGAGAAGCCCAGACTGGTAGCATTTCCAGAATTTTTCTCTCCAGCATTTTATTTTTCATCTGTAATGGACACAGGCACACTGTTGCACTGGAATGTTTGCAGTTTTCTGCGCTTGGTGGCTGCAGGGCCTGCCAAGACAGGAAAAGAATGATTAGTTATAAAACGGAGCACTGTTCATGCTGCGCGTTAGGCAAGCAGCCCCTGAGCTGGTGGGATTCACAATAAAATATTACCTTAATAATGTACTCAGGGAAACCAACATGTAAATGGGAACAGCTGCTTCTGCGATGACCAGATTACAAATGGCTGCAACTGGCATCATTAATATTGCATTGGGACAATAATATCTTGATTTGCCGAAAGAGCTACAGCCAGGCATTAGTCCTCCAAATGGGAATTGGTCTGTCTTTGCTCCTCTTTGAAGGAAGTTGGTCACATGGCTGCCTTATTTCTCCCATCATGCGTTCAGTGGCAAAGGGAAATGAAACCCTCCCCAAAAGCATGTGGTGGTGGGGAGACCCTGCAAGTGTCTTGGAGTCAGGCTCAGAGGGGAAGGAAGGCAGGACCAGGCGCTTCCTCTCTCTGAGACCAGAGACCATCATCACTGGCTGGACCCGACAGGTCTGAGCTACACTGGAAGACACTGTGGGAACTCCAACCCTGGCAGTTGAAAGGGTGGCCTTCTGCGGAGGACCAGGCCTGGCCGAGGAAGTGACCACTGACAGCCTTAAAGTCCCTGGGAGTTAAGACAAAAGTTTAGAAGGATGGTAAGCAGTGAGGAAGACGTTAAGGTCAAGTGGAATCTTTGGGGCTCAATGGAATGGTAGGTCAACCTTCAAGGAGAAGGCTACAAGTCGGTTGATTTGAAGAGATGGAGAGAAAGACAGGATTTAAATCCTGGCTCTTGTGCAGAGAGAGAGAGAGAAAGAGAGAAATATCATATGGTGGTGTTGGTGGTGGTACCCTGTTTCCCCACAAAATAAGACCTCCCCTGATAATAAGCCCAATCAGGCTTTTGAGAGCATGGCAATAAGGCCAAGCGCTTATTTCAGGGTTCAAAAAACTATAAGACAGGGTCTTATTTTGGGGAAAACACGGTAGTAGTAGTAGTAGTAGTGGTAGTTTTATTATAGTCACCCTCCTCCAATGGATTCTGGGGATAATGCAAAACCAAAAAGTCATAATATAAAACCACATAGGCAGTCCAGCCTATAATGCTCTTAGAAACAACACCAATTAAACTGTAAAACTAAAAACAACACCAGTCAAACAACCAGCCCCTCTACATTACTGTAAAACTTCACTCCATCAAGGCTGATTCATGATAATATCACATATAATCTTTGCGCTCTACAGCAGGCTGATAGGCTGATCACTCCCAACTTTTGTACCTACAACGAAAACTGCTTAGCTCACAAGGTTGGGTCCTTAAAGCTTTTGCCATTGGGCAGCAGGCCAGTCTCTGGAAAGAGGGGCCTGGGTGAAGCCTGATGGGTCCTGCCCACTCAGTCTGCTCTCCTCCCATATCTTCCCATCATCTCTCCCCTTGGCTGGCCAGGCCTTGTTGACAAGCTCGCTGAAGCCCAGAGGATGCTGGTGTTTCCTTGCTCTGGGAAGAGATGGAGAGGCATCCGCAGAGCCCGATTGCTCTTCCTCTCAGCTCCCCAGCCTGCCTTGGAGATGCCAAATGAGCACTTCCGACGACGTTTAGAGGCACCACTAAGAGTTCCTCCAAAATGACAACAGCTGCTAAACTGTCATTTTTAATGAGAAAATCTAGAGCTGGTCTAGCCTGCCTGGAAACAGCTCTCCAACGTTAAAGACAGGACCCTCTTTTGACCCTCCCTGGAAACCCCAGGGTTTGGATTTCTCTGCAGGATGCATAAATATAGCAACTTCTCAATATTGTCCACCCCAAGAGGGCTGATAGTAAACCAGTTCAAATATTATAAACATCTTTAGTTCAAATAAACTAAATATCAGCCTCAAAAGGTAGCCATCTTCTATAGGGTCAAACTTTGGTCCATCAAGCCCAGGAAGTGGACATTTGAGTGGAAGCTGCTGTCCAGCACTTCAGGCAGTGATTTTTCTAGCCCCTACGCCCAACTGGAAATGCTGCCAGAAATGATGGAACCAGGCTCAAGGATCTTCTGCAGGCCCAGCAGGGGTTTAGCCATTATCTGTGGCCAGAGGTGGGCTTGGTTTGTTGCTATTGTTGTTCCTCAAAAGATGCTGGATTAATTCTTGTCTGCTTGGATGGAAGGTGTTGACTTTCAGAAATCTGGATCTTGACTTTCAGAAATCTGGATCTTGACTTTCAGAAATCTGGATCTTGACTTTCAGAAATCTGGATCTAAAGCCAATTCACTTTGAATCTTTTTTCTGTTCCAAAAACATTTTTCCCTTCCTGCAGCAATTCCAGCATGGACAAAATGGATCCACCCACGGCATTGGCCATCAGATGCATCGGGCTCTTCCCAAGAACCTGGGATGTCGTAATATATCAGTACCATACATGAGCGGAATCAAACCGTGTGGCCTTTTGCAATTGACAGATGGCAATTTTGTCAATGCGCAGATTTTCTAAGTGCTGTCCAAGAATTTTTGGGATGGCACCCAGTGTGCCCATATTATTATTACCATTACTTTACCAAGGACACTCAACTACCTGTGCTCCGCAGCCTTTGAGATCATGAAACGCCTTAAAAGCATTTCTCCCAGCCGGCTGCGTAATGTTTTGTTTTTGAGGAATGTGACTTGCAGAGAGCAGAGGCAGCTAAACTCCTTGCTGGTTTGTTTATTTGCTTTTGTATTTTCCCTTAATGAACAGTGGTATTCATTATCAATGGCGTTTGTTCCTCTGAGCGATACACGCCAGGAATTTGGTCTCCAGCCTGTTGTTTTCCTGGGTACCACCAATGCTTTGTAATTGAAGCCCATAAATGCCTTGGAGAGGATTGCCATGGAAAATAACTCCTGGCTGTAAATCTTCATAATAAAAACCACCAGACCTTTTCTTTTCTATTTGGACTCAGCAGCCCTGGAGAAAACAGCCGAGAGAAGGCCTGGCTTTTAGCACCACTCCAGCCCAGCCCAAAATGCAGGAGGCTGCGGGCTGAGGATTGGAGAAGTGACCCAGGGAGGCAGAGGAGATGCTGCTGCTGGATGCAGAGAGCTGCTCAAGGACTTTCCTCTGGACCAAAAACCCACCTGTGGCCATCAGTTTTTTCTACAGCTCCAGCTTGAGGAAGCGTCTCTTGAGCTGAGCATCGGTTTTTACAAACTGGAGGGATGCAGTTTAGTGAGGAAGATCAGAGGTTGTGGCTACTCCAGTCTGTCCACCCCCCTTGTTTGAGCTCCAGTGTGGGTCTCAAGCCAACTGTGTTCCTCTTCTAGCTCTCAGCTCTGGGCATTTCAGACTATCGTCCAGGGAAGATAATCAGTTCTCCTGTGTCCAGGGCTCCACATCTGGCATCCAGGAGCCGTGGTGGCACAGTGGTTGCAATGCAGTACTGCAGGCTACTTCTGCTGCCTGCCAGCTGCCTGTAGTTTAGCAATTCAATCCTGACCAGCTCAAGGTTAACTTAATCTTCTATCCTTCCAAGGTCAGTAAAATGATGACCCAGATTGTTGGAATTTGCAAGAGGCTGACACTGTAAACCACTTAGAGAGGGCTGTAAAGCACACTGTGAAGCGATATATAAGTTTAAGGGCTATTGTTATTCAGGGAAGGGCAGCTAGGCCCTGGCCTTGCTGTGCATGGGAAGAGGGGAAGAAGAGAACTGGCTGCATGGTAAAGTTGAACAAAAAAGCACTCAGCTATCTTCATCCTTTCTTGCAAGTGACTTTGGGGACTTGAGTTGGGTCTGGAGGATGCAGGAACTGGAGGCAGAAGTTTCCCACCCACCCCCATTGGAAATCCTCCATGGAGAAGTGAGAGTTTACATTACAAGCCACTCTGCCTCTCTGTGCCCCTTTCAGCTCTTGAAAATAGCCTGAAAATCTGACCTGGTTTCACTTGAACCATTACACACACACACACACACACAGAGAGAGAGAGAGAGAGAGAGAGAGAGAGAGAGAGAGAGAGAGAGAGAGAGAGAGGGAGCCAGCCTTAACCTGCAGTCCTCAATTCCTATACCAGCTTAGCCCACACTTGGTATTATATTCCTCAGTGGTTCTAGGCATGGAGGGTCCCACTCCCTCAAGGGGGTCTGCAGCAAGCAGGCAGCAGAAGAGCTGCTCCTAGGTTGCCCCCTGCCCACAAATCCCTTCAACTGGGCCCCCAGTGGGGCGCCTTCCAAAATTCGCAGAAGCCCTTGCTAGAATCCCTCTCCTCTTCTCCTTCTCCTTCTCCTTCTCCTTCTTCTTCTTCTTCTTCTTCTTTCCTGACTGACAGTTTGTCCTACTAAATATGTAGATGTTGGAAGGGCAGAAAGCGGAAAATATCCACCAAGACAGCTAGAAGAAAGCTCCTGATCAAATAAGTCCCTCCCGCCAGAAATGACAGCCTGCCAGACATCCAAGGTGCCTCTTCTGATTATATGTAATGTGGCGCAGAACTAATGTTGTCGTGATGATCCCAGAGCACTGAGGTGGGGTGGAGGGTGGAGGGAAGATGGTCATGTCCTGGGTGGGAATGAATGATGACTTGACAATGGGCATCTTATCACCTATACAGGTGTAGTTCCTCAAATTCCCATAGAAGATTACAGGGGTCTAAGAATGTAATGGCAAAAGCAGTCAATAATTCAAGGGTTATTGATTGAAGCCAGCTCTATTCTTCTTTTTTAATTTATATTTTATCCATTTTTTTTCTCCATGTGTTTTATTTTTTTTATTCATCTGAAGACTTGAGAGTTTTCTGCCCTGACAAAGGCAGCTGCTGGAGAAGATTGGATCCTATTCAACTTATTATTTTTTTCTCGTTTCTTTAAATTGCCAGAGTAATTTATATAGTGGTTATGAAAGTGCAGGAGGGAAGGTGACAGAAAGAAAAAGAAAAAATTTGAGGGGAGAAGTTCTATAAAGTGGTCACAGCTGATGCCTCTCACCCTCCATCCTTCAAATACCCGAGCAGTTCCTGGAACAGGAGCAGAGTTTTCTGAGGCCTGTTCTTCACAAAGAAGAACAAATCTAGACATCCTGGAATCTAGACATCCTGTTGGGAGTACACTTTTTCTCCTGTAGGGCCTTCCTCTTCTCACACCCTTTAAAAGAGGAATCATTCTGAGCAGAACAACTACATTCAACACTGTCCCTCACAGCTTAAATAAATTCAGAAAGCTGCAGCAAAACTCTTTGGAGCAACCCCAAATAGGGGCTATGGCGATTCTCAGTCATCCAGGTCATGGTTGTCCCAAATGTTGTGACCCAGGCCCAAGTAGTAGTAGGAAACTCAGTCAGTGTAAAAACAAACAAACTTTATTAGAATAGCTGAGAATTACTTCATTCTCAGCATGGTCCAAACTAAATCAAAGCAAATTCTTCCCAACACAATTCCTCAGTCTTATCACCCACCTTGGTCTTAATTAGGTAAACTGCCAAAGGCCTTTCCTGGCAAAAGTTCAGAAGATGCCGATAAGAAACAAATGCAGCAAGACAAAGCTATCAACGTTGTTTTCCAGTAAAGAGTCCAAACGCTGTTGCTGATCTTTTAAGCCTTATGGGAGGGGTCAATCATCTCTTGGCCCAGTCCCAAGACATTCTCTTTGCTTTAGCTGCTCTTGCCTTCTGGCATTCTTCTCATGCGTGCATTAGGAACAGGCTTCTCCAGTTCCTCTGCCTTACTACTGTCAGCCTCTGGAGGCTCTGGAGTCTGCACTTCACTCCCCGATGGCCCTGGCACCATCTCTGCCTCCAATGCAGAGCCCTCATCGGGCCTTCCCCAGCCTCCAGGACTGGCCCATGTTCTTCCTCAGCCTCATCGCTCTCCGACTCCGTTGCCAGCTCTGCAGGCTGTTGGCGGACCACAACACCAAAGGTGCTTTTTCAAAAGTCAACTGAATTTTGTTTTTCCTTGAAAATGATTTGCTTCTCATCCAAAAAGCTTTTTCAATGACAAAGCTTCTTGGATGAGAAGCAAAACATCTTCAAAGAAAAACCAAGTCCAGTTACCTTTTGAAAAAGCACTTTTGGGACACCCAAATCGGGGGGTTTTGAAGCTTGGGCATCACTGCAGGGATTGAGTGGGTTTCCACTTCAACTGGAGAAGGCTCTTCTCAAATGGATCCAGGCAATCAGGCAGATGAATCTGGACAAGAGATTCTCAATTCTCCTTCAAAGTAATTAGAGCTGGAAAGATCGAGAGAGAAAAAAATTGGATGCAGATTTTAACAGATGGTAAATATTGGTGTTTTACAGGGAGGATAAGTTCCACTGAATAAGACACAGTCCCAATATTTAATTTCAGCAGAAACCAAATGGCCTGCTCTGTTCAGTTTCTCTCTCTTTATGTATCTAGTAACCCTATGCTCTTCTATGGCAGAAATGGTCAGTTTAATACACTTCCAGGGATTAACCCTGAGGTTTTTCATACCCAAAGCAGATGCTTTGCCCCTCAGCCCTTCGTCATCCCTCTAAAGCCATGGGTCAGAGTTGGAAGCCATATTAGCACCAGAAACTTCCATGCTGCCAACTCCTTGTGCTTGGGAAAGTAGGAGGGGGGATTTAGGAGAGTGATTGTAGTTAGATATAGTAGCATTCTTCCCTTCGGTCAAGGCCATGGTGTTTATGCATCTAGAGGAGGAGTGGTTGCAGGGATGGCTTAGGTTGGGACTGATGGTGATTGGGCCATGTAACAGACTGACGGGTGTAGGGGCTTGATTTGGGGTTTTGATTTACTGAAGGAAAACCTGGAACTCTCAGATTTGAGAAATGCTTGCCTCGGAGTTTTTAATTGGGGTTGAGGTTTTCTGGAACGCTGACACCATGTTGCTATGGAAGCGCTCTTTAGAGAGCCAGGCCAGGCAGAAGGGCTCACCTGAGCATCGTATCTGTGGCCAGGGTGGGCTTGTGGCCTCAGCATGCATGGAGTGGTCGTCCTTGCCTTTGGAGCCTTACAGACTCCTCCAGGTAACAGACTGGAGGGCCAGGGGCTCCTGTTTTCCCAAAGTCCTGATGGATAATTAGAAGACTTCTAAAAACCTGGTCCTATTCTATTCCTGTTCTGGGCCCACAAAACCCAGAATCACCAAGGTTGAAAAGCACCGCTCTAGGACCTAGGACCGTGATGGCGAACCTATGGCACATATGCCATGGGTGGCATGCGGAGCCATATTGGTGGGCACGCGAGGGTTGCCCTGCCTCAGTTCCAACACTCATCCGCCTGCTGGCCAGCTGATTTTCGGGCCTTCTGGGCCTATCAGAAGTTGGGAAACAGGTTGTTTCTGGCCTCCAGAGGGCCTCTGGGGGGAATGGTCCGTTTTTTGCCCTCCCCAGGCTCCTAGAAAGCCTCTGGAGCCTGGGTAGGATGAAAAACGGCCTACTGGGCCCACTGTGCCATCATGTGCCAAAAGCAGGGGGAGCGCGGGGGGGTCATGTGCAGTGGAGCACATTGAACTATGGGTGCAGGCACGCATGAGTGCGATCCCCCCATGCTCCCCCCACTTTTAGCACGCAATGGCAAAAAGGTTATTCATCACTGACCTAGGAGAAGGCTTCCTCTGCACTGCCTGGGAGGCAGAGTGTGTCAGAGTGAATAAAAACTAGGACAGAGCATGTCGAAATGTGCCAAGGCAGAGAGTTTTTCAAAGCCAACCACGGGCCTTTTCTGCTGTGGCTCCCACATTGTGGAACCGTCTCTCCATGTGATGAAGTTGGCCTCACCCCTTCTGAGGGCTTCCAAAGATCCCTCAAGACCTGGTGATGCCAGCAGGCCTGGGGGGGGGGGGGCAGGGGATGGGCAAATTAGTCAGATGGCTCTGTTGTTAATAGCAACCCTTCGTCTGCTATTTCATTGTTTTCCCTCTGTTTGTAATGTTTTTGGAAATTAATATTGATAATGGTTTTAGGCATCTATTAATGGTTTTACCACCCAAAATTGCCTCTTTTGTGAGATAGGCAGCTTTAAAAATTAGACAAAGAAATACAAATAAATATCATAATAGAAAAAAAGGCTGAATTTAATGCAACTAGAACCCAGAAATCTTTCCTGCCCCAGATTGCCCAATCCCAGAGGCAGGGTTTACGAACTCCTTACTGGCTTTCAGGCTGCAACCGAGTCCACCATCTGCCTGCCACTTGCCAAAGGAGTTCTCTTGGCCCAGTGCTCCCCTGTTTCTCCTGCCATTCTCAGCCAAGAACGCAAAAAACCTCTTCAGGTGCCAGCCTGTTTTCCTGGGGCAATCTATTCTGGTGACTGATTCTCAAGTTCTTTTTTACAAAATCCTGGCTCTCGGTGTTGTGCCTTGGGGGAGGTGGTGTCCAGCCAGCGTGGAGTAGCCTTCCTCGTGCCCAGCCTCTGCCAACTGGCACCTTCCCCGATCGACTCGTCACTCCAATCCGATGGGCGATGAGGTTGGCGGCAGGTTGAGCCAAGCCTTTCCTTGCCTCCGAGACTGGCTGCGTTGTTGGAATTCCTGCCGAACACTTTTCCTTCTTGTTCCTTTTGTGGCGTTTAATTAAATATCTGTTTGTCTAGAGTCAAACACTGACAGCTCTGAAACCTCCAATGATTTATCAATAAACACAATGAGATAATTGCTCCAATGCTCACCTGACCTTTCCACGGTGCGCAGAAAATAGAAGCGGACCGTTCTCTCCAGCTTTCCTCTTCCTGCTGAAGCATCTTAGCTCTGATTGATGCCTTCTCATTAAGTATATTAAAAGATGGTGAAATATCACTGGGCAACTTCGACAGCTTTTAAAAGACGGCACTCTCTCTCCCTCCCTGGATACCTGCAATGGCGGAAGAGAGATGAGGTCAAGGTTTAATGACCTGGTGAGGATTAAAGAGAGAAGTCAAACTCCTCGCTCTGTTTTCCTCTGTGTGACCTTGGAACAGGGAGACCGAGGGGGGTGTCAGCTTTTCCACCGATTGATTTTACTGCCACTCCCATGTGTTTCTCTGCTCTGCAGAAGGGTTTCAATCAAGACCTGTGTAAAAGCCATTTTGCTGCCCAGGCCTGGGCTTCACTGTTAGACAAACAACTGGTCAGAGGTCAAGCACTTCAGTTAAGATATCTGACCCACCGGGTCCCAGAGATCCAAGGCCTATAACACCTGTTCAGTCAATAAACTTACAGCCAGTATGGACGGAAGGTTAAAAATTTGTTCCATACAGTGTTGTTCAACCTTGGCCACATTAAGAGGTGTGGACTTCAATTCCCAGAATTCCCCAGCCAGCCGCTGCTCCATCCCATACTGATATTCTGAATGTAAATATTTATGCAAAGGGTCTACTGGCTATTATTTCAGCATCCTATAGAAGTAGAGAATAGGGTTTGCCACAGAGAAGCATTGAGGAATGAACTTCAGCATCAAGACATCCTGTTCGTCCCTGCCTTTCCAACCCTTCAAGATTGAAACGTCAAGCATTTAACCCCAGTTTATACCCAAAAACATTCATTGATAAGTACAAATTAGATTTCACGGGTAACATTTAGCACAGTGATGGCTAACCTTTTTGCCTTCATGTGCCAAAAGTGGGGGGAGCGCAGGGGATCACGTGTATGCGTGCCCACACCCATAATTCAATGCACACACACCCCATGCATGCCCGTGCGACACACACACCCTGCGCAATCCCCACTTTCGGCACACAATGGCACAGTGGGCCTGGTAGGTCCGTTTTTTGCCCTTCCCAGGCTCCAGAGGCTTTCTTGGAGCCTGGGGAGGGTGAAAATGGCCTTCCGCACCCCACGACCACGGAGGCCCTCCGGAGGCCGGAAATGGCCCTTTTGCTAACTTCCAGTGGGACCCGAAGTCACAAAAATCAGGTGACTGGCGTGTAGATGCATGCCGGAGCTGAGCTAGGGCAACACTCGGGTACCCACTGATATGGCACCATGTGCCACCTGTGGCACGCGTGTCATAGGTTCACCATCACGGATTTAGCATGTTGGTCTCTGCACAATTCGATTTCGTTATGCAACTGAGTTATTCCCAGAAGCCGACCCATATCCAGTTCTTGCTCATGAAACAATTGTGTTTACGTGGACCCTTTCTAGTCCAGAGTTATTCTGGGGCCAGCTTATATATGAAGCTGCTCTCAGAAACTACCCCAGGACTGCAAAAAGAAAGATCCGAATATATGAAATTACTTACAGAATGATAGCACTAATGAAGACGAGTGGAACATCGTTCCCAACACAGGAACTCCGAGAGCTTTATTACTTATAAATAAATAATTTATCACCTCTCTTACTGGCTCTTCTCCCGTGGTGCTTGCCGCATGTCAGGCACAGGAGGGGCCTGAAAGTACTTAGCAGACTCCTGGATTATAAACAATTAAAACTTTATTGATTTATTGATGTATTGGCTTGCTTGTTTACATTACTTACAACCCACCCAAATCCTAAGGGAGATCCAGTAACGTATCAAGGGGGGGGTGGGGGAGGAACTGCAGTAATAAATAGCTAAATCAAAATCACACTGAACAAACAAATAATCTGGTCTACACAAATTGTTTCCTATTAGTACAAAATTCCATGCTTATTTACAGGATGGCAGTTTAGATTGCACAAACTCCCTTCCCCCACCCCACTTTCTTGTCTTTCCTGCATCCAACGATTTTCTTTTCTACTTGCTTCTCTCTGTATCTTTTTACATTTTTCTTCCCCACCTGCCTTCTAAGAAAGTCCCCGTGAAATTTTCTCTCGCTGCAGCAAAACACAGGTGATCTCTATTTCCCGTTTCTGGTGCAGGTGCCACCACCTGGACAGGTGACTTTTAAAGGGATGGGGCCAAGGACCGTGCAGTGTCAGGCACAGGACTCTTTCTGCATGGAAAGTGAGGTGCAGAGCGTTCCTTCCTGGGAGACAGAAGAAGAAGGCAGGCACAACCTCAGGATCATCCGCAGACACGGCAAGGTAGCCCGGCTTAATGGAATTATCCATTTCACTTCCTCCTTTAATGGAGCCCAGCCCTGCCAATTAGCACAGGGCTGGATCTCCTCATTAACTCCATCCATGGAACCAAAGGCTTTGCTGACGGTTATGTGCACCTTCCGAGGCGAAGAATCGGCGAAGGATCCGTGCAACTTGATGTATCACGTCTGGAGAAGGGAAAGAAAATAATGAAGCAACCCAAGAAAAAGGCTGCTCTCCCGTTTCAAATCATGACACCGTCTTCATTTCTTGAAATTATTTCAGCTGTGGTGGCAACAAAGCCAGAAAAGCATACATTTGATCAATTGTTGTTTATTGTAAATCTAAATAGTCTTTAAAGTAGGAGAGGAAACAAAGAGAGGACATCTTGTGAAGTTGGAATGCATCCAGTTCAAACTCCAGGGCTGTCCTTTGTTATCAGGAGTGTTCTCAACTTCAATCATCTGAATGTTGAAAAACCCTTTACAAGTCAGAAATGCCTTTTGATGCATGTTAGATTTCAGCTGCCTCCATTCACAACCAGAGTTTGGCAGAAATGTTGACTAGGAGGTGTGGAAGATGAACGCCTTTGTGTCTTCTGTTATTTCAAGCTTCAACCCGAGGGATTTCATGCAAAACTCGCTTACCATAAACAAAAATAGCCACCCTCTGAAGCAGATTCAGCAGGGAGGGATGAGCTCAAGGCCCCGTGAAGAGACTGGTCACCTTCCCACCTGTTGGTCCCCTCAGAGGAGCCTTCTCTGTAAGAGAAGATGGCAGGTGAGACACACCCGAGATGCCCCAAAAGTCACTGGAAAACTTTTGCTCATCTCCTTTGATTATTAATCTTTTCTTTCCCTCCTAGGATAGCGTCTGCCTCTGTTAATTGTTTCTAGGTACATAATATAATGAAAAACAGTCTTCTGTGCCCAAGGCACCTTTTAATTATACAACAGAGCAGGTGAAACCACTTGATACTTTCCCTCTCTCTCTTACCCTACCTAGTAATTAAGGAAGGCCAGGCTTTCTCTCTAGGGGATGCGGTCAAATTCACTGTTGCCAAACAATCAAGTGAAGCCTGGATATGACATCCCCATCATTTCTCGAAGGAACAACAGGAAGGGTGGGGTGGGGGTGTAATTCAAGCGACAGGGACCCAGAGGAAGCCAAAAAGCAAGATAACTAAACAGGACCGTTGCGAAAAGAACATCACTGAAGGAATGCAGAAAGCCAGGGGGAGAGACCAGAGGATGGGGTCAAGGTGTGATCATTTTGGATCCAGGGAAGGGCCCAATGGGTCCCTGGAATCTCCTTGATCAAATGTCTCCACCCCCTGCACAAAATGCTGAAGGTCGTCTCATGTTCTCCAGCCACCTGGAATGAGCAAGAGGGACGCCTGTCGTGGCTGCATCTGTGAAATATTGGTCTGTTGCTCATGCTATTTACTGATTATTACTATCAAAATATTCTTGGCACTGATTACAATTACACTTTGAAATGTGCATTTTACATTTTAAAAAACCTCCTCCTATGCTAGCTTCTCTGGCTCTTTTCCACCAGTTGGTCCACCTGCTGGTATTATTTCAAGTTTACGAACATGGTGTGCAGAGGGCATGAATAAAGGAGACAGAAAATCAAAGTGGGAAGGACCAAACCTGCCAAGCGCATTAGAGCCGAATCCCTGCTCAACGGACCTCAGCAAAAAAGCCTGCTGGAAAGAGCCCTGCCTGGAATATCAGGAGCCACAGGGCCCCACCATTGGCGGGCTGACTTCAGCTCTGGGCTGAAGGGGCAGCCACCTAATTCTGCAGGGGGAGCTTCCCAGCTCCCTCCTGCCTGTGGGAAAGGCTGCCGAGAGGGATTCCATGCCAGAGAGCGAGTGGACCAAGGTGGCCAAGTGGGCGGCCACAAGAAATCTATTGCCACCGCTCCCATGGCATCGATGGCATGAGAAACCTCCTCCCACTGAATCCCCTTTGGTGGTCCTGACAAGCATCCCTCAGAATTGATGGCTGACTTTTTTGTCTTGTGGTCACACAAGCATAGGAACTGAAAACCTCTTTCTAGAGCTGAATTAGTAGAAAGCTGGTGAGATGCTTCCCCTCCCCAGCCTGGTAAATTCTTTCCCAACCCATCTTATTGATATAAATCCTCCCAGAAGAGAAACATCAATTTGTTTTTTTTCTCTCCACGCTGCAGATGGAAAAGGTGGGCCTTTACAGGCCTATCCAGAGCTTTGTGAAACATATTTTTAGATGATGATGATGATGATGATGATGATGATGATGACAACGATGACAACTCTGGCAGTATTACTAACAAGGTGCAGTGCCACCATTTCCCTGCCTGATCTTCACCAGATGTCGATTTCTGCTTCATCTTCCAACCTGGCCAAATCAATAATCAAATCTATTCCAAGCACTTGGCTTTTGCTTCAAAATTTCCATTTGGCTCGTACAGTCGTTCAAAATAAAATATTTAGAGGACAGAAGACCTGCAGAGTGTTTCAACGTGTGTTTGGGTTTTGTGCAAATAATTAGACATCACAGCCCTTCTCTGGGCTCTAGTTAGAGCTGTTCCTTGCTTCCCCCCTCCCTCCCCAGCACAGCTCCATTGGGAAGGGAGCCCCGTTTATGGAAATAATGAAGCTAACCATGTCTTACAAATTGTCTGGGTTGTGCTCTGAAGTTGCTGGTGTTCAAAGAAATTTTTCCCAGAAGATCTTGCGGGGGAAGAAGGGGTTAATCCCAGCATTCACGTTTTCTTCCATACTTGAAATCTATCCCCCAAAGATGGAGCCATGTACAAGAACTCCCACAGAGAGCAAGAGTCCGGTTTTTTAGGTGGAGTAAGAGTCGTTCAGAGCTCACATCCCCCTTTTGTGGTGATCTGAGCACTGAGATGCTGCCTGTGTTTGTCAGACCTGCCCCAGTCTGATCCCTTAGGGAAGAAAAACCCTCGACTCCATTGGGTTGAAGTAAAGGTACTTTTATGGAGAGTTGCTGGTTGCAGTAATTTCAGGCAGAATCTAAGTTTCCTGCGCAAGAAGACAGAAACTATTTCCTTCAGTCCTATCCATCCCCCCCATGATGAGTCCAAACCCAGCCAATGCGATGTCGCCAGGATGTTTTGGGAACACAAAAGGAGGTGTTTCAGCTGGTAACTTTCCACACTCAGGACAAACGGCCTTGGAGATGCCTCGGGCACCACCAGTCCCTCAGTGATCTGGTTTTCCTCAGCTATCACTCCCCCATCTGAATTAACCCACACAAAATGCATACAAGTTTATTGCTTCCCATTTGGTTCTCCCACCACCACCCCCGCCCCCGCCCTTTGATGGCAGGACACCAGCGCAGTGCCAGTCGAAGATGGTGGTCCTGACAGTATTCCTCCCCCTAACTAGCTAGCTCCAACAGGTTGCATATTCATCATGAGATGTTCTGCTCTTTTCTGTCTTAACTTGATGCCTGACTTATGGTGACACATGAACAGTAGTGTAGTCCACTAGTTCAGCAGCGCTTGACTTAGTGCAGGCATCTCCAAACTTGGCAGCTTTAAGACTTGTAGACTGCAACATGCTGGCTGAGGAATTCTGGGAGTTGAAGTCCACAAGTCTTAAAGTTGCCAAGTTGAGAGAGCTTTGCCTTGGTGCAAAGTAGGTTCTTCACCCACTGGGCCTTCCCACCCAAGTAGTTCCAGGTCCACAGATTTTCTTGGCCTCATAAGAACGTAGGAGAAGCAATCTCAGCAAGTGATGAGAGAGGACCTTCTTCTCTGTCCTCAGGGTGTGCTGCCTTTACTCACTTCTCTGCCAGGAGGTTCCCCACCCAAAGGTAGAATCTCAGCATGGCTCCAGTGGAACACCTGGCTGTTATTGTGCAGAAATCCCCTGGGAACCTGGCAGCTTTTCCAGGTGCATAGTTCTTCCTCCACCCACAGGCTACAAAACAGGAAAGGCTAAACATGGACGTGCAAGGGGACAATCACCTGGGCCTCCCTTTCTCCTTCTCTGACGTGCTTCTTTCTGATGCCCAATAGATTTGCATGGGTGTCAGGAAGCATTTTCTGCCCATAATAGTGATGGGGACAAGCTCTTCCCTGCAAGCCACTTAGTCAGTGCATCAGTTCCACAAAGATGTGATTAAAATAATAATAAATTAACTAAAAAAGCCACCAACAACACTCCATTTCAGGTGTGAAACAGCTTTAAGATAACTAATTATTTACACAGCTTGGTGCTGCATCTGTGGCTGTATTTTTGATAAATATTTTGAGCATGTTTGAGCTTGAAAATTAACAGAAACCTGAGCAATGCCATTTTACAATTCTACATCGATATTCACTTCTCAGGATTGCTGCCCTGCCGGCTCCGGATGGTTGGAGGTGGCAGACGAGGGCAGAAGAGGAACAAATGCAGCTCTGGTACACAGTGAGCGCATTGGTGAATGGCCTGTTTTCACGTCGAGAGACACGGAAGGCTAAGCCTTCTTTGAGGAAAGCCTTAACTTTGCTGCTTGGCTGGATCACTTGCTGGCCGGGCCTGGCACTAATAGATCCTCTTCCGCATGGCCCAATTTCAGATTTCCCACGAATGTCAAGTGCAGGAAATCAGGAGTCCAGGCAGTTCAAATGAATATATGGGTTTTTTGCATGCTCTCTACAAAAATCTGAATTGCTAGGGCTCAAGGCAAATTGGTGGTAGATAAGGGTCAACAGAACTCAAGGTGAGCTGGACTTAGATCTCTGTTGCCATGAAGGGACAAGACTGATGACATGCTTGACCCCTCCCTCAGCCTGGTCATTTCCTACACAAATTTGGACTTGTGTCGGTAGGTCCACCATCAGGACTGACAAACAATTTTCATTGGTCTCCTGGAACTGGAACTTTGGATTCATGGTTTATAGCTTTGAGTCACATCTTTCTTTTGGGAGCTCACTAACTCCTTCAGGGTTATCCCCACAACAACAACCTTATGAAATAGGTTGGACCGAAGGAGAATGACTGTGGCTGAGGGTGCATCCGAACCTGGTTCTCCTCAGTCCGAGTTTGACATGTTATCACATCCCTTCATGAAGTCCTTTCCCTCCATCCTTATAAAAGAATCTAAGATTTTTGAGAAGCTGCAGGAAAAAAATAAGGTTTTTTTTCCCATGGCTGAAGGGTAAACTTTTTAAGCTTCTCTCTGCTACCAAACCAGGAAAGGCTCAACATAACAGATCAATCCTCTCCTCACTTGCCGGGGTAGTGAGGCTGAAGACAAGCTCTTAGACATTTCCTTGCCAAATAAATGTTGGGGTGCAAGAACTTTGCCCTTCTTTGGCCTATGGCTTTCCTTCTTGCCAATGCCTGGCTCAGCCAGCAGCCTCAAGCCCTTCGCTAGACCGAGCGAGGCTGGGGGGAAAGGCTCTGGATCTCCAATGCTTAATCACTCCAGCTAGCAAGCCTCTCACTTGGCTCTTTCTTGGCCGTTCAGAACCATCCTTCTCCCATTGTTAATGCAACTGCCATACCCTGCCTCTGCACTGAGTGAAAGCTAATTATAATAATTAACAGAGAACTCGTGAACTTGTCAAACTGGTAATTATAAACCGCAGGGACTTTTATCATTAATAGACAGTGCTCAGAGTAAAACAATGAAATAGAAGCAAGGCATAAATGTTGCTTTTGATCAAAATTGCACTGAATGGGATTGTCAGCTCTGGCCATTGGTCATCGTGTAGTGGGGTCATCCTAGACATTGTCTCCAGGCCCAGAGGAAGGCAAAGTAGCCAGGCAAAAAGAGCTCTTGTAGAAAGGACAGGGCAGGTTTTCTGGCTGCTGCGTAGTTCAACTGGCTCTGAATTGGCACCTTTCTCCACCTGGAGACGCCTGGCCAGGTGAAGTGAGTTTCTGGGCCTGGGCGAGGCACAGAGAAAGTGGCACCCTCAAACCAAGTCTGGAAAGGGGAACTTCTTGGTTCATCAAGGCCATGCGGAAGAGGTGATGGAGTCTCCTGAAATGCTAAAATGGATGTCCTAGATCAGGGGTCACCAACCTTTCAGACCTCAGGGACCACTAAATTCGTAATTTTAAATCCCGCACACCATTAATATGATCTGCCTAATGACCAGCTGGGTGGGCGTGGCTAGGTGGTTGTGTGACTAGGTGGGCATGGCCAACTCGATCATATGTCAAGGAGCACCTCGCCAGTCTCTACTTGCCTCTCACTACCCAGCCACTCCTCAGCTCTCTGCCCAGGCTCCTTAGGGCCCCAACAAGAAGCAGTTGCTGGAGCTGAGCAGCCACCAGGAGAAAGAGCTGGCAAAACAGCTCAGCTCAAATTGGATCTGACTGAGAAGGAGGATCAGTAGAAGCACCTCACTGAGGACTAGGCGAATAGGCTTTCCAAGCAGAGGGAAGACCTGCGAGAGTGCAAGGCCAGGGACCGGCGCCTGGAGGCTCAGTGGGTTGAGATGGTCAGCCAGTTCCAGGCCATGATGTGGTCCCACTGGAACGAGGCCCTCCGGCTCTTCACCACCAGCTGCACTTCCCTCCAGCCTTCGCCCAAAGCCCCACACTAGGAGGCCGAAGCAGACCCCAAGTCAAAATTTCTGCCCCCTCCAACCCACACAAAAAGACCCTGAATGGGGAGACTCTCTGCAGCAACACAAATGTTAATTGCACATATTTGTCCCAGGGACCGTAGTTTGAGGACCCCTGATTTAGTGCAATATAAAAAATGCAAATAACTTTTCTGCGGACCACCAAAATTTTCTTGTGGACTACCAGTGGTTCATGGACCACCAGATGGTGACCACTGTTCTAGATCAGTTTGGCGAAACAAGAAAGCATTGAGGGAAGTCATTCCACATGAAAGGGGGGGAAGTGAAACTTTCCTCTTTGTCCATGTCCATGCTGGGAAGGAGGGCCGTGGGGGGTGTAATTCCTTTCCCTTTTCTCCCTTTCCCTGAGGAGGCCCCCTCCTCAGCAGGCATGCAGAGACCCAGAGGAAGGAAGTGTTGCGGATCACAACAGGAAGCTCTCAGATAGAACCAGGCACCTGCACTGGACAGTCCGTCCAGCTGAGACAAGACCTCTGCCTCCCTCCTTGGAGACCAGCAGCTGTTAAGGCATCCTGGACCTCCTCAACTACATTCACCAACCTCCAAGCTGGCGGGTGTCTTGCTTGTTCTCCTGTTCCCTTCTGTCTATGGAAGAGGAAAGAAAGATCCATGACGGTGTTTGTTTCCG
Organism: Ahaetulla prasina; assembly: GCF_028640845.1. Taxonomy (NCBI): domain Eukaryota; kingdom Metazoa; phylum Chordata; class Lepidosauria; order Squamata; family Colubridae; genus Ahaetulla; species Ahaetulla prasina. The sequence goes on along the minus strand of NC_080547.1, from coordinate 9,291,511 downwards.
GCCGGAAACATCCATGCGGGTGTTTATTTGCCGCAACGCTGCCCAAAATGCATCCATTCCAACCTCCGTAAAGGACGCAGCCCCACTCAGCCCCCATGAGGGTGGGAGGGTGGCAACGAAGCCCCCCCCCCAGATCCAGGGGCTTTCTGAAAGCCCAGCACCAGCCCCTCTGAGTCCTGCAGGGGCTCTTTCCATTCGCTATGAAAGAGAAACCTCTGGCGTCTCTCAGGGATCCATGGAGGCCTTTCTTTTCAAAACCCACCCATCAGCAGAGATGTCATTCTTCTTCAACTTTACCTGCTTGTATTGTAAGCTTTCTCTCCTGGACGGTAAACAACAAATGGTTCTTTTCACCCAAGAGATAAGATTGTTTGTCTTCCAAAGTCACCGCGGTGTGTATGTGAGGCCTGGGATTGTTTGAATAATGAGTCTCCCGTAGAACGTATGTTTCTTTTTGTGTGTCCTTCTGGTAACAAAGATCCGAGATTTCCCAAGGCAGCTGCGGCTTCACCTACCAAGGAGGCTGTTTCTGAAGGGCAGCAACGGGCCGTGCCGGAGGAAGGCAGCTCTTCCTGCCTCTCCACTCTCCAGGCGGAGAGGCTGCCTGCAAGGAAACCCTTTCTCTGCAAACCCCCAGCAGGAGCAGAGCAAACCGCACAGGCCACCATTCCTGTCTTCAGTCCAACCACTGCAGCAGATGAGCTATTGATTTGCAAGCTTAAAAAGAAGAAATATGAATCTCGGAGCTGCTATTTTAAGCTTTCCCCAGGTTCGGGTCGAACCTTACTGAACAGGGGTTGATGTTATGGTAAGCTAAAAACAGAAAGCTGAAATTAAGCCAGGCCCTCTGCCCAAGATTAGACAAACTTTGAACTTTGGTGTGTAAAAAGCCACAAAATCGACTGTTGCCTTGATTTTAGATCTTGAGAAGAGATGCTGGAATCTGACAATGCTCAGCTTGGACCAACGGTTGAGCAGAAAGCCATCTGATTACTTGCCCCAAGGTCTCCACAGGAAAGGTGAAGAGGGGGGCAGACATGGAAGGAGGTAGGTCTCCACTAGGACAGCTACCTGCCTGTAGGCCACCAAAGAGAGGAATTGAGAAGGTGTGGATGGGGAAGAGGGTCCCGGGTTGAAGGTTGAGGGGTCCTGTTTCTTCTTATGAGGCCGCTGAAGGGAGCAAAAATAACCCACGAAAGGGACACCCACCCCTTCCGCATCACAGCAATAGAAAGCCATCACTCTCACTGCTGCTTAGTCAACATTTTGCACACAACAAAACCATCAAAATCGGGACTGTCTTAATTTTTAAAATATGGCAGAGGCGAACACACATATAATTAATATTTTAGAAACAAATGTAAAAGAGCCCATATAACGTGGTGTCCAAATGAACAAAAGAGCTAAGAACGTCCTGAAATGCAGCCATCTGTTTCATCACTGCAATTAATCCCACCCGTTTTGTCATTTCAGCTGTCCTGAAACTTTAGCCAGCCCCTCTTTTAAGGCAGGAGGTCTGTTGCCTTACCATTTGTTCCCCACAAGGCTTACTTATCCTTGTTATGTTCCAAATATTTCTTGATGTTCAAACCTGCAGCCCTTTCCAAGCAACTGAGCACAATGTGCTACGGGCTTTGTCATGCAGCATATTCAGCCATGAGGCTGAGATTATTAAGAACTTCCTTCGAAGGAAAACACAATCTTAGGTTAGCAACGAAAGAGGGAGACGCTTGAGATCAGTACGTGCCAACCTCAGAAAATTCAGATCTTGAGATGTCGGCATGAGAGGCTTCCAGATCAGAACGTTTCAACCTCAAAACTTTTATTTCATTTAAAGCATGTTGCCCTGTTCCTTAGTGCAAAGGATCCTACAGAAGTTTACAAGGATCAGAGATGTGCACCCACACACAGGCACACACCAGGCACATCGACCGGAGGTGGAATGTAATCTCAGAGAAGAATTTATCTTTGGACTTGGATAGTCACCTGCCCTCATTTCTATCCACCGAAGCCTAAACTGAGAAAAGTTGGATAGGGAAGAAAGATTTCATCTAGAATTTTTTTGTGGGGGTGGGGCGGGGGGAGAGGGCCATCCTGCACAGGTAATCTAGAATTGGGAGGAACAGATCCAGGAATCTATTTTGGTAGCTGAAAGAATACAAAGTTTAAATAAAGAATACTCTTACTGGTAGAGCTACACAATAAGGGCATTTTCTAAATTTCAACAGATGATTTTGCTCTTTGGAAACGCTTTTTATTCCTGAGATGCTTTTGGGATTCCCAGTAGACCTTTTGCTTCCCCTTCTGTTCTAGCTTGAACCTCCTAGAGTCTAGAGGAGGGGAACGTCCTTCACATGGTGCTCCATCACACATTGGGGTTCCTTGGCTTTCCCCGCTTTGTTGCAGCCCCCTAAGCCCTGGATGGAGAGATGCTTGTGAGCCAACAGAAGTGGCTGCGTTTTGGAAGCCCCTGCAGGTTGGGTGGAGAGGGCTACTTTGGTAAGCGAGAGCATCAGGACATTTAAAATGCATTAAAGGATTCCAGCTTTGAAGTGGAAAACATTCTGGCTAATCAGAGAAACAACTTTTCAAAGGATTTGTGGGAAGGGTCTTTACCTTCAAGCTGGCTGGTTTCTCCTGTGGATAGTTCCATGAATAAAACATCCATCTCCCAATTAAATCTTGATTTAATTTCTTTCTCTTTTTTCCCCCTAAAACTGATGAACTTGACTGGTTTCACAAAAGACAATGAACATTAGTATTCTTTTGTGTCACAAAATCCTGGAGGAACAAGGGACTTTGCATAATCGCTTGGTCCTCTCACCCAAACCTCCTGAACTCTCTGATGATTTGGAGGATTAAAGGGGGTACGGAGACTATTCTTCCTGGTGACAGACGGTCTCTTGGCCCTCAGCCCATGACTCTGGCCAGCCTCTTGGCCTTGGAGAGATGGAGGCATCATGGAGAAGAATGAGCAAAGAAGAAATCTGGAAAGAAATGCCCCCATGATTAGCCAGAATAATACGAAAGATCGTTCTCATTGTCCAACTGGTCCATATCAAGTTGCTGCATATTAAGAGCCACAGTTGCTCTCATTCCAAGGACTCTTATGATATATTTGGAAGGGCAACTTGTAACCATCCATCAAGAGATTTCTCCTCATGTCACTGCTGTGAAGCTCCTGAGTGGAACCTCTTTGGCCAAAATTGAGGTTCATCAAAGCAACTTTCTTTGGCAGCACCGTCAGATTCTGACGTTCATTTCATTTTCCACAGAAGTGATTTTACCAAATGGAGAGTTACTCTTTTAGTTGCTTAACTGGCCAAAGCAGCTGGCCAAATTGTTAGAAACCTTTGTAGTTAAATGAAGCAAAGTTACTTTCTCAAGGTGTAATTAGATCTAGTGAGACTGCAAGCTAAACTGAAGGAATTTAAATTGTACCTTTTTTATAAAAAAAAAATACAGAATTAAAAATGAAGATTTATCTACAGTAATGTTTCAATTACCGTTTATAGCAAAAAATAATATTTGGAAAGGAAGGATGTGTCATTGCACTTCCCAACTCTTCTATGATGGTGAAGCTTACCATTACTAATTTTATGCAGTTTACTTTGTTTTTATTTGTTTACTTAGCAAATTTATATGGACACCCATCTCATAAGAAGTAATTATTACTCTCAATAATTACCACATTACCAAATTGCAGTGGTGAATTCTTTCACACCTTGAAAGAGTTCAAGCATAACCTCTCTTAAAGAAGAGAAGCTTGCTAACTAACTGGAAACCATCCTCCCTCGTTTCTTTTGAGGTTCCCCCCAAACCAGTAAATGCAAGGTTGACCTTTCATTGCAATTGTCTTCCGGACCAGAGTTTGTTGACCTGGGCAGGCAAACCCAGCAGAAGAAGACTCTTGCTACATCAACCAAGAAAGCTCTCCGGTTGTTGGCAATGATCTTCCAGGGACACAAACCATGCTGTCTCTCCCTCCCTCCCTCCCTCCCTCCCTCTCTCCATCCCCTTACTGCCAGAGAGGCAAGGGATGAAGCCAACATCTTTTCATGTGATTGCAAGCACAGTAGACTTCCAAGGCTTCATCCACAGGTGATCTCCACAAGGACAATGCTCCCTCAAGCCCTCCTTATACGAACCTATCATAGGAGAAGGACTGGCAGAGCCAGGCGGAGGAATGAAGAGAGAGATCATTTTAGAGTTGTTATGTAGCCACAAGTCCATCCCACCCCACTTGAGTGCCATTGACCTTTATCTCACTCTATAACCAGGCACTGACAATTAGTGTTGAGAAGATTCCTGTGTGGAGGCTTTTAGCAATAAATCAGTTCCGTTGAACTTTCAGGTGTGGACCTGGTTTTTCCCTCTGATGAATCAGATCCTCATGTCAGCGTTCCAGAAAACCCCCAACTCCAAGTAAAACTCTGAAGCAAGCATTTTTCAGAGTTCTATTTACTAGAATAGGTAAACTGGCACACCTGGGAAAACCCGAATCTGAGAGGTCGGGGTTTTCCCTCAGTAAATCAAAACCCTCAAGACCATCCCCTCACTCCTCAGTCGATCATGTGCTCCAATCGCCATCCATCCCATCTCAAGACAGCACTCCGGCCACTCCTTCTCCTGATGCAGGATAGGCCTGACCTTGACCGACAGGAAGAATGTTATTATATCTAAAGACAAACCCTCTACTAAATCCCTCCCCTCCTACCTTCCCACACATGAGAAGGTAGCAGCACAGAAGCTTCTGGCCTAATATGGCTTCCAAAGCTGACAAAGCTCGGTCTGTCTCAGCAGTTTGACTGGCAATGGCCTCCTGGGAGCTCAGAGAGTCGGCCATGAACAGGAGATCTGAGTCACTCATTCTGCAGTCCCTCCTTCTTGGGCTCCATCTCAAAACCAGTTAATTTTCCTGCTGCCAGAAGAAAGACATTCCTGGTGCGAGATGCCCTCTGATGGGTTTGCCTGCCTCACTCACTTGGATTTAAGCCACCAGCTGTTTCTGTAGGATGGAAGTGCTGTGAAATTTAAAAAAGAAAGCCTGTGATCTGGGATCAAACATTTTATTCCTTTCACCTTAACTTCACACCCATCCCTTTCCCAGATTCCCCAGTGTCGGATATAAACCTTTGGCTTGTTTCCAATTTTACCTCCATCTGTCTGCCATAAAAGGACTGGAAGATTTACAATCTGGCATGATTGATAAGCATTTCTGATGCCTGATTTATAAGAGGTAGCTGGTGATTTTGGATGGAAAGATTTAGGTGTGATTTGATTTTGATTGATGGAATTTGCTCTTATGAACGCAGAGTCTCATCAATGCCCAATTTGAAGTTAACGGCCATGTGATGCTCCTAAAACTGTGCAAAGCGCTGGCAGCTTCAGATTAGAAAACTGGACTATTCTAATGTTTGGGAACAATCGTATTGCATCCAAAAAAATTATAAATAAATAAGACCGCAAACCTGGAGGGAAGGAGGATAAATGGAACCAATCTTTAATCATAATTGGGAAACTTCAAATGTAATTTCCTTTTTTTTGAGCCAGCAGAAAAGTCTCCAGTTACAAATAAAGTTAAGAGCTAAAGCAGGTATTGTATGCAAATACATGCCACCTCCATCTGAGATGTACAAAATGAAAAACAGCCTTGGAGACTCCAAAATTTGTCTCAGAGGAGGTCTATGCGACCCGCTAAAATGTGTAGCATCTGGGCTTCCGTCTTGAAACATTTGCAAGGTTGTGCTTGTGCAAAGCATTGTTTCCTGTTGAATCACATCATTTTTGTAAGGTAGAAGCCAGCACTCAAAGGCTGCATTGTGCCAACCACAATGGCCTCAGAGGCAGAATCCACAATACTTTGCCGCCTACCGATTTTGGCTATGGTGGAAGTTAAACTCCTTTGTTGCCGAGCCCTAATGAGCAACTGGTTTATCTTGCCCAAGTCCCTTACAAGGCGGTTTCTATTATTTCTTTCTCTCTTAAACAGAGGAAGCCATTCCAGGCAACGAAGGGCGCAGGTATTTCCTCCCTGTTTAGTCCTGGGAGTGAGGGGATTTGGAGGGGGGAGGGGCTCATACACTGACACAAGAGTCATTCTCAAAAGGTGATAATTACGTGGAATATAGAAATGGCCTCATATGACCAGGCCACCAACGACTGCCTCCGATCTTCTGCTGGATCCATTCTGGATGAGATGTTTCAAGTGGGCTTGCAAATAGAGGCAGAACATTCACTAACCTCTTTGCTCCCCGACACTCCAGAATAAAATGAGGCCTGAAAATGGCATAAATTGCCATGAGGGAATTGCCTCTTAAACTCCCCCCCCCCTCTTTTCTGCACCAACATTCAGGTTCTGAGAAAATTCAGCCCAAAATATTGTGTTATCCACATTACCAACCCGGGAGCCCAAAGAACCCCCTCCTTTTCTTTGTACCCAAATCCCCTTTGTGATAAATGAGATTAATTTTCTAGATCAGGAACAAACTCTGGGTTGGCCTGAGTTCCACCTGCTGCGTGTTTGGAATGAAGCACCTATTCTGTTCAACGAGAACGGTGCCCCATTTTCCTAATGCAAAGATGCTGTGATGGGGGACCCCCTCTACTTTCATTTTCACCCATGGACAGGTAATGTCCCTGCGGTCCCTTAAGGGAGGAAGAAGAAAATATGGCAATCCTTCTAGGGCCATCCAGAAGAGAGCAACATCTGCTACTCCTCTTTCAAGTTCCATTAATGTGGAGTCAATGGCATTAGGCCGTTGCCTCCTCTGGGAATTGAAGTCCGCCCGTCTTAAAATTGCAAAGGTTGGGAAACATTACAACAGGCCCCCTAAATGGGGCTGAGAGGAAGAGGAAGGAGAGGGGGAGGGGGAGGAGATAGAAAGAAAGAAAAGAGATGGAGGAGCATCCACATGAGTTTGTGCTGGAAAAATAGGCCAAGGCCTATGTGAAGAAGCCACCAAGGGAGGCCAACTGCCCTAATAAGCTCTCACTTTAGCAGCCCACCAATTCTTTTAGATGAGAAGGGCACTGCTGCCAAAACTGATGGAGGACATTTGAAGATTGGAGCTGCTCGGCCTGTCCAGAACACACTGAAAATATCATATCTCCAGCCTCCTTTTCCAGAATTGTCTTAGCTAAAAGTTATCCATTGCTCTCAAGGCATCACAGCAGGACAACGATCAGTTCAACTCAACCATATGGCAGAGTTGGGGGAACCTTCACCTTGACCGATCCCTGCCCCATTGCATTATATTTTGCCCATTACATATGTCCCTTTGGCACCCCCGGCCAGCAAGCATCCCGTTGTGAGGACACATTCCCCGGAGAACAAGCTCAGTTGAAAGGTTTCCACTGTGTTGCTGAAAGAAGTTCACGAAAGAGTGCTGGGTTTTCTATCTAGCTCGATCTAAATATTTATAAGCAACTTTTGAGGGTGCGTGACCCCCTTGAACCTCTTTTGATGAGCTGCCACTAGAAATAGTGCAAAAGCAGTCCGGGTTCACCAGCGACTGCCACACTCGTCTCAGAGGTAGAAGCGAGGAAGAGCCCCCCAGAATTTTAACGAGAAGACGACTCGGCAATTAGGATGCTAGATGCAAATCCATCCTATAACCAAACAGGGGGAAGCATCCAGCCAGCAAAGTTAAATGCAGATTCAATTAGAAATTTCACTGAAATTTCAAATTACAGCTATTTTTTTTTCAAGCGACAGAATTACGTTGTATTACAGAAAAAGTGACAGGTAATTTGGGACCCTAAAGATTTCTTGGACTCTCTAGTTAATGGGGAGTTTAGCACCAATTCCACTGTAATTTGCACTTCTGAGAAACCGTGTTATTATAAAGTCAGAAATCTCCGACACTTTCAACTCCAGGATCTGCCAGGCTTAAGATGACCAGGAATTGAGAAGGCCTGAGTTCAAAGGTCAATAATTTCAATATCTGAGCCTGTGCAGCTTCCAAGAGCTGGCATTCCAATTGAAGAGTTGAAAATTGGAGGTGACATTCAGAAGTCTCTGAAAATTATAACCCTGACTTTCTCCTTGAAAAGCTTATCTGAATCCTAGCTCATCCCTTGATGAGGTTACTGAAAACGCATTCTTTTCGGAAGACTTGAGAAACGCCAGGTGGGTACACAAAACACACTGTTGCTGCACAGAAGGAGAAAACATGGAGGGGACCACACGGGCCAGGGGCACCGGAGATACTGGCTGAAATTTGCCAGACCCCGGATGCATTGCAATCCATGTTTTCCCACTGGTTCTTCACCCCACATCTGCTCAAAATGCCACCCAGATGTTCCGCATCCTCAGCTTTAAAACTCAATAGACATTCAGTGCGGATGAATCCTTTACATCTTCTGAGTTTGACTCAGAGTGAGACAGGTGGAGTTTTCCTACTGCACCAGCCTTCAGGAAACTAGTTTGGTGTAAGAGTTCAATCATGGATCAGGCTTAGCCGTTCTACTTTGCAAGCAGCTTGTCCAATCCTATCAATGGTGGCGCACTCAACAGATCATGGCTGAGCAGGTCATAAGTATTAGGTGCAAACCCACTTCTACTTTCACTGGGAATCAGATGAGCCCGTTTCATGGCAAATTAAGATTAATTAATAAAATTAAGCCTGGAAGAGACCTGGGGTTGGATTCTTGGAATTGCATTGCATTGCGGAAAAAGACACACTCCCTGGCAGTTCTGTGAGTGCCAACAGACAGATGCCCATAAACTAACTCTGCTCAGGAAGAGTCTGCGTTTGGAGGGCTTAGCCCTGGGATGCCATTCCTGCCCCCCAGGCCTCCGTCAACATTAGCAGCTGTCCTGCAGCTCATAATTGGAGAAGAGAAGGGTTGGGTTGCAGGACTGAAGTCCAGCTTAAAGTTGCTCTGTTTCTTCCTGGATTGTGATTGGAAACTCTGCAAGCTGAGACACCCCCCCCAGCCCCACCCAAGCACGCAGCTTGCCATCCTGTTTGAAAAGGGCCTCCCACGTTTTCCATTTTCTCGTTGCTTGAGCTCACACAATGCACCACGTAAGACAGGCTCCAGCCCAGCAGGTTCTCTAATTTCAGCCTTGTAATATCAAATCTTAGCAAATGCCGGCTACAGAGGCAGGTTAGCCTGAGTTCTTCCACCCAGAACTTGCTTTTCCTGCTCAGGACCCATCGAAATGAACAAGACTGAAAGAGGCCATTTGGGCAGACGAGGCCCCATCCGGTGTGGGCAAAAACGGTCTTGCTGGACACCTGAGCACCTTCAGGAACAGCGGTCAAGCTTCTCATTCCCCAAACTACTACAATAGGTTAGGGGAGAAACTTGATAATGCATTATTTTTACACCTTGAAAGATATTAGAGTAAACGCAGTGTTGATTACTAGGGGCAGAGAGGGCTCCCCTCGAGGTAATAAGGCTATTAATATTGCACAAGAAAACAACTCTTGCAGAAAGCCCACAACTCTTGTTTCCTCATTTGGCTCTTGTCCCACAATGCCCTCCTTGGCTAGAGGCAGACACTCTCTTGCCCCTTTCTGCATAAGCCACCAGCAGCAGTGCCCACAGGGACTTGGTCCCCCAGAAAGGAGAAGGGCCAAACCAGGGGGAAATGGCTTCATTCCTCCTGGCAACAAAGCTTCTTTCTCTCTCTCTCTCTCTCTCTCTCTCTCTCTCTCTCTCTCTCTCTCTCTCTTGCTCATACACAAGACACTTTCTCAACCTTGCCAAAGCCACCCACCCACCCTCTTCCTTTTCTCCTTCTCCTGCCCATCTTTCCATTGGTTTCCTTCGAGCAAAATGAAACCAGAAGCTCTTTGCTGGCTAAGCAAGAAGTCTTCAGGCCTACAATTAAATTAATAATTGAAGCAGCCCTGTGAGGAATTCAAAATCAGTTCGATCCATGGTCTGTGGAGCCCTCCCAGGTGAGAAGGAGAGGTCTGTCAGCAGCTAAACCTGAAGCTTCCATGGAAGAGAAGAGCCCAATTCCCCAATGGTGCCAGCAAGCAGGGTGGAGTCACTGCCCTCCTGCCCATTTCATGGGGCTTCCCAAGAGGTGGGGGGGTGTTCCTGGGTCTCTCAGCAGAGGGGCTCTTTCTGCTGGCACAAAACCTGCTGCCTCTTAATTGCCATCCCGATCTCCTTTTTTCTGCTTCCATTTGCAATCACCAGGCTTCTCTTCAAAGTAATGAGTGAAAAAGCCCAAAGTAAGCCTGACTCTGGCACCACTGGGAGAGGAGGGGGAAGGCTGCTGTAAAAGTGGGACAGCTGAGGATGACTTAAGCCGGTCCCACTTGAGGTACGGAGACAATATAAAAGGGCACAACGGAATAGACACAGCCAGCGATATTTGTGTCTAGACAAGGGCAGAAAGCCTCTTTGGAAACAAGGAAAGATTCCTTGATAGAAGATGGCAGCACCAGACATCCCCCAACCCACTCTTATTAGTATCCTCAAAAGTACCCCTCCAAAGCCCAAGAGGCAGAGAAGCAAGTTGAGCAGGATCGATAAAGAGGAGTTTCACTGCGAATGGCAGGAACTCTGCTGAGGGCTTTAGGTGCAGCTGAGCTCCTGTGGGGGACGAAGAAGGTCCTGCTTTTGAGTCAGCCCCAACTCATAAGGACTTCTACTGTGGCTCCCCTGGTGGGCTTCCTTCTTCACGCTATTAACTGGGTTTGTGAAAGACTCTTCTTCAAAGTCCAGCAAAAGCCAAGAGTTTTACTCCTGCAAGATTCTGCCTTTGGGCATTCTCAGTCTACGGGGCTTTGGCTAGATGACCAGGGAATCGTCTGGCTCCTTCATCTCACAACCACAAGTGTATTTGATCCCACAGCCACCAGCCATCTCTTTAAGTGAAACTCTGCAGTTAAATCACGGTTTCTCATGATCGGCTAAACTCAAGGCTATCCTATCAAGGCTGCAGAACCAAGGCAACCACTAGATGGCAGCAAGGGATACAGATCGCACCACCTCATTGCCACCATCTATTGGCTACATGGAGCTTTTACAGCTCAAATATGAGGGCCCTCCCTGGTAATCTGGTAGATGGAGGTGCCCATAAGCTAAAGGAAAAAACTAAAAGGGAGAAAGCACATCATAGAAAACTTGGGAATCCTGAGTATGATTCAATCTGTCCAGTACATCCAGCCCAGGTGATGGCAGGAAGATGGAATATGCAAACATAACAGAGATTTGTTTGTTTGTTTGTTTGTTTGTTTGTTTGTTTGTTTGTTTGTTTGTCTGGCTGGCTGCAACCCCTTGGTTCCCAAGCTGACTTGTTTAGCTCCTTGAGCAAATGCTGGGGAAGCAGACAATGGAAGCCCTTTTATGTTGAAGAGTCAGGTCTACCTGCCAAATCCTTTATTTCATACCCACCTGTTGTTAACTCCCCACTTCCGTTGCCCCACAACTAAACCATGATAATTGTTCCTTGGTGCCCAGTCCCTTTCTTTCCCTTCAGCATTCCACTCCTGAACAGAGAAAAAGATTAGCTGCTCAGTTGATTTGAGTGAGTTAGATGAAAGGAATTGTAATGGCATCAAATTAACCATGAATGACCCAGGTGTTTGGGGGAAAGGGGAGGGCAATGCTAGCATTTCAGAGCAGAGTGTCAACTCGGTTGCCTTCCAGGACAAGAGGATTGAGTGCTTCCCAAATTCTGGCAAAAGAGGAGAATGTTTGGGATAAGGACAGAGCTGCAAGAGGGAGCCTGTTCACCAGGCTTCAGCTTGAAGAACAAATGCAGCTGCCTTCTTGGTAATATTGGGGGGGCTGCCAAGGTAACCCCCCAGTTCTCTGAAAGAAGCATCTGATGATGCTCCAGGAAGCTGGTTTCCATACAGTCCTTCTAGAGCCCAAACCTTAATACCAGCCAAAATAGAGAGTTGTAGTGCTGCTGCTCTGATGTTCTTCCAGTGCCCTGAGTCCATCTAATGGATCCACTCCAGTGGTGGGTTGCCCCTGGTTCAGACCAGTTTTATAGAACTGGTAGTAAAAGCAGCGGGAGGCTCTGCCCACTGACCCGAACGTCATCAAAAGTGATCTGCACAGGCACAGAAGAGGGCATGCGGGCACGATGCGAACCGGTAGCAAAGGTAAGTAGAACCCACCCCTGATCCACTCCATTTTTATGCATCTGTTGGGATTCATCTTGTCAGATGTTTCCAGGGCTTCCAACAAGTCAGTGCTGGTTCTGTGTTTCAGTGCTTAACCATCATTCATTCAGTTGCCCAAAGGTAGCACTCCAAGATTTCAGCCCAACTTGGAGCTGCTGAACAGAGAGGAAAAGAGGAAATATTCAACCACTATATTGAGCCCTTCCCCAAAACTCACCCTTTCCTGACCAGACTTGCCCGACCTCTACAGTGCCTACTGGGTCTCCTGAGCAGCATCTGAGCATGGATTGTGAGCCCTCCAGCCTTCCAGCTGAGCAACCTCAGGGCAAGCGACAGGCCTTGCTCCCCATGCCTTGTGTTGCTCAGCTGCAATGCCTTGCCAGGAGAGGAGGCAAGGCAAGGCAGGGACAGGGTCTCAAGGAAGAGGCCCTTTTCTCCTACCTTTGCAATGTCTCCTCTGCTTCTTTCCAGCACTGGTGTAGCTCCTTCTATTTTCAGCAAGATCTGGAGTCTCCTGGCCAGTTCCTTCCACTCCTTTCTTGCTGATTCCAATCAGCCTTCCTGAACCGAAGTGGGGAAGAAGCTGACCCCCATCAGTTGGGGTTGGCTGGTTGGTGGCCGGGGAGCTGATCCTATTAACCCTTTGCAGAACCAGCGCCAGTGCAAACCCTCCCTTTTATATCTCTGTTCAGGAGGGGAGATGTACATGGACACTCCTGAGACAAGCTCTGGCAAAGTTGAAAATGGGCGGTGGACGCAACTATCTTGTGATGAAGAAAGTGGAGGAAACGATGAATCTGCAAAGATCAGGGGTTAGGAAAACATTCTGGAAGTTCCCCTTGACAAGCTGCCATATTTAATAAATCTCTTTCTGTGGACTCTCAGCTACACATGCACCAAGAAGTTTGCTGACTTCTCATATTGCGGCTGTCAGTCCACAGTGGCCCAAGAATCAGAGAAATGGAGAATGCTTGGGGGGATTCCTTGAATGCCCCCTCCCCTTCCAGCTTTGCAGTCACAGAGCCCCATTTTGGTGGACTCTCAAACAGAAGAATTCATTGGTCAGCACAAGGCAATCAATAGCCTGTTCTGACAACGTACGCATTGACTCTGCCCAGGATAGGTGTTGTGGTCCACCAGCAGCCTGCGGAGTGGAGTTGGACAGTGATGAGGTGAGAAAGAACATGGGTCGGTCCTGTAGGCTGGGGAAGGCCCGGATGAGGGCTCTGCGTCAGAGGCAGAGATGGAGCCAGGGCCATGTTGGAGTGATGTGTGGACTCCGGAGCCTCCAGAGGTTGATAATAGTGAGGCAGAGGAACAGGAGGAACCTGTTCCTAGTGCATGCAGGAGAAGAGCTGCCAGAAGGCAAGAGCAGCTAAAGCAAAGAGGACGACTAGGGAGTAGGGCCAAGAGATGATTGGCCTCTCCCATAAGACTTAAAAGACCAGCAATGGGCTCTTTGTCGGAAAACAACATTGATAGATTTGCTCTTTGTCTTGCTGCATTTATTTCTTGTCGGCGTCTTCTGCTTTTGAACTTTTGCCAAGAAAAGCCTTTGGCAGTTTGCCTAATTAGACCAAGGGTGGTGATAAGACTGAAGAATTGTGTTATGAAGAATTTGTTTTGATTTAGTTTGGACTATGTTGAGAATGAGTTAATTCTCAGCTGTTCTAATAAAGTCTGTTTGTTTTTGAATTGATTGCGTCTAATACTACCTACTTGGGCCTGGGTCACAACAATAAGTTTTGAAATAGCTCTGTTGGTGTTCAGTCCTGTCAGGCGAGGCTGTAAGGATTAAGGGCACAACCCCATTATGAAGACGAGTCCGTGGTTGAGCATAAGTGCGCAGAGACTTCCAAGCTGTACAGGGGCTCCATTTGCAAGGTCCCCTCCAGGCCCTCCCTTCAGGGCACGCAAGGAAGAATGAAGCATCCTCAGAAAGAGGAGAGAAGAGGGAGAGGGTCACCTCTCTTCTGCTTCTCTGTGATGCTCTTAGAGGCACCAGAGCAAACTGAGTGCAAGGACTGTAAGCCAACTTATCCCAGGCCGTTTGGTAAGTCGTGTTTTGTCTTCTAATGACTCCATCTAGCTATTATCTTTGCAGCAACAGTATGAACAATGTTCTTCTCTCTTCTTAGTCTAACCTATGGCTTTGAGTTTTCCAAGAACCACAGCCGACTTTTCCTCCAGCCCTGCAGTTTTTATCCTCTGGACGCATCTCCTACAGCATCCACCAACAGCCAGTTCCTGCATTGGAAGACATTAACAGAATAGTTCAGACGGAGCACATTTTAGGATGCAGAATGTGAATAATGGCTCAGATACAGAGAGAAATCATTAAATCAATAAATAGGAGAGAGCGGCCACTGCGATTTCTAATATCCCACAGAAGACAGAAGTGTTAAATCATGCCCGCAGTGTGTTTTGGGTGTGCAGAACACAAATATAGTCTTGTGTACAACTTCTGTTGCTTCATACTCAGCATGAAATGGGCAAGATAAGGGTTGGGAGAGGAAGAACTGACTGGTGAGTTTAGGTTGCCCAGGAGACTTCCCATCAGCTCACGCATTCTCCTCCTCCTCCTCCTCCTCCTCCTCCTCCTCCTCCTCCTCCTCCTCCCTCTTCCTCTTCCTCTTCTTCAGTTGCTGAGCTGGTAGCTGAGTCTTTCTCAAGAGGCTACTCAGGCCACAGCCTGCCAAGGCCTCCTTGTTCAGGAAGGAATTAGAAAAGGTCAGCTGCAATCATCCCCCCCGCCCCGCCCCGTGGACATTCCTCCCTCCTTGCCGTGAGAGGCAAAACGAAGATGGCTCCTTCTTCCCATGCCCACCACACACGGGTGTCAGGAAGGGTCAATGGCTGGACTCAGGGAGAAGAACCCCATTTCTTTATTACCTGCAGGGAAAGCTACATGGTCAACAGAGTGTTCTTCCCTCCCAACTGCCCCAACCTCCTCCTCCGCCCCGCCCCCCCAACCTCCAGCTGCTCTCATTCACTTCAACACGCTGGGTTCTGTAATGCCCCTTGTTTGGACTCTACAGCTTCCCTGCAGCCCCCCACCCCCACATGAACCGAGCATGTCTCCCATCTGCAAGCCCAGATACATGGAGGGGGGGATCGGGTTAGGGAAGGAGCTGCAGAAGGTGAGCACCAGATGAAGCAAACATCCGGTTCACATTCGTCCTTATATGACTTGAGTAGCTTTTTTTTTTTTAATGTACCTGCAATACTGGTTCTATCTTTTGCTTTTTTGAATTGGTCATATATTGTCCTCTCCCCGGAAATAGTATATAAAGTTTGATTAAATCAATAATCACATCTGAGGAAGGGCATTGGAGGCTTCTAATTTCTAGTGTGCATGAGCACAAAGTTGTGGCATGACACTTAGAAGCCTGTTTCATAGCCTGCAGCTGCTGAATTATCTTCTGAGCGGATGATAATACCCTGGGAAACAATTATATTTTTTTATGCCGTACTGCAAAGAATGAAGGCCCTTGTGGATTCTGATTCAAGGGAAGGCAACTGCACTGAGATGAAGCCGCTGCCACTGACTCTTTGAGTAAGAAATTGGGCTCTGCAACATGTCCCTTGTTTTGCCAGTCAAGTGGGCAAGAGGACATCTGACCAGGTGTGCCCTTCTCTCTTCCAATTGTGCAGGTCCTCCTCCATGTTTTTTGACGTGCTCCCACAGCTACTTCTGAGGCCTTCCAGGTCTTTCTGTACCATTCTTTCCAACCACAGCTTCAGCTGTGCAAGGGTCACAGGCCACACTTGGTTGGCTGTACACAACATACAACGACAAAACCAAAGAAGCCACTTTTTGGCTGAATGCAATGCTGAGCCCAGCCTGTGTGACTGAGAGATGAGTAGAATCCCCTCACTAGATTTTGTATGACATGCAAGCAGAGAAGAGATGTGCCTAGGACATCCATTAGGTTGTGGGTCATGACTGACTAGTATTTCTATAGTAGAATCAGCTGAGCATCTCTGGTTTAGCTAGACCAGATGGGTCAGTTTAGAGAAAGCAGAACCTGCTTCGGCCTGCGATTCTCTGCTGGATGAAAGGTGGGCCCAGAAAAGACTGGAAAAAGTGGTCAAGAGCCCACCCACCCCCCCGCTCCTGATGTTCATCCAGATCAGACTTGTCACTTCCACTTGGAAAGAAGGAGGGTTGGAAGTCTCCCGCCTTTCCAGCAGGCCTGCAAGTTTGATTGAAGGAGGCTCTGGCACACCCTGCTCTGTTTCTCCCCTTTAGTGCCCTCTGCTCTTTCCATGCCCGCATCCAGGGGTGAAATCCAGCAGGTTCTGACAGGTTCTGGAGAACCGGCAGCGGAAATTTTGAGTAGTTCAGAGAACCGGCAAATACCACCTCTGGCTGGCCCCAGAGTGGGGAGGGAATGGAGATTTTGCAGTATCCTTCCCCTGCTACGCCTACCAAGCCACTCCCACAGAACCGGTAGTAAAAAAAAATGGATTTCACCACTGCCTGCATCCAACTGAATGGTGGATGAACATTTGTTTCACAGGTCACAAAGCAAAACCCTTGGTGGGAATGAAACCTATTCCAGAAACCCACCTCACCCCACCCCAGGGAACATTTAGAGTGAGTGCATTTCTTCTGGCGGCCAGTCCAACTGTTGGGGAGGTGAGAAAACAGCAAGGGAGGAGGGACCAGAAGGTCAGCATTGGTATCCCACCTCCCAAGTCTCAAGCAAGGACCAACCTCTTGGTGCCTGATCAGCTCTCTGGCTGTCCCTTTTGCTTTGGGGAGGACCCAGAGTCACAGATAGGATGCTCAGGAAGAGAAAGAAGAAGCCATCCTGGGTTATTTGCTTTTCCAGCCATCTTGGGTCTCCTTTTCCAAGGAGTTAAGGCCAGCCAGTAAATGGGAGAGAAGCATAGACCTAAGTGCTAGGGGGACTCAGCTTCCCCTCACATCCAGGTCCCCTGTAATCTGCAGAATGACCCCGTCAACCTGCCTTACCTGGCTTTGGGGCTTCCAAAAGAAAGAATCTCCAGGAGGTCCTGGCTAGCAACTCCACCGACGGGACGAGTGGGGGCATTTCCTAGCTTGTTAAATTTGTTCTCTTGCTATGAGAATGCCTTGAGGGAAACGCTCTCCCTGCTTGTATTCTGTAAGTCAGAAAGTACCTAGTTTAAACAAATCATGGCATTAAACGACAGTCTGTTTGAATCTTGGCCTGTTTTCTAAATGACCCTTGACTGAGCTTGCACAATATGCTAAGCCAGTACAAGGTTCTTTGTGTTCATCCCAATCTTAATGGCTCAGAAGGCTGCTTTGACTGGGATAATCCAGGTCGGTGATGCTGAGCTCCCCCTCCTCCCCATTTTTTATTTTTTTTATTTTTTGCTTCCCTCTCTCACAAAGTCACACTTTTCAAACAAGCTCAAGAACATTTCCATCAAACCCTATCAAGCTCTCCCTTCTCTCAGCCTCATCGTAGCGGGAAGGCCTCCTGCCTGTGTTAGCATAATGAACTTTGATTGAGTCGTTCTTTACTTGGTTATGATGACTGCTCTATTGGTATTATACCGCTATTGACTTCCACTCCTGTCATTTATGGAGCTGATGTCTTAAATGAAATGCCATTCTATCATTTGTAATGTGCTTCGTGAAGACTTTCTTCTAAAATTGCTTAAATAAACCAACCAATAAGAATCTCCCATTCTCATTAGGAATTTCTTGAAGCTCCCAGTAGGAATTGAGAAAAAAACCTGCCTCTGTAATCATTATCTCATCAGAAGGCAGACTGGACCTAACAGAAACCCCACCAATTAGAGGGGGGCCGGGGAAGGTTTCTTTGCTGTACCCTTCTGTTAACCACTGGCATACAGTTTGAAATCCTTGTTCACTCTTCCCATTGCCACTTGTTGTTTGAACAGATAATAATAAATATATAATGATCATTGATGGATTAAGATGTGGATTCATGAATTTCAATTCCTGTCTTTTTCTCTGTGTCTCTGTCTGGCTACAATTCCCACAAGTCACCAAAACTTCACAGATGTTCATTTTATTAATGTTCTCATTTGATATGCTCCGTGTTCCATTTGCCAGGTTGGCACAAATACAGCCACTCTCACTCAGAAAATGAGGCTGTTGCTGCTGCTGCTGTTCTCTGCAGCGATGGGGCCCTGATGAACAGTTATTGGCACAAATATTTGCATGGCCCCAATTAAACGGGTCCCGCAACATAAAAGGCCCCAGTCAGCTGCAAACTCAAAGCCAGTTCCAAAAAGAGGCAATGCTATGGTGTGTCCTGCTCTATCTCAGCAGCACAGACACCCAAGGACATCACCCCGTTGTATTGAGCTGTGACCACCCAGCCCCTCAGGAAACAGCTGGATTCCTCTTTCATTTGAAATTCTTTCAAGAAACATGTTGCAGTAACGGTGCCCTTGTAGGGAATTTGGTCTTTTGTGCTTGACTCAGAAGAGAACCCAGGCAGGTAGAAGGAGGGGCTGCCTTTTCAATGATGAAGGTCCCATTACTCCACTATTGAACAATCCCCAGCTCTTAATATGCCAGACTCAGCCTTGCTGTCTTCTGTTGTGGTCCGCTAGCAGCCTGCAGAGTTGGCAGTGGAGTCGGACAGCGATGAGGCTGAGGAAAAACAAGGGCCAGTCCTGGAGGCTGGGGAAGGCCTGGATGAGGGCTCTGTGTTGGAGGCAGAGGTGGGGCCAGGACCGCTGGGGACTGATGTGCAGACTCCAGAGCCTCCAGAGGCTGACAGCAGTGAGGCAGAGGAACAGGAGGAGCCTGTTCCTAATGCAGGCATGAGAAGAGCTGCCAGAAGGCAAGAGCAGCTCAAGCAAAGAGGATGACTCGGGAGTAGGGCCAAGAGATTATTGACCTCTCCCATAAAGCTTAAAAGACCAGCAACGGCGTTTGGGCTCTTTGCCGGAAAACAACATTGATAGCTTTGTCTTGCTGCATTTGTTTCTTATCGGCGTCTTCTGAATGTTTGCCAAGAAAGGCCTTTGCAGTTTGCCTAATTAGACCATGGTTGGTGATAAGACTGAGGAATTTGTGTTGGGAAGAATTTGCTTTGATTTAGTTTGGACTACGCTGAGAATGAGTTAATTCTCAGCTGTTCTAATAAAGTTTGTTTGTTTTTATACTGACGGAGTTTACTACTACCTACTTGGGCCTGGGTCACAACATCTTCCATGTGCAAGCAAGTGTCCCAATACATCCAGAACAGGAAATTGGGGAGATTCTGTGAAGGAAATGTGCAGCCACTATGACCTAATTTGTATTTCATGTCTTAATTTGATGGGGTGGGGGCACCATAGAATGTACAACACTAAAAAGCTGCCACCTGCGTAAGCTGGCCGAGCCTTTCGAAGACTGATGCCCCAATGGAGGAAGAAAGGCTATCCAAGAAAGGTGGCATGATAAAATCAAGGGGAAGCTAGCATAATAGATACATGATAATTACATTGTTTGCCTCTTTGTGTTGCCTTTGAAGAGCCTAACAGCCATTAACTCCCCACTGAGCCCATTGTTTCGAGGGGCTGGCCAGCCAGCTGATGGCTTCTTCTCCAGCCAGCCTGGGGTTCCCGCTGCCATCTCTGTGTTTTGCAATGATTTTCTTCCAGCAGATCACGAGCAATCATAATCAGCACTTTAGGTATCTATAGCTCTGTGTTGGACCAGGTGGGGAGGCATGAAGAAACAAAACTGGTTTTAATTTGGGGGCGGACAGTTTTGCCCAGGTTTTCCTTTTCATCCCTTCCCATCCGAAATGTCTTCTGTCCAGCTCTGCACATCCATTGGTTTCAGAAATGAAAATCCACATGAAAATTCATAGGTGTCACGTGAATTTGAATCCTAATCCACCCATTTTGCAAGCAATTTTGGCTATTACAGACACTTTTTTATGCAGGCTTTCCAGGTACATATTTTGGTAGCCCCTGGGCTAATGGCATTGCTTTTTTGTGGGTGAGATGTTTTTGCCTAAACTAAACTGTTTTACCCAAAAATGTTCCTTTTTCTGGCAAGCCACCTTTAGAAAGCCCAAGCTGGGGAAGGCGGACCCTGCGATCGATGGCAATTGGGCAGGGAGGGGCAACTGACATTCCCTTGAAAAACAGACCAGCGGCTTTTCTTCTCCAGCCTGGTTAATGGCTCTTATTCTGCCTTTCGGCAGGAGCGCATCAACTTCAGACTGCAAGATGGGGAGGAGGAAGGGCAATGGGGCTGACATTTTCTTTCCCCATAGCCTGATTGGTCAGGGGCTGAAATAGCAGCTGCTGTTGCTAAGCAGCTGTTAATGTCATTCACACCAGGAGCTGTCCTTCACCCCCCAGGTCAGGCAGGTACCAAGCAGAAGCTGCCTGGTGAAAGTGGACTGGAGAGACAAAAGGGGTCTTTTCTCCCCCTTCCTGACCTCTAGGAGGAGGAGGAAGAAGAAGAGGAGGAGGAGGAGGTGGAGGAGGAGGAGGGGGCTGGGTGGTGGGGGATGCTTTTTGCAAATGCTGGGCTTAGCTGTTTTTTTTTTCTATCCACAAGCCAATCCGGGTTTTCCTCTCCTGTGACTTCAGAATCAGAGCTTCCCCTTTTATCTTTAGGAAAATAGCATTATTTGCCAGCTTAGTCATTCTTCAGCCTTGATCATTTCCAGAACTCCAATTTCTGGGTGGAGAATAGATGCATTTTGTTCCTAATGCATATGCAAATAAGCCTATGCATGTGAGAAGAGCAAGAAGCTCTGCGGTGGGCAGCCTGTGGCTTCACACACGCTATAGCAACTCCCTCTTCTGAATTCATACTAGAAGATTGTAGGCTAAGGTTACTTTCCTCGTATCACTTTAACCCAAGAAGCAACATTTCACAGGGAGAGCAGTTCTGTCCTAGAATAAATAGGCTTGATATATAAGAGAAGGTTCCAGCAAGGCATTATGTAGAGAATTAAAAAATATTTGGTACTGATTGGTTTGCCTGTGTTGGAGAACATCAGATACATGCTTAGATCCAATTGCATTACTGGAGCATTGAAAGGCAGGTACAATGTCCCTCAAAACACTCCCAGGTTCCTCATTTCCAGACAGAAGGTCTCCAGACTAGGCAGTGCTGCTCCCAAATCCAGAAAGGTGACCTCCTGTCCCCACAAAGGCGCCTCTCTCCCTGGAACTGATCACATCAAAATTTGGTGAGTTCCTCTGCTCTTCATTTGAAGAACGGTGGAGGCTGCTGGCTCTCCTTCTGCGCTACCAGCAATTGTCTCTGGGATCAAGAAATAATCACCACCTGGGAAAATGCATTAAAGGTGGCCACAAACTCTATTGTGGAGCAACTTTTAGGGGTCTCAAGCTAATGATCTAGTTAATGGCAGAATTAGGGAAAGCTCGTCCCTCTGGTGGCTCAGACTGCTAAGACAGTCTGTTATTAACACAGCTGCTTGCAATTACTGCAGGTTCAAGTCCCACCAGGCCCAAGGTTGACTCAGCCTTCCATCCTTTATAAGCTAGGTAAAATGAGGACTCAGATTGTTGGGGGCAATAAGTTGACTTTGTATATAATATACAAATGGATGAAGACTATTGCTTGACATAGTGTAAGCCGCCCTGAGTCTTCGGAGAAGGGCAGGATATAAATGCAAAAAAATAATAATCCTTGAGCTAGTGCTATCAAACCCTGGAAAGTATGTGGTTATCATTTGGCAATCAATCACCCCACTTGTAATTGTCCTCTGGAGGGCCCCCATCCTCCTAGTAGATGCTCCCCATCCAATGAATACATGATTCAAGGGAAAGAGTAGGGTCACCCTGGGTCACCTGTGGGTCACCTGAGATGGTTGAGACAGAAGAAAAAAGCTTTGTCCACCTGGGGCAAGCCGGAGTATCTACACAGCCCAGAAAATACTGTTGGTTTTCCAAAGATGGCAGTAGGAAGCGGAGCAGTATTTCCATTTCTGCCTATAAGGCAGCCATTTCCCTTGTCCCTCAACTTAAAAGAAGTTAATTAGCCAGTGATTTAAGTAAAGAGATGGTAATTATTCCACCCAGATTCTTGAGCAGAATGCCATCACAAGCAAAGCCAAGAATGGTCCAGAGGGCTCTTTCATGATAAAAGCTGCTGAAGGCACGAAGGAAGGACTCAAGGGGCAGTCTGGATGATAGCAAAGGAATGAACCAGTGATAAGATCAATTCTTGGCACATGTGAACTCACTTTTTCCCAGATCTTAGGCCAGCATCTTGAGAAGACTGCCAAAGAGAGTTGAACATGAGCAGAATTCCTCTGCTGCCCTGGTGGTTGATCGTTTGACACCCCAAGATTATTTTTGTAGAACTGGCAGAGGCAATCATGTCCAAGGCCCCACAGTTCCAGGAGATGCCACAATGGAACACCTGGACTGAGGCTGGTGAAAGTGACAAAATCAAAGGAAAATACTGGGCAGCACTGTACCCCTTGCCCCTACTCTTCCTCTCCAGAATGACAGAATTTAGGCTACCCCAGAATCCATTAGACATCTCCATCCTCAGGGGAAGGATGTTGGCGTGTGGCTGGCTGGGAGTTTGACCATTGGGGGGTCTCTAAATTGAGAAAAGCCATCTGAGATGTTGGATCCTGTTGCAGCAAGACTGTGGAGAGCATTGGGGCTTCTCCCTCAATGCAAGCTTTGGTCAAACCACTTCCATGTTCTTCACTGGGGCAGAACGGGACTTCACTGGAAAATGCTAGATTGGAGCAGTCACCCACATGCAGAAATCCTTTTGCTCCAGCGAAGTGGCTCATCATGTTGGATCATCTCCACATCAATGCTTGGGTGGCAGGGAGTGAAGCACCACCTCAAGTCAATGTAGAGCGTTTAATCCCTTCAAAGCAGGGGACCTCATCAAGTTGGATGGCTGCCGATCCATCCCACCTGCCCCCACCCACCCATCCCCTCAGCCATTGCCAAGGAACCAGACTGGGAAAGTGGAAAGAGGGTGCAGGTCATGTCCTTGAAAGGGAGTGGCATTCTGAGGTTGTGTGGGTTTTTGGTGAATCAGTCAATCATTACCAGCTGCTCCATGGTGGCCTGTCTCCTTCTGCAGCCTGGCACACCCACAGCTGTTAACAGATGATTCATAAACCAGATGCCAGAAGCAAAAACGTGGGGGGGGAAGAGTTGGGACCCCTAAGTGGAGCCAAGGTCCCAGATAAAATGGAAGAAAAGCCGAAAAGGGAGAGGCCGGGGTTTGCAAACAGAAGCAGGTGCTGGAGGATGCAACTGGCAGACACTTGCCTCCCTCAAGAGTCTTCCTTACATTTTGTTTCTCTTATTTGCAAAGAGGGAAGGGGCTGGGGAAAGGATGGTGGTCAGAGAGGGAGGGCAAGGCTTACTTCCTGCTTGATTTGCAGAAAAAGAATGCAAGACTGCCTTGCTCCAAAACACTCCAGCTAACACCATTTCTCAGAAATCTCATGCCCAGCTCAATACTTTTTTTTTTGCTTTGCTTTATATTTCTCCTGCAGATTTTGAATTGTTATCCTGCACGGGGAGCCCTACCTGGCCCTTGTGCAGGAAGGAGGACCATTCAAGGAAGTTCAATATTGGAAAGAGCAGATAAACGAATACTTTTCATATTGAGTTATAAAAATGAATAAATTCTCATTTAAATAAGTTGTTATTCACTCATCCAGTTTCCCCACCTATTCCTGTTTAATTTGGCACTGACTTCAAAATCCCAGAAAAAAACATGGCATTGGTATAGGATACATGAAAAGGAAGTGATGCTCTGGAGGCCATGCAGTGAACATTTAAAACCCAGAAATCCCAAATCTTGGAAGCCCCCCATCCACCCATCCATTCTCTAAGAAATAAGTTTCAACCATCTGGTCCATCTAACTCAGATTGTCTACCATTTGATGACTCCAGTTCTTGAGGGTTTCAGCCGAAGGGTCTTTCCTGTCTTCAGGTCAACACTGGGGGGGCGGGAGAGGTGTCCAGGCCAGGGGTCATTTGCTTTCAGTATCATATTGTCCAAATCTTGCCCAAGGTGTATCTTCTTAGATTCCCTTCAACTGTCGAATTTCCTTCTGATTTGTCCAAGCTTTCAGTGGCCTTTTCTATTATATTGCTTCCTTTTTTTAAACTGTCCTTCCTCTCATTCCAACTGTTAGTTTTATTGTCATGGCTACTTGCTTTGAACAATCAGCCATAGGATGTCCTGGGGGCCGGCATTGTGGGGGAGGGGCCAGAGTGACCCTTGGACTTGCCCTAAAGGAACTCTTGGCCCCATGGAAATCACCTGTTGTCCCTGTCAAATCCCTGAGGGGTTTCCCATCAGCTTGAACCCTACACCACAGCTCCACTCCCTGAAGAGACTTCTCCACAGGCCTGGCCTCTGCTGGCTTTTCCTGAGCTGCCCAAGGGCTTGAAAGAGGAACTGCCAGAGAAGACCTGGCAAAACTGAAGCACCTTCAAAGTTCTGGGTGCCCTCATGTTCAGCTCAGCTCCTGGGATGTCCTGGATACAGCCATGCTGTTTCCTTGAATCCAATAGAGGAGTAGCTATCTCTGCTTTTTCCCAGATTTTTCTTTTACTCTCCAGACTACTGACAACCCTGCTGTTCCCTGGCAGGTAGCCCCCCCCTGTCCCCCTCCCCACCGAGGAACCAGCCAAACATCTTTAGCTTTTACCTGGTAGTAACTCAGGGCTGCCACCTGCTGAGGCCTTAATGGCAAGACATGATTCAAAGGCAGTTAAGAAGGGCAGCCAGATGTCCATTTTCTATTTTAACCCCCACCCCAAAAACTACTCTTTAGAAGCGAGTTGCCTTTGTGTATCAAAACGCCATTTGCTGCAGCTCAGGCTAATGGATATGGCTAATCAATATCTCCATTCACTGCAAAGTCTTCTAGTTCCATTGTCCATCACCAGCAACTCTTGGGGCAGAGATTTGATCGGAGAATTTCAAGGTCTGTTGCCTGGGCAGAAAAGCTCCCGTCACTGAGTGACTCGCTCAGGAGCGCCCTGGGAACCAGCCACTGCAAGCCAGAAGCCAGGAAGAGTTTATAATCCGGCCATTTTAAATTAGCCCCAATATCATTATGGCATCAAAACAGAAGGGAATCAGAGAAATAATTCAGTAAAAATACAGACTGGTGACCGGCTGGTAAACTATTTGTTTGGATCAGAACGGGATACATTCTGAATATGACATTGCAAGTTCTCTCGATTATAGAAAATTTGTCTGTGGCATGGCTCCTGAGTTATGCGCCTTCCTTTCTTGCTTTCCTATATTATCATTACTTATTTTATTGCATTTTATTCATGATTAAATGTATTCACTGCCCATCTGGCTGTCATGCGATCCTGGCCAGCTAATATAAATATATTTTGAACTATAATGAACAAGGAAGATCAGAGCAGCAAAAAAAAGCTACTCTGAAAAGCTAAAGAATCAGTTCTCAACAAATGAACCAGAAAACATGTGGAAAACTCTTAAAAATATCACCGGCTACAGCAAACTTCCTTCTCAGACTGAAGAAAATCAACAACTTGCAGATGACCCGATCATGTTTTACTGCAGGTTTGAAAGGAAACTACAGCCACCTATCTCCACAACCCCCATCTCAGCTAAGCCTCCTACAACTGACTCCATCCCTTTGGGTTCACAACCCCTAGTGATCACAGAAAAGGAAGTGCAAGACCTATTTCACAGACAAAAGCCAGGAAAAGCTCCAGGCCCAAACAAGATAATTCCTTCTTGCTTAAAAGTCTGTGCTGACCAATTGGCCCCCCTATCTTCACCCGAAGCTTCAATAAATCGCTAGAGATGTACCATGTTCCTTCTTGCTTCAGATGCTCTACTATCATCCCAGTGCCAAAGAAGCCCACCATAAAGGAACTGAATGACTACAGAGGGAGGTGTGGCCAGCGTTGTGGCGAGATGACACGTTCTTCAGGGGCTACTAAAAAATCATTGACATCTCTGCTGTTCGGGGGTCTTAAGTGACCTAAGTTGTCTTGTAGGGACGATGAACAAGAGAAACATGGACTGATCAACACAGGAAGATAGCAACTCCCTGGTTGATCGGAAGAAGCTCCTCAAACCAGACGTCAGGGTAGCGGCCATAGAAGCCACTAAGAAGCTGGGGCGGTCACAACAGAAAGAAGAAAATGAAGACAGTGTGTGTCATCTGGATGAGAATTTAGCTTTCTTAATAAAAGTTTCTCTTCATACCCACTTGAAAGAAAAATAGAGTGGAAAAGTGGCTTAAAGTGAGGAGGCAGAGCAGGTGTGTATTGGCTCTCCACTTCCAGTATTTGGGCAGCGAAGAAAGCAAAATCCAAAAGAAAAAAAAGTTTTTTCTGAATGAGTTAAAGAAAGTGATTGGGAATTGATTTAAAAGAGCAGATTAACCAAGAGGAGATAGAGAGCTGATTGAGTATCATGATTATAAATAAATTTGAAGTGAAAACTAAATAGAAATGGCTGAAAAGAACCGGAGTTTTGAAACTGTTTTTGTTTTATTGAATGAAATATACTGCAGTGCCATCTAGTGGCCAAAAAAGGTTTTGAGTTAACTATAAGTCTTAAAGTTGACCTTGACAGTGCTGGCTGGACTGATAAGAAAGCAGATGTGCAAGAGAGAAAGACATAGTAGAGAGAAAAGAAGAGTTTGGAGTGTTGATTTTGCTTTCATTTTTTGAACTTTTTTCCCCCTTTTTTCTATTTGCCTTTTTTGAGCTCTTAGAAGTATTTTGTTTTGGAACTGTTTTGTTGGAATTTTGTTGGATTTTTTTCTTTCTTCCTCTTTTTTTTTACATACTAGTGACAAGGGAACAATGTGTGGATAAGATTGTTCAATTTGGCTTGTTTTCCTTTTTTCCTTTTTTGCTTTTTTAAATTTGGATTAAGGCAAGAAGAGCCTGAAGAAGGATAATTTCTTTGTTCTTTTTCCCTCAGGATTTGTTTTACATTTTGTGTGGGTTCATTTTTTTAATTATTATTATTTTTTTCCTTTTGCTTGATTGGCAGTATCTTTTTGTATTCCTTTTTTGGGGGGTGATTGTTTTTTTTCCCCTTCTTTTTACTTTTTTTAATCCACCCAACGGGGAGGATTAGATATTTGGATTACTGATTATAAATTGGAGGCATTAGTTACTGAGATGAAGAAATTTACAGCACATTTGCATTCAGCAGCAAGCCCCTCCATGACAGAAGCACAAAAAACTTCTGAAGCGATTGATTTAACAAATCTTATACAGACATTTCATGATGATTTGAAAAAGGATTTAAAAGAAGTGAAGGAGTTAATTGGGAAAAATGAAGAAAGAATTCAAAAAGTAGAGGAAAAAGCAGATTTGATACAAAAGAGAGTGGAAGAACTAGAGGAAAAATTGACATCAGTGGATAAAAATCAAGGGAGAACAATTATTTCCCTCAACATGGAAAAAATTTATGAGAAAAGGAGTGAGTTTTAGATGTTTTAAAAGTTTTAAATTTTAGATGTTTTAGAGTTTTAGAATATTGGTGACATGGCAAGAACAAAGACACGATTAGACTCCATCGAAAAAGCGAAACTATTTTATGAGCAATTATGTGGACCATTAGATGATGGATAACTGGGAGCAGCAAGAGAGACAGGATACAAAGAGGAAACTGTAAAAGAAAAAGAAGAAAGGACAAAAGAACAGGAAGAAAGAGCAATAAGAGAAGGAGCAAGAGCAAAAGGCACAAAAGAACAGAGACAAGAGCAACGAGATCAAAAATCAGTAATAAGTAAAAGATGGAAGAAGAAATAAAAACAATATCAATAAATGTAAACGGACTGAATTCGGTGCCAAAAAGGAACAGAATTTTAAACAAATTAAATAGATTAAAGATGGGTATTATATGTCTATAAGAAGTACATATTAGAAAACAACACACAAAATTATTAGAATACTCAAAATTAGGAGTCTTATTTACCTCGTTGATACAACAAAGGAACTGAATGACTACAGACCAGTTGCTCTAACATCTGTAGTCATGAAAACCTTTGAAAGGCTAGTGCTGTCCCACTTGAAAACCATCATGGATCCACTGTTAGACCCCTTACAATTTGCATACCAAGCAAATAGATCAACAGATAATGCTGTTAATATGACTCTGCACTACATCCTACAACATCTTGAATCTCCAAAGACCTATGCAAGGGTCCTCTTTGTAGACTTTAGTTCAGCATTTAATACCATCATTCCAGACACTCTTCTAACTAAACCAGCTACAGGTACCTGAACACACTTATAAGTGGATCATAAGCTTCCTAACAAACAGGAAGCAGCAGGTGAAGCTAAGCAGGATCACATCAGATACCTGTACAATTAGCACAGGGGCCCCACAAGGCTGTGTGCTCTCCCCACTTCTCTTCTCTCTGTATACCAATGACTGCATCTCTAACGATCCATCTGTTAAACTACTGAAGTTCACAGATGACACAACAGTGATCAGTCTCGTTTGAGACAATGATGAATCTGCATACAGATGGGAGGTTGAACAACTAGCCTCGTGGTGTGACCGGAACAATCTGAAACTGAACACATTCAAAACCATAGAAATGGTGGTAGACTTTAGAAGAAACTCTTCCATACTTCCACCTCTTACAATACTAGGCAACACAGTATCAACAGTAGAGACCTTCAAATTTCTAGGTTCTACCATATTGCAAGATCTAAAAAGGACAGCTAAGATCAAAAACGTCATCAAAAAAGCACAACAAAGAATGTTCTTTCTGCACCAATTCAGAAAGCTCAAGCTGCCCAAGGAGTGCTGATCCAGTTCTACAGAGGAATGATTGAGTCTGTCATCTGTACCTCTATAACTGTCTGGTTTGATTTTGCAACCCAACAAGACAGACACAGACTTCAGAGGATAATTAGAACTACAGAAAAAATAATGACTACCAACCTGCCTTCCATTGAGGACCTGTATACTGCACGAGTCAAAAAGAGGGCCGTGAAAATATTTACAGACCCCTCGCATCCTGGACATAAACTGTTTCAACTGCTACCCTCAAAACGATACTATAGAGCATTGCACACCAGAACATCTAGACACAAGAAAAGTTTTTTCCTGAATGCCATCACTCTGCTAAACAAATAATTCCCTCAACACTGTCAAACTGTTTACTAAGTCTGCACTACTATTAATCTTCTCATCATTCCCATCACCCATCTCCTTCCACTTATGACTTTATTACTGTAACTTTGTTGCTTGTATCTTTACAATTTATATTGATATTGATTGTTCCTGATTGTTTATTTGTACCCTATGACTATCATTAAGTGTTGTACCTTATGATTCTTGATGAACGTATGTACACTGAGAGCATATGCACCAAGACAAATTCCTTGTGTGTCCAATCACACTTGGCCAATAAAAATTTCTTTTCTATTCTATTCTATTCTATTCTATTCTATTCTATTCTATTCTATTCTATTCTATTCTAACGAATCAAAGCCCACCTCCAGTATAGTTCAGGTCCGGCAGTGTGATATCTCCAATTGTGTTTAAAAACGTGTGAATATTAAGAGGCTATTTGGGGAACACTCTTTCCTCTTCTGGTGAAACAAACTTTGTTAGAGCTCTGGGTGCACCTTTGCATCAACACTTCTACTGGAAACAGGTGAAGAAGACATGCAGAAAGACATTTCCTTCCTTCCTTCCTTCCTTCCTTCCTTCCTTCCTTCCTTCCTTCCTTCCTTCCTTCCTCTGTTTAGGAGAGAATTCTTCTGCCATTCTCTATTAGTGACTGGATTCCAATTATTCTTTTCCTCAAGAAAGCACAGATCTCAGGGAAGAGCAAGCACAGTCTTCCTGAGGAGAAGGACATCTTCACCCCATTTTCCTTGGCACTTTAGAACTTGGCAGCCAACTCAGCTGCACTGAGCACCAGGCCCAAATGGGACCCCAAACAGACCCATAAGAAAAATCCTAGTCAGAGCCACTGCTGGCTCAGAGAGGGGCCAGCCTCCTGCCGCTGTGAATCATTGTTGTCGACAGCATTTTCTGCACTGCACTTCTCTGGGAAAACATTTTTCCCTGCCATAAATCCATTCAGCTGTACTGGAAATGCAGGCACTTTATAGAAAATCTTTAACGGCACCAGCACAAATGGATAGGTCTCATTTCCTCCGTGCAGTGTGAAGATTTGCAAAGGCGTCAGTGGCGACCGTTTACCAAGGAAACAGGGGAAATGGGCAGAAACGGAATCCATCACCAGGCCCCCTCTGGGACTCTGATAGCTGCAGCAGGAACAGGCTTGCCATCAGAAGACCTGTGCGGGCACCCACACGCACACTTTCAGAAGGAGGGGCAGACCTGGGTGTGCATGGAGGATGCGCTGATATGCATGCAAATGATCGAAGGGGCTCCTCTGCTTCCTCCTCCCTCCCTCCCTCCCTTACTTATTTTATCTTTTAGCTCAATTCAGGAGGCATTAAGGCAGAAGCAGGAGCTGATCTGCAA
Organism: Ahaetulla prasina; assembly: GCF_028640845.1. Classification (NCBI taxonomy): domain Eukaryota; kingdom Metazoa; phylum Chordata; class Lepidosauria; order Squamata; family Colubridae; genus Ahaetulla; species Ahaetulla prasina. Next base: position 9,260,941 of record NC_080547.1, on the reverse strand, counting down.
AACTACAAAGGAGCAGAAAGCCCAATAAAAGAGTATTTGTAGCTCGGGGTTGAAATGAGGGCTCCTTGGTGCTCTCTGAGCTTTGTGGTTTTCTTGCAGATGTTTCATGACTCAACTAGGGAACATCATCAGTGCTGGAAGGGGGTGTGGAGTTGGAGGAGGAGGAGGAGGAGGTGGTGGTGGTGGTGGTGGTGGAGAGCTTGGTTGTTTTCTTGCAGACTTCTCATGACCCAAATTAGGTAACATCATCAGTGCTAGTCAATCAGTGCTAGCATTGACTACGTTACCTAATTTGGTAATGAAACGTCTGCAAGAAAAACAAACAAACTCAGGACACCAAGGAGCAGAAAATCAGTTGGTTGGTAAGTAAGTAGCTGGAAAGTCATGAGTGCAGAAGAAATCCCTGTGGAAAACCCCACAGTGGAGCAGCCATCCGGTTGATCTCTCCTCCCTGGAACCACCCTTTACAGGAACAGAAAGAAGGGAGCCATTGCTAAAGGGGGCTTCAGACTCCAAGATGCAGGGGATCCCAAAAGGTCACCACAGTCCATGACAGATCCATAAGGACTGAGAAGGACATCCTCCCTCCCTCCCTGCCTCCCTCCCAGCCAGGTCCCCATCAAACCAACCACCAGCACACGGCCTGGCCTGCATCTTGGCCCAAAGGAGCAAAACAGCCCACTTCCTCTAGAGCAGGGGGTCTCTCCCTCCACAGAAGTGGGAGAAAACGCATCTTCATCCACCTGGAAAAAGGAATATAAATCAGTCGCCTTTGTCACTGGCCTGCACTAGCTCCCCTCCAAGTAACCATTAAATATCACCGGGCTGTGACAAAGATGGAGCCATCGTGTGTCTGTGGCTTTTCCGTGATAGAACAGGCAACAAACAGAAGGAGCCGAGAAGAGGAAGAGGGAGATCCTGTCTTCCCTCCATCTCTCCCACATAAATTGCTGTGGGCCTCCAGCTGTGGATATTTTCTTTATTCATACAATTGCTGTATTCTACAGGGTGCCAATAGCTCCATTTTTATGCTCGCCATTTGTTTTCATTGTGTTTGTTAAGGTGGAGTTTTGAAGCTGTCCAGATCATGCCAACCAAAGAGAGATTCTGGGCACTCGCTTGGAGTTGGACGAGAATCAACACAGAATGGCAACAACATTTCCCTTTTCATCCTTCCCATCTGTAATGGAGCTGAAAGTGACCTTATTGTTTGCAAATTATTGGCCTCTGGAGATGGGATGGATACCAGAAGATTAGTTGAGTAAGAGAGAGAGACCAATTTGTCTCCACAAACACTGAAGCATTGATTATGCTTTCCCAGCCACCCCCTGAACCAGCACCCTAGCAAAGCTTTGCCTCCTCTAAAAACTAGGGAAAAGGCATATTTGAGGGCTTGCTTAGCTTCATGAAAGAGCTCAGAGTCCAATGCAGCTGGCTCAGGGTTGCAGCCCTGGTTTGCTATTGGTCCTCTGTTGTTTGTCCCATGCCCACAGTGAGATATTGCCATTCCTTGTTCATCTTATGTCCATGCCAGCCACTAAGGTTTTACCTACAGATCCTGAGGACCTCAGAAACATTTTCCATTTAGCTCCCAGCCTTTCTTCTTGCAGTCTCAAGGCCAAGGTCTCAAGATGCCCAATTTCCCTCTCATGAAATTCTAGTTCTCAGTGGTCCCCCAAGGAAAGGAAAGGCTTAGGGCTACCGTGAATCTCTCCTAGGTGTTCTACTTCTTGTACACACACTTTGTTGTGAAAAGGTGTGAGGCCCTTCATCCCATCAGTGTGGAAAAGAGCCAAGTTTTCTTAGACCAATGCAGTACATTTGTCTGTCCAAATCAGCTTGGATGATCAGACAGTTTCAGCACCTGGGCCCAGGGAGAAAGGCAGCTTTTCCTCCACCTGTTCTGGATCCTACAGGCAGAAGAGCCTGAGATCTCCTGCATTCAGAGCAGGTGCTTTGCCCCTGAGTGACAGAGTCACCAGATGCCTTCATGATGCCCTCTGCCCATGTGTAAAGCAGACTGACATCCACACCATATTTATGTCTTGCAGATCACAGCAAGCTGAAGAAAGATGGGGGAAGAGAAGAGCTTTTGTCTAGGGATGACAGAAGACAGAGTGGCCTTGGGTGACCCAGAGGCTGCCCCAGGTGGCCTCAAGTCCCCCTCCATCTTTCCCGGTTCCCATTCCATCGCTTTGTTCTGCTCCTCCTCTGCCAGCCTCACCTCTGTTCCTTGCTAAGGCTTCACATCTTCAAGGCGCCCTTTTATTCTCTCTCCCTGGAGAGCCCCTCGCCGCTGCAGAAAGCAAATGAACAATAGGTAGATTGCAAATGGAGACAGCAAGGAGGCATATTAGAGGAGGAAAACTTTCCACAAACAGCAAGTTTTTGTGACTTTGCCAAGCAGCTCTCTGCTACTGCATCCCACAGACAAGGCAGAGGCTGCAGGACCAATAATGGAGATCACAGCTGTCCAAAGCCTCTTCATGGAGCCATTCCACACCAGCTCCTGACTCCACACATGGGGGAATTCAGCAGACCCTGATCCATCCTTGCTTACAAGAAACAAAATGAAATATAATCCTGTGATAATCTGTTTCAAGAAATGCTTCTCATTTTGGTCACATCAGTGGAAGTCTTGGAGCCAGGAAGAAGGTCCTATATGGTCTCTTAGAACTACAAATGCTACGGTGATGAGGGTAGGTCTCAGGCTGCCGCTAGGGATGTCCCTCCCATTTACTTGAGCCCCATAGTCAAGCCCCATGACCCTCTCCCTCATGTGAGGCTTCAGGAGTTGCCCATGCCAGGTTTCAGACCTAGGCAGCTCCTCTTCTCCACCAGAAAGATTCCTCCATTTTGGTGGATTTGCTGATGAATCCACTCTCAAGTAGGCACTGTGGCCAATCACACCTCAGAAACAACCATCCCTCCATAAAACATCAAGTGTGAACATTTCAGCTTGTTCCGTTCACACTTTAACAAATTTCTCCAAGCTGCCAAAGTGTTAAAGTCCAAGTACACTAAGAAATGTGAAGTTTAAAGTGGCCCTTAGACCGAGGGGCGGGCCTCTTTGTGGAAGAGGATCTGGGCATGTGGGAGGCACATTGATTAATTGGGTGCTTGAAATAGCTGGTCCCAATGGGACCTTTTCTAACAGCAAACTAGGACAGCCTCCCTTGGCGATTCTCCTGTGGGGCCGGCAAAGGAAGGAGGCTTACAACCAGTGGTGGGATTCAAGTAATTTAATAACCGGTTCTCTGCCCTAATAATTTCTCCCAACAACCAGTTTGCCAAACTACTCAGAAAGTTAACAACCGGTTGTCACGAAGTGGTGCGAACTGGCTGAATCCCACCACTGCTTACAACTGTATAGATCAGGGGTCTCCAACCTTGGCAATTTTAAGACTTGTGGACTTCAACTCCCAGAATTCCCCAGCCAGCAAAGCTGGCTGAGGAATTCTGGAAGTTGAAGTCCACAAGTCTTAAAGTTGCCAAGGTTGGAGACCCCTGGTATAGATGAGCACCCATTCATTCCTTCTTTCCCTCATTTGAAGAATTCTTAAAATAGGGTTTCTATATGTGTTTAACATATGATTGGCAGGCAATTGGTTACACAACTACAGGCACAGAGACCGGGCAGTTTCCTTTCCAGAAGGTTCTCTTCATCCATCGCATACTTCAAAGCTGTCAGAAGGATTTGAGGTCTCTTCTCTATGAAAGTGGCTAAAGAGTTTAAGGACCTTGGTAACAGAAAAATTATTGTCAAGGCTGTGGGGCTTCAACCTCTGACAGAACCTCTGCACAATGTTATCAGTGCAGAAAATGAAGCTCATTTCTCTTCTTAGGCAGGAATTCTGGATTCATGATAGAACTGATGGTCATCACAAACAGCCCAGGTAAAAGAAAAAAGTCCGTGTCCACTCAGGCTGCAGAGAATTTAATTTGAAGGCTTCTCTGATCAAGAAGGGGGTCATCAGCTTATTCTTTTATGTTGATGAGAGAGGAGGGAGAGGAGGCACTGGGCACATACAGGCTATTAGCCTGGCTGCTTCAATACATCCTCTGGCACAAGGAGGAGCTCTGCTTCCTTCCCCACATCAGCCACTCGGCCACAGGAAAGCGCAACTCCCTTGTGGGGCCTCCAGTCTAGATTTGAAGGAGGACTCTGGTCCCCTTTGGAAGAGTGGATGTTAGGGGCTCCCCTATGGTCTCCACCACAGGAACATGTACACAGGGAGGGTCCCTGGGGCCATGTAACATAACCACCCTCCAGTTCTGCTCAGTGCAAGACTTCCAGTTAGACTACCCTAAGCTTCACAGATGGTGCCAGCTCCACCAAGAAGACCAGTCAGCAAAGTCAATTGCACAGAGTTTCTACAATGATTTGTTGACCGCAACAGAATCAGAATAACAAGCCTGTTTGTGTTCCGTCTCCTCTTCCTTCTTCTAGTTCAGTGAATGAGGGAGACATCTGTCTGAACTACTTCCAAACATTATCTTCTGGATGTTCTGGACTTTAAAAATGTTTTAGCACCTGTTGCCTTGGCAACATAGTCCTCATATTTCCAACAAGGTCATCTTCCTGACTCTACAGATGGAAACCCACCTTTCTCTTCCTAGGAACTTTCTCGCACAGGTCTCCTGGAGAGCCCAAGGAGCCGTCCGACAGCAGGAGATGGTGGCATCAGGCAATCTCAGCAAACTGGCATCAATGCCTGGCTGGTTGATCAGATGGAACATCTCCTTTCTTAGACCACATGAATCAAGGGCAGCTGTACAAATATTTCTCCCACTTCTTCCCTGACTGTGGTTAGCCACGTCAGCCATGTCCCTCCCTGCTTTTCACAGGGGAAGGCAATGTGGAGGAAGGAGCTTGGAGGCTGCGTTCTGACAGGTCCTCCTGCAGCTGCAGCAGCTTCCTTTGAGGCCCCATCTACCAGGCCTTTCCTTTGTGCATCAAGCCTAAGGGTGCCCTAAAGGGAAGGATGCCTGCCTTCCTCCTTTTGACAGCACCCTGTGGCTTTTTGCCTGCTCTCCCTTGAGAAATGGGGCTTTGATGTTAAATCTGTCCCCTTCTGCCTGGTTGCTGTAGTGTCTCCACACTCACTAATTGTCACACACATACCTGTTGTATGAATGCCAACTAGTACAGAATTCTCACAAAAGGACCTGTGTGTTTGGGGCAGGCAACAGACTCAGGGATGTGGCTTGTGATGATGGTCTGGAAGTTTGAAACTAGCTGAACGAACCTGCAGCCCAAATCTGACTGGAGTGTTGGTCCTTAGGTGTAGACCAGTGGTGGGTTGCGCCCGGTTCAGACCGGTTCTGTAGAACCAGTAGTAAAACCAGTGGGAGGCTCCACCCACTGACCCAAACATCATCAAAACTCTTCTGCGCATGAGTGCAGGCATGATGCAAACCAGTAGTAAAGGTAAGTAGAATCCACCCCTGGTGTAGATGGCCTTTTGGCCCCTTCTTGACTCCCATTGCTCAGTCTCTTTCCTCCAGTCAGTTCTTCCCTTCTGTCCCCTGAAAGGGAAGGGACCCTCCCCAGGTCAATGTCAGGTGGGCAAGGCATGACACTGGGGGCAAGGCAGGCAATCTCCATGATTGGGGGGGCATCCTTTGGCCAGCTGCCTGGTGAGCACTCCTCCATCTGCTAGAAATGCATCCCCCTCCCCCCACTCTCTACCTCTGCATTGTGACAGGTATTATGGACCAAAATAACAAAGGGATTTTTTGTTCCTATTCAGGGCAATAATGAGTGAGCCTGGTAATAGCCAGCTCTGGGAAAGCAGACAAAGCTGGACTTTGCTAGACCTGTAGGTTAATAGATGGAGAATTGTGCTCTTGGAAAACCAGTTTGCCCTCTGAGCATTATCTGAACAATTGCAAAGCCTCTCATCTCAGCTAAGCTGGCTGTGGGCAAAGCCGGGGAGGGAAGTGCGCAGAGAGATGTGTTTTCTGACGGGGAGAAGGTCAGGCAGACCGAGCACTGGGACAGGAGCGGCCCCCGGTCCTGACATTCTATTGTCTGGCATGGATTCCCAATCTTGGTCTGGAGCCCCTCGAAATAAACACTACTCGTTTTCAGAGTGGGGGTAAAATTGCATCCTGGCTTAACTCTTCCCTCCCCACCAAAATCCACTCCTAGGTGCCAACAGCCCTCCTATAAAAATTCCGTTTGGCATCACCACCATTTTTTCCCCCTAGAATAGTAAAGAGTTGGAATAAATGGGCAATTTTCTCAAGGATCAGTGTTAGGATTGGTGCTTTTTAACTTGATCTTGACTTAAGAGTAAGCACTGAGCTGATTAAGTCTGTGGATGGTACCAAATGATATTCAGGATGTAAAATGCAACAGTGGCTGTGAAGAGCTTCCGAAGGAGCTCTCGGGATGATTGCCTAATCAAATGACAAATGTGGTTCCATTTGAAAGTATAAAATGCTACCCATTGGGGCACACTCCCTAACTTCACGTGAAGCTGTGCTTGTTTGAGAACTAACCAGGGAAAAAATCCTGGGGCCAGAGGGGACAGGGCAGTGAAGATGGAGTCTCAGTGCTTGAGAGCATTAGGAAGGGATGAAAACTAAAAATGTTGCCATCCTGGCCATGTCTTTATATAAATCTGCCTCTGAAGGGCCTTCTAGTCACCATTTCTGAAACAGGGTATAGTGGAGCTAAGCTTCTCTTTTTGTGGTCCAAGAACCCGTGTTTATGCTCTCCCGGGAGGTGGCTTGTTATAGCCAGTAAAGTTGAGGCACTTTCAGAACCAGTATATTTAGATTTCATTTACACAGCACGCTAAGTTAGAGGGTAGTTGGTCTGTTTTGCCTTAACTATGTATTATGATGTATAAATCATGCTTTATAGCTTGAAATGTGTGAGAGCCCACATGTAAATTGCACATAAAGTGCAGGTTGGGGTGTGGAGTGAATTCAGTTGCAATTCTAAGTCTATGAATTGTAGCCCACGTCCGCAGCTGCAGCTCCTGAACATTCATTGGGTTCATTCTCTACACATAATGGGTGAGGAGCTTTAGATAACACTTGACCGAGTCAGTCCTGAGGACAAGTGTTGAAAGCAACCTGAGGCCCCTTCCTTGCTTCTAGAGTCTTCAGAGAGTAGACACCTCTTAAGTTCCTTTCTTGGGTCTTCCATAACATTGTTCCATGAAGAGTCACTCTAGCAGGGAGATGGGCGGCTTCTAAATGTGACATATAAATAAATAAATCAAAACAAACCAGCACCTCCTCTCCCATAAGCTGAAAATATACACGCCAAACATCTGCTTATTGTGATACAGTTTAAAGTGATTTTAGCTTCATTGTGGCAAAGTGAAGTGCTCAGCTCCATGTCTACATATCATGGTGCATCATAGGTGCTCTCCAGTCTGCCTCTTCAACCTGCCTCCAGCTAATGGTTTTCTGGACAAACTCTTCCCATGCAGCCCCATCTCCTGCCTCTCCTTCTACTAAACCCACTAAACCCATGGGCAGGTCCCAGTGCTTGGATTAATAGAGTGAGATGTGACTGCAGAAGAACAGGGAGAAGAATCCACTCCCAGGCTGAAGTCAAGAGTGTGTGTGTGTGTGTCTGTTTCTGTCTCTCTCTCTCTCTGTCTCTCTCTCTGTGTCTCTGTCTCTCCCTTCCTCCCTCTCTCTTTTGGGGACCTCTGGATGTCTTCGTTCTTGACCACAAGAAATTCACTGGTGGGTCCCAGGCCAGGGAGAGGCAAGTGGTGATCCTGGAGATAGAGAAGGGAGCCTTTTGAGAGGAATTTGTCTGCCTTCCCCTGAATTTCTTTAAAGATAAACAAACAGATGTCTGTTGTTTCTCTCCCGCTCTGAGTGCCATTGAGTTGCAATGCGCACATGTGCCTTTTTGTGCATGGAGCCTTTTAAAGGCCTTGGGAAGCAATTCCAACATTTTTCTATAGGTGCAGGCAGATAATTGGATGCTTTCAAAGACCACTGCCAGGCAGGGAAAGTTCAATTTGGCGTCAGAGTGTTCCCTGCATTGACTGAGCCTCTTCGTGACTCGGCTGTGGCTTCCCCCCTCCCTTCTTTTCGCCTTTCCTCCTGAGTTGAATGACTTGCTCTCTATTTTTTGTACTTTGTCTTTGGAAAAGCACTTAGATGGCAAAGGAGAAATGATCTCAAAATCGACCAGGACTCTTGCTGGGCCATAAATAAATAAATAAGCAAACAAAAAGTGGTGCTTTATTTTGCTAGACATGGCTTTTTCCTGTCCTCTTTTCCATTTCTTTCTCAAAAAAAACAAACCTTACTTTTTCAAAAAAAGAAAAAATAAAAATTCAAAAAGAAACTATTTTTGGCCAATGGCCACCACTAACAGACAGGTGGCTTTCATCTCTATAGAACAGTTAAGAAAACTAAGCCAACTGAAGGAAGGAGATCCATCACCAAGCCATTGAGAAGAGTTCCTCCAGGATCTTCTTGCTGCTTCCTCAGCCCACCTGATGGTCTGTAGATGGAGATACGTTTTCAAGGAGAAGCAGAAGGGCAGCCGAGTTGTCTTGTTTGCTTTCCTGTCCTTCCTTATGCCACAATTATGTTTGTTCCTGGTCCAGCTACCCTTCCACTTATGACTGTATGACTATAACTTTGTTGCTTGTATCCTTACAATTTATATTGATATTGATTGTTTCCTGATTGCTTATTTGTACCCTATGACTATCATTAAGTGTTGTACCTTAGAATTCTTTTTTTTTTTTTTTTTTTTTATTGAAAGAGTTTTAAAAAAAACAAAAACATTTTCCCCCTTTTTTCCCCCTCCCTCCCAAAAAAAAAAAAAAACAAAACATCTAGTCTAGTCTAGTCTAGTCTAGTCTAGTCTAGTCTAGTCTAAAGCCATTTTCCTGATTGCTTATTTGTACCCTATGACTATCATTAAGTGTTGTACCTTAGAATTCTTGATGAACGTATCTTTTCTTTTATGTACACTGAGAGCATATACACCAAAGACAAATTCCTCGTGTGTCCAATCACAGTTGGCCAATAAAAAAATATGTTCTAGTCTAGTCTAGTCTAGTCTAGTCTAGTCTAGTCTAGTCTAAAGCCATTTTCCTGATTGCTTATTTGTACCCTATGACTATCATTAAGTGTTGTACCTTAGAATTCTTGATGAAGGTATCTTTTCTTTTATGTATTGTACTCCGAGAGCGTATGCATCAAGACCCATTCCTTGTGTGTCCAATCACACTTGGCCAATAAAGAATTCTATTCTATTCTGTTCTTACAGAGTTGCCTGCAGCCGGTCTCCCTCTCCTTCTGGTGGGCTTTCTTCGGCAGCTTGTGAAACCTCTGAAACTTTTACATGGCGAGCAAAGCTTTAAAAATAATTTGTATTGTATTTAAATATTCCTTAAAGTCATTTCAGTATGTTTAAGCCTTAATTCATCTTCTTTTTGTCCCTTCTCAATACATTAATATGACTATTTGACAGAAAGATGAACTGTGTTATTAAAGAATGTCTTTGGCAAATTTAATTCTTGAAATCTTGCTCTCCCATCCCTTTCTCCTGTCTCTTTTGAAAGGCCGGGCCCCCGATCGCTCTTTTAATTTTCTCGGTTTATTCTTGAGCTTCTAGATGAAACCACAACTTGTCTACTAAATCTTCTTTGCTACTCAAGTGTGATTTAATCATTTTGTCCCATTAGATCACACAGGCAGTGACAGAGCTTAAGGTTAAAACAGAAACATGTTCCTGGTTGCCCACATTTTGTTCTCCTTTTGGTAAAGTTCGTGTTCTTCGGGGGAAGGAATTGAAGATGGAGAAAATATTTATCAAGACTTTTCAGTGACCATAATCATACATTTGAGATGCGTGTGCGCTGTTGTGCTCTCTTGCTCTCTCTTTCTTTCACACACACACAGACAGACAAACAGGTAGCCTCAACCTGCTCCTTTCTTTTCATTTGTCTCCATAAGAACAACATAAAAAAATGTTGGAGATCAAAGAAGGGAGTTGGGAAGGGAGAGGAGAGGAGAGGAGACTCACTCAGGCAGACTCCCCTTCTGATCTGACCTCCTCCTTCTCCCTGAACTTATCATTGCCAAACTTGCCAGCTGACTTCCATTCCTTCATCGTCCCCCAATTTTAAAAACTTTACTGGCAAATGTTTTCCATGGAGACCACCTCCTCTACAGCTGGAGAGTGATGTTTCAAGCAGAGAGGCTGGGATTATTAGGCCCAGGGGTGTCTGTGGGTTGTGTTTAAAAAATTAAGATGTCTTCCACCCTGGTTCTGTCTGTTTTTATATGTGTCCCACCTGTCCTTCAAGTCTTCCAACAGAGTCTGTCCTCCTTGCTGGTGTCATCTTCTTTTTTGCCCGTCCTTCTACCAGCCCCAGCATTACAAAGACCTCAAGAGGAGTCCAGAAGTTGGTCATAGTTGCCGAACGTGTCCAAAATATGATACAGCCTGCTTATTTGTGCCTGAGAAGTCAAGATTGATACATTCTAGAATCTATTTGTTTGACTACCTGCAGTATTTTAGGAGTCTTCACCAAAGTTCAAACGTGTCAATACTGTATGTAATGTTTATCACAGCAAGCAGACCCAAATGGAAGTGTTAATATTCTTTCTATCTTTCAAATAGAATGTCACACTTTCCCTTCCATAGAGGGTCACAGAGAAAAACCACTGCCTGGATGATTCCAATCTTTGTAAGTATAAACACATCACAGTATCTGAATATCTTTTCCAAGGTCTTCATTACGACTCTATCAACTCTCCTCTGCAGCATTTTTCTTAACTGCTGGTTCCTTTACTGTTGATAGTCAAATCTAAAAAGCAAAAGGAAATATCGTCTAGGGTTTTTTGGATGTTGATATCTCTACAATATAGAATTTCAGTGTTCTCCTTCCATTTTAGATCTTCTTTGAATCAGTTACTCTATGTCCCTTTGGGACCCATCTACCTCTTCTAACAACTTTTTGAAATTCTTTGTCAAGTTCCTTTCTGAGTTGTTTGTCTCTATTGGCTTTGACCTTCTCTCCTCTTCTCTCCTCTTCTCTCCTCTTCTCTTCTCTCCTCTCCTCTCCTCTCTTCTGCAATTTCCAGTTAATTCTAACATCCAATTTGCTTTCTTCTGTTTCTTAATCTTCAACAGTCTCTTTTCACATTAATCAACAGCTTCTTTGATTTCATTCCACAGTTCCTCTGGGTCCCTGTCAATGAGGTTCAAGACTTCAAAGAATTCCTGATATTCTTGAAAATGGTGGCTACAACCTCAAAATCATATTGGGGGAAATGGTTGGCTTTCTTCTTCCACTATAGCTTGACTTGGAACTTACATGTGAAAAAGTTCATGATCTGTTCCACAATCATCCCCTGGTCATTTCTTTGCTATATACTTGAGCTTTTCTGTCTCCATGCAACAATGTAGTCAATTTAATTTCTGCGTATTCCATCTGGGTGTTATCCATATATGTAGAAATTGATTGATTGAAAAAGCCGAAGGGTTCAAACAAATGCATGAAGAAAGTGCATTTTACTGCTTCTGTGATAGTATCCTAGGAATCATCTGGTTGGCCATTGGAATGGAGCAGAAGTTGGGACAAGTTGGGCCTTGGACTCTTGACAAGTTAATTTGTCATCTGAGATACTGGCAAGGGATACATACATAGCACATTAATTGTGCTATGAGTGGTTGTGCATACATAGCACATTAATGAAGATACCCACGGGGGCAGACCAGCTTTTTCTGTAGTCCCAAGTCTGATCAACAATCAACAGATCCAAGGAAGGAATGGTCCCTTTTGCAGTGATGATCCTGTTCACTAAAAACCCCAATAAATGTGCTCTGAAGCAAGGCCAATGAACAACCTGGACCAGGGAGCTGCCCATTGAAACGGGAAAGAGTGTGCCAGTGAAGGAATCAAGGTGTAGGAAGCAATGGCCCTGGCAATCACCCATCTTGCTCCCTCTTGGCTTGAGCTCTGTGCAGGATTTTCCTTGCAGCAGCCCCAGGGGGTTCCCCCCATTGGGCAGTCTCTCTTAATGCTTCAGGGGACCAGTGCTGGGTCCCCAGTGTGAATGCAAGAGACTAATTTAGCTGTACTTGGATTTCACTTGATGGGTTCACAGTTACATCCGGCAGGGTGGAGGGGCTGGCCAGGAGAAAGGAAAGCAAGTCATCCTGGCAGGGGTCAGTCCCACTGAACACTCAGGGCCTCTTTAGACCCCTCCCCAATTCTGGATAAAATGTAGAAGCTGAAAAGGGAACCAGAAAACCTCAGCCACGCTGGCCTGCATAGGCGTGTCTGTTTGTCTGGTTGATGGAGTTAGTGTCACTGTTCTCACTCTTTCAACCACGCAAAAAACCCACTCACACTGTACCAATATTTCAAGCTGGGAAAATGTGCCTGCACTGATTCTTTGCTGGCACATGCACTAAACAATGTAGCTTTTAAAAATAGACAAAAATCAGATTTGCCAAACAAAATTCTCCATTGTTCATGCTCTGCCTCGGGGCGAAAAGATGTCTGAAAAGAGAGGGGCTGCTGTCTCTTCATCCTTGCCCCTTCCCAGAGAAGGGGGTCCTCTCCATTCCTTTATTTACTGTTGGTTATTCAGAAGCGGGAGAAGTTAATGCAACCACGCGTTCCATTGTGCCTGGAGTTCAAAGAGCAGAATGTTTCCAGGTGAGAAAGAATTCTTTGCAGAGATAATAACCAGAGGCGCAAGGCTTTTTCAATACACTTGGTTTCAAAACTGCAGAAAAGTGGCTGCTTGTCTTCTATTCCTTTCTCTAGGCTGTTTTTGACAAAGGCCCTGGGTCAGCCGACTCTTTCCCTTCATGAGTTAGCCAGAGCAATGGATTCTCCAGGCAGTCAGACAGAATCAGTGGGCATCTTCATCATTAAAACTAGCACTGCCAGCCTGATGAACAGCCTGCAAAGTCCTGCCATGAGGGTTGGGCCCTGGCATTTTGCAGAGAGAAGAAGAATGTTGATCGTGTTGATGCCCAATCTCAGGTCAACTGAAACTGACCTGAAGGGCCACAGTCGTTCACCATAAGATGCCAGTAATCTGGCAGAAGGTCTCAGAGGAAGAGAGCTCTGTGAGTTCAGGATAGCCAAAAATCTGGAGGACTCTGGGAGGACCTTTTCCAATGAACCAATAAAGTTTGGTGAGCTACAACTCCAAGTCTACCACTCCATGCATCTGATGAATAAAACGGGTTCGTTGGAAAAAATCCTACCGGAGTCCTCCGGATTTTGGCTGAAAGTCAAATCACTATGATCTCTCCAGAGCAAGTTCTGAGCACAAAAAAAGGGCTCTGCCAGCTGTCGTGATCTTTGCAATGGTACCATGTCTTACAAGGGATTTATTTGAATGTTTCCTCCAGCCTGACATATCAGCCTGTTCTCTTCCCACAGCTGAAAAAAAAATGGTACCAGCACCACTTGTGAAGAAAAGCCACATGGCAGAAAAGTTGTGAGACTTTTCTGAGACTGTAGGGCAGATCACAGGGATCTGCGTGCCTGGAAAACGCAAAGGAACCAAAGAAAAAGCCACTTAGGTCCACTGGGTTGACAGCATACCTTGTGGATTCCTCGGTGCTGCTGTGGTTGCCATGTGCTTCGATACACTGCCCAGGACAGCCTGACCCAGGGTGGCCTGGGCTACGTCTCTCTGCCATTGCTTCGGCTTTCGTTGGCCTTTTACAAAGAAGGGAAAGTCCTTTTCTCCCCATCAGGAACTCTCCAGTTTGTTACTGGGACAAAGCAACAACCAAGGAAGGACGAAGGGAGAATGTCGTATTTGAGCCTTTCTCCCCATTTTGGCTGAAAGCAGCAACCCTGCCTTCCATCTCCGATTCTCTGAACAAGGACGGTCCTTCAGAAATTGGAAGGCCGCATCTCTTCTCCCATCCTCCTTCCCTTCTCCAGGCTCCGCCTTTCCAGCCCTGGACCCTTTTCTGGATCCTTCTGATCCAGATGCCCAATCCTCACCCCAGTTGCTGCCCTCCCTAAAGGGGGAAAGTGCAGCCTATTTGATGTGTGACTTGGAAGGAAGGGCCGGCCACCTCCTTTCTCCCAGCTGTACTATTTGGCTTCCATGGTTGGCTTGCTAGGCTATTTACAGAGAAAACGCTTCCCTGCGAATTCCACTTTGCCAAGTTTGCACACTTAATTGCACGCCAGCTCAATGCGTTCTGCCTTTTCCCCCCTCGTGAAACTCCATTTGCGTTTTTCAGGTGCCTCCTCCCTCCCCCCCCCAGTTACTTTGCTGCTTTTAGGTGCCGCTTGAGCTTCTGCTATGTGTTAATTACTATTGGGATGCAGTAATCAGCTTGTTGGGTTGTCAGCTTGTCAGAGAGCATGTTAATTTCATTTAAGCTTTGTTAATTTCACTCTCTCCGGTAATTTTCACTTTAGTCACCTCCATTCTTGAGGACCTGACAGCAGCAACTCTGTTTAAGAAAGGCAGTCCAGTCTAACAGAGTGGGGGGCACTGGAGGGACAGCCTTCCCTTGCAAGTGGGTGGGGCCTCCAGGGAGCAAGAGCCCTTGATAAATGCAGAAGGGCAGAAGGTAGGAAGGCAGGGAAGCAGCAGCTGGTCTCCAAGGCCATGCGTTGACGTCCAGTCCTAAGATATTCACCGTCACCTGATTCTATGATGATTCCATTTTCTGTTTGCCTAAATTATATACGGAGTGGCTCACCCAGGATCCTTTCAACCTGAAACAAGAGCTGAAGCAACTCTTCCGTGGGTTACTCGTGTTCAATGAGCAGCTACAAGCCTGCAGAAGAACCCTAGAAAGTGTCCTGATGATTTTGACAGAGCAAGATTATTTTACAATAGGTCTCAGCAGCAGCACGGGCTTCCTCTCGTCCTTTCCCCTGGGGATGAAGGTGCTTTGTTAAGAGCTCTCTCTCCCTCTGTTGATGCCCAAGCAACTCCAAGACCAGAAGAGCCTCAGGACAGCCACAGAAGCGCCCATCCTCCTGTCTCTCAAACAGGTTTCCACATACTGTAGATCAGTAGTGGGTAAGTACCTTTGCTACCAGTTCGGAACTGTGAGTGCGCACGTGCACGCGCTCGGTTCATTCACACGTGGTACTTCTGCGCATGCACAGAGCACCCGTGATGATGGCTGGGCAGGTGGGCAGAGCCTCCCGCCACTGCCACTATCAGTTCACCTAAACCGGGGTGAACCGGTAGAAACCCACCACTGCTGTAGATGCAAAACGTTCTCTCCAGTCTAGAGAGGAACTTCATTCAGCAATTCTTCATTCAGAAAGTTTCGTCTTCCATGACCCTGATTTTGACTGGCTCTAAGCAATGTCATGGTACTCTGGTTCATAGCTACACAGGGGAGGTAAAAAGTTTCCAGAAA
Organism: Ahaetulla prasina; assembly: GCF_028640845.1. NCBI lineage: Eukaryota > Metazoa > Chordata > Lepidosauria > Squamata > Colubridae > Ahaetulla > Ahaetulla prasina. The sequence continues at coordinate 9,245,568 of NC_080547.1, read as the reverse complement.
GATCCTCCAGAATGACCTATAATTTAACATGCTGCAACTTCTCCCCAGTTACGTAGAGTTGGTGTTCTGACCTAGGCTGCCTTAAAAAGCAGGAAGCAGGAATTGGTCCCGGTAAAACCTCTTTCATTTACATGACTATGAACTACTTTCATTCACAGTCAGCCAGGTTTGTCCAAACAGTTTTTCAAAGGAATATTTATCCAAACACCTTATCTCATTTGGCAAGCTGCCACGTAACTTGTTTCCAAACGCAGAGTAATGCAAAACTTGGCACAGAGTCTCTTAGAGTCACAAACAGAACTTTACACTCTTGCAACTACTGAATGAATGAATTGTTTCCTGCAAAAGCGCCCTCCCCATTTGATCTCCTTTTGTTTCCTATGGGAGGGGCCAATCATCTCCAAGGCATGGCTTTACTCCCAAGTCAACCCTGCTTTCTGAGTTGTTGTCTTCTGGCAGCTCTGCGCATGCGCACACTGGGAACGGGCTCCAGCTGTTCCTCTGACTCACTGCTGTCTAGCTCCCTCTCTGCCTCCGACGCACAGCCCTCGTCCGAGCTTTCCCTAGCCCCCAGAACTGGCCCATGTTCCTCCCCAACCTCCTCACTGTCCGACTCTGCTGCCAGCTCCGCTGGCCATTGGTGGGCCACAACAGTTGGGCCATAAAGAGTTTGCTGTTGTAAATGTTAAAGGAGTGCTAATCCTTCCTTGGCCTGTCCTGGGATAAGCCTTCCGATCCATGCCTGTAGTTCCTTATGTACCAGAGGAATCAGCCTGCAGCCTGGAGCCCAAAACCAAGAACCAGAATCAGATCAACCATCGCCATGAGTTGTGCCATCACCTCCTCCATCCTAAGAGGCTACTGAAGGTGCCTCTGTGAGTTGTGCTCTGCCAGCAAGCCAACTGGCTCCCATCTGGCCATCATTCAAGCCAAGAGACTGCTTGAAATCCTCAGCCAGGCTGCCCCGGTCAAGAAACCAAAGCCAGGGGCTTCCTCTGGCCCGGCTGCCATCACGCAGAGCTTCCCCAAGAGCCCAGGCAATGGATGAAGTTACCCAGAGAGTATTGATTTTTGCTTTACTTCTCATTTGTTAAAATGGTTCAGATAGAGATTAACTTTCTTTGCTGGACATTTATTGTTTCGCCTGCCCTGAGATGGGAGTAGAAAAACACTCTGATAAATGAACAGAGAGATTTGTCTGGCTTGGACTCCACCGGCATCTTCTGGAATGCTAAAGCGATGCGGGAACCAGAAAGCAAGAGGGCTGCATGGAGGGAAATGAAAAGGCCCTCCCTCCCTTCAGGAGACCAGCGGGTGCGGCTTAAGGGTGCTCTTCCAAACAATCTCGAATTATAACACCCATCATCCCTAGTCTGCACATCTCATCTTCCTCTCCACTGAGAAACATGGTCTTTGTAGCTGTTCTGAAGAACAGCATTTGGAGGACCTCTGGATCTCGGGTGGGGATTTTTTTCAAGAGGGCAGGTGATGGCTACAGAAGAAGGCACAATCTTTATTTTCACAATGGAGTTAAGGAAGGAACCATCTTGGCTAGAGGTGAGCTCTGTTGAGGGAGAATTAGCCCAGGGGTGAAATCCAGTAGGTTCTGACAGGTTCTGGAGAACCAGTAGCGGAAATTTTCAGCAGTTCGGAGAATCGACAGCAGAAATTTTGAGTAGTCGGAGAACCAACAAATACCACCTCTGGCTGGCCCCAGAGTGGGGAGGGAATGGGGATTTGCAATATCCTTCCCCTGAAGTGGGGTGGGAATGGAGATTTTGCAGTATCCTTCCCCTGCCACGCCCACCAAGCCACACTACGCCCACCCAGCCTCGCCCTCAGAACCGGTAGTTTTAAAAAATGGATTTCACCACTGAATTAGCCTTGTCTGCTCAAAAGAGGCACGAAAACAGCCGATCAGACAGGAAGGTGAGAAGGGCACTTATATAAACTACCACCATAATCACCTCAGCTCTGAAGAGATTATCCTTGGATAAATAAAAAAGATCACAGTTAGGCAGATGATTGATTTATTGCATGTTTATTAGATTTGTATCAGGCCTTTCAGGCCTATCAGGAGCTGAAGGTGGCTCCTCCTTTATCCCCCATAATAAGATCCCCATGTGGTGGATTGGGCTCTTTTTCAGTCACCCCCCCATCCTCGTTCAACACAGTAGCCACTTTATCATAGTGATAAAGAATTGGAGTTTTTATCATTTTGGTTCATTTGAAGTTAGATTCAACTGCAGCTCTTTGAGGTCAAGGCTTCTTGGCTATTCTCCTGGATGTGTCGAAGTCCTGGGCCAGGGGTGAAATGTAAAATTTGTTACTACCGGTTCTGTGGGCGTGGCTTGGTGGGGGTAATGTGACTGGCTGGGCGTGGCCAACTTTTTTTTTTTTACTTTTAAAAGCATTTTCTCTACAACCTCTTTGGCTGAAGAAGTTGTAAAAATGCTTTTAAAAGCCTCTGATGATCAGGCAACTCAGCTGGGATCGCCAGAGGAGCCTTTTAAAAGGTTTTAAAGGGTTCTGATGATCCCAGCTGAGTTGCCTGATCGCCAGAACCCTTTAAAAGCATTTTTTACAGTCTTTTCGGCTGAAGAGGTTGTAGAAAAAAATGCTTTTGAAGTGTTCTGACCATCCCAGATGAGCCGTGCGATCATCAGAGGCTTTTTTTTAAACTTTTAAAAGCATTTTTTCAGCCAAAGAAAAAATGCTTTTAAAAGTTAAAAAAAAAGCCTCTGATGATCGCACGGCTCAGCTGGGCATGCAGGGGGGGAAGGGATTTTTGCTACCGGTTCTCCGAACCACCCGCTGCCATCGCTACAAGATCGGGCGATCCGGTCCGAACCAGGAGCATTTCACCCTGTCCTGGACCCTTCTCTGGGATTGATCCAGGCTGAAGAGTAACAGGCAGGGATTTCTTGGCTTCTCTTTCAAGATGGTTCCAAAAATACCATTCACAGCCGAAGGGCTAAATTCATGGCCCATCATATCTGCAGCTGTTCCTCCCCTAGAGTTGGGCTTTGTCTCCAGCTGCATTCCTTCCTCTGAAGTCATCCTGATCTCCAAGGCTTTCAGAACCGTCAACGAAAAGATGACTTCCCCCAAGTTCCCATTGATTGCAAAAGCAGCAGAGACGAAAGTGCAGGAAAACAGGACCGCAGGTTCCCACTCCGCAAGAGTTTGTGCATCCGAGTCAAATCATTAGTATCATAATATCATTTCCACAACGTCCTGGAAGTCACTTGTGGAGAAAAGAGCTGTAGCTGATTGATTTGAGCTCCATCTGCCAAGCCACAAGAGCCAGACAGTGTGTCTGATGCATCACAGCAAGAAAAAGAGGAATTACGTTTGACACCGGGCGTGTACCCCTGACAAAAGCTGCATTTGAGCCACTCTCCTCCTTATGCGTCGTTCTCCATAAATGAAAGGCGGGAGAAGAGGGATGCAAGAGAGAACCACCGAAAGGTGGCCACAAGCGGTCCGTAGGTTCGGCCCTTTCCCAGTATCACCTGCACCCAAGCTTTGCTGGTGGTGGTGGCGTTTAAATAAAAGGTAGGATAAAAAGGGACATCTGACTTCCCAGGGACAGCGCTGACAAACGATCCCTCTGCACTCCCAAGAGCCTGATTCATCTGGATCTCTAACCTCACCACTTGCTCATTGCGAAGCTGGTGGAATGGTAGGACGGGAGGGGGACACAGGGGATCAAGCCAATCTCTAACTGATTTGAGGCCCAGAGAAAGTCCCTCCCAGCCCCTCGGCTGGCTGCCATTGAATGCTAGAAAACTCACCAGGAAAGGGATGTTGGTTCTGCTGCATAGCCAACGCCTTTCAGCTATCCACCGTGAAGTCCTGCTGGAATATTTTTCCCCATCTCACAGCTTGTTTTTATTTTGCTTTTATAATATGTCAGTTTATACATTAATACCTGCCAATAAAGTCTGCCACATTTCCCTCATTTTCTATTTAGGGCACTTCTTGCTGCTTCAATGTCTTGCCGTGAGCATTTGTGCAGTAACTAAATTTACAATGTTTTTCCTGGTCCTTCTCTTCCCTCAAAATGCCTTTTGTCTTCCCAAGAGGCAGCGTCCCTCAGGAACACCTTGCCCGCCTTCCCGTCCTGCATGACCTCCTCTCCTGGCCAACAAGGCCTTCCAAAACAGGTGTCTCCAACCGTGGCAACTTTAAGACTAGTGGACTTCTGGGAATTGAAGTTTTTTAAAGTTGCCAAGTTGGAGATCCCCTATCTAGAACACAGGTGATGCCATGCAGTGTTGACCTCAGGAGTCCCTCACCTGGGTGCTCAGGTGGGCCTACCTTGCAAGATGCTGGATGAAGCAGAGGCTTGGTTCGACAAGGCCAAGGCTCATCTGGCGCTTTCTTGGCCCAAGAGAGCACCACACAATGTTTGAAGGAATGCAAAAGAGAAACATCTCCAAGTACATACAGAGCGTCTTTCCCTGTAAGGCAAAGTAATTGCCTTGTCTTGTTTTATTAAGCTTTTCCAATTGAAGTTAAAATTAGGTGGAATATTAAGTTCTACACAGAACTGTGCCATATTGAGGGGGAGGGGAGGATCTGACTGCTTTTATAAAGCTGTTTCAGTATGTGTGAAATTAAAGACTTGCTAATTCTTCCCAAATTCTAGGTCAAGAGAGCACTTTCTAAAGCGAGCTGGGACACAACATGTCTTTCTTGATCAAGGGATGTGCCATGTCTTGGCTCCAGCCCTTCCAACCTGCTACACTGCTTTGGGTTGTTGACGTTGATGGGTGTGTGTGTGTGTGTGTTGTTCAAGGGCCCCCTCCCCTAAAGCTCTTAGCCATTCATGAGCTCAGAAGTGCCTTCTTCCCAGCCCATCATTTGCTGGCGTTTTGCCTCCCGGGGACACAATGAATTGTTTTGACCTGCTCATCCTGCAAAGCACAGGTCACACAAGAGAAATTGATACCGAACCAGCTCTGCAAGAATCTTTCGGTAACTATAAATGTTGTTGGCGTCAGGAGCAGAACTCTTCGTGGTGGGGTTAGGGGAGGGCACCTTTTGGCTACAGATAAGCTCTTAGAGAAGATTGATGGGAATGGACCTCATCAGCTCACAAGAGGGTGGGGAGTGGAAATAGCAGATGGGACAGAAAGAAAACAAGGCCATTTGTGTAAATGCCCCACCCCCATCGGAGGATATTATCCCTGGGCTGCTCCAGAGGGAATTCCAAGGAAGAGAGCTTGAGACGACTCAATGGGCTCCTCCCCCACCTTCTCCCACTTCTCTAAAGTTACTCTGACAGTTTTGCCATTTTAAAGGAAGAGGTTGGTGAGACAGATTTCCATTTTTCTTTAAACAATGTCAGGCCAAAACCTTATCCTTTAATTTGTGCGTCAAGGTGGCAGCCAACTGATTGGCACTTGTCAATCTTAGGAACAAAGTATTCCGAGTGCATTAAGGCTGGCGGGGAAGGGGGAATTTGGCCTTCCTCTGCACTTGAAATGCCCAATCATCTCATCTCGTGTCAAAGAGGTAAAAGTGTTGTTTGACGGCTTGAACATTTATATAGAATAGAATAGAATAGAATAGAATAGAATAGAATAGAATAGAATTGAATTGAATAGAATAGAATTGAATTTTATTGGCCAAGTGTGATTGGACACACAAGGATAAATCCAGATGAATCCTCACATTCCAACATGACCCTCAAAACCTCATGGAGGACTGGTTGGACTTTGAGCTAACTTTGATCAGCCTCCTGGTTGGGGATTTTGGAAGCTGAGAGCCTATGCACCAAAACAAATTCCTTGTGTGTCCAATCACACTTGGCCAATAAAAAATTCTATTCTATTCTAATTCTAATTCTAATTCTAATTCTAATTCTTATTCTTATTCTTATTCTTATTCTTATTCTTTTTTTTTTTTTTATTGAAAGAGTTTTATAAAAAAAACAAAAACATTTTTCCCCCTTTTTTCCCCCTCCCTCCCAAAAAAACAAAAAACAAAAACAAAACACCCCCTCCTCCCACCCCCGGCTTCCCGGTCAATCACAAGGTAAAGTTATACATAAACCAAACATAGAATAAAATTTTCCTTCTAATCCAAACAACCACATCCAAAGCTTTTCGTCTCCCAACCCCCTCCCCATTACATAAAATAACTTTCTAATTATTCAAAGGCAATCTGATATTTCTTAATCTGATATCTGTTTTGTAAATAATCAATCCATTTTTTCCATTCAATTAAATATCTTTCCTGCGTATTGTCTTTTAAAAACGCTGAGATTTTAGCCATCTCAGCCAAATTAATAACTTTCAATATCCATTCTTCTATTGTAGGTATCTCTTCTTTCTTCCAGTATTGTCCAATCAATAGTCTTGCTGCTGTTATTAAGTTCAAAATCAATTTAGTCTCAATCCCTGTACAATCCGTTATAATTCCCAAAAGGAAAAATTGTGGCAGGAACTTTATCTTCTTCTTCAGTACATTTTGAATAATCCACCAAATATTCTTATTCTTATTCTTATTCTATTCTATTCTATTCTATTCTACTCTACTCTACTCTACTATTCTATTCTATTCAGGAATAGGATGAGAAACAGGGAGGGGAAGCTCTAGGAGAAAGGTGGTTGGGTTGATTTATTCAATAATGCAAGCCAACTTCAGGTCAATGTCTTTCTCTCTTTTTTCCTTTCTGGCACATAAAACATCACCAAAGAATATTAATGAGATGTCTGCTTTAGGCTGGCCTTTACATTATCCAAAGTGGGTTTAAGCTTTGCACTCCAAAACACCAGCACTCTGCTTTTGGCCTTCAAGTTGCTGCCATGCCCAGGGCAAGGGGGGCTTGCTATGAACCTCGCCCTCCCCACCCCCAACAGGCCCTTCACAACCAGGGCAGCCCTGCCCAGAAATCTCTGCTGCACTGCAGAGCTACTGGCTAACTTGCAAATGTCCTGAAAGATATTTTGGGGAGGCTGGGGGTTCCCTGAGAAGAGGCGCACAGTCCAGGGTCTGTTCCTTGGCATTTCCCTAATTATGCCAGGGGCTCCGGGATAACTTGCCGGGGGTGGGTGTGACAGCCCACACTTCCTGGCTGTTGTGACCTCCATTACGCCCCAACATTCCTCTCTTTTGCAGCTGGCCGGATGATGATGGGAAGGCACTCCCAGCTGCTGCCTGCAGGCCAACGGAGCTATTCAGTCGGACAAGTTTGTTCCAACAATCGGCCCCAGTTAGCAATTTGGTGCATTTCCTTCTAGCTGCCTCTTCCTGTCTTCAAAAGCCTCTCGATACACACACAGACACACCTGCACACCCTAAACGGGGCAGAGTGAACAGGGGAGAGGGCATTCATTATTTCCACAGCGGCTGCTGTCTGCAGCCCCAAAGATGATGTTCAAGAGGACTGGAAGGAGAAAAGCCCAGCAAGAACATCTCCGGCTCCTTCCCTGCACTGGGCACTGCGGCTCCTCCTCCTCCTCCTCCTCCTCCTCCTCCTCCTCCTCCTCCTCCTCCTTCTCTGCTTCGGGAGAGCCTGCTCTCAGGACAATCCGTCCGCGGCCCATTTGTTTCCCTGCCTCTGCCAGGCAGGTGCTTTTTAAACAAGGCAAAACCCCATTCAAGCCACCGGAGCAGCCTGAGATTGAGACAACAAAGAGAAGCAGTCTCGCCCTCTGTCTGATCAATCTTGTCAAAACACAATCATTTAATTCCTTATAAATAAAAAGAAGATATGATTTAGAATGTCATCCTTTGGGTCTCCATGCTGGATTCCCATAAATCAATCACTCCAGGTAAACTGCGATTATTTAGAAGCAGTTTGACAGCAGACGAGTTAAAAACATAATTTTAAATGTATGCACCGCATGCTGTTGTGATATATCGCATGTTGTTGAACACAGCCAATTTCTTTGCATAGCTGATAGCTGCTTCTTTTACATAGATTCTGCCAGACGCGCAACATTGCCGAGAAGCCTCAGCTCAGAAAGGGAGGCTGCGGGGGACATGGGGAGTCCAGCAAACCCAGAAGCCCTCTGACCGGGGGAGGGGGAAGGGAGATGCAGACAGTCCCACCTTGGAAGACCCTTCCCCCCAACTGGACGTTCACTTTGGGCCCTGCTCTCCTCCACCTGATGCCGGGGGGGGGGGCGTTGAGTTAAAAAGAGCATCTATTCACCGGTGTTTTGAGTTAAAATCTTCTTTAAGGCTGCTGAGAAAGTTACCGGAGGCAATTATTACAAACGATAAAACAGCGCAGAAGAGGAAGAAGACATCTTAACCAAGGGTGGAAAGTACCAGGTTGCCCAAAGTAACTGGAGGAAGCTTCCACCTTCAGGGCTGTGGTCAAATTTTAATTAAGGCAGCAGGAGAAGTGCTGACGGAAACATCCTGCCACCACGCAGCTCTTCAGTGCAGTCAGTGCTCCAAGTTAAGGTGATGAAAATAGTACCATACGGGGCCCAGCCTGGTTGAAGCCTGTGTAGGAGATTTGGGGCAATGCAAAATGTTTCATTCTGATTTAGAGATTTGCTAAGGATGTTCAGTTGGACTAGAAGACCTCAATGTTCCTTTCCAACTGTGTTGTTCTCTTATTCTCTTATTAAGATTTCTCTTCTGCCACAACTCTCCTAAGAAGGGCAAAGTTGCAGCTGTGTTGCAAGGAGTTTTGGGGGAGAGGGATAATGGGAACCCCCCTGTAGGAAGTTAGCACTCACCCCTCTCCTAGAAGAATGAAATATTTTAGAAAATATTAAAAAGGGCAGAATATTAAATTTCCCTGGATGAGAAATGGAGAAACCTGTTTTAAAGACAAAGCAGCTTCTTGCCTCCCCACACTTTGTCAATGGGCCAGAGGCAGAAACTCATTCCCCCCAACCTTTGTCAATGAGCCATTAAGGCCTCAGCCAAGCTCACTCATTACCCCCACCTTTGTCAATGGACCATCATCTGCAACACAATAGGACCCATCTAGCAACAGAAACTCACCACATGGCAAAGGTCAAGCAAGCTTGAGAGATAACCTACAAAGTTAGCTAAGACCCCTAGACCACCTGGGAGTTTGACAACCAATCAGGGTACATTTCTTATACAGGAACAGGAAACACTAAAGTGGGGCTCCACAGAGGGTATAAACTCAGGCATTCTCAGCATCTTCCACTCTTCATTCCTCTCTTTGGTTCTTCACCCAACACCTTGAAGCATGTGATCGCCTTTTCTGTTCAGGAACTCAAGCCATGTGATCCTGTCCACCATTAAACCATCTTTCCAAGCAGTCTCCATGTTTCCAGTGTCTTTTTCCCCACTTGGAACTGAACCCAGATGGACATTTCTTCCATCACCCCCATCCTTAAAAGGTTTGATAAGATTATATCATCTTTGAAGGTGGCCTGCAGGAAAGCTCACAAGTGTCCTGGGGGAAGGACGTGTCACCTGGACCTCAGGACCCAGAAGGGCTCCCAAACAACCAGAAACCCCTTGAAGGGGTGATTTCTCAGACCCACAAGAGGACCAACTTTCCAAGAATAAAGCAAGCCAGGTTGACATGGTTGACAACGGAGAGCCTTCTGAAGATGCTTGTATTTAAAACAATTTGTTAGGAGCCATGATTTACTGCCAAGGTGGAAAATGGGCCAGCGTATTGATTCTCGTCCCTTTTTTTTTTCTCTTGCAAATGAATGTAATGTTTTATAGGATGTCAGAATAAGAGCGGCAGCCACTTCATCAATGTCAAGTGTTAAAAATGATTGGCTATTGTGATGTAGGAGATTAAATATGAAAGTTTGATGGGTATATAAAACTGAAAAGGTGATGATCAAACGAGCTTTTATGCCTAATTTGCTGCCTTTCTGAGGAAGCCCATAGGCTTGGCTGCGGTGGGTCTGTCACTGCTGCTGCTGCCCCGCGGCTTCATCAGCCTCCCTCCTGCCCTCCTTTCCCCAGCCCACCCCCTTGCTTCTCTCCCCACACGAACATTCTCCTTCTGCAGAGAAGAAGATGAAAGCTCCAGATGTACATCAAGAGTTAATAACATGCACTTTCCTGTAGTCGGCATGACTGCTCTGGCTTGCTGGTTCTGCTTGGATGCCCCCCCCACAAAGGGAACCTGAACTGCACTGGGCATCTCTCAGCTGATTAGACCAAGTCCTGAGTGGGTTCAAGACCTTCCTGCCTTTCCCAGTGGTGCTCTCAGGTGGGGAAAGGAGAAAACTTCCCTGGCTGGCCATTAGTTTTTCCGCTTCTTTAGCATCCCTCCATTCGTCAATCCTTGGCCAACGGCTCAATAACCTTATAATGGTGTGCAATGTGGTTGAGGAGGAGACCATCGGAAGCAAAATGTGAGTTGGGCTGAACTTCCGGAACAAACCAGAGCTTGCAAGTATCTCCTTGAAAGCACATTAAAATAGACCTCTGTGGCAAGTCATTCTGGAAGCTGGATAGACAAGCTGAGCCGGCAAAGGCCTGAAACCCTCTTCAGATCAAACCTGCCACCATCTGTGCAGGGCCAGCCTGCTGTTGACAGGACACACTTCAGTAATGCTGCCATCCAGGGCAACCATCAAAGAGGCTGTCTTTGGTTGAAGGAAGATTTTAAATTCTGATTTGGGGATGAATGACAGCTCTCCAGGCTGGAAGTGAAGTGTGACTCTTGCCTTCTCAACTTTCCAGTTGTGCAAAAACACAACCGCCCCTATGAAAACAGATTTGGCACCGACGCCTCATCTATAGATAGAAATTAAATCCCAAAAGGCCCCCTTTGTGGCAGCCTCCTACTGGGAGAGATATTGGGTTGGTCCTATTCAGTTTCTCCCAGGGGAACCAATGTTTGTTTCATTTCCTGTACTTGGAATAAGAGAAGGGGGGAAAAAACCAAATCAAAACTTGAAAAATGTGTGTTATCCTTTTTAGCAGATATAATAAATTCCACGCATTCTTTATTGCTGGGTTACACTAAAAAAACAAACCAAATACCCAGCACCAGGGCATAGTCTAATTATTTTCGTTTTAATTGTTGCAAGGAAAAGTTAAAAAAAAATACACAGGCAGGACAAATGTTCTTTTAATTAGCTGAGGACTTTATTAGCTGGCACTAATTAAAGTATTCCTTCAAGTCTGAAAAACGTCCAGATTTATCCCATCCAGCATCCAGCTGATTCTTAAGTAATTTATCAAAAGAGGAAGTTGATTTTAAGCATTTATATACCCCTCTCCTTCCTTCTCCTTCTTCATTCCAAAAATCTCTCCATGTTTCTCTAAAGGGGAACAGGCTCAGAGAGACATTGGTCATTCCTCAAGGTTACTCATCCGCCAACCAACCCAGAAAAAGTTGGATAACACCACGGCTGATCAGAAGCCCCCACCCAGCCTTAGGACTCCTCTGATACTTCCAATGGCAGGGTCCGGCCCAAGCATCCCTGGCCGGCCTGAAGGAAGGACTCGCTCGTGCAGCAAAGGGTTCAATCACTGGGGCCCTCCAAGACTATCAGGGGTCCTTCCAAGCCAAGCCATCCGTCTCCTGCAGCCCCTATTGGAAGGCTCACAATTAAAGTCTTGCTTTTGCACAGACAAGTGGATGTATAATGGTACTCAAACACACAAACACACACACACCTGATTCCAAACTTTCTCTCTCCCTCCCTCTCTCTCTCCCTCCCTCCCTCCTTTCCTTTCCTTTCCTTTCCTCTCCTTTCCTGGTTATTTGCAAGAAGATGGCCACATGCAGCACAGATCTTGCGGCCACATTATGTACAGGTCCCAAACATCTGGAGTTACTGCCCACCTTTGATCCTGAAGACGTGAGGCTTCCCAACAGGCAGCAACTCAACAGGGGCATTTTTCTTCTTCTGACCACTGGCCCCAGGAGAGAAAAATGTAGATTCCATCTCAGCTGCTGAAAGTCCTCAAAGCCTCAGAGGAAAGGATGCCTCTGATCCTGGTTTATCAGGTCACATGACTTCAGCCTGATCCAGGTCTCTGCAACCTAGATTCACAGTTGTGATCTATTTATACCCCTCTCTCTGGTGGAAGAAAGGACCCCCCTTGAACCACAAAAGAGAAAAAAAGTGTTTATGACATGAATTCTAATGTGAAGAATCAGAGAGAGAGCCAGAGAGAGCCAAGACTCACCCAAGGGAGCATTTGCACCTGCAACGTTGCCTCTCTTTTCCCCTGAAATTAAAGTTCCACCCTTTAATAACGGGATTGTAACTATGTGCTCAACCAGCAAGTGTGCCCATTGCCAAGGCTGTGGTTGGTCCAGACGTTTGAAGACAGGAAGATGGATTGGAGCCGGGTCTTCTGAAGGGCTGCAGAGCCCAAAGAGATGGAAATCCTGCCTCTGGGGTGGTCGCAGCCAGAGACAGCTGGCCCGTGGAGTCGGGGCTAGGCCAGTCAGCCTCCCCACACCCGGCTGGCGGTGAGCCAGCCTGGCTGCCCAGAGTGGGGCAGCCCCTTCTTGCCTTCCTTAAGTTGGCAGCAATTGCAGCCAGGTGGGCTTTCCAGGAGGGCAAACGGGTGCAATAGATCACCGGAACATCACAGATGCCCTGTGTGTCTGAGAGGCATCTGTCCTCCTGGTTGGCACCGCTTTGAGATTTTAGCCGTAGATTAAATTTAGTGCTTCTCCCTTCACTTCTCATTACCGGGAGTCAAGCTGGATTCTGACGGCTGTCGTGCCTGAGAGGTTAGCAAAGGAGAGAGGCTGACAGCTATGCTAATACTCCACTCTTTAGGAGGTGAGGATGACATGGAAGGTCCTGCTTCAAGAGGCAGGCCGGGTGTTGGAGTAATTTAATGAAATGTTACATGGATCCTGACCTTTGTAAGGGAGGTGGGAAGCTGGGGTGGGGGGAGGAGACTGTTCTGGTAGTTAACCTTGACATCTGAATGGTGCTGCAAGTTGTTGAGCAGCCTGGCCCAGCAGCCCCAGGTAGCCCAGGTTGTGTGTGTTTAGGTGACACTGGATCCTTTGCATGGCGAAAAACCACACCTAACGCTGAGCTGAAGCTCATGCTATAATCTTCTTGTTGGAGGGACGGAGGAGCTGCTGCCCATAATGGGGGCAAGATGGAAAAAAATGTGTCAAAGCACAATCAAGATGCAATGTGAGGTCAGCCACCAACACCCTTCAGGTCAAGCCGACTTGAGAAGAGAAGAGAAGAGAAGAGAAGAGAAGAGAAGAGAAGAGAAGAGAAGAGAAGAGAAGAGAAGAGAAGAGAAGAGAAGAGAAGAGAAGAGAAGAGAAATAATGGAATGGAATAGGAATAGGAATAGGAATAGGAATAGGAATAGAATAGAATAGAATAGAATAGAATAGAATAGAATAGAATAGAATAGAATAGAATAGAATAGAATTTTTTATTGGCCAAGTGTGATTGGACACACAAGGAATTTGTCTTGGTGCATATACTCTCAGTGTACATAAAAGAAAAAATAAATTCATCAAGGATCATAAGGTACAAAACTTAATGATAGTCATAGGGTACAAATAAGCAATCAGGAAAAAATAAATATCAATATAAATCGTAAGGATACAAGCAACAAAGTTACAGTCATACAGTCATAAGTGGAAGGAGATGGGTGATGGGAACGATGAGAAGATTAATAGTAGTGCAGACTTAGTAAATAGTTTGATACTGATGAGGGAATTATTTGTTTAGCAGAGTGATGGCATTCGGGAAAAAACTGTCCTTGTGTCTAGTTGTTCTGGTGTGCAGTGCTCTGTAGTGTCGTTTTGAAGATAGGAGTTGAAACAGTTTATATCCAGGATGTGAGGGGTCTCTAAAACCGATTTATGCATCAAGAGAAAGATTTTCAAAACATAAGAGAAGCCAGTTTTGGGAGCCATCCTGAAAACTCCTAAGGCATGCCTCTGTCTCACAAATCATTGCATGCAAATGCAGAAATTGCTGATAAAAACTAATTTGGTTTTAGCTCCACATTCAGTTCTAGTCCATATTAAAATTCAGTATGACAAAACTTGTTTTCCTACCTGATGAAATCAGAATATGTAACTGGCCACTTCAAGATGCTGAGAGGAGGAAGAAAAGGTGGAAATGTAACAAAAATGAAGGGAATGAGACATCCAACTGACAAACAAACATACACACCCAGCAATAATTCACCGCAAAAGCCAAGGATCCCCATGGCAGGAATGCACAATTCTTTCTCTTTATTTTCAACAAGTGGCCTGAGCCGTTCCTGCCTGCTGCAGAAGGGAGGAAGCCCCATCGGGCTGCTCTTCTCCGGTGGAGTTCATCCTTCCTGCTCTCAGCTTGGGAAAGGATGGGCCGCTTCGTCAGAGCCGGTCTTGAAAGCTTTTGGGACAGGCAAAGGCCCCACCTGGGCATCCCCTTTCAAGAAACAAAAGATACGCAACGTTTTGTGTCGAGCAGAGATGGCAAGATCAATGACACCCTGCTCTGCCAATTATTTTAAGACCCACCGAGAACATGGAAAGGGTCTGGAGCAGGTTTGGGCTACTGTGCTAGTTTTCACGCTCTAAAATTAAATAGCTGACAGCAACTTTCTTTGAGCAATTCAGTGCCAGCCGCAAATTTGTCACCTTGAAGGGCTTTATAGAGAAAGAACAAACAAGGGAGCTATTTCGTCCCTTGAGTCTTCTTGTGCGCCGAGCTGGCTATTGAAGAGCCAAAGAGCTCAGCATTCCCATTCACCTGGTGTGCATCTTCCTTCCTATTTCATGTATTATTATCTTACAAAGTACTCAGAAGGGTTGCCAGCTGGTGAAGCGGGCAGACAAATAAGCTGAGCTTCTGACTTGACACGGTTCTGTTTTTGTCACTTAACATTGTTAAAAACTGCTGGTCTCAACTTTGCCGAGCTGGAGAAGGCTTCCCATGGACCACGTTTCTTGTCCTTGACTGGCCATGTTCTTCAAGATAAAGACGTTATTTTTTTACATCAGAAAAGCTGGCACCTCTAAGGCATTTGTTGTTCATCCATCATTGCTGATGAAGACCTCAACACCTTGAGTCACGTTGGAACTAAATGTGATGCGTCCAAGATGGCTGGTCAGGCCAATTCAGGGCAGCGAAAGCCCTGGCGCACCTTGGGCAAAATGTGGAGACTTGCACAGCTTATGTTTATGTTGTGCTTCTGCAGGGCACCTTACTTGGTAGGCTTAACAGCTCTTATGGATGAAGCCAAACTTTATAGAGTGATTTTTGTGCCAGCGTCTCCCTGGTGACTGTGTCTCTGTCAAGAGACTTCAGGGAGGCTTTAATGTGTCTTTGAAGCATTTCCTCTGCCCTCCAGGCAAGCAGTTTCCAGCAGTTTCCCCAGAAGAAGCTGTTTGGGTCTGTCCTCCTACGGATGATGGGGCCTGCCCAGCGGTCTGTGCTCTCATCATCCCTGAGTGGACGGATGACAGACTTGCTCTAGAGAGAAGCTGGTACTTTATCTAGCCATCCGACATATTCTGCAAAGACAATTCATGTGGAAATGGTTCAGCTGCATTGTGTGCCATGTTTCACAGGCACGGAGAAGGGCCGTAAGTCCCAGAGACCTTCAGTTCTGCTGCTGCACTAATTCCACACAGGGAAGGACAGTCTACCGAAAGCCGAACTTGCACCTGACTTCCGTATTGATGGTCACTGCTTGGGAGACGGTGCTGCTAAACCAACTGGACAGGTCCACTGTCTGTATTTCTGCTTTTTGATAGTGATTTTGGGCCCTGTGTACGATGCATGAGGAGCAGGCTGATGCATGAAAAAAAGTTTTTAAAAGTTTCTAAAAAGTAAAAAGTAAAGCATTTAGAACATTTAAAATCCCCACTGATGAGCCCATGAATCTGCATTCATTGACGCCAAGATCCTGATGTCAAACTGCATTCTTTCTCCCTTGCTTTCTCCAAATAAAAAGACAAAAGGGAGAGAGAATTGCATATTTTTAAACTCATTTAAAAGTCGAAAGAACCCAAACTGTCAATTCCCTAAGTAATTTATTAGTATCTGCTCACACTTCCCCAGTGTGTTATGTGCTAATGCCAGAGTTAGACAGTACATGCAATTCTTCAAGCATGTACCAGTTTAATAGAAAATAAAGTGGTGGTTGATTTGGTTCATTGTTATTTACTACATAAAACCCAGACTCTGCACAGGCTTTGCAATAAATGTGTTGTGGCAGCCTCCAGTGATCTGTCTTGGAAGGGAGCCTCCCGTTCCTAGAAGCCCGGAGAACCTGCCCCAGCATCCACTGGAATCACTGTGGTGGCCTTTTGGGGGGCACTGCTGAGAGGTGGGATGCTGAGGTTTCTGAGGGGGGGCAGACTCTCCGTTTCTCAACACCCCGTTAGTACGAGCAAGATTTGCTTTAAAATCAGGGGTTCCCATCACCCAGGCATGAAGCAAAACATGCCCCTTTCAAGAAATGGTCCCAGACCATCATCGGTGCTGTTTAAGGTACCCAGGAACAGGTAATGTTCTCCCTGCTCACTAACATGCAGGGAACAATCTCTCATGAAGTTGGCAACAAAGGAAAAAGGATGCCCTGTTAAAAGGAAGAGAAAAACAGACTCATTTTTACTAATGAATCCAAGAAAAGAGCAGCTTCAGAATCTGAAGCAGTTGTTGAGAGAGCTTTGCAGCCGGCTACTGACCATCTAGATCAAAGCAGTTTTCAGCCCCTTCTCAGTGAAGAAAAACTTCTGTGGGAATCAGGGGCTCCCTGGTGAGAAAGAAGGCTCTGAGTCTGGAGCCAGAAAGAGATCTTGATCTGTTTCGATGCCCGGTGCAGAATGGGACTTTTCGCCTCAAACTCTTGGCGCTGCCTGGTTCTCCATCAGGGTTTCACCTCTGTGTTATTACGCCTCGGCACTTTGGGCCACGGTCCCTCTGTCCCTGCCTCGGGAGGCTCCGAACTGACAGAGCCTCCCTCTGAACTGCAGCCCCTGCTCTACTCCCAAAGCCCCTGAGCCCCTGCACCGATTGGCTGGCTTCGAACTGCCCCGTGCACCCAAAAGCCTGACGCAAACAGTACTGCAACGAATGGGCTGCGGCGAAGGGACTGGGATGGAGGGGCTGTGGCCCAAAGTGCCGAGGCGTAATAACGTGGAGGCGAAACCCTGATGGAGAACCAGGCAGCGCCAAGAGTTTGAGGCGAAAAGTCCTAGGCCCACCCAGTGTGGTTATCTTCATCAGAAGTCCACCCATGCCGACCTTGGAAGGTCAGCTGGTCCATGGGACAGCCACAGTGGGGCCTTCCCAAATCACCTGAACGGCTTTGCCACATTGTGGCTGATGGGTGGCCCTGCCCTCTCCTGTCAGGAGGAACAAAGAGGCCCAAGTCACCACCAGCCCTGATTGTTCTTCCATCTTGCCCAATAGCATTTTTGACAGCTCGGTGAAAGAGCGTAATTATTATTTTTCCCCTTAATCGTAATAAAAAGGGGGGATTGCAAGGGGGGCCTTCTTTTTATGTTCAGTGCTTTTTAATTAGGCTTCTATAAAACAGTTCTAAGTGTGAAGCACGCAGCCATTGCTCTCCGGATAGCTAACCCTTCAGACCTACACCCTGAGTAGGAAATGATTGTCTTCCCTATTCCCTCCCACCTTCTTCTTTTTTAAAAAAATCTTTTCTACCAGACAAGAATTGCAGCGTGAGAGATCAATCAAAGCCAGCAAGTGTTTTTCTCCGAGCAAGAAAACCGGCTGAGGGTCCATGGAGTCGGATCCCAGTTTTCATGCAAATCAAGGTGGCTTCCTTGAGGAGATATCCGGGGAATCTCAGCCTCTGCAAACACTGATAGAACCAAGTTGAAACTCACATCCCTGAAAAAAGACCTGCGCTGCGGGTCAACTTTTACCGTTCTCAGATATTTCTCTAAGTGGCTTTCAGCTGGGAAGATATTTTAACATGAAAAAGCAAAGCTCAGATATCTCAGAGAGCGATCTTTATGCAGGCAACATATGGATATTTTCACTACCAACGGGCTGGTTTGACAGACAGCAAACAGGAGAGAAATTTGATAAATCAAAGACACGTTAAAGGAAATCAAGATTTCAAATTAATATGGGAATAGGAAGAGTGAAGAGTTTTACCAAATGCAGGATGGAAATCAATGGACTGACTTGCATCCTTCTCCAGCTGTCTTCTCAGCTCGGAGCGTGCCGCGCTTGACCTGTAACACAAAACACGAGTCCTTTAATCTGTGTCTTCTGCTGATGCCGTTGCTCTTGGCTTTGACTTAAGTGCAGGTAGATCCTTCAGAAGCAGCTTCCCCCAAATTCAAAGGCCCGAAGCGCGATTGGATGTTTTCTGGTTTGGTTTGAGTTTGCACAATTAGAATTTTCCCAAGTACAATAGAACCTCTGGTCAAGAACGCTTCTGACCACAACCAAATCAAATTCCGACCAAAAAATTCACAAATTATTTTTTTCCACGGCCGTTCCATGCCATTTTTTTTGTAAGCACCAAATTTCCAAAATTAGGTTTGAGTCACGACCAAATCGGGTTGCAACCAAAGTTATGGAATGAATTATGGTCATGACCAGAGGATCTACTGTATGGATTTGAACCCCCCTGAAAGTGGTTGCCTTGATACACGCCAGTGGAAGCTCCTTCTACTTCACATCTGGAAACGGGCTGTGATTTTGCAAGCGATCCCTTGCTCAAGGGAGAAAAAAAACAGCTTCCACTGTAGCATCAGGCATACAATCATTTATTTTACTTTAGTTTTTTCTTATCTTGCTTTTGCAAATCTCTCAAACCAATTTACATAACTGCACAAAATGTCAAACATCCTGATAAAGGTTGACCTGTAGCTGAAACTATCTGGGATGCCAAGCCCTGTTGTTGATTACCAAACAATCCTAGGAATTCTTTGCACATCCTGGGTATTGTTGTGATCCACCAGCAGCCTGCGGAGCTGGCAATGGAGTCAGACAGCAATGAGGTTGAGGAAGAACATGGGCCAGTCCTGGAGGCTGGGGAAGGCCCGGATGAGGGCTCTGTGTCGGAGGCAGAGGTGGGGCCAGGGCCATCAGGAAGTGATGTGCGGACTCCGGAGCCTCCAGAGGCATGAGAAGAGCTGCCAGAAGGCAAGAGCAGCTCAAGCAAAGAGGACGACTCGGAAGTAGGGTCAAGAGATGATTGGCCCCTCCCATAAGGCTTAAAAGACCAGCAATGGCATTTGTGCTCTTTGCCGGAAAACAACCTTGATAGCTTCGTCTTGTTACATTTATTTCGTATCAGTGTCTTCTGAATTTTTGCCAAGAAAGGCCTTTGGCAGTTTGCCTAATTGGACCAATGTTGGTGATAGGACTGAGGAATTGTGTTATGAAGAATTTGTTTTGATTTAGTTTGGACTACACTGAAAATGAGTTAATTCTCAGCTGTTTTAATAAAGTTTGTTTGTTTTTACACTGACTGAGTTTCCTACTACCTACTTGACCATGGGTCACAACAGGTATGCTGGGTGGGTCTGTAGAAGATTAGAGGGGTCTTTCATTTCATCAAGCTGACACACACACACACACACACACACACACACAGTGGCTATCCCGCAGTCCACGTGGTGGTGGCATCACCTCCTGTGTCCACCCCAGCAGCTTGTAGCAGCAAAGGGAAAAGATGCAGAAGATCCCTTTGGACAAAGGAGGGTCTGATGGGGACACCACAAGCTGGGAAGGGGGAAAGGCATCTCTGCAAATGGCGGGGATGGCAGAGGCAGCCCCTTGCCCAGCAGAAGTGCACAGAAGTGTCTCACTATCTCTAGTTGTCATCCTTCACTCTGAGTAGCACTTAGAAGAGCACGACCCCTTTCAGCAGCTCTGTGCAGGCAATCAGCCCCACACATCGGTCACCGCTGTTTGCTCGCCGCTTCTCCAGGTTATTACAGGGATGTGTTTGAAGAAGAGGATTATATAATAAAGAAATGGCAGAAAAGGTGGGACGTGGCTGTCGGGGCTGCCCAGGGAGGGGCTGAGAGCACAATCGCTGTGCAGAAATCCAGCCTTACGATGAGATCCCCACCAGGCTGAGAAGAAGGATGGAACAGTGCCCACAATGGGAAGGGCACCCATGTACATGGGTCTTGTTTCCAAAGCACATGGGGAGGTGAGTGCACAGAATGTCTTAGAAGAGACATATCTGTCTGAGCCACTTTCACCCCTGCTGCTCCCGTGGCCCTCCTGGGCTCCAGGATGCAGCTGGAAAGCCAGAACTGGTGATGGATGGACCAAGAGTTACCAAACAGGAGTCCAACTTGGTTAGGAAGTTGGCTTGGAGTCTTCCATCCCATCTCCTTCCCAGCCACAGAGGGAAGCTGGTCCCTCCACAAACTCTCCAGGGAAAGGCCCTCCATGCTAGCAGATTCTGGAAGGGTCAATGCTGGACAAGGGTTCAAGGCCTTGGTCTCACCACTTTCTTGAGGACTAAACCTAAACAAAGAGAAGGAGCAGCAGGAGCAAGAAGGGAGAGATCTGCTGGGCTCCTTTGTGCTTCTGATCTCAATGCTATGCTAACCCTGCAGACAACTTCTCTGCTTCTGCCCACCTGAGGCCTCATTCTTGCTGGCAACCCTTTCCCGGCAAATGGAAGCATGTTCCCATGTCAGAAGTGGTTGCGTCAGGTCTCTGGCTTCCAGAGCAATGGGGCCAGCCAGGCAGGCAGCCATTTATGGGCTCAAGGATCAAGAATTGCATCAGAAATTGGGGGAAGAGCTGTCAATTTCTTTAAAAGGGTCATCTTGGAGAGTTGGTGCTCTTCGAAGAAGCCATGTGGGAGCTTCCCAGCACTGTCTCCAGGTCTGAAGAAGGGCCAATTCCATTCAGAATCAGCATGACACAAAACACAAAACCCTTATCTATGTTTTTCTCTTTCAGTTGTGACACACGTGTGTTTTTCACCATGACAGATGATCATCCAGAACAGAGTGTGGCGGGATGAATGCGCCTGTCATGGCACGGGGAGTTGGGATCGTTAACATTCAGGCAGCGCATCACACCAATTGTGCATGGTGATTCTGCGCCCATAAATGACACTCACTCATTCCGTGGGGCTGTTTGCTTATGGTAAACAAGCCATGCACAGCCTAAAACATTACGCAGGCATAATAAGCGCTAACCAGCCTCCTCGTCCCTCAAAAGTACCATTTTTCAGTGGGCTCCAGCATTCACATTCTAGGTTGGTCCCCGCAAATTGCATAGCATGTCAATTAAAAAGAACACTCTGTCTGTTTAAACCTCACATGTAAAGAGCTGGATACCACCACCATCATCATCATCATCATCATCATCATCATCATCATCATCATCATCATCATTATTATTATTATTATTATTATTATTATTATTATTATTATTGACAGAGGGAAAGGGTTAAAATATTAGTATGTGCCTCCCATCTCGAGGCCGTTTGGACAGGAGGCTTTCTCAACAGCCTGTTCTGAGGGCTGTTTTCTTTCATTTTGAACACCTGACCTTCACCTCCTTATTAAAGTAAGTTCAGAAGAAATATCTGGCTATTCCTACTTAATTAAGCAGCTTCTCGTGCTTCCTTTTTTTCAAGTAAATGAAAGCGTTCCTTAAAAGCCAAGTTCTAATGCAGAACCAGCAGGTGTGTTTTGGAGAAGTCCTCCCTTCCCAGCCCCCCCACACTCCATTTCAGAATAGGGACCCATCCTCAAGGAGCCTTGGGGGTGTGTGAACCTAACAGGGATACATTCTCCTGAAAAAGGGGGGCCGGATGGGTGTTTGTGCTCGCTTCCTTCACCCAGAGGGATTGTTTCCGTCTCTGTCCTTTCCAAACTGCAAGGATTGCAGAGTTCCAGACCTACATGGGGATGAAGCCGCTGGCCAGCTGTGAAGGGAAGGAGGATGTTGGACTGAAGGGAGGGTGCTTTGCCCTCTCCTTTGACTCTTTCCCTGTTTCCTGGACAAAGAAAACATCAGGACAGAAACTTCAAGAGCACAAAATGAAGGCGGATGAAATAAAAGAACAAAAGCTGCCCACCATGCCTGGACTCTCCATAGCAGCCAGCAGAAATCTGGAGAGAAGGTCTTGCTTCTTTCTTGGCTGGTTTCTGGATGTTCGGATAAGGCTGCCTGGGGTCATTTGCTGCCACAAACATTCCAGCTGGGAGGAATGGAGCACTCAGGGCTGCCCAGGTCCACTTTTCTCTTCTGTTGGGATAATTCACTTTGGGACCCTGCAAATTAGCCATCCTCTCCATTTAACGACCGGGCCAGTCCTGTCTGAAGATGACAGAGAGTACTTCCTTTTAGGAGTCACTGCTGGCAAACAGTCTCATTCTTCATGATGCCCCCCAACTCTGAGGCATTAGAAGCCCACCACCCCTTTCCTCCCCTTGGCTAAAAGGCTACGTTCTCCATTTCTTAAAGGAAGGTGCAGGCCAGCTGCTGCTTCCAAGACCTCCTCTTTTTTTCCTGAACAATTATTAAGTGCTGCTTCTTTATTGCATCTTGTACCAAGATCGACAATGTAGTTAAAACCCAGGCAGGCCTTGAGCCCCCAGAAGAGCCCCCTCCCCCCCCCAGGGGCTGCCTTCCCCTGCTTAGCCATTCAGATCCCCCAAGGCCTTCACCTTCTTTGCCCACGGCTCAGAGACACAAGGTCTTCCTTCATTTCTCCCTCCCAAGCTGGCTTCCACCTGCTCTTTGAGGAGAGCAAAGTCAAGGACCAGAAACATGATCCTGGGATCTGGTCAGGCTTGCTGGGGCTGCAGAGGGAGCAGCCTCATCCATCCCAGGGATGAGGAGGGTTCCAATCACGGCACACCAAAGGTCTCCATTCTGAATTGCTTTATGTAAGTTGGGAATGTCCGTCAAAGGCACCTCTGACTGCTTCTGGCAGTTCTTGCCCAGGGTCTGACCTTCTGCTCCTCCCATTCCTCTTCCAAAAATGGCCTATTCCATTGGTTGCTTGATAGATTACCAAGTGCAAAGTGTGTGTTTATTTTCCCCTGAATCCATCTGAGAGACATTGCAAAGAGATCCATCTGTCCCAGGTTCCTTTTATCTGCTTGGCACTATCAGCTGAAGAATCTTATCACTGTAATTACCATGTCTAAAGTTGGACTAATTGCCTTTCTGGAGCCATCTTGCCTCCTGTCTGCCTATTGTAGAGGCACAGCAAGGAGGAAGCAGACTAGAATGTGCATTGGACAGGCTGCTCCCCCAGAGGAGCAAATAGGAGCAGACAGCTGTGGCACTTATACCCCTGGCAACATCATCCCCCTCCTCCCAAAAGCTGGGAATCCTGGTAGCTGAGTGAAAGCCCCCAACCATCAATTTGGAGGAGAGCAGTTTCCTACAGCCTCCGCTGGGGATTTGGAGAGGCAAAAGAGCCACCGTGGCAGCCATGTAGGAAAGACCCTCTACTATTCTCATGAGGAATTGCTTACACCAGATGCCAATCTCTGCCATCTCTGGAAATCTCTCTGGGTCACACTCCTTGTTTTCTTCCCATCAAAACATCAGGACATTATTAGGACTCCCTTGGTTTGATTTTCTTAATTGGTTTGGTCGATGGAATTTATTTACCTTCCGTCGCGAGCTTAAAACACACCTATTTATCTGCGCGGGACTGGACTAGTTTTTTAAATTTTCTAATTTTAAATTTTTAAATTTTATAGGGGTTTTAATTGGTTTTAATATCTATATTATTTTAATAATCAGGCTTTTTGAATATGTTTTCTTAATGGTTTTCTTAATTTGTATATATATGTTGTTTTATTTGCCTGTGAACCGCCCTGAGTCCTTCGGGAGATAGGGCGGTATATAAATTTGAATAAATAAATAAATAAATAAATAAATAAATATTTTTACATCTATTGTATACTTTAACAGCTACTTCAAACCACACCTTGGAAGCCCCCCGCCCCCCAAAAATGCCATTATTAAGCTCTAAGACAAACAACTCAAACCTGAACATCTGTGGTTTGTCCAGTCAACTCAAACATTTCCCCCTTGAATGGCCATGGAGTGCCATGACATCACAGCAATTCAGCCAATGGCTGGGAACTGTCACAAGAGGCAGAAAACAGAGGCAGAACTCCATCCTGTGGACAGACTCTGCACTGTTCCTCACACACCGTTGATGAACGTCAACAGTTGTACAGAAGATAGAAATGGGATGCCTTATTCAGATGATCTGATGGCTGCGTTCAGTGGTGGGATTCAAGTAATTTAGCAACCGGTTCTCTGCCCTAATGATTTCTTCCAGCAACCAGTTTGCCAAACTGCTCAGAAAGTTAACAACCTGGTTCTCCCGAAGTGGTGCAAAGCGGCTGAATCCCACCACTGAGCCCCTCCAGTTAGGACAAGCTTTCGTGGCTGCCATGATAAACTCAAGGCCACAGTTACCGAAGGGAAGGGTAGGAACTGATTTTAGGAAGAGCTCCACCAGCCTGAGAGAAGCCAGCAAATGGGATGGAGATGTCCACCCTCTGACATTCATGCAGAAAGGACCTGGTTGGGCAGGTACGAAGCTCTTCTGATGAAGCCCAAAGACACCTTTAC
Organism: Ahaetulla prasina; assembly: GCF_028640845.1. Taxonomy (NCBI): domain Eukaryota; kingdom Metazoa; phylum Chordata; class Lepidosauria; order Squamata; family Colubridae; genus Ahaetulla; species Ahaetulla prasina. The sequence continues at coordinate 9,221,077 of NC_080547.1, read as the reverse complement.
CTGGCTTCTGTCTCCCATCCGTGATGGACCACAATGTTGTTCCTATCTGAGAAGTGAGCTTTCAAAATAAGAGGGCAGCAAATCTCCTTTGGATCCACAGCAATTAGTGCCTATTTGTCTCTGTGATTCCAAATGATGTTTAGTGCTTGAAAAGGAGGGGGGAGAGTGGCCCCTGAAAAAAAATGATAAAAAGGAAAGAGAGATGTAATTGAACTGCTCTTGGGCTCCTGTGGGACGTGGGTAGATGCTTCACTTTGCAGTGTGATAAAGAGACGTCGCCTTGATCAGAGGCAGATAAGCAGACAAGCTGATTAGGTAGTGTCCCAGAGGCAAGGCCTAATTTTAGAGTCTGTTTGTTAACGAGCAGCCTTTTTTCTGATATTTGGTTTGCATACTGTGTCATAATATCAAGCAGCAGGCTTTTAAGGGGGAAACAAGCCCAGGTTTGGGCAGGCACGATGGAGCAGGCAACCCCCCTGCGGGAGCTGGGGAGGCACTCCTGCCCCGTGTGCAAGCAGCCCACCTGACGCGGCCAGAGATTTGGGTCCCTTGGGTTCCCCTCGCTTGCTCAGATGTGGAGGAGGACCCGAAGGCCTGCAGCAGCAGCTGCCAGGAGGACACGGAGCAGGGTTGTGAGCAGAGGCCTCTTGCGTGGAGATGACTTTCCCTGAAGGCAGAAGAGCAGACCTTGGTCACTGTTCTCTGGTGGAAAGAGCTTCTATTTCTGGGTTTGAATCCATTTCATCAGTTGACCAGCCTGGACAATAGTTTCTCCTTGCCTTGCAAGGGACCTCCCAGCTGTTGCTTCTGATAAGCCTGGATCATTCTTCCTGCCAGTGCCAGACAGGGAGAGAAATATGTGGAAGTTGTCTCTTTGATCATCTCACCACACCACACCCCCACCTCCTTTTGAGGAAGCCATAGATATTTCAGTTGTCCAGGGGATCTCCTTTGACTCTGGACCTCTCCGCCTCTTTCCAGCCTCACCCTGTTCATTCTCGTGGTCTCCTAAATTCATCCCTTTCCTATCATCTCAAGAACTGAATTTTCAACTTCACCTTTACTGAACTGATGCCCATCCTTTTCCCATCCTGCAGACTGTCCTCTTGCCTTGGGGCTTCAGCCACATCTGGAGGATTGTGTCCAGCCAATGGCAATTCTCCACCTTCTCTGAGGATCCTTGGCCACCTTTGGCAGCCCAAAAAGCCACAAGTCCCCTTTTATTCCCTATTGGGAATAAACTCTAAAACAGCCCCAGGCAGGAGAAAACAACCACAAGTAACTGCTTTCCAAACGGGAAGGTTTATCTTAAGAAAAAGAAATGGAAAAGTGACATTTTTGGGGGGGGGGGAAATCTTAATTATTATTTCTGCCTTTAAAACACATTTTAACTTATAATTGCACACTATGTATAATTGGGGAGGGAAATTTGCTGCATCGTATAGCAACCAACTGAATTAAGCTGCAGAAAAGTACTGTAGCCGGTGGGGAGTAACCCAGGAGCTGGCCTTCGAGAGCAATTCCTCCTTTCCATCACCCACTCAGGAGGAAAGAACGCCCTCTTCCAGGCAACACAAAGCCCTTCAAACCTTCACAGAATGCCCTGGGCAGAACTGCTGGCACGACTGGGCTATTGGAACACAACCAGAGAACCAAAGTTACGTGGAAGGCACCAGGGTGCATCCCCGCTCCACTCCCCCTGGGGATGTAAAATGTTGTGGCAGTGCCAGTCCTTCTTTCTAGCTCCAGGCAGAGGTGGGTTTCAGCAGGTTCTGACCAGTTCTGGAGAACCTTCTGGCAGCTCTTCGCATGCGTGCACTAGGAACAGGCTCCTCCTGTTCCTCTGCCTCTCTGCTGTCTGCCTCTGGAGGCTCCGGAGTCCGTGCATCACTCCCCAATGGCCCTGGCCCCATCTCTGCCTCCGATACAGAGCCCTCATCCAGGCCTTCCCCTGACTCCAGGACTGGCCCATTGTCCTCCCCAGCCTCCTCGCTGTCTGACTCCGTTGCCAGGTCCACGGGCTACTGCGGACCACAACAGATTGACTGTCTATCTAAAAGCACAACGTGGGCTGTACACTTTAATCACACCCAGCATTTAAGGCAAGGCCTGGTCTCTTGGCCACCTGGACATCATCTGCAGAGAATCGGCCTGATATCACCCTCCATTTCCTTTTTCTCTTCCAACCAGCTTGCCTATTTGGGAAATGATGGTTTCTTACTCTGTGCTAGATGGTCACCAAAAGAGGCTCTAGGTCGGGAAGCTAAGATTGTTTGCATCTAATCCTGTTGTGACAATTGTTGTTGTTTGGGTAGCTTCAGGGTTACGAAGACCCAGGGAAGAAAAAACATGGCTGGATGGGATGGAGAAGATCAAAGAACTGGTCTTCCTTGAGAAGAAGGGTTGAGGTTCACAAGAGGAGGATGAAACCAAGAGATTGTGCCTGCTTGAAAGAAAAAATTCATTACATTATTTCTCACCTGAAAGCAGTTCTTCTTATCTGACTTGTTCTCCCTCTCTCTCTCCCTCTCTCTCCATCTCTCTCCATCTCTCTCCCTCTCTCCCTCTCTCTCCCTCTCTCTCTCCCTCTCTCTCTCCCTCTCTCTCCCTCTCTCTCTCTCTCTCTCTCTCTCTGTGTGTGTGTGTGTAGAATACAAAACTAGGTCAGGTGCAGTTCTGAGCCAGAGGAATCCTTTCATGAGTAATGAGAGGGGAAGGAAGGAGGTGGGGCTGGACTAAGGCACTCCCCTGGTTGGCAGTTTCTGGATCTTCATGAATGTCACTTCTGAATTGGGCAGGGTGAGAGAGGCACCTCCCCCTCCTCGGCCAGCCTGCTGCGGAATCCTCGTGGGGTCCCCCTGGGTGCAGCAGAAGGATCAGCCCAAGGGGAGATGCTTTGCCTGAGGGCCTTTCAGCCAGGCATGCTAGTGGGCAACTTCCTCTTCCTGCCCCGGATAAATCAGGATGGATGGATTTGGTCCTTGATTTATGGACCTTCCCTGTTCAATTCTAGAGGTATTCGTTCTAGCCTGGGGGTATAGTGCCAATTGGCTAAACTGTCAGGGTTGCATCCCAAGGGAGGAACCTGGCATAGAGGCCTGCTTCTTCCTCAGTGCCCATTCACAGGAGGGGTCCTGGCTGGTGAGGGCCAAGATTGCCACAGTGGAAGGTCAGCTCTCCTCTGAATCCTTCAGGTACAAAGACTTTGGCGGAGGCAAAGGCCAAAGGAGCGGAGAATTTAACTGGGCGGGAAGGAGGAAAGTTAAGTCACAATACTCTTACTAGAGCAAAAAGTATTTTAAAGCAAAAAAATGAGCTGTCAGCATAGAGCAGAGTGCCAGGTGATTTCCTGGTTCCAGCTCATAACATTCACTTATAGCTTCATTGGCATTAAAGGCCCAACATTTTGGTAGGGCCTCCTCATCTTCCCCCTCCCACCCCTGGTTTATTGGTAGATATCAATTGCTGCGATCAATAAAAGTCGTGTCTTCAGCCTTAAGAAAAGAACCCAGTGATTGTTTGGCCATCTGCAGTGAATCCTAGCCAGAAGCATTTTGTTTCTAATGTGTCACAGATGGACACAATCTGGTCTTCAGATTCACTTAGTCTAACCAATTTCATGCTAGACATAATTTATATGTTCCCATAACTAGTTCTGCAACAACAACAAAAGTTTATATATGGTATGTACGATGGTTTATAAAATGGCCTTGTACACCACAAATGTCCTGTTCTCCTTTTTAGTGTATTATATCCTTACTTTGCTAAAATTCCCAACACTAGATTTTTAAGCCCAACTATCTCACATCCAGATGCCAACGGACAGGTTTATGCAAAGCAAAGTTAAATACCAACCTTGCAGGCTGAATCCATGACCATTCCTTCACTGTCGTTTCTTGTGAAGAAACAGCAGTCAGGTTATATAATTTCAGTTCAGTACAACCCCCACAGCCAGTCCAGAATGGCTTTCAAGGCTTTTGCACAGAGACCAGCCTTTCCCTCACATTGAAGAGGGGCAGGGAGCCTGGACCTTCTGCACATCAGGTAGGTGCTTGCCTGGTAAGCTTTGGGTAGCCTTGGCTTGCTTCCTGGAGATATCTCTGCACAGTTTTCAAAGCTAAGAATTGGAGGATCAGCCAACTAGAATGTGTTGTGAGCCAGGCCCAAGTAGGTGGTAATAGACGCAGTCAGTTCAAAAACAAACAGACTTTATTAGAACAGCTGAGAATTAACTCATTCTCAGCCTCTTCCAAACGCAATCAGAACAAATTCTTCATAACACAATTCTTCAGTCTTATCACCAACCTTGGTCTAATTAGGCAAACTGCCAAAGGCTTTTCTTGGCAAAGGTTCAAAAGCAGAAGACACCAACAAGAAATAAATGCAGCAAGACAAGGAGCAAGTCTATCAATGTTGTTTTCTGACAAAGAGCCCAAACGCCGTTGCTTTTAAGCCTTATAGGAGGGGCCAATCATCTCTTGGCCCTACTCCTGAGTTGTCCTCTTTGCTTTAGCTGGTCTTGCCTTCTGGCAGCTCTTCTCCTGCATGCACTAGGAACAGGTTCCTCCTGTTCCTCTGCCTCACTACTGTCAGCCTCTGGAGGCTCTGGAGTCCATACATCACTCCCTGATGTCCCTGGCCCCATCTCTGCCTCCGACAGAGCCCTCATCCGGGCCTTCCCCAGCCTCCAGGACTGATCCATGTTCTTTCTCAGCCTCATCACTGTCCGACTCCGTTGCTAGCTCCACAGGCTGCTGGCAGACCACAACATGGTCCAGAATTGGGTCTCTCCACAATGAGTTAAAAGTAGTCTAAGGTGGGGTGGGTGAGGAAATGTCCAGCTGGATTTTGGGACTTCGTAAACATCAGGACTTGGCATCTACTTAAAATCACGGCAACAAGGAGACAATTGACCAACTTGGTCCCTCAAGAATGTGGAAGTAGAACTTCTCAATATGTAGCCACTGAGATTGTGCTCAAACACACCTGCACAAGCTTTCTTAGTAGGTAGTGGCTTTCTTTTCGCAGTAATTCCACTCCCCCACCCCGAGTTCTTCCCAGCACCATTCCCAGCCCTCCTACTCTCAAGATTAACTTCAAAATGCATAAAGGTTCCAGAAGTCCAGTTCTCGCCTTCCCCAAACTCTCCTTCCCCATCCCAAATGAACTTCCAGGAATTGATCTTCTCTTTACTCCTACACAAACACTGACATTTCATAGGGCTCCCCAGTGAGTGGGCTTTGTAATGCATGCAAACAACTTTCATGTCCTTAAGTGTATTTAATGCACGGAAGTCTTTCCAGTTCAAGGAGAGCGTATTTTTCAAGTTGGTGGGGCAGTCAGAGAAGAATTGGTGTGTGTGGGTGTACCTGCATCAGAAATATATTTTTGATCTCCAAAAGAGCTGGATTCGTCTTGCAGCCTGATTGATAAAACATCACTCCTCTGCCAATTAAAGTGAGAGAGTCAGAAGTTTGCAGGAAGAAAGAAGGCATTGATTTTGATGTGGGGTTTCCATTACTTTGGTGAAATAAGGCTGTGCTCTGGCTTTAAATATTTATAACTTCAGGGAAGGGGGGCCAAGACTAGTGTGTGGGAGCCAGATGATCGGGAGCTGCCAGAAAATGCACACGTGTGTGTTTTCCCCATGAAAATGTGAAATTAGACTTTCAACCTCACAAACTCAACTCCTTTCTCATCTTGGTTGAGTTCCTCCCCATCTTCCAAGCTCAGCTCATGCCTTATCTTAACCTCAGCCGGGGACTAAGCTATAAAGCATATCCCAAAATGGGAGCATAGTATCTTTTTCTAAAATCATCCCTTTCCGCCCTGAGGCCAAGATGAAAATAGAGCATAATCACCAGCAAACATCAAAACAAAACAAACCCAAAGCCGAATCCTCAAAGCTTCCAGAACTCTCCATCCTTTCATCTAGGATCCTGCCATTTAGTTATTCCAGGACACGGAGGCCATCACTGGGCGATGTGAGAAAGGAGGAAAGATTCAATTAATGAGCACCTCGGTGGGTTTATTAGCATTTCTTCTGCTCCACCCTTCCTCTCTGCTATTTTGTCCTCCCCAGAGTGAATCCGAAAGGCAGAGTCCACAACATTAACTGGTTGGCATCCTGGAGCATCTGTTTCCCTACCTAAATCAACCCTCTTTCTTTCCAGGAAGGGGCTGAGCTCCATTTGCATGAATATATTTAGCAATGGTGCAGAATGCTCCACCAGGTAGTAAAAGTGCTCAACAAGGTGCAAATGCTCAGGAATAAGCAGCTCTTGCGTTTTAGGTCCTACTTGCTCAATGGAGGTGGCTGCACCGTTATCCAGGAGAAACATTTCATTCCCTCAACCCTTCATTTAACCTGCACATGTGGAGAACCGAAGTCATGACCTAAAGATCCCTCTCCCAGGACTGCATTGAGCCTCACAACCTGTGTCAAGAAATGCAATTCTTGGACCATCTTGGCCAATGGAGCAAGAAGGACTTGCTTTCCTGAAAGGTTATCACACTTATTAATGGATTCAGTTGGCAAGGAGAGAAATGCCCTTCCTCCTGTGGACTGACGTCCCAAAGTTGCTTAGGTGGTTGTTCAGCCACACTGAGAAAGAGGGAGAGGAGGAGAGGAGGGCCTCTGCGGCACATGCCATTTTCTCACCTTTGCTTCTCTGAACCTGGCTGTCTGTTTCCGTTAGCGGAGGAGAGCAAACTGTGATTTTTTGCGTGTCACCCTCCCTCCCCTTTACTCTCCACTCATGACTTTATAAGGCAGTGCAGGGTTTTCTCAAGGACTGCACAACTATTCAATTTAATTCAGTACAACTCCCTTGAGATGGGATAATTCAGAATTTTCCTGTTCGAAGTTTCTCTTTTTTCTTCAGAAGGTGAGCTAGCCTCTTCTGAGCATTTCCAAGGCTCTTTTTAAAGAAATGATCACATCCTGCGCTTCCTTTTCCCTTCTGCTTTTACACCGAGGGGGCAGTCAAGGCTGGGTCCGCTCCTCTGAGAGTATGATGGACGTAAAGAAGGCTGCTGGGATGAGGGAGCTTTCAAAGGCAATACGGTGGTCTTCCCACCTGTATTGCCTAAAAAAGCCCCAAAGAATCCAAATTGGGAGACCGCCTGGATGTTCATGGGAGCTCCACGTTTGCTCACACTCTTGGTTTTCTCCTACCCTTGTTGGTGTCATCCTTTTCCAAGCCCTTCCAAGTTCATCTGCTGAAACATATTTTGAAGAACCATGCTTGGACTCCAATTGTAGGTAAGTAAGAAAATAAGTCTGGTCAATGGAGTTTTGAAGCAATGGGATGACCATTAGAAGTGCACATGGATCCATCCAAGATGGATTTAAATTTAAATTTGTCCTCCACTTTCTCTGCCATTAAACACTTCAGAGAGAGATCTATCTGCTGTTTTAATTGTTTTAACTGGTTGTTTACTGTATGCCGCTCAGAGTCACATTTATAAGATGGGCAGCTATATAAATCTGATACTTAAATAAATGTCTGCCACAACAGAATTGTGAACAGTTCTTTGCACTTTCTCAACCAATTGTCATCCTGCCCAAAACAGAAAGCCAATCGGTTGTCCAAGGCCGACCATAACAATACAGTTTTTCTCCGCTTTTGGCTCTGCATGCTATGTGAAACCAGCCATTATGATTTGTAAATAAGAATATGCTAATCATCATCATTAATGTATTACCCTAAGCCTGGTTCCATAAACCTGAATTAAGCAAACTATAGTCACGTGTGATATGCAGCTCTGGTCAATGAAAGATGCAAGGCCAGAGCAGTCAATGACTCAGAGGGGACAGCAGGCAGCCTCCACCCTTGGCGGGGGTCCCCATTTCTCTGTTGCCTCCTGGGGAGGGCAGGGGGGGCTGCCATCTGCCCAGGCCCAGGGTGGAAGCCCCTCTCCCTTGAGCAGCTCTTCTTTGGCGTCCTTCCATCTGCTCTGCACAGGGCCTGCTGGCCCTTTCACCAGGGGGGAGCCAGAGCCTCCGATCAATGAAGCATCAGATGAAGAGGGAGCTGAGCTGAGCTGAGCTCCACATGTGATTTATGATTTCACAGGCCGGCTGAAATGCTGTGATCGAGTTTCTTATTGTAATGGTCTCTTGCTGAGCAGTATCCAATTAGATGACCCCCCGGGTCTTTCCTATCGATTTCATTCAGGGTGGGGAGATTTGGCCCATTGTTTTCTCATTACTCTTTTGATGAGAGGGGGCACCAGGCTACCTTCACTGGAATGAAAAGCGCTGGATGAAGAAGAAGCCGGTGGCCCAAAGGGCTGGAGGGCATGACCTCAAAGCCCAGAATGGGATGTCTGGCAGAGGTAAGGCAACCAGGGGATCTGGGCAGACCAAGCCAAGCCTCCAATGCCATCTCCTGGAGGTTTTGAAGCATGTGCTAGATAGTGAAGAGGGGGAAGGAAAACTGGTAGCTGAAGACATGGAGAAAGATCCCACCCAAAGAGGGTCAAAAAGCCACTGGAGAAGTTATTGCTTGACTCCATTATCGGACTCTCCCTTTGCAAGGAGGATGGTCTCAGAAGGTGCAGGTGGGGGAAAAGATTGAGTAGCACCTAAGGGTGGGTTCTACTGACCTTTACTACCGGTTTGCAGCGGGATTGCACGCACTTGTTTCTGCACATGCACAGAAGCTTCCTGATGACATCAGGGTCGGTGGGCGGAGTCTACCCCTGGTATTACTACTGGTTTGCAATAACCGGTCTGAATCAGGGACAACCCCAACCAGGGGCAACCGGGGGCAACCCACCACTGGTAGCACCCCTTTAGAAAGTCAGGTGCCGTCTTGATTGTGCAGAAGGCCTAAACATCTGCAGCTATTTGGACACCTAATTTGCGGTTCCCAGTCAATCAGTACCTGACAGTCAAAGGGCTCCTGCATTGGGCCCCTTTCTGGCTAATGCTGCTGAAATCAGGGTCCCTTCCCTCCTGCTCGTCTAGAGACACCACAGCTACCAAAGAGAGAGAATCTTCTGGGACCAAGCATGAAAAGGATGCTCTCTGGGTTGGCCCTTTGCACACAAATGCTTTTCTTTGCTTGCTTGTTGTTTTTAACACAACAGAATAGGCTGGAGTGCCCTTACGAGCTAAGCTCGTAATGAATCACATGATTCACAAACCGTACGGGCCTCGCACAACAAGTGAAGCAAGAACCAAACAAGCCCTAAGACAGCTTAGAGGGGTATGTGAACCCTTGTCAATCAACTGAAAGAAGAAAAGAACCAGAAGCTGCTTCTCTCCTTGGTGGGGGTGGGGAGACGGTGGGATTGAGGGGGGACTGAAAATGGCAGGAAAATAATGCCAGGGCTGTGTTCAAGGGCTTTGTGATCCCCTGCCAGGGATTTGACAACCAGGCCCTTCCTCGTCCCATAATCTTTGCTAGTTGCCATCCTAGCCCCTCTGCAGGGCTGGAGAGACGATCCTCACGTCCTCAGGAGGCCCCGTCTTGATTCTGGACCATCCAGGTGAACTTTCTGCACTTCCCAACCCATGAGGGGATTGTGGGGGGGCAGGAATATTAAAGGGGTCTTCCAAAGGCATCATAGATCTATTAAATAGCCATCAGTCCGCACTGCTGTTCATTACAGAAACTACCACATGTTATTACAGGAAAGCTTTTCTATCAGGCTCATCTCGGAAAAATAGCAATGAAAACGGTTTCCCAGGGAGGAGAATTAAAAAGGAGGAGCTGAGAAGCATTTCCCTCTTTGGAGAACAAGAGCCTCCAGCCAGGCTGGCATGGTTGCTTCTTTGTGTGGGAGAGAGGGGGAGGCAAGTGCCAATCAACGCTTTGGCCAATTTGGATCAAAGCTGTCACTTTTCAGAAGTTTGCTGGGATGCATTTCCTCCCCCTGAAGTGAAGTGGCTTTGAGATGAAGGGGGCTGGGAGGGGGTCCTGAGAGGCTGCCGGTGCACTGACCAAGTCTCCTCCCACTCTAGAGGAGGCCCCACCATCAGTCACCTTCTGCCCCACATCAAAGTCCAGGCATAGGGAAGGGGCTCCCCTCAGTCGCCCAGAATCAGGGCAGTGTTTGGCAGCAGTGCAAGGAAGGGGGGAGGGGGCTGCAAAAGGCCTTTCTTCGCTTCCTCTCCTCTTCCCACAGTCCCAGCTGATCCATTTTGATGTGTGCTGCCCTTTAGCTCCCCAGAGGAGGAGGGGGGTTTCAGGGCAGGGGGGGTTGCATTTTCCCCCTTCCCCCATTCATAATATTCCCAAATGGCTGCTTCCTCCTGCCCCCCCACCCAGCTTGTTCCTGGTGCAGAGAGTCCCTTGGAGACATAATTCCAGCTGACAAAAAGGGAAGGCCCCTGGATCCTGCCCTCCGGCGGTCACTCTCCATAGCCTCCCTCTTCTCAAAGATTTATTCTCTGACTAATTATAGCCAATTAACACTTAACCCCAAAATAAGCCTGCATCTATCCTTGTTGTTCAATAGAGTCATCACCAAGTAGTTTGAGCAGATGCTAATTGAAAATCATCAGGCAAAAAATTCCTTCAGCCTCTCAGAAATGCCTGCAAAAAAGCTCCTGGACAGAGGTGGTGCCAGGGCTGAGAGGAACTGCCAGCTGGCAAGGGAGGGGCAGGCTCTGCCTCAGCCCCCTCGGTCCTCCTCTCTTGCAGGGAGATTGACCCCAAACCAGGGGTGAAATCCAGCAGGTTCTAACAGGTTCTGGAGAACCGGTAGTGGAAATTTTGAGCAGTTCAGAGAACCAGCCTGTACCACCTCTGGCTGGCCCCAGAGTGGGGTGGGAATCCTTCCCCCAGAAGTAGAAAGGGAATGGGGATTTTGCAGCATCCTTCCCATGCCACATCCACCAAGCCACACTACGTCCACCAAGCCACATCCACAGAACCAGTAGTAAAAAAATTTGGATTTCACCAAACCTCCTTCATAGCTGCCTCTTCCGGGAGGGCAGCGGCCACCCATGCAGACAAAAACTGCCCATCGGGAGGTCACGTTAGAAGGGAGGTCACGTTAGAGCTCAATTCCTTGCAGAGCCCCTCAAGCCAGCAAAGCACCTAGTGAGCCACCCTGGCTTTGAGAAGAGGCAAGCTTTATCTGACAGTGCGGGAGGCAGACTATTCCTTGCTTCTACCTCTGGGAAATTTAAGCTCCCCTCTTTTCCAGAAAGGCCCCGGGGGTAGGGGGTCAAACAGCCAAACACCCAAAGCCACTCTTGATTCTGAGATCAGTTTAGGCTCTTCTTGTTCCTGCCCACCCAAAACTTCCACCTGTCATGTCCCACTCCTCCGCTGACGGCCGGGTCAGGGAAATCCGAATCAGGTGTGCCTCTGCAGCTCTGCCAAAGTCCTAGCAAAGTCCTCAAGGCAGGCAGGAGACCAGAAAGTGACTTCAGCAAGATATGTTTAGACTTTGCCTGACTCAGAGAATGCCAGAAAGCAGATCCTTTATATAGGCCATGGGGTGTGGCTCCATGACTCAGCACTTATCCAGGCCTGCCCCTCCCTTCCTTCTATTGCCTCCACCTATCAAGTCTTCTGACGCGAGGGTCACTCCAGTCGGCAGCTGTTGGTAATAAACCTTCCTCAGACTCACATGCTGTGGAGGAGGGGGCGGGGTCTAGTTGCTCCATTTGCCTGGGCATGGAGCCAGAGCTGGGGGCTGGAGGTATTTCTTCTTCTTCAGCCTGTCTGGGCATGGAGCCAGGGCTGGGGGCTGGAGGTATTTCTTCTTCCGTGTTCGGAAGCAGATAAGAAGACCCCGGCTGAGGTGAGATTGGACGAGACACAACACCACCTCACAACTTTGCTCAAGGAGAAGAGACGCCACTTGCAGCAGGAGCTTCCCAAGGGGCCCTCATTCTGCAGTTGAACACAAGCCTTGAATGAAGTCTCATCCTGCATTTCCCTCGCTATGGAGAAGAAGAAAAACCCCAAGGATTCTAGCAGTTGCTTTATTTGTTTATTTTATTTTTCTAATGAGCAAGTTAGGGTGAGTTATGGGCTTCTTGTTCTCAAACAAGTCAGACACAAGAGCTCCACCAACCTTACACAGAATGTTGATCAAAGGGAAACATCTACTGGCCAAGGGCCCCAAATAGGGAGAGGGTTGCTTGAGAATTGATAGGGCATTTTACACCAATACGACTTGCTAAAATGTTTCCTAATAATTCTTCAGATTGTTGGAAATGCAAAAAAATTCCTGGAACATATTATCACTTCTGGTGGACTTGTCCTAAGGAGAAAAAATATTGGTCCAGAATTAGAAACTGGATGGAAGAGATAAGTGGTCAGAAGGTGGACTTGAAACCAGAGACGTTTTTACCAGGGATATTAAACGGAGCTTACGATAAAGAAACACAATATTTGATATTACACATAATTACTGCCGCAAAGATTGTCTACGCACAGTTCTGGAAAAATGAAAAGGTACCAACAGAGGAAGAAATAATCAAGAAAATTCTGGACTGAGCGGAGATGGATAAATTAACGAAAGAAATAAAAGAAAAGGAAGAGACAGAATACTATCAAGTATGGACTAAGTGGTACGATTGGTTAGAGAATAAGAAAAGTAAATATGAATAAATGATGGAGAAGAGGTGGTGATAAATGTATAAAATATTGTCAATGAATAAAACTAGATATAAAGGGACGGTAAAGATAAAGATAAGAAAAGAGGGGAAAAATGGGGAATACATAAAATAGAAAGTATGTGGAACGAAACTGACATGTAAAAAGAAAACACATATTATGTGTTTGCGTTCTATATGTTTGTGTTTTGTTGTGTTGTTGTAGTAAAATTAATAAAAAAAATTTGGAAGAGAGAATTGATAGGGATGCCTGATCACCAGAAGGGAGACACGGCTGTCATTCAAAGGGTGAATGAGCTACAGACACCTTTTTTTAAAAAAAAAATGTAACATAGCAGCTTTGATATATGAGAGGAGCCAAGCGTCTAATTGTTATTCTAACAAGCTAACTCTGTATTTTACTGCAGAAAGAGGAAAGAAACACCACATATCCCTGAATCTGCTACTTTGCTAAAGGCATAAATTCTACAAACATTTTAATCACTGACAGCATATTGGCGCAACTAGTAGAACTCTGCAGTTAAATGAGCATCGACCGAAAAACATAATATGAATAAAAGTATGTAGAAAGGAAGGTGTGAGCAAATCTTGCTAAATTCTTATTTCAGTTCTCCCAGCTGTCCCACATGTCAACTCACCTGAGATGGGGGTGCTAACTCCCTGGGCCCTTTCCTTGCTGTCCTCAGCACTTTTTCCTTGCCCAGAAGCTAAAAATTATTGAAATAAAATAAAGACATGGTTAGAAGAAATGACACAACAACATATTGATTTAAAACCAGAGCTGTTCTTATTGAGTATTTTTCCAGAGAAAATCAGTAAAGGAAATATTTACTTGATTATACATGTAATAACAGTAGCAAGAATTGTTTTTGCACAAAACTGGAAAACAGCGAAAATACCCCTGGAAGGAGAAGTTATCAAAATAAATTTAGATTGTGCAGAAATGAATAGATTAACTTTGATGATCAAAAAAACAGAGGATTCAGAATATTTTAAGATATGGGATCAATTTTACCATTGGTCAGAAAAAAGATATAGATAAGCAAATTGATAGTTATGTAAGAAAATGGTATAATTAGAATATTGTACTTGTGAAAAAATTGTAATTGATTAAATTGAAAGGAAGAAAGAAGAAACAACAAAAAGAGGGAGCCATGAAGAAAATACCAAGATGTCACACGGAAGGAATGACTGATGTATTAAATGTTTGTTTGTCTATAAAAAAAAAAATATGAAAAAAAAGAGATGGGCATGCTAACTCCCTCGGCCCTTTCCTTGTTCTCCTCTGCACTCTTTCCTTGAGATGTGTCGGACACAGATGGACGAGCAAGCCAATATCATCCCAGGCTTCCATTTTGTCAGAGAAGGGCCCCGTGCCGCCTTCCCTTTATTCAAGGAACATCCATCTTGCAGCTGACGGAGATGCTAAGGATTGTCCACAGCTGGTTCTGGCAAACAGCTGGTTCTGGCAACTCCTAGCCATCCATCTCACCTTCCATCCACTGTTTGGAGAGTGTGGAGCTGATCGTGGTTGTTTTGTAAGGGCAGGACAGTGAATGAGAGGTGTAGCCAGCAAGGGAGGCCGGGGGCCACACCCAATGCCCTGATTAGCTAACATTAACTAACAAGCCCCTAAACCAGTGATGGCTAACCTTTTTGCCGTCGTGTGCCAAAAGCGGAGGGAATGTGGAGGGGTCATGCACGTGCGTGCCCACACCCATAATTCAATGTGCCCCCCCCTCACATGCACGCATGACCCCCACACACACTCTCCCCCCACTTTTGGCATTTGATGGCATGGTGGGCCCAGTAGGCCCGTTTTTCACCCTCCCAGGCTCCAGAGGGCGAAACCAGCCTTCCCCTCCTCCTCCCCAGCTCCTCTGGAGGCCAGAAACAGCCTGTTTCCTGACTTCCGGTGGGCCTGGAAGGCCCGAAACTCAGCTGGCTGGCACATGCATGCGCACTGGAGCTGAGTTAGGGCAACGCTCGCGTGCCCACCGATATGGCTCTGTGTGCCACCTGTGGCACATGTGGCATAGGTTCGCCATCACAGCCCTACACCTTTCTTCATGCTCTTTGTTAATTGTTTGGCAGCTTGCTTGCTTTCCTGCTGTGGGCAAAAGATGAGCTGCCCTCCCAAGGAGGAGCCTGGCTAAGACAGCAGAGGGCACATCAAAGGGTGTGGAAAGGCTGAATTGTGAAAGGGCAGCCCCAACTTTTCCACTTGAATATTGGCTTTGAGGCCATTCCTCCTGCCATGTAGCTGAGCCAGAAGGGTTTCCTCCTTTGGGGAGGGAAAGAGACCACCCACCCAGTGGTGTCAGGGCAGGGGTATCTGCCTCAAGGAAACCAAGCTGGAGGCAGAGTCTGTCAGGGTCATCCCTTGGAAGTTGTTCTTCTATACAGTAGCAGTTCCACCCACTCCTGTTTTGGTGTGCAATAACTTAATTACGGCAATAGGTTAATTGCTTCACTTTCTCCTGCTGGCAGTGAGAGACGTCAGCTGGGCGGGAGGCTGAGAAGCGGCTGATCCAATTTATTATTTATTTTTAGCCATTCTCAGGATTTATTTTTTTCTGCTGTAGATCTTGATTGTGTGCATTTGTGTGTAGGAGAAGGGGAAGGGAAGAGACCCTGGCAGATTTATTCATCTTTGTCTGAGCAAATAGTATTCTGGATAACATGACAGAGGAAAAGGAAAGTCTGCAGAGATGGGCGTTTGGTGGCGGCCACTGCTGCAGTTTCGCTGGAGGGAAAGAAAAGGTGGGACCAGCAGCTGCCCAAAGGGTCCCACCAGAAGCCTTCATTGGATGCAGTCAAAGAACGCAACTTCCTTAGGTGGAGGGCTTACATCTAAGGTCAGCTCCAAAATTCATCGGCTGAGCACTATCAAATGTAAGACACGGGAGGTGATTGAGTCAGAGGAATAAAATGAATAAATCCCTAAGGTGCCAAATTCAGACATGCAAATCATCTTTTGTGCCTGTGATGATAGTGAATTTGAAGCTAGCCTAATGTCAGTGGTGAAGACACAGAAGGAGACGTTGCTTAGATGTTCAGTAGAAAAATCCATCTCCAAGCAGGTGATGATCCTTACATGAGCGCAATGGAGGGAGGGAGCTGGCACTGGTCCAGCAAAAGCCCCCCCCCCAAAAGGTAAGGGTGCCACATTATATCAGAGCGGAGGTTTATGTGAAAGGAGGAGGAGGCGCATCCACTCAGGAACTTGGCCTGTTGAACTCCAAGCTGCTCTTTGCAGAGCTCTGTCGGAGGCTGGTGAGCTAACAACCTCTTTAAGCACACTGAGAAGAGTGACAGGAACGAAGGGAATTGCAGGTGTTTCCAAAGGTGAAAGGGGCACTTCAGAAACCTCTTTCCACTTTTCTCAGCTCAATGGTATCCTTGCAGTTTCATCCCAATTGTCCAGGTGGAGGTCACTCTGCAGTGACCTGGCATCTGACAAGAGGGTCCTTGCCCCCAGATGGGAGCTAAATGGATGAAAAGGGAGCATGACAGACAGAGGAAGCTGCATTCCGAGGAGCAGCACAGATCCCTCACCTCCAACTTGTCTTTCTGCAGGACTTCCTGCGTCCTTCCACAAAAGGCACTTGTGGAACCAAAGGTGGGTTCCTGCACCACCAACACCCAACTTGTCAGCAGCTGCCAGAAAAAATAGGGATGGAGGTTTAAGAGCTGCACCTGCAGCACATCCAGCAAAACAGATGGGGAAAGTTAGACCACCGCAGTCCTTTTTTGATTTCCTCATTTCTACACTGAGGACTGCAACTCAGCAGTAATCCAGGCTCCCATGTTCAGTCCCAAGGATAATGACTTTTTATGGAAGAGCCACTATTTCAACATCAAACCCTAACTAAGGAGGAGGATGGGTGGGAAGCTGGGTGAGCTTTTTCCCACGCACCGTATGGCTGCACAAGCTCCAACCCATACTAGGCCGGAAGCTTCCGTGCTGCCACTTTCTCATGTGTGGGAAAGTAGGAGGGGGGATTTAGTAGAAGGGTTGTCATTAGACATAATAACATTCTTCCTGTCGGTCAAGGTCAGGCCGATCCTACATCTGGAGACGGCATGGTCGGAGTGCTGTCTTGAGATGGGAGGGTTGGCAATTGGAGCATGTGATTGGCAGAGGAGTGAGGGGATGGTCTTGAGGGTTTTGATTTACTGAGGGAAAACCCGGATCTCTCAGATTTGGATTTTCCCAGATGTGCCAGTTTACCTATCCTAGTAAAAGAACTTTGAAAGATACGTGTTTCGGAGTTTTATTTGGAGTGGGAGGGTTTTTTTCTGGAACCCTGAAAACCCACCCACTCCAATAATTGACTTGCTAAATAAGAAGCGGGGAGGGGGGCGTTCTTCAAGGGCACATCCAGAAGTGGGTCTCAGGTTCCCTTTTCTTTGAGGATGTTCTCACTCATCCCGTGTTCTCAGGATTGGATTCAAGGCTGCCTTTGAACAAAGAGAGGGGGAGGGGAGCGACTTTGTTGCTTTGTATGACTCTCGTGTGCAGCGAAGTCTCAGTGGGAGGCTGCAAATGACTTTATCACCACCGTTCCTCAGAATTGGGCAGCTCCTTGGAACTCAGATAACGTGGAATGAAGCCATCTGCAGGAGATTTCGGTCAAGTGGAATTTGCATGGTGAAGCTCTCTTCTATCTCACTGCACTAACTTTTGCATAACCGTGGTGTGTGCGTGTGTGCGTGTGTGTGCGTGTGTTTCTTGAGCTTCTATAGCCTTTCTCCCAGGTTTTACTGAGCAACTGCTGGCAGCAGCAAAGGGCTGAGGTCTCCACCACCCCCTGGGCTGAGCTACCCAAGAAACCTGCGAGGCTGAATGAGTTCTGCATGCTTGGATTCAAGGAGAAGAGACTTGACAGCCTGCTCTCAACAAGGAGAGATGAAAGGACAGCTGCAGAGTTGCCTTTTCTCTGCGTTTCCTTCTGAAGTGAGGAAATGTTATTACCAGTGAAGGATGAATATAATTTGATGTCATCTTTTGAGTCATCAGAGGCAGAAGAATTCAGGAAAAGGTGGAGGGCAGGCAGCAAAGGGGTGAGGGAAAAGGAGGGATGGGAAAACAGGGAGTGGGGTGAGATCAGGAGGAGAGAGAGGCCTGGAAACGCTACTGGGGAAATGTTTTCCCTAAACTCTCACTGCCCGACCCATCTTCTCCATCAATCAAACAACTCAGTTGTACACAGCACTAGAGATGGACTGATTATGTTACCTATCTTGGTAACAAAATGTCTGAAGGGAAAACCACCAACACATTCTGGTCAGAGAGACGTTCCCTGAGGAGAGACTCCAGCACGAGTCCAAAAGCTCAGAAGACTAAACCTCTGATTCCGCTGACCTACCCTGTTTGCATCCCAAAAACAACCAGGTTCAGAGAACAACAAGAACCCAGCTGTTGCTGTTGTGTAGCCATGATCACTACACTTCCAAAAGAATACTATACACTTGAAAAAGCTGTACGAGAGCCAAGCAAAAATAATTCAGATGTCAACTGCTAGAGCAGTTCTCCAGCACTCCTTGGGATGTTTCAATTTAGGGTACAAAAAGAGGAGGGAAGAGCTACATAAGACCTTGCTGCCATCCAGGAAAATGAGACCCTGGGCCAGGCACAAGGAGTTGTGAGGTTACAATTCATTGCTGTGTGTGTCTTATTGGACTCCTCTATTTGTACCTTCATGTGGAATCAATTCCCACATGTCGTGAAATTAAAATTCAGAAACCAACTCCTCTTTTGCAATAGCCAGTTGGGTTGAACTGTTGTGCTTACTGGTGCCACTTGGCTTTTATTTCCTTGAGTTCATATGGCATTTTCTACTTCCTTGATTCAGGACCAAGGAGAGCTCCTGGAAAATGGGAGAGCCAGCTTTCAGCCTTTAATCTCCCCAGGAAGAGCTGGGAGGTGTCTCTGCCATTCCCAACACCATCCTTCTTACTGGTCTCCACATTGGCATTGGTCCAATCAGTTTCAGCTCTGATCACTGGTATTTTGCATAAAGCCAGGCAGGGATTTTCAGGTGAAAGAAAACCATGTTTTTCAGTCCACCTGTTACCTCAGGGTGAAGCATGCCAGAAAGATGTTTCTCCATCAGCCCAGCCTTTCTCTTGTTGGAGGTTTATTTGTGGAAATCTGAACACCAATCCAGGCTGATGAGAAAGCACCATGTTTCAAAATCAGTGGGCCACCCAGCAGGTCCCCGTGAAGATAGGAGAGAGGATATACCCCAACTCAAAGGGCTGCCCCCATTTCTCCAGCACCGCAGGTTTCACAGAGCACATGGCCTCTGCCAGGGATTCTTGAGCAACTGGCTGGGCTGACTGCCTCTCTTCCAGGTCCTCTTACCTCGGAGGCCCAGTCCTAAGGTTGCCTATGTTGACAGGTGCAACGAGGCAGCTGCTAAGTGGCAACTTGGTTGTGCTGCTGTATATCATTATTCCACGATTTGTCTATTTTCATTAATGCAAATATTCTCAAGGACATCCATCCGTCCCTTTGTCAGGGGGGCAGAGGAACACCCAGAGCCCCTCAATTTAACACATTGTCTCCATATGAGTTCAGAAAGAGCTTGGTTGGACCAACAGGGAAGCCCCCAGCCCCAGATCTCACCTGGAGGTTGTACGGAGAGCGGTTTGTTTGCGAGGTAACCATCATTCTCTCTGCCTGTTTCCATAGTAGGTTCATTGATTTAAATTAGGCCTCGATTCTTGCTTAAATTATAGTTTACTGTTCTGCACCCTGCTCGGAAGCGAATTACCTTAAGCAGCAGTATTAATAACATGGTTATAATTAAGCTTCATTACTGTAGGCAGTTTGCTGAAACAAATTGCTTCTTCATTATTATTATGGTACCTTTGGTAAAAAGACGATTTCCCCAGAATGCGACCCTGACGCTTTATATAGTAAAGCTAGGCTCAGCCAGAGACACGTGGCTGAATTAGCCTCTTTGCCTCTTCTCTCGAAGCTCATTGGAAGGAAGGAGACTCAAGTCACAAGCGAGAGTCCGGGCAGAAATTTGAATCTGGGTGAAATGGGTAAGTAATAGATTTGAACTTTTCCTGACCCTTTTTATACTGAGGCTTTATTTATATTATATGTATAATAAAATATAAATATTTGTTCTGAAAGAGAAAAAGTGGAGGAGGAGGGGAGAGGCCAGAAAGATAGGGGAACGTTCATAAAATCAGAAATTGTTCATTTAATTCTAGCTTCCCTCATTCTCACATGGGCGGTTTGTGTGTGTGCGTTAAAAAAAATTAAGATCGCAATTCTAAGTTCATTTCTTTGGATGTAATTGAAGCAATGCTATTTACTTTTGATTGGATGCACATAGAATTATTGTGCTTTAATCGTTGAGTGAGTCCCACCGAAGTAGTAGACCTCATAATTTAGGAATGAACTAAACATCCAGAGGTTTGTGCTACACAATGCCATTCCGTAGGCCTCCTGCCTGTGTCCTGGCACTGACTTCCAGCTGTGGAAGAAGACCAACAGCTGAAGATGGAAGCTCCTGGAGGGTCCCCTTTGCCAGCCCAGCAGCTTCGTGGCCTCTCCTCTCCCTGGAGAAAGGAGCTTCTTGGCCACAGAGATTGAAGCCCCAGGCGTGATCTCAGCCTCAACCTGCAAGACACACAGCTGTAAGCCCAGAGCCTCAGGGTTTCCTTCCACCCGTCCTTGTAAGGGCAGTGCCCGCTCTCCAGGTTTGCAAATGTAAATTTGACAGGGAATGCAGCATCCTGACCAAGTGAGCACCAAAGGAGGGAAGCCAGCATCAGTCGAGGCATTTCCATTGAAGCTTTGACCTGCCTTCAAAGACTCCTGAAGCTCTTCCCCGACCAGGACAGACTGTGCTGGACCAAGCCGCACAGAAGTTTTTTTTAAAAAAAATTGCCTTTACTTTTCAATTAAAGCCTCTGGGATCAGGCAGAGAGCAGGACACCAGCCTACAGCTGACATTTCTTTATTTACCATTGCCGTAATCATAGCCACAATTGCACTTTGCCTGCCTATAAAAAGCAGCCGTAGAAATTGTCTTCAGGAAATCTGTGCACATGAGAAAGGAGTGTAATTCTGGGAGGAGGAGGGGGGAGGAGAGGGCAGGAGGGGAGGGAGAGGAGGGGGAGGGGAGGAGGAGGAGGAGACTGTCCAGAGTGCCGTAATCCCCCTTGCATTAGTAATAGGGAATTGGCAATTACAGTGTGTAAAAACTGTTTGTCTGCCTAAAGCACACTTAATTACCCAACCCGCTGTTATAAATCCAGGTGGAGCCAGTCAGGGGCTGTGCACATAAATTAGCTCAGGGCTACAGGTGCAGGGCCGGGGATGACACGACAAGTAAATAGAAAGCAAAGGAGAAGGAGGCTTGCTCTGTATCCTGGGGACTGAGATGTGCCGGGAGGGGTCTTCTGAGAA
Organism: Ahaetulla prasina; assembly: GCF_028640845.1. Taxonomy (NCBI): domain Eukaryota; kingdom Metazoa; phylum Chordata; class Lepidosauria; order Squamata; family Colubridae; genus Ahaetulla; species Ahaetulla prasina. The sequence goes on along the minus strand of NC_080547.1, from coordinate 9,200,054 downwards.
TCATTCTTTGCCTTCCACGGGTGCCCCCCACCCCACCCCTGTAGCCTGCCAAGGGCATTTTACCAACACCAGGCTCCATGCGACACACACAAACCCTCCAGCTGCGCAGAAGAAACTCACCTGTGCGCCTCCAACCACAGTTCTCCGGCCTCCCAGCTGAACCAGGCAGCCAAGCCTGACTCTCCCGCTTGGCTTTGCCTCCCTCGCAGAGGAATCCCTGGCTCTGAAGCTGAGCAATCTTGGGGACATCCGAGGAGGCAAGAATCAATACAAGGAAAAGAAAGGATGAACGAAAGATATTCAGCAGCAAAAAGAGTTTTGCAGAGAAGTGCTTCCTCTTCCCCAGGGACTCTTCCAAACACGCCCCCCCCCAGTCCAGGTGCTGCCGAGCCCCAAAGAGGCCGGGTTCTCCCCAGGCGTAGCTCCCTGCCTGGCATCCGAAGCTCCCACCCTCTCTGGCGCCAGGTGGGGGGGGGCATTGGGCTGAAGTTATGCTGGCAAACTCCAGGAAGGAGGCAGCAGGCCAAGCCTTGATTGGCTGACCCGCCCGGCTGTGTCTTCCACGCCAGGCCCCAATTGGGCTGCTCCTGAATCTTTAATACGAGAAAAATGAGCGTGGCATTTTTCCTTTAAAGATTTAGCATGTATAAATGTATGAGAATATTAAAGGCAACAATTAACTTTATTGGAAACCTTATATTCTCCAGCCTCATTAGAACTGTCAGCAAGATCTATTATTAGCGTTACTATGCAGATAATATAATAAAAAGGGTATTTAAAGTGGATAGTTTTGTGTGGAAATAAAATAAGTTCTGCCGTTCTTCCTTTTTTAAAGTTGCCATTCACGGGAGACCCAGAGCAAATCGATGAACTCTCCTGCGGCCAGGGACGAAAGGAAGCGCCAACAGCAGCCGCCCCCCTCCATGGCTTCATCCAGGACTTCTGTCCAGCAGGAGGGGAAAGTTGCCAGCCTTCTCCAGCCTCGGAGGGACCCCCCTCAAAAGTTGTGCCCTGATTCATGGCCCATCTCTGGCAACCAGGGAGGGAGGAGCCCTTGCCCATATGGTGCTTTCCACAGGCCTGGGACGCGCTCAGGACTTGGCAGGATGTAGCCCAAATGCTGGACTGAGTTTAGAGATTAGAATGGCCCAGAAAGTCCCTCAGAACCAGAGAGCAGCCCTGGTCTTCAGAAAAGCCACAGGGGACAGAAAGAGGAAGCCGAGAGGCTCCCTCCCTCATTCCTGGAAGAAGCATTCAGACCAACGGCTGGGCCCTTCCCCTTCGAAACACTCCCCTCCAGAGAGGGTCAGCCTCATTCAGTGGACGCCTTGTGGGGGACCTTGTCGTGTCCTCTTCTCTGTCACAAGACCCATCGGGGATCCTGGCTGCTACAAGTCCCTGAAGAGAATACTGGGAGAAATGGACCAAGATCTTCCTGTTCTCCAGGCAGCCCCAGACTGCCTGCCCAGGAGCCTTTATGATCTACTTATGAAAATGGCACTTATTCTGTTTCCCTTATGGCCACCCCAGCCCATTATGACTATAAGTCATTTAAGAGGGCTCCTTAAGAAAAAAAAAAGCTCCTTTCTGTCCAGCAGGAGCCCGCAGGAGCCACGGCCATGAATGAGGCAGGACAGCAAAGGGGAGTGTGTGAGAGCCACTTGGAGACAGCAAGGAGCGTCTTCTGAACGTCAGAGGACTGAGCTAAGTGGGATGTGACAAACTACCTTCTAAAGAGGAAAGCCAAAGAAAGACGGCTCCATGGCATGGCTTATGAACAAGCGGGCTTGGTGGTGCAGACAGTTAGTCAGTCAGTCAACCAGTCTAACTGGGGCCACCGTGGGCATCCAGCCCCCCCCCTTGCTCAGTGCTAGAGCAGACATTAAAACACCCACGACTATCCATTCTTTATTTGGAGGTTGGTCTACTGGTCCATTATCTCTACAAACCGGTCTGCGGAGCATTTCCGAGCTCAATGACTGTGCCAATCATATCTGGCTGCCATGTCTGGGCACTGGGGTCACCTTGTGTCTTCAAGGCTGTGTGGGCTTGTCTAGATGTGTGAGCATGTGCCGACATAGAGACACAGAAGCACCAGCACTATATTATCATCCCTAAGTGGGGAACCAATTTGCATAACTTAATTAAAATTTTACAGTAATCTTCAACTCGAGTCAAACAAACAAACAAAACACCCTCCTCTTCCTTAAACCTCAAGGTTAATTAGCTCCTCTTAGGTGTCTGGCACCTTGAGGGAAGCTGAACACAGGAGAGAGCAATTGAGTCCTCTGGGGCGATCTGGCTTGCCAGGAGGGGCGGATGTGGGGAGCTGTGAATCCCGGGTGGGTCATGCATGGTGCTCCTCTTCTCGCTCGTGACCAGGGGAGCCTCTTCACCTCTCCTCGGAAAAGAAACACCTATCACAACCTTCCAATTAACTTCCAGAGTTAGTGTAAAAGTTCCTGTGCTTCTTTTGGAAAATGCATCCGGTTCTCTCTTGGTGGTCCCAGATCTGATTTCCTGAGTCCATCAAATAAATGAATATTGTTGTGGCAAGAAAGACAGAGATAGGAACCTTCAGCTCAATGTTGCCCTTCAGGTGCTTCGCCTTCTTCCCCGTGTCAACTTTTCTGGTACGGATACAGCATCGTGAAAGCTCCAAGCCTTTTGGGGAGGACTCAACAAGCCTCGTTCAGCCTGTCCGACAGATTTGGGAGGACCTCCATTCTTGGTGGAGTCCCTGGACGCTTCCATCGCCATTGCCCAAAGAAGCTTCAATGTCTTCCCAATGCTGCCTTCTCCTTCTTCTGCTTAGATGACCACTTGCAGCATTTGGGAGCCCCTCCCTCCCCCCTTTTATTCTCTTGCACTGGCTGCTCAACAATGCTTCCCCGCATTCCAGCGCAAGGCACCCTCAAAATGCCTTTGAAGGATGCGGAAAGGCACAGAGTCCCCGCTGATTACACGGACCCAACAAAGCCACACAGAAATAATGCAGCACAAAGGCAGGCAGGCAGGCATGGAGGACGCTCTCCGAGCATGAATGCCGAGATGACTCAGTCCCATTCTTTCTGGTAGGCTATTAAAGATATCCATTGTAGAATTCGGCATTATTTGATATGGAATCTTAGAGGATCTCTTAAGTACCCAATTAGCATGTAAGAGCCCCGTCTGGTGGAGAGTGTTTGCTTGTGTATGTTTTAAGTATTTACTCTTCCTTTCTAATTAGTGCTTCATAAAAAAATAAATAAGGAAAAGTATCTTATCTTTGGGCCATCTGGATTTAAAGATTAAAACACATGTTTTCTGCCTGGAAGGGGAGTAAATTCAATTTGTCTCTAGACAGAGCAAGGTGCGAATGTGCAGATATGCAGCACAGGAAGTTGTGAGCATGTGTGAGTGTGAGTGTGTGCGTGTGTGTGTGTTGAGCTGGCAATGCAGGAGCACCTTCACCTTCCTGGGAAGTAATGAAGAAGGTCCTCTGTCCCAACTGCTCCTGAACAGGATGCAAAGGAATTATGGGGGTGCCCCCTTCCAACTGCCCCGTCTGAGACGTTTCTACAAGAAAGAGGGTCACCCCTCGCTTTCCTTCTCAGGTAAAGGGTAGCCCTAATTCCACAGTTTCTGCAAGTCTTTATCACCTGCAAGTCATCATCACCAGACACCGTATGCATACTTGCATGTATTTAGCATTTGAAGAAACCTGGACTATCTCAAGTTTCCTTGTTAAAAAAATCTCAATGCTTAATAATAATTTGCCTCATCTCAGAACAGTCTTTGCATTTGGGGTCTCTGGAACCATCTCGGTCAGTTGCATAGAGGCTTCTGGGTGTATCTCTGGTGGCCTCTCCCTGGGCACCTGCCCCAGGTGTCCCTTCCTGTCTCCCCTTCTGGGGCAGCTGAGGCAGGGACTCGTGTCCTTTGGGCCAGCTGCTCTGAGTGTCTTTCTCTGAGGAGGCTTCAGGAGAGCTTCAAGCCACCCAGCTCTGCTAATGACTTGTCCTCCTCAGCCTCCCTATTGCACAGCTCTCTCTGAGCCAAGAGAAGTGCCAGCCCAACAGGAGGAGTGGGGCAGTTCAGTTTCCATTTGGTCGTTTTGAAGACTGCAGGCCGAGCCTTCTCCTAACTGGGCTCGGCTGCTCCTCCTCGGTGCAAAGAGATCCCAGTAAATGCCAAAATCCAGCAAAAGAGGGGAGGGGGGCTCAGCTGCAGAATCTTCTTCCAAAGAGGCTGTTGCAGAAGTTATGCAATAGGTCAGTCACTGGAGCTTGAGGAGGCCCCACTGAATTCCAGCAGGAGGCCAGAAATGATTATTGGTTAGAATCACACACAGACATACACTCTCATGCCCCCACCCAAGATTCTGTCTGCAAAGGGAAGGGGCTGCCCTCTGCCCAGGCTACCCAAGACCTCTTTTGGCCAGCTTCCTGGGGCCCTGGAAACAAGGGCAGTGCCAGTGATGCCTGAGCTCTGACTTGGCAAGGCCAGCTCTCTCTCTCTCTCACACACACACACACACACACACACACACATGCCATCCAAAGTGCTTAGATCATGAGGGTAATTGGGGGGCTCTGCTGTGGCCCTAAGGGAACATCTGGCAGGGCAGGAAGACAGTATTGTCCCAGCCTCTGAGCTGGTGGATTTCCCTAAAAGACTCTTTGGCTCTTTTTAGCTGCTGCTTTAATGATTTGGTATTTTGTTGCCTCCACAAGGATCTTGAGGAGGATTTGCATCATCATCCTCCTTCTCATCCTCCTCACCATCATCCCTCCCTCCCTCCCTCCCTCCTTCCCTCTGTCCTCCCTGCGGGGACCCTGCCCACCAAACTGCCCTGCCAGCCCTTCCTTGCCCCCCTAAGCAGAGAGGGGCTCATGGGAGGAACCCCCTCCCATTCTTGCCCCTCCCCAGCAGCCAAGGGCTCCAATTCCTGAGAAGCTCCAGGAAGCCTCCCTTCTGCGCCTCCTCTTTGAGTCTGCCCCAGTCTGGAGTTGCATGTCTGAATACCAAGCATGTTAATAGGTTAAAGTAAATCTAAAGTTACATTTGAAAGCCAAAAAGATGAAAGTAGATCACAGGCCAAAGATCAAACAATCTAGAACCACTTCTAAGCTTTTTACTGCTGGAGATTATTAGCATTTGAAAGTGAAGAGCATTAGATGGGGGGGGCGGAGGGGGGAAGAGAGAGAATGAAGTCGGGAGGAATTTCAGCGGTGGAGATAAAACGGAAATCAAACGGAGCCAGGAAAGGTTGGCTGGCAAAATGGATGGCGGCAGCGATTCCGAAAGGCGTTGCTGGACGGGGCTTATTTTTAGAATCAAAGAAATGTTTTAGCTGATTGGATTGGAAATAAAGTAAACGCAGCAAACGGTTCAAGGAGGTCCAGGACTTTCGCTTGCTTTTTCGTTCCCTGCCCTGAAGGTCCAAAGGCTGGCAGGAGAAGGTGGGGGAGGAGGAGGAGGGCAACGGAACCTGCTCGGGGGCTCAGCGGACGGCGGGAGCAGCTGGACGGGGCGGCCCATCCAGCTGCGGGAGCTGCAGCCGCGGCCCCCAGCCCAGGTCGACCCCCGGAGCGCGCCCGAAGCGGGAAAGAGGCAAAGCCGAGTCGCGCTGGCGGACCTTCAGGTTCACGAAGGCCGCCGCTCCCAGCCACCGCCGCCCCTTGGAGGAAAGCCAGGCGGGCGGCGGGAGCTCTCCAGGGTGCTGGAGCCCCGGCCTGACTCGGGAGGGGAGGGGCGGATGAAATCCTTCCGGTAAACCTACTCAGGGAAAGGCAAAGGGAGTGGATCCCCCCCCCTTCCAACATTTTAAGGGGGCAGAGCAGCTTCCACCAAGGGAGAACTCTTGGGTGGATTCTCCGAGAGGACCTGACAGGATTTCCCGGTGGGCTCCCACCCCAACCCCAACTGCCCCCACCCCGATGCCTAAATTAGTCCTTGCGAAGCGCTGTCAACCGGCTGAGTTGCAAAACAGGAAGTGCTCGATTGTTTTGGGGTTTTTTTTTTAAGTGATTCTGTCAGTTGGTTGCTTACAACTGTAGAGGGCGGTTATAATCCCTTGAAGTTATTTGATTTCTATTGTTTTCTTTGTCAGGCCGACCCAGATATTTTTATCATGTTGGCTCTTCTGTCTGTAATTATAGCATGTGAGTTTTTACAACATGATGTTTTTGATCTGTTATTCTATTATTTCCCTTTTAAATAATGATATGATACCTGGATAATTACTTTGATAAGCATCTGATCGATACTGAAAACAAATAATCTGCTATTTTAATTTAATCTACCCTCCTTTCAATCACTCAGTGAATGGTGAAAAGGTATTTGTGTGTGTGTGTCTGTGTGAGCACATGTGTGCACGTAATAAATCCACTCAAGCATAAGAGTGATTCACAAAGGTGATTCATTCTTATTGAATTTCTTTTTTAAAAAAGCCACCAATCGCTTAGTTCAAAGAGTTTGGGATTAATTTCCCAATACCTCTGGGTTCGGTAAAAAGGATACGGAGGTTTGGGTTCCTCTTCAATTTGTGGCCATCCAGCCCATCTGTAGACAGTGAATTAGCCAGCATGTGACTCCCTGGATTGATACATTGCTTAGCCATAGTTTGCTGACTGAAAGCACCACAATACCACCAGATACCAAGCCATAATGGGGCTGCTGTGATTGGCTTAGTATGTTGTTTGTGCTACAGCAAGTGATTTTGAGAGGCTGCATGGAGCTACAACAAGTGGGAAGAAGCTGCCATTGGGTGGTGAAGGATATCAAGACACAGGCACCCCGTGCTCTGACTCTGGAATTGTGGGCAGCTGGGGAGAAGGGGGACCAAGGTTATACAGCATCACTCCACAAATGAAACAGAGGTGCGATGGTCATCGTTTGTGTGAGTTGCTTTACTCTGAGCCCTGGTCTTTGTGTGGCCCTGAAGCTAACTGGCACTTTTGTGCAATGAACCCAGTTTTCATGGCACAGAACCTTCCCCACAGCCAAGGTTAGCCCTCCCTGGCTGAGTGGGTTGCCAAGGGGCCCCTGTGCCCTTCCTCGCCCTCCCACCTTGCTTCTCTTGGCAAAGCCTGGCAAGGCTCCAGTCCTTGAGGCCTTGACCAGAAAAGCCCAGAGTTCCTCACATGGTGTCGCTGTATGTCAAGCCCTTTTCCCCCCTCTGACACAGAACGATTGATTAATTGATTCAATTTTTATCCCACCTTTATTATGTTTACAAATAACTCAAGGTGGCACTTTTCCAGCATACCTTCCTCTGTCTATTTTCCCAACAACAACAACTCTGTGAGGTGGGTTGAGCTGAGACAGAGGGACTGACCCAGCTGGCTTTCATGCCTAAGGCAGCACTAGAACTCACAGTCTCCTGGTTTCTAGCCTGGGGCCTTCAAACCAGAATGACTGCCCACAGTCCACACCCAGTCAAGGAACCTGTCTGGACTGCAAGCCTGAGACTCGGGCTGCCTGCTCATCCCTTCTCTGTAGCAGAAGAACCCATAAGACACAGCCAGCTTCCTCCCAGCATTTAACCTTCTCCTGCTCATGGAGGACAGTTGGTGGCTCTTCCGGGATGCCCCTCCCTCCTCCATCTAGTGGTGCCACCCCTTCTGAGCCCAGCCCACCTGTTCTCATACCACCTGATGGGCAGGCAAGGCCAACTCCCCCTGCCCATGCATTTTGTTGCACCAAGTGTCCAAGGCAGCCCCTCTGACTGCCCTCCTGGGCAAGGAGGGAGCCCCAAGAAATAGAGACCCCCTGCCTTGCCCCACCAATCACTCCCTGGGTCTCAGTTTTCCTGCAAGGGAGAGTGGATCTCCTGCGCATGTGAGGTAATGCACTGGGAGGGGATCTTAGGAGGCATTGATGGCTCTCCCTGCCCAGGCCCAGCAAACTGCTGGCAACCAGCACCGCCCCCAGGTGAGGTTTGCCCCAGAGAGGCCAAGAACATGACAAGCTGCCCTGTCCAAATTGCTGCTCTTAGTAGAAGACATGAGAAGTGAGGAGAGGTGAGAGTTGGGGAATGCTTGTCAGGGGGGCTGGGAAAGCCTGAACTGCCTGTGCTTGCTCAGCCGTGTGGAAGGCAGCTGGAGATGCTGTGATGCACCAAGAGAGAGAGAGAAAGGCAGCCCTGTTGCTTGGGCAAAGAGATGAGGATCCAAAAGCACTCGAGGATGGTGCCTCCACATCTGCAACCTTCAGCTCAAGAAAAGCCCCCCCCCCCCGTTCTCTCTTTGGCCAGAAGGTGGTTTCTGGAGGCATAAAAAAAGAGCAAGGAAAACGCCCCCTAAGCAATGTCTGGGGCTGAACGGATAGCTGGGCAGACCCTCAGGACTGATGCTAGGTCCCAAAGAAGCTCCAGCCTCAGCCGTCCTTCCTTGTGAGCAATCCTCACAGCTCCATCAGCATCTTCAAGCCAATTTTAAAATAAGTTTTTTAATTGCATTTTAAATTGTATATTGTACTATCTGTTTTATTTTGCCTGTACACCGCCCTGAGTCCTTCGGGAGAAGGGCGGTATAAAAATCAAATAAATAAATAAATAAATAAATAAATAAATCTCTGAAGGTCCAGCAATGGCTTTTGAGTCAGAAGGTCTTCAGGGGTGTGTAAAAGGGATCTCGGGAGGGCTCCCCAAAGCCAAGAGCTCTGGCCTATCCAGAAGACGGGGGGGGGCTCCTCTCCTTTCTGTGGTTTCCAACCTCAAGTCCTGTGCAAGCAAAGGAGGGAGGGAGGGTGGGCAGAAAGCAACAAACCCTGACTATTATATGCAGCCATTGTCGTAAAAAACATTGAAGTTGATGGTTCCCAGAGGGACTTGCTAACATATTGATTTACTCCAGTGTAGCCCCCCACAGGCTCTGAATGTGGCTCCCACTCAGCTGCCTATAAAATCAATCCCAGCTTTTCAGCACTGTTGACAGGGCCGTCTAATATTAATCCACTCACCTTGTCAGTCAACCCTGCTTACAAAGGCGCTAATGATCTTTACACTGTATGAAGCCAGGCAGCACTCTGAGGGTGGGGGGGATATTCCTAATAATGCCTGCTGCATGAAAGAGAGAAAGAAGGGGAGGGGAGAGGGGAGGGGAGGGAGAGAAAGAAAGAAGGAAGGAAGGAAGGAAGGAAGGAAGGAAGGAAGGAAGGAAGGAAGGAAGGAAGGAAGGAAGGAAGGAAGGAAGGAAGGAAGGTCAACTCTTTAACCAGGCATTAAGGATCAGGGTTCAGCAGCCCTGCAGCAGGAGAGAAGGCTTGAAATGAAACCCTCGGGGAGACCTTGGGCACACAACAGCCACTTCCCATGTGTTATTGAGTCATCACACAAAATGGCAAGGCTATTAGCAGCACACAAAGGGCCTTGTTTGCCACTGGGCCAAGAGCCTGCAAATTCCGGGCCAAGATGCAACTGATGCCAGCCAACAGGGTTGTCACAAATCTTTGAAGCACAGCTGAGGTCCAAACGCTGGCAAAACGGTGAGAAACATCATTATGGAGCCTCGGCAGGCCCCAAGAGTTATGAAGAGAGGCGAAGCAGCAGAGCGGCTGATCGGAGACAGAATGTATGAAAGAGACACGCCAAGAATGTAAGAACATGGCTGATGGGTTCAGTTCTCACAACGGTTTCCTGCCCAGTCAGGCACATGCGCATTTATTCCCTGTAAAATACCTTCAGGGCCCTTGCTTTGCAACACTGCCTGCAGGCTACTTGGGTAGCGCGCAGAGCCAAGAAAGACGGTGAAATCAATACCTCTGCATCTCTGATCAGGAGGAAGTCGCAGATTTATTCGTTTTGCCTCGTGCGATGCAAGAAGCTTCTAAGCCCCGTTTTCTTTGCCATCTTCCTTCTGGCGGAGACAAGCACACACACACACACACACCACTATTCCTTGTGTGCTCAGGCATCCTATGATTTAAATCTGGGAGGAGTGGTCCTCTTGCCCCTGCAAGTCGGCTGTAGGTTATGCCACGGCCCCCAATCCCCTTTCTCACAGAGAGCCACTTTTCGTGGACTCCTGGAAGACCATTGATGTCCGCTGTTGACGTTGAGGATGCCCGGTTGCCGTGAGCAACTGCCTCAATTGGATGGGATGTTCATCGCTGGCACTGCGATGCTTGTCTTGGGGGGTGACCTACGATTGTTTAAAATGCTCCAACTTTGTGCTTGATGTTTGCTCAGCTCAACTGAATGTATTTGTCTAAAAAAAGCCGAACTGAGCAAACAGCGCCAGCCGAGACGCCTCCCAGCCTCGGGCTGAACAGATTGACTCGCAGGTAGGCTGAACGGAGCCTCCTGGGGAACGTGACGGCTCTACAGCCGGAGAGAAGCTGTGGGCCATGGCAGCCCCTTCTGCCTTTTGTTTATTAAAACTACTCAGTTATGAAATCATAAACTGCCCGGCAGAGCAATTCAGAAAAGATTAAACAACCTGCCCAAAAACTACAGTAAGGGCAGGAGAAAAGGCTGGAGAGCCACAAGTGAGTTCTGACAATTCCACAGCATCTCTCAGCGTCTCCTGGACTGGGTTCCTCACTGCCCTTCCTGGACACTGCTCTGCTCCTTCCCTTCTCCCAGAGGAGAGCCTGGTCTCCCCTTACATGTGGCCCTCCAGCTTCTGCAGAGGAAGGGGCAGCGGTGAAATGTAAAATTTGTTACTACCGGTTCTGTGGGCGTGGCTCGGGGGGGTAATATGACTGGGTGGGCATGGCCAACTTTTTTTTTACTTTTAAAAGCATTTTTTCTACAATCTCTTGGACCGAAGAGGTTGTAAAAAAGTGCTTTTAAAGGGTTCTGACGATCCCAGTTGAGCTGCGCGATCATCAGAGGTTTTTTTTTTTACTTTTAAAAGCATTTTTTCTTTGGCTGAAAAAATGCTTTTAAAAGTAAAAAAAAAGCCTCTGATGATCGCGCAGCTCAACTGGGCATGGGGGCAGCAGGGATTTTTGCTACCAGTTCTCCGAACCACCTGCCACCATTGCTACCAGATCGGGTGATCTGGTCCGAACCAGGAGCATTTCACCCCTGGGAAGAGGTGAATGAGAGCTGGCTTGGGGTGGTGTACTGGTTGAAGCACTAAATTAGAAACTAGGTGACTGTGAGTTCTAGTCTTGCTTTAGGCACAAACTCAGCTGAGCAACTTTCAGTCACTTATTTCCTCTCAGCAGAGCGGAGGAGGAGGAAGAGGAGGAGGAGGAGGAAGAAGAGGAAGAGGAAGAGGAAGAGGAAGAGGAAGAGAAGGAAGAGGCAGGTAGGGCAAACTCTGTCTATGAAAGCACCAGGGATATGTCCAGGCCTCCAAGAGTCAAGACTAAGTCTTCCCCCCAAAAAATTAATTGGTATGTGAAACACATCAGCTGCCCCTGTGGCGGCAGCTGTTGCAACCAAAAGTCACATTCTGCCCCCCCTCCTCCTCCCCATCACACACACACACACACACACACACACAATTCTGCAAGGCACTGCCTTTCCCTTTTTTAAACCTCCTGCTGCTAACCAAGATTTGCTGCAGGGGCCTTTCCTGACCTGCTGAGTCAGCAGCTATGCTTGCTGGATGCACTGGAGCCCAAGGGAGAGAAGGGGAGCTCTGGGATGTCACAGACCTTTCCGTCCACCTCCTGGCAGGGAGAGCTTGGGAATTGCAGAGCTGCACCACAATAACCCCCAGTCCAAGCAAGAATGCATGTGCCCAGAGTGTGTGGTCAAGGTCCCAGAAGTTTGGTCTGGCGAATTGGAGTGGGGAGAGGGGGCTAAACGGTTGAAGTGCTAGGAAGGCATCAAATCCTTCATATTCTGAGCTGGCCAGAGCTCTGAAAAATCCCTGGCTACCACATCTGGGCATCCCACAGCAGGAAGGGGATGACCGGGTGGACGACCCCTCCTCAGAATTCATCCTTGGCTACTTTGCTCCTGTGGTCCAAGTAGGAGTTACAGGCATCAGCAGGAGGCTTCTGGAAGTGGGACACACACCCGCTGCTCTGGCAATCCAGATTCAGGTGAGGTCAGGAAAAGCCTGATTCACAAAGGGGCATCTCACACACACACACACACCTCTGTGGTGGACTGGAATCCCACCTGGATTCATGTGATCTCCCTTTGGAATCCACAACCACCAAGAGAGGTCAGGGGAGAAACAACAGGGGAAAGAGATCCCAGGTCAGGATCCCGGAATCCTCCCTGCCATGCTGGAGGATTTTCCTCCCGAAAGTTGTCTCTGTGCCAGGCTGAACCTTTGCCCAGCCCATCTCCAAATTCTCCATTTGATGAGCTGCTTTTCTATGCCCAATTTACAGTGCCTGACGGGGCCTTATCCTGATTTATTCTGCATCTCGCTTATTTATGCCACTTACTTCCCGCTCAGTCCCAGCGGACTCTTGAAAAGACCTATTGGAGGGAGGTGTACCAATCCATCACACATACAAATTGCATTTGGAAAGCCCCCCTTAAGCTGAGTCTGACCCATTGTGACTTAACTATACGCAATTTGTGCTCCGCCAGGCCCAGAGATATATGATCTCGGGGTAGCTGCGCCTCTGAACTGTGATTGCATGAATAAGCCCAAAGGGAACGCAGCCCCGTGAAGATTAGTGTGAAGAACACACACAAACGCATGCACACACATACACACCAGCAGGTGATCCTTCCCTGGCTTGCTTCCCTTCGGCTGGTCAGAGGAAGATCTTGGCTGTTTAACTTCAACCATAGAGCTTGCTTGACCCTGCTCTTCTTCCTTCCTGCCTGCCTGCCTGCCTGCCTGCCTTATCTCTCTCCCTTCCTTCCTTCCTTCCTTACCTCTCCTTCCTTCCTTCCTTATCTCTCCTTCCTTCCTTCCTTCCTTCCTAGCCCTCCTTCCTATCTCTCCTTCCTTCCTTATCTCTCCTTCTTTCCTTCCTGCCTTCCAGACGGCAAGTGAAAAGACAATGTTCTGTTTTACCAAGAGTAGCCATCGCAATCTCTCCTGACTAACGTAGCCATCTGCGTGAGGAAGGGGCACCAGAGAAGTGCCTTTGTTTTGCCGTAACAACGAAACATCTAATGGTCCTTTGGTCCAATAGGGCCTGTGCAAAATCAGTGCTGATTCGTCCCTAAATTAAATGTGCCCCCCCACCCGCTCCAGTGAGGTGGGGTCCAAAAGTGAAAACACAGGAAAGGTCAAATCTGTCAGTATTTCTGCAGGTTTGGCCCAACTGAAATGACAAACTTCATTGGCATGCAAATGGGCCTAATTGACAACAACTCCCTCTCTGGGTGACTCGCAAAGGGAAAAGGAGGACGCACAAAACGCTTCTGATTGTGACAATCCTCCCAAGGCCTTTCCTCTTTGCTCAGCAAAGAAAGGCCATCTCGACAAATTAAAGAGAATGGCGCAAAATCAGATTAATTAATGCCAAAACCAATTTCGGTATGCAAAGGAAATGACAGAGGAAAGGGAGATCTATCAGGAGACAAGTTCATCGGCCTGAATGTCTCTATCGCTGCAGCTGCAGAGACCTGCAGGGGGCGGCTGGCTTTCCCCCCAATCCAGCAGAAGAGCCTCAGGGGAGCCAGGAAGGAGCCGCAGCACTTGGGCCTCCTGGCTTCTAAGGCATAGCAGGGCTCCCTTCCTCTCTTCATCCGCCTTTGCAACCCTCCCCCTTCTCCATTGGGCTGGAAAGCAGAACTGCACCCCAAGGCCAGATCTAGCCCAAGGAGCCTCCAAGCCAGCATCTTTGCCTCCCAGCAGCAGCCTCTAAGAGGGATGCCCCAGGCACCAGAGTCTGGCATAGCCTGAACTGAAGGGAAGGCGCAGTGGTGAAATTCCAATTTCTTGCTGGGCATGGTGTGGCTTGGTGGGCATGGCAGGGGAAGGATACTGCAAAATCCCCATTCCCACCCCACTCTGGGACCAGCCAGGGTGTTGTGACCGAGGCCCAAGTAGGTAGTAGGAAACTCAGTCAGTGAAAAAACAAACAAACTTTATTCGGACAGCTGAGAATTACTTCATTCCAATTTACTTCATCCCAACTTAGTTCAACTAAATTAAAGCAAATTCCTCAGTCCTATCGCAAACCTGGGTCCAATTAGGCAAACTGCCAAAGGCCTTTCTTGGCAAACGTTCAGAAGTCACAGATACAAAAATAAGTGCAAGACGTAGACAAAGAAGAAGATGAAGCTACCAATGTTGTTTTCCGGCAAAGCCCGAATGCCATTGCTGGTCTGTTTTAAGCCTTATGGGAGGGGCCAATCATCTCTTGGCCCGACTCCCGAGTTGTCCTCTCTGCTTGAGCTGCTTTTGCCTTCTGGCAGCTCTTCTCGTGCGTGCATTAGGAACAGACTCCTCCTGTTCCTCTGCCTCACTACTATCAGTCTCTGGAGGTTCTGGAGTCGGCACCTCACTCCCCGATGGCCCTGGCCCCACCTCAGCCTCATCGTTGTCCGACTCCGTTGCCAGCTTCCGCAGGCAGCTGGCAGACCACAACACAGGGGTGGTATTTGCCAGTTCTCCAAACTACTCAAAATTTCCACTACCGGTTCTCCAGAACCTGTCAGAACCTGCTGGATTTCACCCCTGGGAAGGAGGCCTCAGACGAAATCAACTCATGGCCCAAAGATCAGCTTGTTAAAACAGGGTTTCATTCTAACATAAAAGCAAATGTAGACGTTAAAGGCCAAATAAAACAGCCTGGGAGACCATCAAGTCAATCCAAGTCAAGGGAGGCTGAGCTGGTGTGTAGTGTGGCCTTCCCTCCCCACTCTAGTCTCAACCCACTTCCCAGAGCAGGGCAAGAGCTCTTCAGCCAATGGGGCAGCCCCCAGACTCAGTTGCCAGGGAGGGTGGAAGGCCGGCCATTGGGCTGGGAGACCAGCAGCCGCTCCTTAAGGGAGAGCCACCATGGAGCCAGTGTTGAGCAGCTGTCCTGCCCTCCAAGAGCTTTGATCTTTGCCTGGATGATTCCCTTCACTCTTCCCCACAGAAGGGAAAGAATTCCTGCTTGGGGCAGGGGGGGGGAGGACACTTTTCAATTTTTTATCAGACAGAAGGAGAGGAAAGAAAGAAGAGCCTCCAGAGAGCTGGCTGGACAGAGGGTGTTTCAGAGAGACTCCCATCCAGTAGCCATAGAATACCAGCCCCCCTCCCCCCTCCCCACTTATGGGGTAATCCTGACAAGGGGGGCAACTGGGAAAGGAGGCTTATGAGGGAGCCAAGGCCCCAAAAGAGCTCACTGCCAGCCTGCTTCTTGGGATCCCGTTGTGAGGCCTCCCTCTGGGTGGGCCCCTTTGGAGTTACTTTTCCGAATGGCCTCATGAAGGGGCCCCCCAGGACACGAGACCCCCGAGGCATCACTCAGTCCTGGGAATAGCTGCAAAGTCCACTTGTTGGAATAATTGTGTCTCTTTAGAGAGCCGGCAAGTAGGTCAGCCGGGCGTGATGAAGTGCACTTAAGAGACAGGAATTTTTCGGAGGGCATTATCTGAGCTGTTAAGATATTTGAACGATTGAATAACCGTTATTCTCGGCATTATGCTGCCATTCTGCTAAAGTTCACCTCTCTGATGCATTACCTCCCCCTCCCCCATTCACCGGGGGAGGGGATGAAGGACGTTTCAAAAGGCAGAGAGCGCATAATGCACGTGGAGGGCCGGCATGACAAAAGGAGGCCGGGGTGCCCGCTGCTAAGCTACAGAAAAGAGAAAAGGTTATTTTCTGTGGAGCTGAGGGGAGTGACCTTCAATCAGTGGCCGAACCGGTCAGCCAGCGTCTTGCAGCAACTATCCAGAATTGCCCCAAGGGCAGCTCTTGGGGATAACTAAGCGGGTGGTGGGGGAATGGTGTCAGAGGGTTAGGGAGCTACATGCCTGAGCAGGGACTGGGGGAGGGGAGATGGTCTCCACAAACCAGACCCACAGCAGGAACATCCATGGGGCATCTGGCCACTGGGAGGAAGAGAATGCAGTGCTCAGCCACTCACTCTCAGCCTTTGAATGACCGAATGGGCTAAACAAGGGTGTGTTGCTTGAGGGAAGGACGTGCACAGAGAGCAAAGGGGAAACACTTGCAAATGACCCCCTGGCATTAAGGATGCACTCAAAACCACATTTGGGGAATCGCACCAGAAAAGGATGCAATTTTTTTGTATGTGCAAACTAAACATTGAAAGAAGGATGTGAACTGAGCAAGTTAGACACACACAAGAAATTGTTGGAGGGCTGGGAATGAA
Source organism: Ahaetulla prasina (assembly GCF_028640845.1). Classification (NCBI taxonomy): domain Eukaryota; kingdom Metazoa; phylum Chordata; class Lepidosauria; order Squamata; family Colubridae; genus Ahaetulla; species Ahaetulla prasina. Next base: position 9,183,863 of record NC_080547.1, on the reverse strand, counting down.
TTTAAATAGAATTGAGATTGTGGCTCAAATTTCATTTTTTGGGCAACAGGCAGTCCCAGCAATTAACAAACATTTCTTGGGAATTCTTTCAAAAGAGTCAAAACATGCCCTAAAAACACCTTCCATCCGCTCTGTGTTTTGGCCTGTTGTGGGGGGGGGGATGCTTTTCAAAGGGTTTGCTGCTTTGGCATGAGTGTCTTTCTCCTTCCTTAACCTTTGAACCAGTCGCTTAAGGGACATGGAGCAGCCTCGGGATAATAAATTTATGCATCATCGTCATCACTGGGTGACAAAAAAGCTTGGACGGCACTTAGAAAATCTGGACATTGACAACCAATTTTATTGGTTTAAATTTTTATTATGAATTTTAAGGGTTTTTTAGTTTTATATATTTTAAAGTTTTTAGGCCACTATATAATAAGTTTTTTAATCTGTATTTTAATTGTATATTGTATTGTTTGTTTTTACCTGGCTGTACACCACCCTGAGTCCTTCGGGAGAAGGGCGGTATAAAAATCGAATAAATAATAATAATAATAATAATAATTTCCATCAGTCAACTGTAAAAACCGCACCGCTTGGATCCACGTGCTAAATATACTGTATGACACCGATACATTGCAACTCCCCAGGTTCTTGGGAAGAACTCAATGCAAATGAAGGCCAACACCAGGTAGCCACAGACAGCTGTGATTTCACATTGCTGTTTATATACTACTACTAATAACAATAACAATAACAATGACAATGACAATAACAATAACAATAATATAATAATACCCTACACTTTTTTCCTTTGTTTTTTATTTTTGGTTTGGGCGGGTTAATACAAATGGCACAAAGCCTTTTGGGGAGGGAGGGCAGCATTTTCTGATTTCTTCTGAATGAGAGGCCAATATAACTTGTAAGCCACTCAGTCTCACCCTATTAAAGTTTCAAGCAGACAAACATTAGCATCCAGACTGAGGACCCTGAATCTGCAACAGAGAGCCGGAGGGGCCAAGAGACAGGAGCCCTTCTGGAGAAGGAAAGCTCAGCCCTTGAAAGGCGGCTCTCCTCCTGCTCAGCCTCTTGCCTGGCAGCTGCCTCTTTCTCCCCTTCTTCGTCTTCCTCTCCACTTGATGAGACTATTTGTGAAACGTGAAGGAAGCCAAGAAAGTCTCCCCCACCCACAGCCCTGCCAGTTTTGCCTTTCTGATGCCTTCCCTAATTGAACTCATCAGCTAAAATTATTGGGGGAGGGGGCAAAAGGGGGAGGAAGCATCATCTGCAGAGAGAATGGAGACGGGAAAATGCTTCACTCTCTGAAATTGCCATATTTATTCACACAAGTGTCCTGCTGTGCTTCAAAAACCCAGTTGATTTTAATGAGCTGCCGAAAAGGTGTTTGTGTTATGGAGTGCCAGCTCTCTTTTGCTCCCCTCTTCCCACCCCCACCCCCGCCATCAGGTCGAGGTCCCCTCTGCCCTGGAACAGGAACAGTGGGGGCCATGGAACTCTTGGTCAGGAAAAACGGCAGAAGAGGACTGGGGAGGGTCTCCCTCCTGCCGCCCCCCCCCCCCCGGAGCTGAACCCAGAATGCAGACGGGCCAGTTGTTCTGGCCAGGATCTCCCCATCTAGACTTCCCCTTTGCAAAAGGATAACTTCCCCCCCCCTCCAACGCTCCTGCCCAGCCCGTCTTGGGGAGCTGCCTCCCCATTCGGGGGCTGCTGTTTCATGTGAGGCTAAGGGCCCTAAGAGGGCAAAGCGTTCCAAGTCTCATTTCTTCTGTAATGGAAAATAAAAAGAGAGATTTCAGGCACTGAACACCTCTATGAAAAAAGAAAGAAGGGCAAAAAACCAACAATATCTTTATTGGTGCTAGACAGGCTGTCAATCAGGCTGGGAAATTGCCAGTTTCTCTCCCCCCTGGCCCAAGAATGGCTCTGCATACCAAACAACTCAGACTCCTTTCCGGCTGGCTGGGTAGGAGGGCCCTTTCTCCTCCAGCGAGGAGCGTGGGGGGATTTGCAATGCATTGCTTCCGAGTAATTGCCCCCCTCTGTGGCTCACCAAGGACGTTCCTTCGATATCGGAGGGCTGATTATATCCTCCGTCCAGCAACGGATGTATCCATCATGCATCTTCCAACCTTCCTCGTGAGCCGTCCAGCCAAGCGAGCGCCCAGCTGTGACTCTGCCTGAGACCTGCCTGTTAGTGCGGGCAAATGAGAAAGGGAGGCAGGCTGGCAGAGGGTCTCCCCAACAGAAAGGAAGGGGGCTCGGCCTTGGCAAATGAAGGAGCAGGAGATGGACTCTGTTCTTCTCTCCCTGGGCAGCCAACTCTCCTCTGGAACTTGTCCAGCAATAAAATAGGCCGGCAAGTCTCGGCAATGCTTCTCCAGGACTCGTTGGGGGTGAAGAGCCCAGCCAGTGCCATGCTCACCTGTTCTGCACCCAAGAAGGGCACCTGGAGCCCCCCAACAACTGGAGAACTGAAGACCCGTTGAGAAGACAGAGAGCTCAGCTAGGGATGGTGAGTGCGATTCCTGCCCTGAGCCTCCTGTCCTTCAGCCTGGCCATCTGGAGCGCACAGACCCATAAAGAGAGCGGAGGAAGGGCCGTTGTGCACCTGTGAATCCAGCCTGCCCCCCCCTCCCAAGTCACAGGGAGGAGAAGTCCCATCAGGCACATCCTGAATAACATTGTCATGGAAGAATCAGTTGACCTGAGAATAAAAACATTTTGCATCGTTTGGCAATCCAGTTATCCGGCATGAATTGTATTTGAGACGGAAGAAGCAGCAGCCTCTGGTGAGATAAGCAGGTCTGGTAGTGGAATCCTACAGGTTTCCAATAGCATTCCTATAGAACTGTGGACCCTCCAGCCAAGGCCTTCCTGTTAAAGTTGAAAGTCCATTTTGGAGGCCCAGTTCAGGTATTCCAGATTAAGCATTTTGGTCACAACGTGAACTAATTGTGTGTTCTTGCCAAGGGGGCTCCTTTTTCCACAGATGGTGGAATAGCCTCCAAACCAGCCACCAGAGCAGCTGCCTTTAGGGGGAGAGACCCTCATTCAGAGAGGCCTGGAGAACTGGCAGGTTTTGGGTGACCAGAGGAAATCTGGCTTGTTCTCCATCTACGCTGTGCTTTTCAGCTGAAGCAAAGTTGCTGCACAGATCTGAGTTTCTGTCACATGTTTAATGTATGAATCTCTCAGTTTCAAAGAACTACAGCTACCATTTTGATTTCATTTATTATTTCACCAAATAAAATGATAGTGAGAAACACTTAAAAAGAGAACATTTCAGTTTTGTTGTCTTAAAAACTTCTGTTAAGGAGACAGATTTAAGAGCCTAACGCTGAACGCTGATGCCAATGGAATCCCTTTAGAAGCATCCAATTAGAAAAATAAAGCCTAGAATATTTGCAAACAAAATCAGGGCACGGGTGGGGAGAGAGAATTCTTCCTGGTGTGCATTTCAGCTCTCTTGCTTTCCAGGGTTTCTGGAAGCCGTTCTTGCAGTTGGAGAGGGAAGCAGATTGCAGGCTGGAAGGATGCTCCACTGCAGTCGTGCATTGGGCCCCACAGTCATGAGAGCAAAGCAAAGCGAGACCTCGCCTACATCGGGTCTCAGAAAGGCCTGCCATGGGTGCCCTCCCCTTTGCACACACACATACCCCTCTTCTACCCACCCAGTTCTCTCTGAAACCAGCCAGATGCTAGAGAGAAACAAACCTCTTGCGCTTCAGCATGGGGGACATTTGAATAAGGGAAGGGAAATATTGGAAGCCATGACTAACACTTTGCTGCTTGGAGAAATAAGGGGGTACTGGAAGGAAGGAAGGAAGGAAGGAAGGAAGGAAGGAAGGAAGGAAGGAAGGAAGGAAGGAAGGAAGGAAGGAAGGAAGGAAGGAAGGAAGGGGAACAAACCCCTCCTAGAGCTCCCCACTCTGAACCTCCACAGCTCCCCCCCCCACATCCTTGCAGTGCCCCATCTTCTGGTCAGCACCTGCTTTAGCATATCTGGCAGGTAAAACCAAGCAAGGGTCAGAATCCCTTTCAGGGCCCACCAGCCATCCAGGGTAGCTTCAGGTCCACTTGGAGAGGTTGAAGGGGTCAAACCCCAGCCAGGCAAGACGGGGCATAGGCTCCAAAAGGAAAGGAGGAGCAGAGCAAGCGTATTTTTAAGAAACTTAATAAAACCTATAAAATATTTTGAGGGTGAAAGGAAATATTTTTGCTGTTCCTATTTTTTGGTTCTTTATATCGCTCAGTTCTTCTGCTAACCCTGGCCCTGGCCCTGGCCCTAACCGCCCTGAAGGTGGGAGCTCTTCTTTCCTGGCTTAAGCCTGGGTAAGTGGCTCTTCCGCCATCTCTTCTCCCCCCACCCCTTGCAGGGTAATTAGAGCGTGCCAGAGAGGACTCCGAAGAGCACATTCCTGAGATGTAATGTTCAGTTTGGTCAGTGCAAAGAGAGGGAAATAAAATATAAATTAGTCTCCTTTGATTGTGTCCAGCAATATTGGTAGCATTTAGGGGACCAGGATTCATAAGAAGGATAGGGAAGCATGAAAGGAAAGGAAGGCAGTTTGCATTTTGGGAAAAGGTTGCATCTGTAAGAACAGCTGCCGCAAAGCCAAGAGGGCCATAAGCTGAGCAGGGGACTTGGGTTAATCACCAGGCCAATTTTATAGCCTTTGGGTCAGTCTAGCAATGACCAAACAATGGGATGTTGGTAGGCAGAGGGATTCTTTCTTTTTCTTTCTTCTTTCTTTCTTTCTTTCTTTCTTCTTTCTTTCTTTCTTTCTCTTCCATCCTTTTTTTCTTTCTTCCCTTCCTCTTCCTCTTCCTCTTCCTCTTCCCCTTCCTCTTCCCCTTCCTTGCTTCCTTGCTTTCTCGCTTGCTTCCTTCCTTCCTTCCATCCTTCCTTCCCTCTTTCTCTCTTTCCTTTCTTCCAAAAATGAGTGATGGATCTTGTAATTCACAGGGGTCTTCATTGTTCGTTTTATGCACTTTGGTCCTGGAATTTGGGACAACTGGAGAGAAATCAAATATATGTAGTGTCTGAAAGACCAAACGCACTTTGCTCGTGTTAGTGCCAGAGAAGTACATTTTTCAGTTGTTTTTTTTAATTTCCTGAACCTCCTCTGCTGGTGAAACCTGCTTTTGTGCTGTGTATAATTCGTGTTAGTGGCATTCTGGGGGTGTCTTATCTTGCCTTGGTAGCTTCTTCTAATTGTCTGTCTAGACAATTCTGTTTCACTCCTGTCATCTCACACAACCAGAGAGAAGAGGGGAGGGGAAGGGAAGGGAAGGGAAGGGAAGGGAAGGGAGGAGAGGAGAGGAGAGGAGAGGAGAGGAGAGGAGAGGAGAGGAAGAGGGAGAAAGAGAGTGCTGAAATACTCACCTTTCTCTGATGTGGAAAACAGAAGGCAAACCTACCATGACAAAGGAATGATTGACACAGAGGAATTAATTTAAGCACAGACCCAATTTCTTAGCAAATTAAGATAAATTGAAGAAAGCTACATTTAAATCAAATTACAAAAGGGGCTAGGCTAGGGCAAAAAGGAGAATGGTAGACAAATGGCACCTTTAAGCTGGGCTAAGGAAAAGATGTACCCCTCCCTCCATGCCTGCTGGTTAACATTTATTTTATACCACCAGGTTGCTAATTATGGTCACTCATTTCCACAAGCAAGGAAAGTTTAATTCCCAGGGATTCCACAGAGCTCCCTGTGTCAGTTCCATCTTCATCCAAATTTGGGTTCTCAGCGTAACTGTTTCCAGAGGTGAAGTTCAGAATGCTTTCTATCAAGTTGTAAATGAATATATTAGGCCAAAATATTGGGAGAGCCGACATTTGAGTGCAAATATTCCCATGCTCCAAGTCTAACCGGTGACTCCACAAACCCCGACCCAAAGCCAGAGCAGCCCCAAGGGCAGAAACCTCACTTGCCCCTTGGATGCCCCTTCAAAGAGCCTCTCGCTCCCTTTCTTCTTTCCTGCCTTAATTTCGCATCACAGTCCGAGGGAGACGTGAAAATTAGATCTAATAATGAATGATTACAACTTTCAAGTAAAGTCTAGTTGGTTGACTAATCAATTTGGTTAAGTGAAAATCCATAGCAAATGAGTCAGCCGTAGTACAACATTTCTCCATCCAATTTAAATTAAAATCACCAACCATAATAATTTCGCAATTACTCTCCAAGCAGGCGCTGGGGACTTGACCCTGGAGGAGAGAAATTTCAAGGACCGTCGAAGAGGGCAGAGAGCGTCAGAAATGTCATGGAAGTGGGGCTGGGCTTCGGAAGCCCACGCAAGCCCTGAGAAGTGCAGAAAGAGTTTGGCGAGATGCAAAATGGCTGGGAAAAGAGGCCTCCGTGCTGCCTTGAGTTGTGTCTGTGTGAATTTATTGAATTTATTGTTTATTTATTGGATTTCTTTATTGTTCCAGGCTTGTGTGCTGACCCACTCATGCCTGGCTCCACAACACGTTTGGGGAATCTTTGGCCCTCCACATTATTCCCCAAGGCAGTGATGGCTAATCTTTTTGCCATTGCATGCCAAAAGTGGGGGGTCATGCCCAGACCCATAATTCTATGTGCCCCGCCTCCCCATGCATGCCCACATGCCCCCCAAGCTCCCCCCACTTTTGGCACATGATGGCATGGTGGGCCCGGTAGGCCCATTTTTCGCTCCCCCCCAGCCTCCAGAGCTTTTCTAGGAGCCACCCCCATGGGGGCCCTCTGGAGGCTGGAAATAGCCTGTTTCCTGACTTCTGGTGGGCCCAGAAGGCTGGAAAATTAGATGGCCGACGCCGGAGCTGAGCTCACGTGCCCACCAATATGACTCCATGTGCCACCTGTGGCATGCATGCCATAGGTTTGCCATCATGGCCCCAAGGTCATGAGTTTGGGGAAAGGCAGGGATGTATGATCTCCAAGTGCAGGGATCGGTTGCTTTCCCCATCAAGAAAGAGAGAGGGAGATGTTGTGGGAAGCCTAAACGACATGATGGGTAATAGAACTCTGTGCCTCGTTTAACCTCTAGAATTGTGCGGATGAATTTCACCCACATTTCCTTTGTTCCTTAAGAATATATATTATAAGAGCATTCTGTCTCCTGGACCAAGCAAGGTCCAGCATTCTGGATCAGAGAGGGGCAGCCCAATGCATGTGGGAAGCTCACACACCCGGCCTGGTATTTCAGGTCTGCTGCCTCTATCCAGGAGCAAGGATGGGGCTCCCAGCAGAGGTGGGTTTCAGCAGGTTCTGACCAGTTCTGGAGAATCAGTAGCGGAAATTTTGAGTAGTTCAGAGAACCGGTAGTAAAAATTCTGACTGGCCCCACCCCCATCTATTCTCTGCCTCCCAAGTCCCAGATGATTGGCAGGAAATGGGGATTTTGCAGTATTCTTCCCCTGAAGTGGGATGGGAATGGAGATTTTACAGTATCCTTCCCTTGCCATGCCCACCAAGCCACACCCACAGAACCAGTAATAAAAAAATTTGAAACCCACCATTGGCTCCAGGACTGACCGCTATCGGCAGCTGGGACTTCCGTGAATTTACTTGGGCCGTGCAGACCAAACTGAATGGATGGTGATCATCCCATCTAGTAGAGCAGATGACATTCTTTGATCACGTGTTTGCAGAGAAACACCCTCCCCCATTTTCCCCATTCCTGAATCTCCCTGCACTTAATTCCCACCCTGTGAAAGTAGGAGGTTCTTGTTTACCTTTTGCACACCTGTGCTCAGTTGTCTAAACCCCCAGGCATTCTTGCCACATGCTCCTCTCCCGGCCTTCCTCTGGTTGTGGAGAGGTGCCTGCTCTTGGTAAAAGGCGAGCAGGTGCAACCTCCAAAAAGAGCCTGTTTGCCTCTTTGGTACTGGCACTGTCTGCAAAACGTGCTTCTCCATCACACTCTGCCACAAAATGTGCTGGACGAGGGTGACGGTTTCGTTTCGCAACCCCGAAAAAGCCACAGCCCAACAAGGTGCATCAGGAACGCTGTTTGGAAAAGCGCAGCTTCGTCAGATTAGTTGGACTTCAAGGCGCCCACACTGTGGTCCCTGATTGGCTGGGATTACGCTCACTCTGAAGCAGCTGCAAAGAAGCCTGAAAGAACAAATCAGCAGAGCAATTGGGTGAGATGAGATGAGATTTTTCTGGACACTTGAAAATCAACTTTCTGAGTCAAGAGTATTATAGAAAATGTTGGCGCAGCAGCCTTTCCCAGCAGTTCCTGTTGCTGCCAGAGGGTGGAGCTAGATGGAGCCCTAGAGATGCTCCCTCCAGCTGCACATGCTGCAATGAGGAGAGCAGGAGGTCAAATGGGGCTTTGGCCAGAGAAAGAGGGCAGGCCCAGCAAGAAGCAACTCCCTCAAAGCACGATTGCCTCAGAACCATCCCTCCCTCCTCCCTCCCTCCCTCCTTCCTTCCTCCCTCCCTCCCTCCCTCGATCCTCCGTCCTCCCTCTCTCCCTCCTTCCTTCCTTCCTTTCTTCCTCCCTCCTTCCCTCCTTCCTTCTTCCCTCCCTCCCTCCTTTCTTCCTTCCTTCCTTTCTTCCTCCCTCCTTCCCTCCTTCCTTCCTCCCTCCCTCCCTCCCATCTCCCTCCCTCTCTCCCCTCCCTTCCTCCCTTCTTCCTTCCTCCTAACTATCCCAGTAAGACTTTTCTGAGTCAAATGGACATCTAATTTCCTTGGCAACAGCAAGAAAGAGATTTGCTGCTGCTTATTCTGGGATGTCGGGAGGTTTTCCAGCCTAGTCTACTTTTCCTGGTAGAGTCGCATTCAAGCGCTGCCCCCCCCAGCCCGTTTCTCTTCTCAGGGCCAGCCAGGGTTGACAAGGTATCCTGGCATAAGTCCCCAAGCGGCCCTTCTCGTTGTTAAATCTTCCTCAACATAGAACCGTGAGCTGTTTTTGACACGTCATGAACCTACAGCAGTAAAATCTGGGCACCCAGTTTGAGTATTTGCAGCAGTGGGAGAAGACGGCCGGGCCCACTAAAAGCCAATGGTGCCCATGAGCCGAGCCAGAAGCTTTTAGCAGAAGCCATGGTCCCCGCCTGAAATCAATGCCTTCTCACTCCCCCCGAGCTGCTTTGTTTGGGTTTACTTTTATGTTTCAAACACACAAGACACTTTTAACAAAGCAGGAGCAGGCAGCCACTGCATACCTTCCCTGCCCTCGCTGAAATTACTGGAAGTTAATTTCCAAAGCCGGTCACTTGTCTTGGAATCGATGCATATCAACTCAGATCAATAGCTGCTCTCGGCAGATGGGCGAAGGTACCTAAGCGATGGCCTTCGCTCGATTATATTTGTATCCAAATCTTGACAGTTTCCAACGAGTCAATGCATTTCAGCAGCTGCCACGGCTTTTTTTCATTTAAAAATATGTTTGCAGATCAGAAGTCTTCTCTCCTGTGGAGCCCACTGGTTTTCCTGATGCTCCTATGTGCAGGAGGTGCATCCACACGCCACATTGGGGCTCTTGAACATTTGCACTGCGGAGCTTGTGAAACATGGACACCCCCTGCTGGGTTTCCCTTCCTCCCCAGCAGACAGAGGGATGGATGGGGAGTGAGAGAGGCTTCAGAGTTCTGAGCAGGACTTCTCCTGGGGTGGCCTGGAAGCAGCGGTGAAATCTGAACTGGTTTACTACCGGTTTTCTGGTTGTGCATGCATGCGCAGTGCGCACCACGCACCAAATGCGAGGTGTGCCTGGGCGCAGTGCATGCCAAAAGGAGGCACGGGGCAAGCAGAACAGCATGCGGAGGGGTGATCAGCTGTGGCACGCGGTCTTTTTTTTTTTTACTTTTAAAAGCATTTTTTTACAACCTATTCAGCCGAATAGGTTGTAAAAAAAAATTTAAAGTTTTTTTAAAAAAGGCTCTGACGATCACGTGGCTCAGCTGTGATCTTCAGAGCCTTTTTTTAACCTTTTAAAAGCATTTTTTTAAAAGAAGCGGCAAGCGGGCAACCAGGCAACTGGGTGGGTATGGGCGGGAGGGGGGCAGGCATTTTTGCTACGGGTTCTCTGAACTACCTGCCACCATTGGTACCAGATCAGCCAATCCGGTCCAAACCGGAAGCATTTCACCCCTGCCTGGAAGCCAGTCTGCCCCCCACATGGGCTCCCCAGAGCTGGACTGCTATCATGTCTCCCCGAGTCCTTCTTTTCACTAAACTAGCCAGACCCAAATCCTGCAACTATTCTCCGTATGTTTTAGTCTCCAGTTCCCTAATCCTCTTAGCTGCTCTTCTCTGCACTCTTTCCAGAATCTCAACATGGCAGACAAGAAAGGGTTCAGTATTCCAAGTGGAGCTTTAGCGAGGAGAAGCTCTTTCAACATTTCTGATGCTCCTGAATTTGGCAAGGAAGAGTGCTGATTGGTTCTCATAGATGCCCTCTGCCCTTTCTTTTGCCAGTCCAGCTCCATAAATTCCCATTTAAGCTCCAAGGTTTATTTCCATTTGATTATTCTGGATAGTTCCTCACTTTATCAGAATCGATAGGTCAGGTACAATTTGTAAATTAGATTAAGGAAGGTAGCAACACTCTGGAAATCAAAGAGAAGCTATGACTGGTTCCAAGTAGCTGGACAGCCATGGGGGTCCTTGGGCTCCTGGCTGGGGTCTAGGACTTTTTGCCTCAAACTCTTGGCACTGCCTGTTCTCCACCAGGGTTTCGCCTCCGTGCTATTATGCCCCGGCACGTTGGGCCCCGGCCCCTCCGTCCCAGTCCCTTTGTCACAGCCCATTCATCGCAGTACACTTTGCATCGGGCTTTTGGGCTCACAGGACAGTTTGAAGCTCCGAACTGACTGAGCCTCCCTCTGAACTGCAGCCCCCGCTCTACTCCCAAAGCCCATGATCCCCTGCACCGATTGGCTGGCTTTGAACTGTCCTGTGAGCCCAAAAGCCCAAGGCGAACTCTACTGCGATGAATCAGCCACGGCAAAGGAACTGGAACAGAGGGGCCGTGGCCCAAAGTGCCGAGGCATAATAACGCAGAGGCAAAACCATGGTGAAGAAACAGGCAGCGCCAAGAGTTTGAGGCGAAAAGTCCCATTCCGCCTGGCTGAGCAACGGCTACTAAGAGGCTGTCCTCAGGATGTCACAACCGAGCACTTCCTTTCTACCCTATTCGCCCCAGCAAAGCCACCCTTCCAGGAGCTTTTCAGACTTTCAGTTGCCATCTTCCCATCAGTGTAAGCAGACTAGACATCTCTGACTTCCAGATTATTCCAACGTTTAGGGTTAAATAACTCAGGTCCACCATGGGAAGAATCCTTCTGTTTGATGTTGATGGATCCCAAACTTAGACTGACCTCCAGAAGGGTGAAGACCAACACGCAGGGCCCATTTGCTCCAGAGCCCAGAGGAGGCAAGATGATTGACAGGTAGTTCTTTCCATTTTGGGCAACTGAAGGCAGGAGCTGTTCATCGAAAGGGGCCATTTTGGCCGTGGATTTCAGTCCTTTCATCAATGCAAGAATCGAGAGGAAGCATCTGGGACAGGAGCCTGTCAGATTTCCACCTGAGCACCTTCAGTAAGGAAAAGCTAAAGCATAACTAAAAGCAATTGAAAAATACAAATAAAAAGTAATAAATCCTAGTCACGGTTTTAAATCACCCTGGCGTTCTCCAGTCATGGTGGGATGGCTACATCCAAGAATTTCAATTCTCCATGGACAAAGATTGGCTGGGAACTCCAAACACCGGATTCCTAAGGCCTTCAGCGGCCACCCGGCTGGAGAAGACCCATGCAGGTGAAGTCAACGTTCAGGGCCGATATAATCTCTCCTCCGCTACCACATTCAGACGAGAGCGACTGGCTGCATTTTGTAAGGTAGGAAAGGAAAATAGCCCTTTTCTTCCTTTCGCTAGTACCACCAACGTGGGAGACGTGTGATCAGGATCTGACAGGAGGCAGACAGTTTCCCGATTTTTCTCTTATTTTATTTAGAAACAAAGACAGAAATATGCACTTTGGATATCAGCCAAGCTTTATCAGAGTAGACAAGCCATTTCACTCTTCCCCAGCTTCAGTCTTGCTTCTTGTTTGCTCTCTCTTGTGGGCTTTTCCCATTTCCTGATGATATCCAGCACAGTCTGAAATAAAAGTGCCAAAGGAACCTTCTTTCTCCCTCTCTCTCTCCCTCTCTCTCCCCACTCTTGACCCTCTCTCTCCCTCCCTCTCCCTCTCCTTCTCTCCCTCTCTCCCTCCCTCTCTCTCCCTCCCTCTTTCTCTCTCCCTCCCTCTCTCTTTCTCTGCATGTGTGTGCATTTGTGTGTGTGTGTTTATTCTTAAAACATTCAAAGGAAGCAAATCTGAACACAGAATGATAGACACTTGCTGGAAAAGCATTCCAAATATATGTGGCCTCAGTCCCCAACTCCTAGTTTTACCCTCTTTTTTTTTTTCCTGAGCTCATTTTTGGCAGGCAAGACTTTGTTTTTCCCCCCCTTTTTTTCTTTCCTCCCCTTCCACCGTAGCCAACCCTTTGGGTCACCTGGCCCTCTTCCTCCTCTGTGTTTGTCTTCAGACACTCAGTTCATTTTCTTCCCAGCTCAGCCAACAGCCCTGAAGTGCTCGTGAGTCTCAGCTGCTTATCAGTTTTAGCTTTTCCAGCCAACTGTGCTCTGGATGGAAACTAACATGCCACAGTCCATTGTCCACAGCAATTACAGCTGTCTGGTGGTTTCTAGCTTTGGGGACACCTGGGTTGCCAAGCCAGCTCCTCCACAGATCAACCTTTTCTCTCCAGGATCTCTTCTTGATCTGGATATCAAGATCTGGATATCTTGGAGACTTGGCCTCTTGATGGTTCCGTTATTCCTCCTAAGAGAAGCCAAAGGATCTTCCATTCCTAGGAGAGCAGAGCTCAAAGTTGGCAAAGAGAGTTTACCCGGCTACTCTCCCTCCTTACAAGCCCCCTGGGCTAACTCAGGTCTGTGGATCTGTGTCTAGTCACCCCCCAAAATGTGGCTGGCTGCTAGCTTGTTACCAGCACAGCACACATTTGCCCCTTTGATGGCAATGCACCAAATTGCAGGCACGGCAAATTCCTCTGAATCTCGTGTGTTAAGCGAAGGGCTGGCTAAGCCAGGCTTCAATTTCAGATTTAATGGGTGTCACATCATTCAAACCCCATGATTTAAAGAATCACGCATGTCAGGGTCTCTTTGGAAAAACAAGAAGGAAAGAAGCAAGAAGGAAGGAAAGTACAGACACAATAAACATCATGGCTTTTAAAGACTTTTTTTTAAAAAAACCTCTTTGTGGAGATTTTAATATTTTTGCATGATGACAAGCAACCTTTATTGTTACACACACACACACCGGGGGGGGGGGGTTCTGAGAACAGAGACAGAGCCTCCAGCAAAGCAATCAGATGCAATTTGGGAACAATGCCTCTGGAAATTATCAAAGATTTCAGCCACAATTTTTCCCATTAAATGAAGATGGGATGCCAAGATGAAAGGGCAGAGAGGGGAAGGTGAGGAGGGCTGCTCAGATCCATGCAGAGCAACCTGAAAGAGGTTGCTCAAAATCCAGAAACTGGGGAGTCCTGTCACTGCTGAAAGAGGCAGAGGGAAAGCTGGCATTTGAAGGAGATCCTGCATAGAGCTTCTGGGTGGAACGTGATCCAGATGGGAAGGGGAGACACAGCAAACATGATGAGGACTCGAGCTGAAGGAATAACACATCTTCAAGAAAGCTTGAAATGCTCTGATGTTGTAATGGTTGGCAAAACGTGAAGTCTGTTGCTTGAAGACCAGCCTGACTCTGGCGATTGATCGTGAATGCTTTATGGCTGAGCACGAAGACACCTGTGCGGACCCCTCTCCGGCCAAGGGCAGCGCTGCCAAGAGCTGCGCCTTCCTTCCTAGCACCAGAGGGTGGGCCGGCAAGTAGGAGCTGGCTTGGAACCTTGGAACTGACAAGCGAAGAACTGAATGGGAGATCTAGAGAAAATGGAAGCCAACTCCGAAAGCCTGTGAGAAGGTTAGCTTGAATCCACGGGGAAGGCAGCAGAGAAAAGTTCAAGCTGAGGACAAAAGGAGGCTGGAATGAGGAATACAAAATATAACAAGAGTCCGAGGGACTCGGGTGAGGGCAGCTATATCCAATAACAGAGGTCTGCTCTGTGGGGAAGCGGAATTGGGCAGCAAGAGAAGATAAGGTCCCTTCTGTGTGTCTCTCTTCTCACAGAAGACCCTTCCTGTTGCAAGTGAAGAAGGACTGGAACTTGGAAACGGCAAAGTGAGACCAAGACCCAACTTCCTTGCAATTTTAAAGAAATTCAAGCTTTCGTGCCAGACAAATTGCATTGCAAGAAGTGATTCTGGGGCTTCTCAGTGTAATTTTTGAAAACTCCTGGAGAGCCAGAAAATGGGAGAAGTGCAAGCATAGCCTCACTTTCTGAAAGCAGCCAGAAGGAGGGATGGGGAATCTGCAGAGTGTCAAAGTTAATATTTATGCCGGTCAGGGTCGAACAAGGATGTTAAGCATCTTGTCTGCAAGGCATTTAAAAATGTATAGATGACAAGGAGCCAGCATGGATCTGTCAGAAACGAGAGATCTCAGACTCATCTTGTTTGCAGCGCGTACCTTGATCTCAATGTTCCTTGAGAATTTTTAGGATGTCTTGTAGATGAGGTAGATTATGTAAACTGGACGGTACTGAAATCTTGGCGTTTTGCAACTGGTTGAGGGGCCACATCCAACGCATGCGCAAGAAAGGCTCAACATTACCTCTGAGGAAATCCTGACCGGGCGCAGACCTGCCACTCCGGGCTGCCCTTTCAGGAAGCCCTCCTGCTGGACAGCTCCATATTGCCTGGGGCGTCTTCCCAGAGATCAGTCAAGAGATGGGCCCCCCCCCCGCAGCCACCCTCACAGCCTGCCGGACAATTGCCTGTTGCACCCAAAGGTTTGTAAGTGCAAAGCCCCTCCTGGGGAGTCCTGGGCTTCCCCATATGTAACATTCGAGGATCTTTTCTCCATGGACTGGGATCATCTCCCAATGGGCAGTAGCTGAGGAAACTGAGGAAGGGCAGACAAGGAACAATGGATGGAAACTGATCAAGGAGAGATTCAACCTGGAAATAAGGAGAAATTGTCTGGCAGTGAGAGCAGTCAACCCATGGAACAGAAGTTGCCTTCAGGAGTTGTGGGAGCTTCATCACTGGAGGCCATCTGTCAAAAATGGTGTCAGGGTCTCCTGCTTGGGTCACAGGTTGGACTAGATGACCTACAAGGTCCCCAACTCTGTTGTTCTGTTAAACACCACTGAGAATGAGAAGCTGGCAGTGCTGGAGCTGAGCTCTCTGAGCGCTTTTTGGGGGAAAGGCAGGATTTGGATTTTTGAAAGTGGCTTGCCATTGCCTGCTTCCGAGGGCTGAGACAGAGTGACTGGCCCAAGATTACATGGTTGCCTCATGCCTACGGCAGCGTTGGAACTCACTGTTTTTAGCCTGGTGCTTTAACCACTATGCCACACTGGCTCTCAGCCTGGGCTTAGGATCTGAAATTTCAGCTCCAGAACTCCAGAGCCTTTAATTTGAACCCTGCTCTGAACCAGATGATGCAACATGAGATCTGTCCATCTCTTTCTCACACACACACACACACACACACACACACACACACACACACTGCTGTTTACCAGTTCCAGGATCTCATTATAAAATTAGCTGCTGGGCTCTGAGCTGAAAGTGCTCCCCAGAACCATTCATTAGCTGTCAAATCAAACTGGGGGGAGGGGGGGAGGAAAGAAATTATTTTTATAATTAATTTAATTATTATTGCACCACCACTGTTTTGTGCTGCTTAAATGAATGTCTTGCCCCACTGCCCCTCTCCGCCCTGCCTGCTCATCTTCCCCGGGATGCCTCCTCAATTCATTTCCAGTTGGGTGCAAAACAAAACAGCAAGGAAATCATATCGGTGCTGACTAATTAAAGTTCCAATTGTTGTCATCCATTAGACGGTACATATTTTAATTATCCTGTGAGTTTGTGTCTTCTCCATGCCACCAGCCTCTCTCAAAACAGAAGGTGCTGGATGAAATTAGCCCCTTCTCCAGTAAGCGTTTTTGGAGTTACCATGGCAACTGTGAGAGGTGGAAGGGTTTGAAGTTTTCCTGCCCTCGTCTCGTCTTCGGTAAAGTTTGCAGGGCTCAAAAGCTGCACAAATGTCTTCCCAGCGAGCCCAAGTCCCAGCCCCACAGCTGGACCCTGCAGCCAATGATCTTCCAAACCCCTGCCCCAAATCTGTGCCTCATCCGTCTTGCCTCATTCTTCCTGATCGGCAGGGAGGCAGAAGAGAAAGCTACTATGCTCAAAGACCAGGCAGGGCTCTTGGGCTCCTTTTCTTTGGCTCACAGAGGCCTCACGTGCCCCTCGCAGCTTTCCTTCCCCAGGAAACCTGCTGCTTCCTGCAGCAACATTGTCCTGATCCATTTGGGGAGATAGGGGCTCCCTGCAAGCTGGGTTTGTATCTCCTCTTCCCCACTTTATTAGGAATAGATTGCAGCCACTACTGACTCCCAGCTTCCCCAGCCCGGAGCCCTTGCTGGCTCCATGTCAAGGAGAAAAAGAAAAGCAAAAGTTTAAGGGCCATCCACCCATTTCATGGCTTCAGCAATGACTGAGATGAAATAGCTCCAAACCAAGGCTGGGCCTGGAGCAGTGATGGGTTTCAAAAATTTTTACTACCGGTTCTGTGGGTGTGGCTTGGTGGGTGTTGCTTGGTGGGCATGGCAGGGGAAGGATACTATAAAATCCCCCAATCCAGGGGAAGGATACTGTAAAATCTCCATTCCCTCCCCAATCCAGGGGAAGGTTACTGCAAAATCCCCATTTCCTCCTCATTAGCTGGGATTTGGGTCTCGGGAGGCAGAGGATAGATGGGGGCGGGGCCAGTCAGAGGTGGTATTTACCAGTTCTCTGAACTACTCAAAATTTCCGCTACCAGTTCTCCAGAACTGGTCAGAAGCTGCTGAAACCCATGTCTGGCCTGGAGGATCTCCCTTGCAAGGATTCGGTGGGCCACTGCTGCACTTTGCACGGCTCTAGCCGGCCTCTTTGTGAGTCAGTTGCAAAGGAGCACCTCGCTTGTGGCTTGCCTAGGTTAGCCCCGTGGCAAGCAGGAGTGAGGGGACGGTGGCCACTGTGAGCTGACCACAAAGAACTAGCCAAGAAGAGGAGGGAGGGGAAATTCTCCAATGCTGCATGTCAAGGAGAAAACATTGGCCCATTCGAAAAATGGGGAGGGGGACATTATTATCCTACTTCAGCACCAGCTCAGCAACTGAGGTATTTTGGGGCGTTGGGGGCAGGGGGGACGTGAGCAGGAGGCCTTTCCCAGTTATATGTTCCTGGATTGTGTGGGTAGGAGGAGGGAGGGAGGGGGGAATAAGAGTGGCTGACCAGGCAGAGCTTTGATACTCCGTTAACTAATCCTGAGCACTCAAGTCATTTGTTCTGGTTAAACTGGTGCCATCAGATCTCTCAGTAACATCCGGAAATGAATGAAAGACTGGCCAGAGATACTCTGATGATCCCTATGATTGCTGCCTTGCTGTAAAGAAAAAGGACTTGGGTTTTTTTACACCTTATGCAAACAGGAAATGAGGAATTAAAAAGGGGGAAATCCACACCATCCTCCCTTCTGTGAGGATCTGGAGAGCCAGGAAGGAGAAGGAGGAAGGAGGGAGACAGTTAGGGATAAGCATCTAGAGAATAAAACTCTGGCTAAATGGAATCCTGTTTCCAGCTCAGCCCTCGGCAGCTTCCTGTGGGATGTGCTGAGACCTGGACCCAGCGTTGACTTCCCTGCTCTTCATAGGCAAAGAAGACACAGGAGCTGCACAAAGAATCAAGTTGACAACTACAGTTTGGAATTGAAATCTCCTCTAGCAGCACATGAAATGTTCGTCTCTGCAGCTTCCAGTGAGATTATTTTGCCAGTAAAAATGAATTTGCCATTTATTGTCCCAGTAAAGGGCGGGGGGGAGGGGGGAGGGAGAGATTTGTGGTCTGTTATCCAAACTCTGAAAGAGAATTTAACACCTCTTGAAACACTTAAACTCTGAGTCCCTGGAGGTTACTCCGATCTCAGGGAGAATTGGGCAGCCTTGCCTGTGTCCGGACTGCAGCTACGGAAGAGTGTGTCTTTCAGGGCCTTTGTTGTGTTAATGGCAACACTGCAGACTTTTCATCTCCTTCTTCCCGATTAGCATCCCTTGTCATACAAAAGCAAACATTTGGCAACTGTTGTTGGTCTGCACACTTTCATGGGTCCCAGTTTGGGAGAACCGATCAAGCTTGGATTGTTTGTCTCGCAGCTCCACACAAAGGAAGCGTTTTGATCAACGGTTTTCACCGTTTTCTCCGTTCTGGCAACTGAATTTATAATCTCCCCCATCCCATCCTCGGTGGATTCCTGAAAGCGGTTTTGCAACACACCTTCCCACCCACCGAAATGAAAACCAGCAAATTTCAATCAAATTTCTGAAAAGCAGCAAACAGTTGCTACTCCCTCGTGTTCCTCTTTGCCTGCTTCAGTCCAGAGTCGGTGGAGTTTATTTACCACATCTAAGACTGATTTCCTTCCTTTCAAGGCTTTGAAGATAATTGAAGGTACCTGCATTGTCTGCCTGTGCATGTTGCCATTAAAAAAAGCAGTGCTGGGATCGAAGTCCCTTCGTTAACGCTGCTCCTCTCGGCCTCGAAGGCCGTACAACAGAGGGCGGGAACGACCGGATCGCAAATTGTCGCAGGCCGACTGTTTGGTTAATCGTGCGCCCGTCCCTTTGATAATGCACATCAGGTGGAATGGTGGAGGCCAAGTTAAATATTTAATAGGAAATTTTGCAAAACTGGCATTTCACCCTCCTCCCGCCCAATAAATAAGTAAGGCAAGAGAAAGGGAAGCAAAACTGCCTCTCCCCAGCAGACCAGCTTCTCAGCTGCCAAAGGACCCAGCTGCTGACCTGGGGGAGGGCACACTGACCCCCCCTTCTCCCTGAAGGAGGGGCATGGGGGGCAAAGACAGCTCATGGCTGCTGTGCTCATCCCAAGTTAGGAGCAAGAAGACCTAATCTCCTCACATGTCTTGCTTGGCCCACCACCTGCCAGCTTTGTTGACCAGGAGAGCTGAATGACACCCCCTCAGTCTCAAAAGCTCCTCAGATGGGACACTGGGCCAGTCAAGAGGGATGTGGGGGCCAGTCCTTTCTTCCCATTTGGCCCTGCCTGAACTGGAAGGGGGAGATGCCACCCAGAGACCCAGGCCTCTTGCCCAGTGGCAGCCAAAAGATCGAGGGCCATGGGCAAAAGAGGGTCCCACCACCATGGCCTCAGGTGGGGGCACAGAAACCTTCAGAATGGAGCTGCCCTGACGGCAGAGTGTCCATCTCAAAATGAGTGGGAGGGCAACCTGGTAATTCCAATAAGCGGCCCTGCTTGAAGCTGTGATGGGACTGCTAGATTGGGCATTGAATGCAAAGGTTGTCCCCTTTTCGGCCTTCACCTCCTGCAGTCCCCATCCCATCAGATGTGGCATCACCAGCAGACTGGGCCATCCCCTGCAACCTGAATCAGGAGGCCACCTTGGGTAGGAGGATGAGGGAGGCTTCTCTTGGAGGGTTACCGGACTCTGACTCTAGCACAAGAAGACACGGACATCTCCATTGCTTTCACCCAGGGAGGGCAGGCTGCATATTCACCTGCCTCCCTTGGCCCTTCTTTGTCCAGTGATTGAGCTCTGCCTCATGCAACTTCACCTTCTCATCACTTCCATAAACATTTTTGGAAAGGCACTTAAAACCGGTCATTTCACTCAAGGAGGGCTGGGTTGTAATGGTAGATCCTGGTCCTTTTACAAGAAAGCTCCCTATTTAAGGAAGCTGCCAGCTGGAAAGGGGTCTTTCCCCCTCCATCCCCTTTCCTGAATTTGTCCTGGAAGCTCTTGGAAACTTCAGGCTGCAAATCTGTCACAAGTGAGATTGAGTTGCTCACTGTTGGCCAAGCCCTACCTCTATAGAACTGAACGGAACAGAACGGAACAGAACAGAACAGAACAGAATAGAATAGAATAGAATTTTTTTTGGCCAAGTGTGATTGGACACATAAGGAACTTTTCTTGGTGCATCTGCGTACATAAAAGGAAAGATACGTTCATCAAGAATCATAAGGTACAACACTTAATGATAGTCATAGAGTACAGATAAGTAGGGTAGGAACATAGACAATTTTAAGTGTTTTGTGAACATTAATAACATAGAATAAGATGAGTTAAAATTCAACTTGTAACATTTGATGTTGCAAGCCAATGCTTGAGCATGTGCGGAGTACCTGGAGGTTTGAAGAACATACAAATGAATGCCAGGCAGAAAGCAAGAGCATCTGTCCATGTTTTTGCTGGTTATCCTCTTGTCTTCTCTGCAATTCCTTTCATTCATCTTTGGTGTGCTTGCTTTCATTCTCTGACACACATGTTCACTGCTAAAACATTAATGACTCTTCTGAGTTTCTTTGGCACCAGTGACCTTAATTGCATATTTTTTTTAAAAAGTGTTGAATTTGTCTCTGATTCTTGGGGGCTTTTAGGAATATAATTAGCCTTCACACCACTTTTGTACTTGCTGAGTCCTTTAATCTAGGGATACAAGGACAAGCGTGTACCTGTCAGGACCACCTACGTATCCATCTGGAAGAAGTTGGGTCAGGAACCACTGAAATTAAATGTTCAGGCATCCCAAGGAGCTCCCTTGCATAACTTAAGCCCAGGACAGCCCACCCTGCTTCCCTCCGCCTTCCTCCTTCAAATCGCCAGTTCCCCTTGCAGGATCTTTTCCCCAGGAGAACCAGCTAAGCCTGTCAGAATGAAATGTCACAGGAGTGTGATGAATTGCCAGACAACCCAATCCGTTCCTCTCTCGCAGCTGAAGCTTTTCAGGAAACTTTTAACCAGTGCTAAAATGTTGTGTGGCACTTTGAAGACCATCCAATTTATTGCCCTGGAAGCTTTGACAGAGCAGGACATATTTCAACAGGAGCATCTCTTGAGGCAAGTCCCACCAAAGGACTCCTTGGGTTGATAAAGACATCACAGGATCCTTTGTTGTTTTATGCAAAGCTCCAGCTAAATCCCAGCGGGAGAATCCTGAAGGAAGACATAGAGAGAAACAGTCCGAGAGCTTCCACATGGGGGGCGGGAGTTGGGTTGTCCGAGAAGGGGCTCATTGGCTTGGCACCTTAGAAGCCTTATCAGAAGACTCTGCTTCAGCACTCCAGGTTGCCCTGGAGAAGTTGAGTCTCCTCTGAGTATCAGAAGCCGTAGGAATTGCACCACCACAACCTTATTTTCTGCTGCTCCTGCTTCCTGTACATGACAGGCCACATGCAACCAGGTTGACGCTTCCGCAGTTGCTCTTCACCTGGGTGCCTGCATTTTCTGACAGTATTTGAAAAGGCTGCTTCTGTTGGAGCCTCTTTGGACTCCGCTGTTATTTCGGCTGGTGGTGAGTAAACATTGCAGAGAAAGGTTGGCAACCGTTTCTCCTAACTCTCGCATTCAAGTCTATCCTTTTCCTGGGTGCCTGTTAGCTCTTGTATCTGAGTGCTGGGCCTGCACCTTGTAGAGCCAGGCTTGGCTCAGAGCCCAAAACACTGCCTCCATTCCGGTTGACTTTAGTCAAACCCGACGGATTGGAATTTATCTGCCAAGATGACTCCTGGGGAAGAGCACTCATCTCTGCTATTTATAAACCAAAGACGGGTATGTAAATACATTCCCATTCCATATTTATGAAGCCCTGGCTGGGGCCTGTTGTAAGATGTGATGGGACGTGTTGGAAGATCAATGACGCTCCAATGCAGAAGAGAGAGAGAGAGAGAGAGCGCGCATCATGTTTGCTGGATCTCTTGGAAGGCTCCTGGCCTGAACGGAGCCTCCTCTGCCTTCCTGACAGCAGCCCTCGGCTTCAAAGCTTTCCCTCACAGAGGGGTGCTCCTTCCCCTCTTTCTACTCCTGGGCAGCCCCCCCTTCAGGTGATGGTGGTTGGGGACATAATGGACATGCGTCTACCTGTCCACTGGAATGATTTCCGCCCTTTCCTGGAGCAAAGTGGAAATAAAGCAGAGAGAAGAAGGAGGTTGATGGGGACCCCACGCCCACCCCAGCTGTGTCTGAGTGCTTGCTTCACACGTGGGATGCCCCACCAATCCTTGGGGTCTCCATTCAAGCTTCTGAATGGCAGGTGATGGGGAAGTCCTTGGGTAAATCATTGCTGCCGGTCAAGGCAGACAAAATAAAGCAACAAGAAATAACTGGGGCTACACCGTCCATGCACGGTGGGATTCTGTTGTGCTTGGATGGATCCTGTATGTTCCATGGGTGGAAAGCCAGGGCAGTTCCCACCCATCCAACACTATCCCATGCATTTATTTAGAGTCCAGCTGAGATCTTCCTAAGCTCAGGCACTGTGGCCAAAGCAGGGAGCTGGCCAAGCCGGGCGATTGCTCTGATTCTCTGGGATCCAGCTGGGAGCTCTCGGCTCATGTGGTCTGGCTCACTGTAGCTCTCCACATTTCCCCCTCCTGCATTCAGACGAGAGACCCTTGATGATCTCTCTCCAGGGTATTCTCTTCCTCTGAGATGGCTGCAGAGGAGAAAGCAAGAGCAACTCAGAAGAAGCAGGCGATGCAGGACATGCGGGACGGACGCCCCCATTTCTGTAAAGCCCCTTCATTTTAAGGTTCCCAGAAATAAATAAACCTCCCTCCATTTCAAGCTACCTCAAACAAGACTATCAATGGTGCTTTTCCCGCCCGCTGTTCCACTGTGCTAAAGAAAACAAGATTGATTGTAAGTTTATGTTGCAAATGTGCATCATTATTTCAGCACATTAATGCAGTGCCTTTTGGTGCAAATTGATGTTGTTTTTATGATGTTGTTTTGGGACCTGAATAATTGAATTGATTCTTAATTTCAAAGACCCCATAGGAAACAGGAGCTAGTAAACTGCAGAACGCCATTTCTATGGATCTGTAAGCATTTCTGCAGACGCACCCTTGCACCAAGCCACAGGCCCAGCCCACTTCCAGAGAGCGATGGGATCTGAAAAGGGAGGACAGCTGCATGATTGACCCCAAAGTGCCCGAGCTGACCACAAAGGCGAGTCATAGCTCAATGTGCCCCAAAGGAAGTAGGGGTCCCGCCTGCTTTTCCTACCAGAAATCAGTCTCCAGGAGCCCCTCCCAGGAACCTCAAGCCTTCTCAGAGCCAGTATAACTCCTGGTGTTTCTCCCATCTCCACCTGAATCGATTGGGCTTCTTAAGTGGCCATGCTAAGCCTTCTAAGCCAGCAGCCATCACTACCAGAACAGCTTATCTGCTCAAAGCCCCACTTGGGTGCCTAAAACTGGATGGCAGATGGTGCTTTTTTGCACCATCCAATCGGGGAGAAGGCAAAGCCACCCGAAGACTCAGGAGGTCAAGAACAAGAGCCCGGATTCAGATGGGACTCTCTTCTCAGATGCACCCATGGGAATCTTGATGGGAGAGCATTAAATCTATTCCATATATTAGAAAAATTAGTACAAACATTTATCCTTGGTATATTGCTTCAGTTTCTATTGCTAAAATGGGCAATTCATTTTCTAAAAGTTGCTGGAACTGTAATGCTCAACGAGTTTGGAAAACGATTTGTATTAGAATGAAATAAATTTTAAAAGTTGAATGCCCAGTTCAACCTGCCATATTTTTGTTACGTTATCCTTAAAACATAAATTCCCAAGTATGCTAAAGTAGTTTTGTATAGACTAACTCCAACAGGATATTACAATCTTCTTCCTGAGAAATGCTGCTTGATTCCTTCCTTGGGCGGGGGGGGGAGGGGGGGGAGGATGCGTCAAGGGCTGGAATAGCTTCCGATTTTAAAAGTAAACTTGAAGTAGGATGCACCACTAATTGGAAATCATCCTTGAACCCTTGTTCAAAATCTGGGGTTTTCTACATATAGAGTCCCTACAGTAGTCTAACTTCTTGGGATAATCCAAGATGAACACATTCTCATTACTGATTCAATTTATTATAGCATATTATTTCAGTCAGTGATTTATGTTATGTTGACAAGGGTTCCTAATGTATATGTTTAAAGCTTAATAGTATCAAATCAATCAATCAATTTTATTTACGGGCAAAAGGCCCTAAGCCTTAATAGAGATTCTTAGCTTTTTAAATAACACATTTTATAATTTATAGGTAAGTAATGATGCTTTGGAAAAATGTAGACTTAGAAAATCCTAGGTCTCTTGTTTACCTATTTGTATTTTACTACCTGTTCCTTACTTTTATTGTATTTAAAAATGTCTTTAAAAAGGAAAAGGAAGGAGGGAGGGAGGGAGGAAAGCTTCTTCGCAGGACCTCTTTCCCAGCCTCACCAGCCTTCAGAGGTGAGATGGGGCTGCAGGGTCCTGAATTAGATGATTCCTAGTAAAATAGGGAGTTTCTTCGCAAATGCTCAGTCAAGAATTAAGCAGCCTTGGTTGAGAGGCTCCTGGGACAGCACAGCTGAACAGGGCAATTCTTGAGTCCCCAGGGAGAACCCTAAACAAGACAAAACGGTGCTCTTTTTCCTGGTGATTTTCAATGCAAACACTTCCTTGGGATTTTTGCAGGGGTGTGTGTGTGTAGACAATGAATACCTGCAGGAAAAGATGAGCAAATGCCGCTTTCTGCACTCCTGAACTGCAATCGTATTGCAGGGCCTGCAGAACGAACGCTGGAGGACTGTCCGATGTGCTCCTGGCTTAAGGCTGACGAGAAACCTGCCAGGACCGTCAGAAGGGGATGTCCCTCACCATTATCTGCAAAGGCACGAGGGCATCAGCTGTGGGATGCTGTTATCCAAGAGCTGACTTGAGCATCTGCCCCGCCTGTCACAACACTGAGCAGACCACAGGCAGCTGTTAGGACAGCAGAAGCAGTTGCCATAGCAAGCTCATTGCCCGGGGCCAAAACACAGACAGATGTTCTGGCTGTTGCAGCCGAGGCCATGGACAGGAATGGCTAGGGCAGGCAAGCGCTGCCTCTTCTCCTGCAAAGGCCCGTGATGCCCCCCCCCACACACTCAAGATCAGCCCGAGGACTGCCTTTGGCCTTCCAAGTCCCAAGCAGCCCGGCTCCCAGCCCTCCTTCCCCGCTATGTTCCTATCAACTGTTTCAGGAGCCTTCTCCAGAGAGAGGGAGGGAGGGAGAGAGAGAAAGAAAGAAAGTGAGGGGGAGAGGGAAAGGGAGGGAGGGAGGGAGGGGGAGAGAGAGAGAGAGAAAGAAAAAAAGAAAGAAAGAAAGAAAGAAAGAAAGAAAGAAAGAAAGAAAGAAAGAAAGAAAGAAAGAAAGTGAGGGGAGAGGGAAAGGGAGGGAGGAGGGAGGGAGAGAGAGAGAGAGAGAGAGAGAAAGAAAGAAAGAAAGAAAGAAAGAAAGAAAGAAAGAAAGAAAGAAAGAAAGAAAGAAAGAAAGAAAGAAAGAAAGAAAGAAAGAAAGAAAGAAAGTGAGGGGGAGAGGGAAAGGGAGGGAGGGAGGGAGAGAGAGAGAGAGAGAGAGAAAGAAAGAAAGAAAGAAAGAAAGAAAGAAAGAAAGAAAGAAAGTAAGTAAGTAAGTAAGTAAGTAAGTAAGTAAGTGAGGGGAGAGGAAAGGGAGGGAGGGAGAGAGAGAGAAAGAAAGAAAGAAAGAAAGAAAGAAAGAAAGAAAGAAAGAAAGAAAGAAAGAAAGAAAGGGAGGGAGGGAGGGAGAGAGAGAGAGAGAGAGAGAAAGAAAGAAAGAAAGAAAGAAAGAAAGAAAGAAAGAAAGAAAGAAAGAAAGAAAGTGAGGGGGAGAGGGAAAGGGAGGGAGGGAGGGAGGGAGAGAGAGAGAACCAATATGGGTACCAACCATCAAGGCCAATTCTCAGGAACAGCCTCCCGTTTCGACACGGTCAGTTGCAAAGGCCAGAGGAATCACTAATATGTTTAGCACTCCTGGAAGAGGTGAATATGACCCTTTTAACATTTTAGGATATTTTTCTGTGCATATTAATTGCATACAACTTCATTGATTTCTTCGGCGTTAAAAGCTTTCTGGAGTTAATGATTGTACCCGTTCTTCATTTGCCTGCTGCTCCGTTATACACGGTAGTATAGAGGTCATTTTTTAGAGTGTTTTTTTTTCACAGCCCTATCACAACTTGTTCTAAAAAAGATAATATGTAATAAACTGCACTGAGGTCCTCTATCAAATATTGTCGGATCCTAACTGCTGTTTCTTGTTCAGAGTCCCGTGCCATAAAATACTAAACGCTCTTGCATGCAACACCATCGGGAGCAGCCATGCATTTCAGCCGCTCTGTCACATTTTTCATTTCTATAGGAAGCCGAACGGGGCAACGGATGCCAACGGTGGCTGCACAAGGATTTCAAGGCCATCTGGAGGATTTTTATCATGACAATTTGTAGAGGAGAATTGGAAGAGGCTGATTTATACCCACTTCCGCTGATCCTCTTCCAGAAAGCATCCAAGCTGGAGGGCGCTGATTACAGCCAAGGGTGGAGTTTTGCTCGCTTTCTGCTGCCTCCCAGTTACACAACCGTGCAGCCTCACAAATACACTGGATGTGAAAAATTAATTCCCGCTCGGCCTTACCACAGATTTCCTCCCTGTGAGGGGAGGGGCTCCTCATCAGGAGTTGCTCTGCCTCTGCTTCTCTAAAGCAGGGGTCTCCAACCTTTCGGACCTCAGGGACCACTAAATGCATAATTTTAAATCCTGCGGACCACTAATACGAACTGCCTAATGACCAACTGGGTGGGCAGTGGCTAGGTGGTCATGTGATTGGGTGGGCGTGGCCAACTCAATGTCACTCACATCAAGGGGCACCTCATCAGCTTCTACTCACCCCTCACCTCCAGACACGCCTCACTTCCCCGTCCAGGCTCCTTAGGGCCCCAACAGGAAGCAGTTGTTGGAGCTAAGCAGCCACCAGGAGAAAGAGTTGGCAAAACAGCTCAGTTCAAATTGGATCTCACTGAGAAGAAGGCTCAGTAGAAGCACCATACTGAGGACTAGGAGCATAGGCTTTCCAAGCAGAAGGAAGAGCTGAGGGAGTATCTTTTTTACATCGTGGCGACCAAAACTAAATGCAATATTCTAAGGCCACACTTGGAATATTGCATTCAGTTTTGGTCACCACAATGTAAAAAAGATATTGAGACTCTAGAAAGAGTGCACAGAAGAGCAACAAAGATGATTAGAGGACTGGAGACTAAAACATATGAAGGAACTGGGTATGTCTAGTTTAATGAAAAGAAGGACTAGGGGAGACAGGATAGCAATGTTCCAATATCTCAGGGGCTGCCACAAAGAAGAGGGAGTCGGGCTGTTCTCCAAAGCACCTGAGAGTAGAACAAGAAGCAATGGGTGAAAACTAATCAAGGAGAGATGCAAGAAATTGGAGAAAATTAAACTTCTAGAAAAATCTAGGGTGACTCTTACTATTTGGGATTCATACCCAAATATGTGATTTTGTCCCTCTTCCAGGTCAAAAGGCAAAGCATCCTTCTTCTCAGAAACAAAACTTGCCTTCTTCCAAATTATTTAGGGTTGTTTTCCTTTCTTCTTTTGCTCTGCCATTTTCCAAACACAGAGATTTTATCAGATGATCTCACTTATTGTTTAAAATAGTCCTCTACAGTTGCTGAAATATAATTTATGTTCTTAGGATTTTCACTAAGTTTTCTAGATTAGGTTTAGGCAGAGTTTAGTCAAGGAAGGCGGACAAGAAAATCCTTTAAAAGAGCTGATGTGCTCAGAACACTCTAGGCATCTTAAGATACCCACAGTTTACTCATCTCAATTTTCTCCAACACACCAACCAAGTTCAGTTCATACCACCTTCGAGGTTAAAATGTGGCAGTGTGAACTTGCCAGATTTGTCACAATTGCATCTTGGGAGCTTGGAGAAAAGAGACCCGATTGCAGGGATAGTCAATCTCCACCAAATGTCATTCCAAGGCTAAAAAGCCAATGCAAGATCCAGAAGATTCTTGTAGGCCAGCCCAGCCACGAAAACCAAAGCAAGAAGCCCTCCAGAAAGAGCGAGCAGTTGAGGTTTGATGGCCTGGGCTGGGAGGTCTTAATCCTCCTGCTCCAGGCAACCCCAGAATAGCTGGGCTGAGGGGAGGAATCGGATCCCTCGCCCGAAAGAAAGGAGGGGAAAAGCCGGGCACTGCAGTGTGCAGGCTGGAGAAGCCAAAGGTGGCTGCTGGACAGCACAACCACCAACCTTTCTCCAAGGGCTGCTGATGTTCAGTAGAACATCTGAACACCACAGCAAGATGGAAGTGGCCCAAAGAGGAGGCAGTGTTGAAGATCCAGGGGTTCCTGGGACAGCTCTAGCTTCTTTTCCAGTCTGCTTTCTCTTTCTCACTAAACCTTTGGCAAAGTCAATCCCAATGGAGAAACACAGCAGGAGAGCAATTATATAGCATTAGGAATAAATGTGTCACTCCTCCAATTAATTAGTTCCCTTTTTCTTTAAAAAAAAATAAAGTACATAAATTTTCCAGAATGGTGCAAAATACAATAAAAGCTACATTTGAGAAGAACTCTGTGGCCTCTAGATTTCACCCAAGTGTGAATGCCAACTTTTTCCTTAGCACTCTCTAATAGTGTCTGGGCACTACTGCACTGCTCTCTCACTGCCACTAAGTAGCTGCTACGAGTGGTAGATCTTGTGGATTTAGGGCAGGAATTAGCTTCAGTCCTAGGGGAGACAACCACATTTATGCACAAAGGTGTACGTTTTGGGCCTCCCTATTTAAAGATGCTGCAGTCCGTGCTCTGATAATGGCTTCCCTCTCTACTTTAGCTTTGAACTCACGACCAGAAAAAGTCACCATGATATTAACTTTGTCATTTGATATATAAGGCTACCATAAATCATTTATTTCATTTCCTTGCCAAGGTCTTCATTTGTTGTCCTTTAAAGGAAGAGAAGGTGATTGCTGTCTGAAAGCAAAAGTGATGGCAAAGAGCAAAGATCTTCAGAGCAGACACAGCCTTTGTGGCATACACACACTGTGTGTATCTACCACACTGTGGCATTGGAAATTAGTTTTGCCTTAACAGTCATGGATTATTATTTTTTTATTTATTTAGTTTGTCAAGCAATGTATGAGAAAGCAAGTATAAGTATGAATATAACATATAAACATATAAGTATAATCAGGTTTAAGTATAAACATAAGAAATGAGTATGAATAAATGGGAACAGGGCAGGGACAATAGGCACGCTGGTGCACTTATGCACGCCCCCTTACAGACCTTGTAGGAATGGGGTGAGGTCCACAGTAGAAGGTTAAAGTTTTGGGGGGTTGAGGATGTAACAACAGGTAGAGCATTCCAGGCATTGACCACTTTGTTGCTGAAGTCATATTTTCTGCAGTCGAGTTTGGAGCGGTTTACCTTGAGTTTGTATCTATTGTTTGCCCGTGTATTATTGCGGTTGAAGCTGAAGAAGTCATTGACAGGAAGGATGTTGTAGCAGATGATTCTGTGTACTAAGCTTAGGTCAGACTGCAGGCAGTGTAATTTTAGGTTGTCCAGGTCCAAAATTTCAAGCCTGGTAGCATAAGGCATTCTACTGCGAGCAGAGGTGTGGAGGACTCTTCTCGTGAAATACCTCTGGACTCGCTCAATTGTATTAATGTCCATTATACTGTGTGGATTCCAGGCAGATGAGCTGTATTCAAGAATTGGTCTGGCAAAGGTTTTGTATGCCCTGGTTTGCAGTACAATGTTACCGGAGAAGAAGCTTCACAAAATTAAGTTAACAACTCTTAATGCCATTTTGGCAATGCTGTTACAGTGAGCTCTGGGGCTTAGATCTTTTGAAATGAGTTTTGAAATGAAATGGATGCCTCGTTTCTAGAGGGCTGCTAGTCCACTTGAGTGGTGGTGAAATAGATTGATAAAGCTAGACCCACACGGGATAGTAAGGAAACTGAACTCTCAACTTAAACCTTGGGAAAATGCTGATTCATCCGATTAAGTCTTCTTGAAGGTGTTTTTCCACCTGGACATGCCTTTGCACATCAAAGAAAGAGAAGCCTCTGGATCACCCACAGTGGGAAAAAAGGGATCTTCAGAGGCTGCAGTAGGTTTCAATCCCTGGAAAGGAATTGGCCACCTCCACATCTGTGCAAGTCCTTAGAGATACAGAGGCTGGCAGGGAGTTCTGCAGGCTCCAGAACGAAGGTTGCTTGGCACCCTCTTCTGCCCACCCCCCGAAGGCTCCCCTCCCCACCTGCCCTAGACACCAGAGCCTTGTTTGGGGTTGCACATCATAAGAACCCCAGACCAGAGGCCCAGCATTATGTCTGCTGCGGGGGGGGGGTCCACAGCAGAGGTGGGTTTCAGCAGGTTCTGCCCAGTTCTGGAGAACCAGTAGTGGAAATTTTGAGTAGTTCAGAGAACCGGTAGTAAAAATTCTGACTGATCCCGCCCCCATCTATTCTCTGCCTCCTGAGTCCCACCTGATCAGGAGGCAATGGGGATTTTGCAGTATCCTTCTCCTGCCACGCCCACCAAGCCATGCCCACCAAGCCACACCCACAGAACCGGTAGTAAAAAAAATTGAAATCCACCACTGGTCCACAGAGGCAGGGAGAGGGTTAAAAAACCTATTATGGTACTCAGGGTCACTTGATGGAAACCTGCCCTTTTTATGTGCATGTTACAAAGGGCTGGATCTCAGCTGGGCCGTCTTCACTTTTTTTACCACCCCATGGAAGCCCCAGCTGTACTTAGAGGTTGCCTCCTGGGTTGGGATGCCCATCTGAAGGGGCCAGCAGAGAGGCTTCTAGCCAGGTGTAATGAAAACTAAGCAGGTGAGTCATTCTTATTTACATACTTAATCATCTTGTCATCACTGTAATACATCCATAAAGGGAAAGATTGACAACGTCAACTGAAAGAAATTTCAGATAAACCTGCCCTCTTTTCTCTTGCCTGGCTCATTGTACCCGTGAGATTTAGTGCCTGTCACCCAATTGCCACATCCTGAGTTTGCCTGCCAGAGATCAAAGGGCTTCAAATATAACAGAGCAAGGGAGCATCAGGAAACAGCCAAGCTCAAGAGATGGGCTCAGACTCAAAAGCTCTTCCAGAAAGAGGCCTCACATTCCCCTTGCTTTGTAGACACAGCAGCTCTAACGGAAGTTGCAAAAGTTCTTATCTTTGGAGTGCTTGCTTGATACCAAAGAGAGCAGCAAGAATACAAAAACTGGGACCAGGTCTCAAAAGGTCCGAGCTCCGGACCCAATCCAGTAATAACAACCCCAGGCGTGTGGGTGGGTGATAACTGGGTTTATTAAGCCAGACTCAGGCACACAGATGAGCTCCAAAAAGCACTGGTCACAAAACAGATACAATCCGGAATTAAAGTCAGCGCTGGGAGCATTCGCCTCCCAGCACATTTATATAGGCAAGCCACGCCACCAGGATGTACTGAAGTTGCTCACAACAAGGCAACTCACAAGCCAATATTCTGGCCCAGGTATAGCATCCAAGAGGAAGTGGCACCACAATCTAACCAAAGCCCGTTCCTCCAGAACAATCACAATCTTGACTCGTGTAAGCCATGTTTAAGCAGAGAATGTGCTATCATTTCTGTTTTGAACAATTCCTCACCGGCCTCCAGAATGTTCTTCATTGGCTTATTGCCACTGAAGCCCCAGGCCTTGGTTTCTCAATATCTCCACTCCAGTACTTTGGTGTGATTTAGCACCCCCTCTTCACCCCTTTCCCTTATTAGAGATTTTTTTACATTTACCATCATAAATCCAGCTCACCATGACAATCCTGATCTTAGGGGTCTCCTTTAATTTGCCCAAAGTGGGTGACCTATACTCTGGTATGAACCTTTGCACAATGTTGGAGCTGTTCCTTGGTCCCTTCGGCACTGTAAATCCAGCCTCCCTGCCTGACAAGGTCACAGCCTTGATGCTCTAATTGCTCTTTATACTCTGTGAGAATTGACAATCCTGGCCCTGCGGCTCGTTCACAAGGCTATGACTGTCTCTGTCCCTGAGGAAGGGAGGGAGGGAGGGAGGGAGGGAGGGAGAAAGGAAGGAAGGAAGGAAGGAAGGAAGGAAGGAAGGAAGGAAGGAAGGAAGGAAGGAGGGAGGGAATTTCCAATTTTACCTTTGTATATTTATATATCTGGATGAGTGCTTTTTCAAAAAGCATTATGCATGTTTACTCAGAAGTAAGGCCCACTTATTTATCAGGCAATCAGGCACAAAACTGAAGTCTCAGATGTCTGCACAATAGGTCTACACATGCTTTAAGTGGCCAGGCACTTTTGGAAAAAGTTGTGTGGATACCCATTTTGTTGGAAGGTATTATAGAGGCAATCTGTTTCTTTTTTCTGGTGTTCTGGGCGGCCATTGTGCATTTGTGGTCATCTGAATAATGTCTACAGGAGATTCTCCATCATCCAGTTCATGGCTGTCTCAAAGGTGCTTTTTCAAAAGGTAACTGGACTCTTCTGGTTTTTCTTTGAAGACGTTTCACTTCTCATTCAATGAAGAAGCTTCTTGGATGAGCTGAAGAGCAGAGCTGAAGAAGCTTCTTGGATGAGAAATGAAACGCCTTCAAAGAAAAACCAGAAACTCCAGTTGCCTCTTTGGGTCATCTGAATAATCTTCTCTCCCAGCTCCTCTTGTGGGAGGTGGGATTGTTACTTGAGTAATGGAGCACCAGCTTAGGGCGGGTTGTTTTTCAATAACTTGAATTTCTAATTTGCCTCTGCTGATGAGGATATCCAGGAAGGACAACGTCTTGCTGTTTTCTTCTTCCTTTGTGAATTTTATTCCTTTGAATATGTTGCTGATTATTTCATGTGCTTTCCTTAGTTGTTCTTTTTTATTATGATGAAGGTATAGCTATATATGTAGATATAGATACAGATATTCAAAGAATAGAACAGAGCAGAACAGAACAGAGAACAGAATAGAATAGAGCAGAATAGAATAAAATAGAATCTAGAGGCTGTGTATTGTTTAACCATTCTGAAGCGGTTTTCTATCTGCTTGATATGTGGAATGAATAATTTCACTCGCTTTTAAGGTCGTACAAGCTTTTACTTTCAGAATGGAAAATTACAGAATATTACAAAATTCATTGTGTGCTACCAATTCCAACTTCATATCTCCATAGGAACAGGAAGCGTTTTGTCAGCCCTATGGGTGAAGATGAGCTCTTGTATCAGGTATGCATTTATTTATGGTTAGATTGTTAATTTCACCTTTTTCCCAACAGTGTCAGGTGGTGCCCAGTGGTGCCTAGGTATTGCCCTCAGGTTGGGCTAAGAAAGAAGGACTGGTCCAGATCCAGCCATCAGTTTCTGTGGCAGAGGATGCTGCCTGCCCAGAGTTGATCCAACTCCAACACTTTCATCACTACAAAACCCTGGAGTATCAACCAACACACTAGCAGACGGAAGCTGTGGCCAGTGTACCTCCAAAATGAGCCCCACAGTTTTCCATACTAAGGATTTGAAAGTGGGTAAACTAGAAACAGGAAGAATTCATGAAAGACCCTCTTTTGATATCAAAGTACCAACATGGTTGCCACATAGATGATTCACCTACATAGACTCAGACAAAAGCAAAAATTTCCTTTGGATCAGCTCCAGAAAGATTCCAGAAGATCTAGAATCACCCAAGCCACCAAAGTAGCCATTTGTCCCTCCAAACGGTGCCCCAGAGAGCCTACATTGACCCATGCAGCACCACACCCCACATCCCAAATCAGGGCCTGCTTCTTGGATGGCAAAGAGCTTCCTGCTGTGGCTGGATCAGAACCACAATCCTGGAATCCTTCCACAGATTTCACTCACCCTGTAGTGAAGTGTGGGTTGCCCCATTTTTTATTGTCCTCAATAAAAGCCCTTTGACCCTCACGCACCAAGCCGCCTTCAGGGTCACTAGGGCCTGTCCAAGCACTCCACTCTACTCTCCCCTGTCTTCTTCTCCCAGCCCCCAGTGAGTCTTGCTTACCTGTCTGCATTACAAGATCTGATTAGCTCCCTTCTCCTCCAGAGAAATAAACAGCATCTTTGGCTAAATGAAGAACGGAAGATCCTAGATGGAAAGAGACACTTATTTATCCCTTTCTTAGATGCCTAATGAATAATATCATGTTTGCAGAAACTCATTTTTGAGAGGCAAGGACAAGAGGCAAGAAGCCCAGAGGAGGCGCCAATATTAATTTTGCCCTCAAAAGGTGTATGTTAAAATATGGGTGTTACCATGTCAATGTCTCCCTTCTTTTCTTGACGTGACCTGTGAAAAGCACTTAGTGTGACTTTGCTCACCAAGGGGCTAATTCTGTGCAGGTTTCTTGGTCAAGGGACTCTGTTTTAATGAGTCTCCGGTCTCAGGACCCCAGCCTCACTCCTGTCCAAGTAAGCTTTCCAGCATCCTCAGCTCAGAGGAAAGTGGAGCGCCAGACTGCATGGACCTGCCTCCACTCTCATGCATGCTCATGGATGCTTCTAGGCGGAGACTCTGGACCCTCTTAGGAATCAAGGCTCCTCCTGCATTAATACTGCATTAATGGACTTATAAGGGCCACTGTGGGTTGTGGGTCTTGGGTCACAGGCCCTGGTTGATGGGATGTGACAAGGAATGCAAACGAATTAAAGTCAAAGAACAAATAGACCTCAAAGGAAGTGAGTCAGGGAAACTAGCTTGAATTCAAACCATGTTGGTGATCAAACAAGAAATTACCAGTGCTTGTTGAAAGGGGCACCATCATTGGATGAGAAGCAAAGCAGAACTTCAATCCAAGAATGGGGGCTCTTCCCTCCGTCTCTTAGAGCTAACTGGAGAAGTCATTAAGAGGGCTACCTCAGAATTCTTCTGGAAGAAAAGTCTTTGGGTTCTTCTGAAGTTACAGCTCCCATCCAGATGTGATTTTGGGGCCATTTTAACTTCATTCCATCCAAAATTAGGCTCAAATTCTGTCAACGTGGGATGGGGCTTTTTTCCAGAATATCTGGGGTTGGTCTTTAATTTGGGATTTTAGAATAATTTTAGAATCCCAGCTTGCTTTTGCAACGCTAATAACCTCTCCATTCTTTGCAAGAAAAGGATGGTTGTCTTACATGTCAGTTTTTGAATTTTTATTGTTGAACATGGCACATCAAAATGTGCTTTCAACCTTTGGTCTTGAAAACATTCCTTAAACACATCCCTTCTGGGTGAATAAACAGATTAAAAACTTCTCTTGCAAACTAAGTGGTACACGCCATTTAACATGCCCGCTGTTGTGAGGTAAACTTAATCACAGGCAATTGCTCTTTCACGCTTGCTCAGAGGTCACTTAATAAATTCCAGACTGACTTCTGGAGTGGCCTAATTCACTTGACCCTAATTAAATGGAAAGTCCCACACATGTTCCTGGAAATCTCTTTCCCAGCAGCCTGTTAGTACACCGTGGGTGCCAGGATGAATCAACTGGCTTTCCACATCACTGGTCCTCAACCATCACCAGCACAGCAGCATCTTCTATGGGTAAGACTTGGCATCCTTCCCAAGTCCAGTCTGTGCCAGCAGATGGTGGCACTTTGGAATATAGAACCCAACTGGATCACCTTCTTGGGTTCCCTCTTCATGCATAGGATGATCTTGAGAACAGGATGCTGGCCAGACATTCAGATGATTCCCAAGGATAAGGAGGTATCCATGCTAAGGACTCACCTTCTCACTAGTTGAATGGCCAAGACTTGAGTCCATCCGCTCTGGAGTCTGAAGGGCCAAGCAGGGACAGGGGCCCACCAGTGTAATAGCAAGACCCTTTGATGGAAGGATGGAGCCCTCAAACCTCACTCAGTGGAGCAGCCTGGTCTAGAAATGTGCCGGAGAACTTCTTGCTCACCTGTCCATGCCCTTGGCGAGATGCCTTCTGGCCATGCTGCTCAGCCAATTGAAGTGGCTTCTCTTCTTTGTAGGATGGGGCAGCAGCCGCCAACCCTGCTTTGCAAAAAGGCAAGAGTATCGTCTCCAGGACTCCCAGCCCCCAGCAGTTTCCCTGAGATGAAAGAGCAGAGAAAAGCATGTGGCATTTATTCATTTTCTTTCTTTTTTCCCTTTGGTCCCTCTAAAAAAAAAAGGATTACCTAGAAATATACTGGAAGGATAAACCATGGGTATTTAGATTTGCAAAAGATCTGGGTTGGAGGCAGGCAGGGGTGAGGAGAGAGAAGTTAAATCCTTTTGATGTAACTTTGAATCAGTTATTTCAGAATTATATCTAAGGGACATAGAAAGACAGAATCATTTTAAGTAACAGAGAAAGAGGATACATCAGAGAATTCTTTTTTAAAAATCCTACCTACTGCTAGACCCAAGTCTGCTCCTGCGGTTCCCCGTGGATAAATTATTCCAGCTTCCAGTTCTTCTTATAGCCAGTGGCAAATTGGCAGTAGGTGCCTCCATGGAAAGATGCAACTTCAGAAAGAAACCAGATATGCCTGTCTCTGCTGTGGGATGCCTTGATTCTTTCAGAGTCCTAGGCAGCCTTTTCCCACCCTTCTCCTTCCCTTCTATTGTCTGGATTCCCTTCTATTGGCTTTTTTTTTAGGGGGGGGGAGGTAGAAGAGTCTAAGTCAGTCTTGGAAAAAAAATATGCAGCAACTGTTACAAACCATCAGTTGAGCCAGGGAACATGAGAACGCACGAGAAAGAAACTCAAGATTGCCCCGCCTTGACTCTCTTGGGTATAAGTGGGAGGGAAAGAGATGCCTTCAAGATTTGCTGTTGGAGCCAAAGCAATAAAGTAGAATTTCTGGGGTTGCTTGTGTTACCAGTCTTGAAGGGCTGGCAGGGGGCCTCTGAAGGGGTCTGCCAGCCCCCTTCCCTCACGCCCCACCCATCATGCTGCTAATACTCTGATGAGACCAGCCTTCTTTTTACCCCAGTCAGGTCCAAGGGGATCTGAGCTCTGTCAAGGGTGTTTTGGGGAGGCTCCCCAGGCCCCCAAATTTTCCCCAAATGTCCATAATCATTTCCCACACACCTTTCCAAGCCTTTGCCAAAGACAACAAAAGATGTGCTTTAATAAGCAAGATGCTCCCTGCCTGAGCGGTGTGTCAGCCTCCATTTGTAATGTTGGTGACAGACGGATCTCTGGATAATCGCAGCCTCTTTGTACTCAATGGAGTCGGATTGGAGCAATTGAACGTCTGAGGAAGATTACAGGCAGTTATGCACATCGCCTGTCATGTTAGCTCTGGCAGGCGCCTTTTTCAATTGACCACTCAGGCACTGGAGCTTCCGGGACAGACGCTGGAGGCATTCGGGGCCTCCAAATGAGGCTTTGGGAGGACCCTCCCCCCAAAAAATAGTTTTGCCAGCTATAACCCACCTGTTCCCATCCCCATCTCCAAAGGCTTCCCAGACATGCAGGAGTAAATTGAGGGAAGCCCACCTGTTATAGACGAGGCACCTGCCCCCTCCACAGGTCTGCAGATGATCCTCAGCCTCCCCTTGGAATCCAGACTCCCCCCCCCTCCGCAAGGCAGGGCTAAGTAGCGAATATCCATCAGATTGGGGCTGGTAGAGCCATGAAGACCCCATGACCTTCTCCCTTGGCACAGAGGGGCTCTCACTCATTCCTTGCCCATCCCAAAGATCTTCCTTGCCCAGCTGTGACTCAGGATGAAGGCCTGCTGCCCACCAGAAGCTCCTATCAGATCAAACAACCAATGGAGCAGCAAAAACGCTAAGCTGAAGCAAAACATGGGCACTTTCGAGAATCGCAGCAACTCAAATTGGGCTACTCCCTGATGTCACTACGTGAAAAACCTGCCATGGTGGCTACCTGGAAGAGGCCCTGCTCTGACTTCCCCACGTGGCAAGGCTCGAAGGCTGCTGAAGCGGCTGGTTGTGGCTGCTCCAGCGTTTCAGAGCTCAAGAGGCTTCCCTAGTTTGCTCTTTGATCTAGTGCTGGGGAAACCCCAGAGGGTGCTGAGCTGGGAATGAGCCATGCTGGGGAAAGACAACCACCTCCATTGGCAGCCCTCCCGGCCCCCAAACCTTGCTGAAGGAGAACAGCCCTGCTGCCCTTGCAACTTTTGGGCAGTGTTTCTGGTGTGCCCCCATCCCCGGCTCCCTCCCAGCTGCCTTCTTTGTCTTTTCCCTTAGTGTGCATGTCACTGGGAGTATATCTATTTATCCCACTAAATGCTCGATTGCCAGAGGGGGCCACAGCCAATAACTGGAGCCTGCTTAAGCATGATCGATGAGAGCTCTGTGGCAACATGGCCAGGCTGCAAATCTAGAGTGCCCCGGGAACTAGAGATATGCAATCAGGCCTGACTCCGTCAGGATTCCCATTTGTCATCTGCAAACCAGGCGAGGAGAGGGTGACTCCGGGGCGCCCCCCGCAAGGGACCTGGTCAGCTGATGCCCTCCTGGAACTACTGGGGGAGGGAAGTTCTGCTCCTAACCTCCTCATTGGTTGGATGGCCTGCCACCAAGCCAAGGACCACCACCAAACTTTCTGGGGCATTGATGGTGGAGAAAGACAAGTAGGAGCCCCACACCCTGGCTGCCAGAGGTCCCTTTCTTAGCAAGCTGTCACTGCCATTCCCTTCCCCCTTCTAGCCCAAGAGGCAGTGGCTCCGTTTCTCTGAATGAGAAGAGAGGAAGCAAGGTTACATTTACTCAAGGTCATGAACCTTTTTGCAATGCCCATCTTTAGGCAGCTTCCAAGTGTCTCCCTCTCGTTGGAGCCAACTTGCAGCTTTTGCTCATGGAAGCAAGATCAGGAAGCTTCCCCTCCTTGCCATTCCACCCTGGTGCTTCTCATGCAACCAACTGGCCAGCAGAATTGTTTTCTACATCTTATTCGTCCACACATTGATTTCTCTCTCCGTCATTTTAGTCGTGCACCTCCAGCTAAGTAAAAACACGCCTGCCCGTGTGCCCCTTTGCTCTTCAGCCTGGGCAGTGGTGGCCCCAAGGGCAGCACTTGTGGGACTCCTTCTGGGTCCGGCTGAGGTCAGGAACTTCCATCACTCAGCCCTAGCGGCGTGCCTGCCGTGTTGGAGCAAAGCTTCCGATGGATGGAGATGGGCAGGCTGTCCCCCCACCCCCCACCCCCAGGGAAAGAGGGAGGCCGCCTCCAAAGGCTCTGGGTGGCAGGAGGCCACCTGGACAACAGGAGCACAATGACTTAAGAGGGAGGATCACCACCTGCAACAATCCACAGACATTTTGCAATCATCCCCTGGCAAAACTGGGAGGTTGTAAGAAGCGCCGTGTGCTTTTTTTGGGCAAAAGCAATCAGGGAGAGAAGAGCCTGAAAAATGAAAGCCAGCAAGCACCATCTCTTGGCTGCATTTCAGGGTAAACTGCAAAAATAAAGCAAACACCTCGTGTATTTGAAGAATGTTTGTTGTGCCTATTGTCAGTTTTGTTGTGTTGTACAATAATAGCAGCTGTGTTATCAATGAGGAACAGTCCCTGTCCTTTCCACATGAAAAGGATTGATGCCTGCGGTGTGGCTGCTGAACACACAGCCCAGTCGAGGGCTTATGACAGTTGTCCCTCTGCACTGAGACACAGACAGATCCGGTGGGGCCCATCACCGCCCTTCTGGGGCTCCCCGAAATCTGATCCCATCCCTGGCCAAAAATATTTCCCATATTGGAGCTGAGCATTTCCACAGCTCAGCTTCGCACAGTGTCCCAGACAGGCCACTAGAAAGGGTGATCATTCAGAGCCATCCCCCACCAGATCCTTGGCATTCCTATCCACCTCCCATGTGCCCTGCCTGCCTGTCCACCCCTTCCTTTTGGGCTGATGCCTGGAGGAGATGCATGCCAGAGGTGGGTTTCAGCAGGTTTTGACCAGTTCTGGAGAACCGGTAGTGGAAATTTTGAGTAGTTCGGAGAACTGGTAGTAAAAATTCTGACTGATTCCGCCCCCATCTATTCTCTGCCTCCCAAGTCCCAGCTGATTGGGAGGAAATGGGGATTTTGCAGTATCCTTCCCCTGGAGAGGGGTAGGAATGGGGATTTTACAGTATCCTTCCCCTGCCATGCCCACCAAGCCACACCCACAGAACTGGCAGTAAAAAATTTGAAACCCGCCACTGATCCATGCCCACCTGGGGTTTGCCTCTCCAGTGCTCCTGAACACTGAATTTGGCCACAGGGCTTATGGGGGTGGGGTGTTCATCTTTCCTTTCAGGAAGCAAAATGGGCCTTTGGTGGATGCAGGGGCCAAAGGTAAGAAGGCATGTATTCATCTCAAATCTTTTTTGCAGACATTAGAAGATTGCCCTTTGTGTCCAGCCCCTTCCTTTCAGATGTTTGGGGCTTCAACCTCTATCCAGGGGCCGCAAACTGTAACTCGCCATCTAAGATATCTCCCTCTCTCTCTCTCTCTCTGTCTCTCTCGCTCTCTCTGACCTTCTTCTGGGGCTTCCACTTAGTTGTGGGAAAGCTGGTGATACCAGGCAGAGCAGGACATATTGCTGGCCAATGCCCTGCCTTGCACCTGCAATCCTTCTGGGTGTGGAATAGCAGCCTCTTTTCCAGGGGTGAAATCTACTTACCTTCCTTACCGGTTCGGAAGTGCACAAACACGTCACATGCGCATGCAGACCCTCTGCGCATGCGCAAAACCTTCTGTGCATGTGCAGAACTTCCTGTTTAAAACCAGGAACTAACAACAACTGGGCAGATGGGCGGAGCTTCACACCGCCATCGCTACCGATTCGCCGAACCACCTGCCACAATAACTACTGGATCAGGAGAACCAGTCTGAACCGGGAGCATTTTACCTCTGCTCTTATCCCTGCGCTCCCAGAGCCGAGGGCCTCCTCCTCCTCCCCTCCCCTCTCAAAAGCCATTCCAACAAAGCCTCCTCCCTCCTCCTGCCTGCTCCTCTAAGGAGGACTACCAGGCTCAAAGGCCCACATTGATGATGCCGGGGAAATGATTTACTCCATAAGCATTTAGGGAACTGCAAGACTGGGCCATGTTTCTCTTTAATGAGCCTGTGGATCAACCTCATCCTGCAGTCCTGGGACCCAAAATAAAAGGAATGGTTGATGGTCAACGTTTTAATGAAAATTGGGCCTCTGGAGGGAGGCCGAAAGGCAGGAAGCCTCTCCTGCAAATCTTCCCGACAGCTCTAGAAAGAGGAACCGGTGGCATCATTTCAGCATCAATGACTTCGCAGATTTCTCAAAATATATACAGCCTCAATAGGTATCTGAAGTAGTGATTACCTTCCATTATGTCCGGAGAAGGATTTTTCTCTGGGAGTCTGTTAGATCAGGACTAAGGACAGCAAACAAAATGAGCTGTCCAAGATCTTATCTTGGTAAGCAGGAATTGGGATCTTCAGTCCCAAGGAACTGGACTGTGGCTGAGCCCAGATCTTGCCTCTCCTGGTGCCCCAAAGGCCCTTCCTGGCTTCCCTCCCCCTCCCCTCCCCACCCCGATCCCCTTAATGGCCGGGAAAATAAAATGTATTCCTTAGTACAACGCTAATGGAGATCTACAGCTTTTCATTTCGGTATTTAATTGAGAAATTGCTGCTTTTCCATCAATTCTGAGTAAAGGAAGAAACGACATAAAATCTACTGTACACTATTAAAGTAGCTGAAACAAAGGGAGATTTAAAAGGACAAAAAGAGAAAGTAAGAGTTGTCTAAAATTCTGAGCAAGGGAGAGTGAGAAGAAATTACTGTTGTTCATCAATTCTGGCTGGGTTTCTGTATCAATTTAACTCTACCGTCACCACCTACATTTGAGAAAGCCGACTCTGGGGACGAGATTGAAAGAGTGTTTTTCAAAATGCTGTTTAGCAGTACTGAAAAAGGCCTTCTGGGGGAGATTGCTCCAGAAAGCTGTGACACTGAGGACGGTCCATAATTTCATGGACTGTGACCATTTTGTCTTTGGTTTTGTTTGGGCTTTATGTGCCTGAATTATGAGCAATGAAAGGGCTCAGTCGCATAATGTGGCCATCATCTTGGTTTTTCAACCCACTCCCTGCAGATGCCCCAGGCTCTGGAAGCAGGCAAGTCCATCTTGATTGGCATATTGACTGACGTTGAGCCAGTCCTCTTCCCTCACCCCAACCCACCTCACAGGGTTGTTGTTGTAAGAAAAAGAAGAGGAAGGAGTATTAATTATGTCTGCCAGAGAGAGGGAGGGAGGGGGGAGGGAGGGGGGAGGGAGAGAGAGAGATTTTTTAATGACTTTTGTTTTGATAGATGATAGATAGATAGATAGATAGATAGATAGATAGATAGATAGATAGATAGATAGATAGATAGATAGATATCCATAAACCATAAACCTATAAAAGCACACACACATATATACATATACATATACTTATACACACATACATACACACATACATACACACACACACACACACACACACACATATATCAGCCTAGACCTAGTTGAGTAAACCTATCCAAGCATCCTGCTCCTGCCTTCCCCTGGACAGAAGCTAGAGGAAGCCCCTCCCATCCCAGAGGTGCCCCAACACAGGAGTAGTGACCCTTTCGCAAGCACCGTTTCATGAGACAGAAGAACGGCTGAAGACAAACTTCCCCATCCACACCACCTGTTCTAATTTAATGAGCCAAGTTCTGCTTTTCAATCGGTGTTTGACCTTCCCAATTCTGAGCAAGCCCTGAAGTTCTTGTCAGAATGGGACGAGGCATTTAATAAGAGCTGCCGAAAAGCTTGCAGCCAGCAAGAACTGCTGGAGTCCTTTCCTTTAAGCGAGGTATAAAAAGAAGGAGAAGAAAAGATTACTTTGAGGGATAAAACTTGCTCCTCAACCCGGAGAGAGTCCAAATCTAAAGCTTGCCAAGCAAAGGTTGGTGGGTTCATCGTTCGCTCCATCCCTATAATGGACCAAAGAGGTTTTGTTCCATCGTTCTTTTCTCCAAAATGGAGGCCAATTCATGTGAAAATGAGGCTCAGAGGCTTCTCCAGTGCTCAGACCCCCCACCCCCACCCCCTGGCCATGGCTGAACTCCCTCTGGGCTCCTGGCTGATCATCATTAGGCCGCTTTACAGGCAAGGTGAGCATGAAAGGGTGGCTTTCACTCCTCACTGCATCTGACATCCAATTCCAGGAAGCTGGTTTATAACCGACCCCTACACTGGATCATGACAGATATTCCTTGTGCAGGTACAGTAATAGTTATAGATAGTTATTAGACTATTAGGTAGTGATACACCCTTGTGCTGGAGGGCTGGTTGCATTCGCCATGGGTCAAGCGGCTTTTCATGAAAAACCCCAAACAGCATCAGTCTCTCAATCTCTTTTTCTTGGAGTGCTTCTCCCAGTGATCCTCCTCCCACTCCGTGAAATCACTGAGTACGATTTCATCATGACTCTGGACCAGAAATGGAATGAATATCTAGAAACATTTGAATTCACACAAACCTCTAATATCAACAATTAATCTTTTGTTTTGTTTTGTTTTCTTTCTGTGCTTCTGTAAGCTACTAAGAGAACCTTTGCTGTTGGGCTGAATATAAATATCAAGAGAAAGAAAAAGACTTTAAATTTTAAGGATGACTCAGGGCATCTGCTAAGGTCT
Organism: Ahaetulla prasina; assembly: GCF_028640845.1. Classification (NCBI taxonomy): domain Eukaryota; kingdom Metazoa; phylum Chordata; class Lepidosauria; order Squamata; family Colubridae; genus Ahaetulla; species Ahaetulla prasina. Next base: position 9,140,159 of record NC_080547.1, on the reverse strand, counting down.
GCTGTCCAGGAGACAAAGGTGACAGTCCCTGATCCAGCCCTTGGCCAGCTATTCCCTGGTCATTGCCCGCTCTGGCTGGCAGGTTCTTGAACCACAAGATGTTGTGACCCAGGCCCAAGTAGGTAGTAGGAAACTCAGTCCGTGAAAAAACAAACAAACTTTATTCGAACAGCTGGGAATTACTTCCTTCTCAGCGTAGTTCAACTAAATTAAAGTAAATTCCTCCCAACACAAATTCTTCAGTCCTATCGCAAACATTGGTCCAATTAGGCAAATTGCCAAAGGCCTTTCTTGCAAATGTTCAGAAGTCACAAAAATAAATGCAAGACATAGATGAAGCAGAAGACGATGCAGAAGACGATGCAGAAGATGAAACTACCAACGTTGTTTTCCGGCAAAGCTCAAACGCCAGTGCTGGTCTGTTTTAAGCCTTATGGGAGGGGCCAATCAGCTCTTGGCCCTACTCCTGAGTTGTCCTTTTTGCTTGAGCTGTTCTTGCCTTCTGGCAGCTCTTCTCATGCGTGCATTAGGAACAGGCTCCTCCTGTTCCTCTGCCTCACTACTATCAGGCTCTGGAGGCTCTGGAGTCCGCACCTCACTTCCCGATGGCCCTGGCCCCACCTCTGCCTTATCACTGTCCGACTCCGTTGCCAGCTCCGCAGGCTGCTGATGGACCACAACACAAGACTCTGGAAAAGTGACCTGAACATGGTCAGCCAGGAGACACAGCAACCTTTCAGAAAATGGCCTCAACACAACAAACGGAGCTGGGATTAATGGCTGTGATAGTCCTGCCAAGATGGCAACCATCAGGCTCCCCAGCACATTTGTTTTAGAGCAGTTTTAAGTTGGGGCAGCAGGTCAGGCATGAAGAGTTAGAGGGCTGCCTTTTATTATTCTGAGTGCTTCGAAACAAAATGGGAGCAGGACAGCCCGATCGCCCCATTCTGGGAAAAGCTTTTTAAGTTGCATAGTAAGCATTAACCAATTAATGATTTTGTTTACATGCAAGACAATGAGGGCTTCGTTAGAGTGATTTAATTCTCTTTAAAAAATACAAGAGGGAAAACAAGGTTTTTGCCTTCCATATTATAAACTCAAAGAGTTAATTGGGAAGTATTCATTTTGTTGCTATGAAACATAATCACCCTCTAATTAGTGGGAGCCAGTTATTCTGATATAATTACAGGATATTATATAAATAAGCCCAGGGAGGGAAGAGGAGCCATGGCAGACAGGGAGGAGGGAGAGGGTCTCCAACTGGGACTCAGGGCACCAGAGGAGGCACCGGCAGGGCCTTGGATGACTTTGGGAGCCTGACCACCTCTGGCTGGCCAGTGGGGGGTTCAAACTCTCCCATCTTATGGTGGTGGCACAGAAGACCCAGGAGTGGGACTTCTACCGTCTCTGGCTTTTCTCGAAGGAAACTTTCTTTGCTTCCTCTGTGGTTCCCAGCACTTTATGAGGGGCAGGAAAAATAAGATGGAGAAAATGGTTTAGAAGGAAATGATTAATTCTCCATCTGCCTCTCTAAAAATAAAAGCAATCCAGGAGCCCCTCCAGAGAAGGTTTCAGCAGGAGAAGGGACTCTACACCATTGATGGTGACTGGGAAAGAGGAAGCAGAATCTGAAGGTCCTGACCCACATCCTCCCTTCCAGAAGGCTTCAGGGAGCTTTGGTGCACAAGAAAGTGGAATGGCCTTGTGGAGAGATCTGAACTTCCATCTTCCCAGGGTTTCCTAAGCCCTGCTGGGATTCTGGCTGCAGGGAGTCCAGAGCCCCCAGCCCATTCTTTGGCAACAGGACCTCCATCTAGTCTGTTGTGGTCCACCAGCAACCTGCGGAGTTGGCAATGGAGTCGGACAGTGATGAGGCTGAGGAAGAACATGGGCCAGTCCTGGATGCTGGGGTAGGCGTCAGAGGCAGAAATGGGGCCAGGGCCATCTGGGAGTGATGTACGGACTCCGGAGCTGCCAGAGGCTGACAGTAGTGAGGCAATGGAACAGGAGGAGCCTGTTCCTAATACACGCATGGGAAGAGCTGCCAGAAGGCAAGAGCAGCTAAAGTAAAGAGGACGACTCAGGAGTAGGGCCAAGAGATGATTGGCCCCTCCCATAAGGCTTAAAACAGACCAGCACGGGCGTTTGAGCTGTTTGTCGGAAAACAACATTGATAGATTTGCTCTTTGTCTTGCTGCATTTATTTCTTGTCAGCGTCTTCTGCTTCTGAACTTTTGCCAAGAAAAGCCTTTGGCCGTTTGCCTAATTAGACCAAGGTTGGTAATAAGACTGAAGAATTGTGTTAGGAAGAATTTGCTTTGATTTAGTTTGGACTATGCTGAGAATGAGTTAATTCTCAACTGTTCTAATAAAGTCTGTTTTTGAACTGATTGCGTCTACTACTACCTACTTGGGCCTGGGTCACAACATAGTCCTCATCCTCAACAGTCCATGTAATTGAACTGGGAGGCTGGGTGGGAACGGAAAAGCCTGCTTGGAGAGGGGCTGGTGAGGGCCTTGGAGTTGCTGAAAGACAGGATGAGGAGCCCCTCGTGATCCAGCCTCTGCCTGGGGGGAAGCTTCTTCTCATGTGGAGAACCAGAGTGAACCATCCAAGAATCAACATCCAGCCAGGAAGACATTCAGGAACAGGTTTGGGTGGAGCAGGGCAGAACTTTGCTCTGTTCCTTTGGTCATCCAGAGGGGAGAGCGGCAAAAGACAGGTGCTGCCCCACATTGGTCGAGATGGGGCCAGGATGCTGGGTGATGTGTTGGGCCTGGGCCATGGGGCAGAGGCAAGTCTCAGTCCCTGGTGACCTCAGACCATCAGGGCCCCCAATTCCCAGCCCCTCCTCTCCACCTCCAGTGGGAACAGAGGACATTTTGCTGGCTCTCCTGCGAGTGGAGCCAGGTTTTTGCAGTAGCAGAAGGATCAACCCCCCCCTCCCTCCCCCTCCCTCCCCTTTGCCTCTCTCATTCATCACTGTCACATCTGGAGAGGTTTTTTATTTAACAACCAATTTATTTCCAATTTAACTAATCTCGGGCTGCAGCATCTCACACAAACACACCGAAGGCGTCGTCTGCTGTAAATAGACTTACCGGCCACCCCAGTTAATGTAAGCTCCCATCAAAGTACATCAGGCAGGAGAGGAACACCAAGAGGAGATTGCCAGGCCAATCTGGGGGTGGGGGCAGAGAAAGACTCTCCCCACCCTGTTTCTCTGGGCTCCGAGAGCTGCTTAGATTTATATATTTGCCTTCCGGATCGTCCGCCTCACCTTGAGAAGCCAGCGCTGGCTTTCATAAACAATTTATGGGGAGATAATGCAGAGAGACTTGGAGGGAGGCAGGGGCTGAGCTGGGGAGGCAGGAGGGCAATCAGAGAAGGACGCTCTCCATTTCCCCCCAACTCGCATTATAACTGCCAGCTCTGCATTCACATCTCTCTGCCTATAAGGTCAGGTTGCAACTATACAACAGTACTTGGGAAGCAACAGTTGGGTTTGATCAGGGAAAGTCTGCCCGGATGAAAGGGGCAGCTAATCACATGGCAACAAGACTCCTGAGCAGCTCAAGGAGTCCAGAGGGAGCCGGGTGTAGCGTCAGAGCCACTGGAAGCCCCCTGGCCAATGGTGCTGCTTCTCCCTTTGCCCATCATCTCTGAAGCCGAACTGGCCCGGCATCCCTTCAGTCCTGCCCGCCCACCCTTGCTTTCTTCTGCATCTCCTGGAAAGATAAGCCTTCAGCTGCCCCTTCAAAGGCAGAGGAAGCTTTTAAAGCCCTGTTAAAAGCCCCCCTCCTGATTGCCATCTTTCCATAAACCCCTGAATGGAGCAAGATAAACAAGTCCTTGAAAAAACACTCTCCCAGCCAGCACTCAGGCTGGCAGAAGACACAAGAGGGGCTCAATCCATCCGTCAAAGAACAGCCGCAGCCCAGAGTGACAGGAGGGGCTTCGCGACCACCTGCTGCTCACCACCCACCAGCCTGCTGTGCCCAAGCGCCTTTGGTCTCGAGGGACAGCTGGGCAGAGAGGCAGCCAAGACAGGCAGCCAGGCTGGACCTAGACTAGTCCAAGCGGTCTTCAATGCCAAAATCCACCTATGGTCAAAGACTCATCACTCCTTCCACCCCATCCCACCCCACCCGCATTAATGACTAGCTCTATAAGCCAGTTAGCAATGCAGCCAACGCTTGACCCCGGGAGACTCAGCTCATAAACCCCTAAGAACAAGACACAATTGCCAATCCTACAGGACACAACTAGGCGTGGCTCATTGTTCCTCTTTCACAGCTCTTTAATTGTTGGAGGCACCATCGGAGGTGCCAAAAGGATATTGGAAATGTTGCTTCACCGATTGGGAGGGAAACCAATAGAACAGGAGTTCCTGCGTTTTTCCCTCCAGCTACCATCCCAGTCCATGTGGGAAGCGTAACCCATTAGCTGTCTGCTTGTAAAGAACAGCCATGTGGAAGTCCAAGGTCAAAGTGAAGGTCATAAGCATGACTGCATCAAGTGGAAAGATGCTTTCCCCAATGCCCAGTGCAGGATGAGGACCAGGTTGCCAAAGAAGTCCATTTCCTCTGGTCAAAAAGAACCCTATTGGACCCTGGGCCTCTTCCCAAGTGCCTGGCACAAGAGGAACAGGCTTCTGTTTGTCTCTACCAGCCTTAAATCCATTGCCTTCTCCACCACAACCTAACAGATGCTGGTGGATCTGTGGAAGCAGTAATCCAATTTCATGGTTTGGAGCAAAACAACCAGAGCAGCAGCAGGAGGACAGCATAGACACGGCGCCTTGAACCCACTCATCATCATGGCCCCATATGGCAGAAGGACAAAGGCTTGAAACCACGGAAGGGCCAAGCCGGCCAATGAAGCCAATGGCACAAGGAGCTTCTGCTAATTAGAAACCAGCAGATGGGAGGATGGCAATGTGAGCCCCAACTCCCACCCCGGCCTTGGCTCCAGGTCTTCATGCTGCCCCTCCAAGATGGTAAATCTAGAGTCTGAATTGGTCAATTTGGGACCATCTCTTGCCCAGCTCCGTTTCCCAAACAGAAGATGTCCTCCACCACAAAATGCCTCTGGAAGAAGCTGCTTTGAACTTGGTGCTTCTCTGCTTGGAGGGGCAGGACCATCGAGTCCACATTCGGAAGATCCCAAGAAGATACACGAGAGGATCTGATGGAATCGGATGCTTTGAAAAAACCACCGGCAGGAAGTGAGTGTGCAGTAGCAACATCCTCACGCACACACATTCCCATCAGTTTGCTTTGAGAGGTCTATTGACTCTATTACCGGAAGATAAAATACAACCACTGTGACTACTGATTATTGATAGCCTTATTCTCCATCTCTTTTCATCATTATCACCGGAGCTGTATTATCTGTTCTTCCCAGGGCATTTGCTAAGATAAAGGAACACCGGCTTCAAAAGGAGGACAGGTACAATATTCTACTCCAGACACGCAGAGACATAATATTTTGCAGCTGGCCTTACGCGAGACGTTCAGCAGGTACCCATTCATATGCATTTTCTCTGCTGTTCAAAACACTCGCCATTGCAAATAGCTTTTCTTCTCCTTTTTTGTAAGACCTTTGAAAAAAGATAATATGTACAGAAACCTGCCAGCATATCTCCTACGGGCTGCAATCCTAAGCAGGCTCTCTTGGAAAGAGGCCCAGTTTGAAACGATGACGTTGTGACTTCTGAGCCGAGGTGGCTTGGTGGGCTGGTTCCTTGTCTTCTTGCCTCCGGGCTGAACATTCTTGCCCACTCACGAAGCCTCTTAGCTCTCCTCAGAAGCACTTCCCATTCATCAGCTGCCCTCTTGAACTGGCTGAAACACAAAGCCAAATGAACACAGGAGGACTTCTGAGGAGGCCTTCAAAGGATGCGGCAAATCACAGGGCTGGAGCCTTTCTTGCCTCAGCGTTGCTGCTTTGGGTTGTTGGTGGCACCGAGCTTCTCTAGGCAAGCCTGGAGTCCGAGGGCACTGCTTTGTTTCTCTCCTGTGGGTCAGGCAGGCAGAGGAAGACCAAATCGGCTCAGAAGCAGGGACAGGTGGAGCAACCGAGAAAGGAGTGGAAACTGATCGCCTGGCCTCCCCATTGGTTGGCAGCACAAGAAACACTTTATCTTTTGCTTTTGTTCTCTTTTTTTAATCCCCATTCTTGGAAACAAAGTGATGTTTCTATGGTGATTACCAAGTCACAATTCTGGCTGAATGTTGCCCTGAGCATCAGGAGGAGATTGAAGATGGCTTGGCCAGAACTGCTCTGCTTCTGAATTTCTTCACAGGGGGCTTCTTCTGTCATCTTTGCTTTAGGCCCTCTGGTTCAGGAAGGGGCACAATACCTGCGTGGCTACGAGCTCAAAGAGTTGATAAATCCTCATTCCAAATTCCAAAACCAGGAAGTCTCAAGTCTCATCTTTTCTGGCCACCAATCTCCAGGCTGCGGGGCAGGAGGTCTGTGTTAGTCCGAAGAAGGGGAGCACTGGAGATGCCCTTTCCAGACTTCATGGCTTCGTCTGAGGGAGGATTAGGCTTTTCCACAGGCCACTCCTTCAACATGAAATTCCAGAGACAATTGCTGAAGGACAGGACAAGTGATTTGATCCCCACCAGACAGCATGGAAAGAACCTCCAAGTCTTTCCTGCTCTACCAGGCACTTTAAGTTCTTTTAAAATACCAATGGTTTCATTCTTGTGATACTAATGGTGAAGTTTAGTTCCTATAGGTTTCTGCAGTTCTTTTAACTAACATTTCATTGGGTCCGTATTGTACGTTCAGGGGCTTTGCTGGTTGGAATTTTTCTGTTGTTGACTATATGAACCACCTTCAGTGCATGCCATGAAAGTAGAGGCAGCCCAAAGTTAGCCAGGATGTGCATTTTTTTGCTCCTCTGTGGAAATTTGGGCAGGAAAGACAAAGAGAATGCAGGTTTATTTTTCCTGCTGCACTAAACGCCTGAATGCCTTTGGTTTAGAGGCACTGGGAGAGCACTGAGTCCGGTCTCTGCCCTTTGAAGTTCAGGCCTGCCTCTGCCGCAGAGGATGTCCATTCTGAATAAATATTCTTCCCCATCTCAGAAGAAGGGCAGGCATCAAAACCTTGCCTGATTCATTCGTTCTTGCTCTCTCACCCCAAGCCAAGTCTTCCATATTGCAGTTGAATTATTACTTTTCTTTTCAAGTAAACATTCATGGTAGAAACTCCACCTGCTCCTAGTTTCAGCTCCCCTTAAACAATTCTGTGTGTGTGTGTGTGTGTGTGTTCTGTTGTGTGAAGAGAGGATAGGGAAAGAGACAGCTGAAAGGTCCATGGACCACAGCAGTCCCCCCTCCCATGGGATGAGAGGGCGGAGGAAGGTCTGAGTTTGAGGCTTTCAGGGGGTCTCCCTCTTTCAACCACCACAATAGACCCACAGCTCTGAGGAAAACTTCAAGCTGATCATAGAAGCCCGACTGAATGCCAGCATCAAAAAGGGATCATCAGAACTTTGTAAGAAGCATCCAGAATCCAGCTACCAGGCAGATTACCCCTCTCCTACCACCATCACCCATCCCTCATCAGCTGCACAGTCCTTGCTGGGCTAAGCTCCCTACAGGGGTGAGGAGCGCCGGGACGAGAAGGTTTCAACCAGGGGACGTTCTTCAAGTGGACATTCAAGGAAAAAATCATGACAGTCATGTACCTGATCCCAAGAGAGAGGACGCTGGGAAAACTTGAAGAGGTTCCTGAGCAGCTTCACATTTTGGAGAAATTTTTATTTTATTTTATTTTTTATTTATTTTATTTTGTCACAACATCATATAAAAAGGATTATATAGTATATAAGCATATATATGAGTAAATATTAGGAGGTATAAGCATCAATATATATATAGGAAGAAGAGAAGAAAAGAAAGAAAAAAAGAAAAAAAAGAAAAAAACAATAGGACAGGAACGGTAGGCACGTTTATGCGCTTATGCACGCCCCTTATGGTCCTCTTAGGAATGGGGGGAAGTCAATAGTAGAAAGTTTTTGGTTGAAGCTTTTAGGATTGTGGGAAGAGACCACAGAGTCAGGTAAAGTATTCCAAGCACTGATGATTCTGTTACAGAAGTCATATTTTCTGCAATCTAGATTAAAGCGGTTAACATTAAGTTTAAATCTATTGGTTGCTCTTGTATTATTGCAATTAAAGCTGAAGTAGTCTTTGACAGGAAGGACATTACAATAGATGATTCTATGAGTTAAACTTAGGTCTTGTCGAAGGCGACGGAGTTCCAAGTTTTCTAAGCCTAGGATTTCAAGTCTGGTGGGATAAGGTATTTTGTTGTTTTCAGAGGAATGGAGAACTCTTCTTGTAAAATATTTCTGGACACGTTCAATTGTATTGATGTCAGAGATGTGGTGAGGGTTCCAAACCGGTGAGCTGTATTCTAGAATTGGTCTAGCAAATGTTTTATATGCTCTGGTTAGTAGTGTGGTGTTTTTGGAAAAGAAGCTACGCAGGATTAGGTTTACAACTCTTAGAGCCTTTTTTGCTATGTATTTGCAGTGGGCTTTGGCACTGAGATCATTTGCATCTGCATGGAAGAATCTAAATCCACGCCACCAGGAAATGCATAGTCTCAGAAAGCAACCTGAGATCCACACTAAACTGGATCACATTATCTCCTAAAATGAAGCTGTTCCCAATCCATTCTTGACTGCTGGCTTGGTTGCCTCACCCTTCCTAAAAATGTCCAGTCCAGTTGCTCTTGTCGTGGGGATCTTAAGCTGCCAAGAATGAATCCTGCCTTGATCAACTCCCAGCTGCTCTCTTGGTTCTTTAGAGCCCATTCAGAACTATCAAAGCCCACCTCCTCAATTGAAATAGCCGAGAGGCTGCTTCCCAGGGTCATTCTGGGGTGACTTTGGCCCCCATTTCTAAGTCATACTTTTGGTTTATTGTACATAATATTTTTGGCATCTACATGAGATTTCATTGATATAACCTCTGGATTTTTTAAAAAAAACAGCATTAAGAACATAATTTACTGTATCTCTCAGGAAGGAATTTGCGAGCGGTATGCTTCTTCTCACCCCCATTTTTCAGGGTGCCTTCTCTCATGGTTTAAACTTCTGCTGCAGCTCATCTTCCGGTGCTTATGGAATTCTTTATGTGTTCCAAGATCCACCAAGCCAACACTCTGGATCTCTCTGAGTGAGAAATGCCACACCACCAGCCAGCCTGTAATTATTTTCCTCCTCTGGGGCACGAGATGCCAGACGTGTCATTCAATTGCTACAACTCTCTTTCTCCAGCTCTGCGGGAAGGCAGGGGCTGCTGCAGCCCCAACCACAAAGCAAGGGAGGGCACGAAGCTGGGGGTGGGAAGAGAGGTTCCATTCTTTTCTCCTTTCTTCTCAAGATGGTTCTGCTTCTATATAAATGAATTCTTATTTTTATGGCAGCTCGTGATACGTGCTGAAGCGGAGAAACTAGGACCCCATCCAAGACTGTGTGGGAATCTGGATCCCACACCCAGCCCTGCCCCAACCACAGAATGGAGCCATAGGGCTGGAAGGGACTTTGAACGTCTTCTAGTCCAACCAAGTGGCTTTCAGGTTGCCACCAAGGTCAGAAGTTGTTGTAACCACCTCAGACTTGCAGGTGGCCTCTCGAGCCCTTCTTCTCACCCTGGACAGACCAGAGGGGGGACCCTGTGAAGTGCTGCTTTGGGGGTGCCAGCCTGTCTCATGGCCTACCATGGGGGAATGGCCCTTCCTGGTTAGTCCCTTTGCCCAAGGCGCCTTGGCACTCCTTGAGCTCACCATCCTATATTGCAGTATTTACAGAAATTTCACCAACCCGGTATTTTACAGAAACATTTTGTTTCCAGTTTTTCCCCAAGGTGGAATGATCCCTTCCTTTCTTCCCTTTGTTAGATAGTACCACTATAATTAAAGTTTCATACCAACCTTCAAAAGGGGAGGCTGGTGGCGGAGGGAGGTTCTCCTCTTTGAAAACTGACTTACAAAGAGATGTCACCAAAGGAGAATGGGAAGTACAGACATGTGCAGCGTAGCAATCACTGAGCAGCAGACAAGGGGAAAAGAATGTTTTCTTAAAAGCCTCCAATTCAGGCAGAGAGGAGGCTGCAAAAATACATATAATTTTTTGAGCAACACCTACAAGGCAAATCTTGATAAAATCAGTGGATTAAAGTTACCCTGCCTGGAGAGCACAACACTCTGATGAGTGATGACCCAACAACGTTAACGCCAGTTTTGCACTCCTTTTTTCAATGGGAAACTGAGATACAGCGCAAGAAAGAAGAAATTACTCTGATGTCTATGCCTCAGTGCGTTCTCTCTCTCCCTCCCTCCCTCCTTCCCTCTCTCTCTCTCTCCCTCTCTCTCTCTCTCACACACACAGAGTATATAGTATCCGTCTCTACCTATCTCTCATCGCTATCAGACTCCCCATGTATTGCCAAAGGCAGCCACAGGGAAATAGAGGAGGGGGGTGCCATTCTTTAAGAAGGATTCCGATAGTTGCTAAGCTTTTCTCCACACCACACACACACACACACACACACACACACACACACACCTTTCTGATTTGCTTGTCTTCTATTTTTGAGCACACTTTCAGTATTTACTTCCTCCTCCGACAGGCTGATCCTCTAAGATGTTTCTGGCAGCTGGTTTTATCCCCTGGGGATGTGCTCCTTCTCCTGTCCTGTCCAGAGGCAGGGGACACTCTGGTCCATTTGGACTTTGGGAGAAGCAGCTCCCAAGGAAGATTTCTCCCTCTGGATGGTGGCAGAGAGCCCTACCGGCCATGATGTTTGCTCCAAATGACCCCTTTGGAAGACAAGGAGGAGGAATTTGTGCTTTTCCTCAGACCTTTGCTAATTGAAGGGAAGCCAGGAAATCTCCGTGCAGCATGAAGAAATGCAACTTGAACGGCATTTTTTATAGATGTGTGACACAACATCTTCCTGGCTCCTTTTATATTTAAGAAATAAGAGGAGCAATATTAATGGTTTGGCTCCCTCTGTAGTCAGGTGGAAGATCCAAGAAATTGTTGGAGCAGCCGAGAAGGCACCCAGACTCGGACTGGGATCAAACTCACCCCAAGGACAAATCCCTTAGAAAATATCTTCAGCCACTGATTGTTCCTGGGCTGCCAGTGACAGTGTCACAGTCCAACAGATTCAGGACAATTGGTCGGGGAGGGAATCAGGGTTGCCCGTGTCGTGCAAACACAGACCAATAAAGGAGTCTCCTTGGGGTGGGGGGAGATCCCTGCACCCTTAGAGGGAATTCAGTCATTTCTCTGTGAAGTTCCCCTCTCTCCTGGGGAACCCAGGCCCAAGTAGGTAGTAGGAAACTCAGTCAGTTTAAAAACAAACAAACTTTATTAGAACAGCTGAGAATTAACTCATTCTCAGCGTAGTCCAAACTAAATCAAAACAAATTCTTCCTAACACAAGTCTTCAGTCTTATCACCAACCTTGGTCTAATTAGGCAAACTGCCAAAGGCTTCTCTTGGCAAAAGTTCAAAAGCAGAAGACACCAACAAGAAATAAATGCAACAAGACAAGGCTATCAATGTTTTTTTCCAGCAAAGAGCCCAAACGCGGTTGCTGGTCTTTTAAGACTTATGGGAGGGGCCAACCATCTCTTGGCCCGACTCCCGAGTTGTCCTCTTTGCTTGAGCTGCTTTTGCCTTCTGGCAGCTCTTCTCATGCAGGCATTAGGAACAGGCTCTTCCTGTTCCTCTGCCTCACTACTGTCAGCCTCTGGAGGCTCTGGAGTCCGCACATTACTCCCCGATGGCCCTGGCCCCATCTCTGCCTCTGACGCAGAACCCTCATCCAGGCCTTCCACAGCCTCCAGGACTGGCCCATGTTCTTCCTCAGCCTCATCGCTGTCTGACTCCGTTGCCAGCTCCGCAGGCTGCTGGTGGACCACAACAGGTTCCACCACAAATGTGAAAAGGTGATTCCACCAGAAATAATAATAATAATAATAATAATAATAATAATAATAATAATAATAATAATAATAATAACAACAACAACAACAACAACAACAACAACAACAGAGTTGGAAGGGACCTTGGAGGTCTTCTAGTCCAACCCCCTGCCCAGGCAGGAAACCCTACACCATTTCAGACAAATGGTTATCCAACATTTTCTTAAAAATTTCGAGTGTTGGAGCATTTACAACTTCTGCAGGCAAGTTGTTCCACTGATTAATTGTTCTAACTGCCAAGAAATTTTTCCTTAGTTCTAAGTTGCATCTCTCCTTGATTAGTTTCCACCTATTGCTTCTTGTTCTACCCTCAGGTGCTTTGGAGAATAGTTTGACTCCCTCTTCTTCGTGGCATCCCCTGAGATATTGAAATACTGCTATTATGTCTCCCCTAGTCCTTCTTTTCATTAGAATAGAATAGAATGGAATGGAATGGAATAGAATAGAATAGAATAGAATAGAATAGAATAGAATAGAATAGAATAGAATAGAATAGAATAGAATAGAATAGAATTTTATTGGCCAAGTGTGATTGGACACACAAGGAATTTGTCTTGGTGCATATGCTCTCAGTGTACATAAAAGAAAAGATACGTTCATCAAGGTACAACTAGGCATATCGAGTTCTTGCAACCGTTCTTCATGTTTTATCCTCCAGTCCCCTAATCATCTTTGTTGCTTTTTTCTGCACTCTTTCTAGAGTCTCCACATCTTTTTTACATCGTGGCGACCAAAACTGGATGCAATATTCCAAGTGTGGCCTTACCAAGGCATTATAAAGTGGTATTAACACTTCACGTGATCTTGATTCTATCCCTCTGTTTATGAATTGAGAAAATGCGGTACCGTGTTGACATCAGGCCATTCTTGTGGTGTCCTGCCAGTTTTTTCCCTGAAGATGACCAGCAGATGGGCAGCAGCATCCTGGCCATGTGTGCAAAGCTCAAGCTGAAGCCAACAGTACAGGCTCGGAAGGGGTGGAGCGGGGAGGAAACGTAGAGCTCCGTATGCTCCAGGGTTTCACACCAGCCTGCCATGCACGCGAGAGATTGAAGGGAGCTGGAAAAGCACTTGATGTGCTTTCTAACAGCCTTGCACAAACCTGACCCAATGGTGCAGAATGACATCTTTGAGATAAGCAGGTGGTATCAGCGCAAGAGGCCTGATTCCAAGCTCAGGACAACCACAAGCGAAGCCCAAATCAGTCATTAAAAAGTAAGCATGCCAGTGGAGATGCAATTCAGGCTTGGAAGATGCTGGTTTCTCCACCACCTCTGGCCACTCCCAGCCCAGAGTCTCTCCTGGTGAATCAGGCTGGGCACATTAGCTCCTAAACAACCCCAGTCTTCAACTATGTGATGGGGAGAGGCCTCCTGGCCAAAGCAGGACAAGCTCAAAGAGGAGAGCCAGTGTTCAAAGCATCACCAATGGTTTTTGCTGTTTCATGTTAGAGCCACTCTTCTCTCCTTAGACCTTTTGCTGCTACCTCCTTGGACTTTGGGTTGCCGATCGATCCTACTTCAGGGGTCACTACAGCTTTCCTGGAAGGGCAGTTTGCACATGCCAAAGCCCCCCCCCTTCAGCACAGCATCATGGGCAGAGCCCAGAATGGTCCCTTGGAAGGCTGAGACCTTAATGAGGAGGAGGGGTTCTTCTAATGAGCAAACCCTGCTAAATGGCTGGGGTTGTTTATGAAGCAGGTCTTGTATTCCTTCATGGAAATTTCATTGGGGGCGTTAAGTATAGATAGTCACTGGACCAAAGCCTACCAGTAATTATGGGTAATTACTGTGCCTTGGTGTTTGGAATAACAATGGCAAGCAAGCACCTGCCAGGGAGGCTGAGAAGTCGGAGCCATCCTGAGCTGAAGGCGACATCAGAATATCAGAATTTCAGAATCAGTGCAAATGGGGTTACAAACCCTGAGCTGTTTACAAAGCCGATCGCACGCAAAGCGCGTGTGCAAAGTGAAGCGGTGGTAACACCGGTTAGAACCCACCACTGATGCCGCCCCACGGTGCTTTACAGCCCACTCTAAGTGGATTATAGAGTCCATGTTGCCCCCATCAATCTGGCTCCTCATTTTACCATCTTTGGAAGGATGGGTCAATCTTGAGCTGATCAGGATCGAACTCCAGGCTGTGGGCAGAGTTAGCCTGCAAAACTGCATTCCAACCACTGCACCACCATGGCTCTTACACAGAAAAGCCAAGGCTCTGGGAGGTCTCAGCTAAAGAGTCCAGATATAGTTACCAAGCTGTCCTGCACGTGGCCATGAGAAGTAAAGCCACCAAGCTGAAAGCTGCCAAAAAGCCCCCTGCTAATGGACTACCTGGAGCCCAAAATGGCAGCTTGTCATAAGCACGAGTTCCTTTCTGTCTTCTTGGCCTGAACCTGGGCTTCATATCACAATGGCCTCTCCCATGTAGCCACCCATCGTCAATTAGCAACATGACTGTACTCCTGATTTGGGGTGAGCTTGGCTCATCATTTGTGGTTTTGCTGAGTCCTAACCCAGCATGCTACGCCCTGGTCTGCTTTATGGAACTTCAATTTAAAATTTCTGGTAAATCCTTCACGATTTACCAGAAATGAGACAGTGATGGACCTGGGAACAGCAAGAAGCCCATTTCCTGACAGGTATGCAGAGGAAGGAAGTACCTCCCTGAGACCAGGTGGCCCATGATGCACAGCCTGGCAGGGGCTCAAATGGGCCTGGGAACCAGCAGTGGCAAAGTGCCGAATGCGTCCAGCTTCACCTCGGCTGTTCTCTCCAACATGTATCCAAGTCACACCAGGCAGATGCCTGGAGGAATTACAGTGTTTGGGAAAGAAAACAGAACCACACAGAGACATTGTTGAATGTAAATAGCAGTTAAATATGCGTTGCCGTCTGCCATCATTTCGGCAGCTTGCAAAGAAGCAGGAGGAGGCAGGGGAAGAAGTGGAAGGAAAGGGCCGGAGGGAGCGAGCCCTGTTCAAAGCCTGCCCTGCTTGGACGACTTCCCCCACCAGCGACCGGCAGGCAGTGTTCCCTAGTGGCCTCAGTCCCCCACACATACACCGGTTGCGCCATGATAAGAGCCCACCCAGGGGAATCCCAGGGGGCAGCTGCTCTCTCCGGGTGAGGGGGGAGGTATCCTCTCACCCTCCCCTCAAGGGGCTCCTGGGGTTGCTGGGCCAGCCTCAAGTCACAGCAGTCTTTTTATTTAGCATCTCAGCTTAGTATACACAAGCAAACAACAATAAAATTATAGCATAATATCAATTTACCAAATGTTATCTAACCTAACAGTGCCATATGGTAACCCAGATGCACCCTCTTCCCTTAGACAGCAGCTCATGCCTGGGAGGGCTGCTCCTGGATCCCCACCAGCTGCGGAAGACAACCCTGCAGCCCCTAGAAGGATCCCTTCCCACCCCAAGCACCACCCCACCCCCGAGGAGATCATCCCTACCAGAGATCCCAGGAAGCCTGGATCAGGCAAACCAGCTTGGTCAATTCGAGCAGGACATAATGCCTCCTTTCATCGGCAATTCTCTCCATATTCTATTCACAGGAAAGATTGGTGGGCCCTTCGGAC